>NW_025333872.1:49840000-50525000 GCF_019186645.2 Phyllostomus hastatus
AGGGGGAGGGGAAAAGATCTAGGGAGAAGAGAACCTGAGTTTTTCCTACCAATAAATGTCACTATCCTTTTATGGAAAATAACCAAACAATTGGATGGATGGATGTATGGATGGATGGACGGACGGACAAACACAAGAAAACCTGCTTGTGCAGACCTTTTTCCTGTAAGGGAAAATCCATTCTCTTCCCTCCCACCTCCGCACCAGCCAGCCTGCCTATGCAGGCAGCAGTGGTGAGTTCCAGGGCTCAAATGAAGCTCACCTGGCCCTGAACTAATTTTGAGAAATTGACCTTTTAGATGGTTAATAGATAAATGACAATGGTGATAACAAAACCCTGTCACTTTCAAAATGCCAAATTTGTCAAAACAAAGATATTCTGTCAATTAATGCAAGTCAGATCTTCCTCCTTCTTCCCCTGTCACTTAGAACATCCTCAACAGGGATAATAATAGAGATTGCTTTCGCTTGTCCATCCCATTCCAATTTTTCTCCTCTCCAGAAATGTTAAAGGCAAGGAAGAATAAACACTAACAACAATTTTTAAAGACTCTTCAAAGAAAGCTTCTGCAACTGGAGTTCATAAACCTCTTAAAGAATCCACAGATAATTTCAAAAGGTTTCTAAATCCCCTGAACTTATATGTAAATTGTATATATTTGCATATAGGTATTTTTCTGAGAATAGGGTGTAGGACTTTCATTAGACACAAAAATTTGAAAGCACTGTTCTAGCCTGTGGCCCACTTTCTGAGCACACCTTTCCCATGCAGTCTTCAGGGAAGGAAATGATCAATGTTGTTTTTCTAGAGGAAAGACAGATTATACTGAGCTGATACGCCTTCTTGCGGAACCATTGAAGTTGGGCTTTGAGAGGTGGGTATGAGTTGAGCCAATGGAGAGGAAGGGCGGGCATTTCATGAGAGACACTGGCATGAACAGAGGCACAGAGTGGGGGCACATGAGGCATGTTTAGGACACAGCAAAGGAACCAACCTGGATGCACCTGGATGGCTCACATGCAGGAGCTCCAGGAGACAAGATGAATAAAGAGGTGAGGATACCCAGCCCTAAGCAGTGACCCTCATCCTGAGGCAGTATGGCACCCCATGAGGGCTTTTTGTAAAGACTGACCTGGTGGTGATAGGTGGCATGGGACGGGAAGTGGACAAGCACATAAAGGAGGCTATTGCAGAAGTCCAGCCAGAAGAAGGTGTGCTGAAATCAGGGTGCACATCTGCCCTGTTCATCACTCAATCCAGTGTGGACCCCCAGACCAGGCACAGGGTTGGTGTCCAGTGGATAGTGAGCAGATGGGTATGGCTGCTTGAAAGATAAATAACAAAGAATGAGGAGTACTGGTGACTTGGATATCAATCTTGGTGTCACTCACAGAGTCTAGCAGTGCCTTGCAGAGAATAGATAATGAAAAACAGTCTCTTGAATTGGCCTGGACCAAGCTGAACAGACATGGGGCACAAAAATGGAGGATTCCCAGCACTCTCTGGGAGGCTGGGGATGTGCTCATTCTAGGAACTTCTAGGAGTGATCTCTCAGGGCATGTGTATTTTGAAAGGAAATCAAATCAAAGTGGAATAATAACAAGAACAATCTAGGGCAAAGTGAAAGATCTCACTCAGTTCCCAGTCCTCCCTTGCAAATAAATATTTATGTGACACTGAGTCGATAATGACCTCAGAGCTCTCTTGTAAGGGGCTTTCTAGAGCTAATCCATGGCCTCACCAAACATTTCAATGATTTGACACTCACAAATAATCCAAGGGAGACCCACGAGACTAATCCTTAACACTTCCTTTCTTGAACCCCAATTGTTTCACAAAAGCATGTCCTAGTGCCCCAGGATACACTGGCAGGGCTCACTGAAGGACTAGACATCTGTTGTGATTCCCGTCCCAGTTGCTGAGTCTGTGATCAGTCTTCTAGGTAGCCCATGGCCTTGGTAGTGTCACCATTCACAATTCATTATGTTACAATAACAAAATGGTAAACTCTAGCAATACAGTTTACTTCTGCATAAATTTATATTGTCCTTGTGTCTACTCTGATATATGCAAAACATACTACTGCTGCTCATTAATCCTGATGTGTGGGGGTGGGGAGGGCCCAGGGGAGTGGATAGAGGGGAGAATTTGTTTGCACAATAAGAGGTGAAACAAAGCAGATGGCCTATGGGTCTTCTGTCCAACCAGAAGCATAAGTTAACATCAAAGAGTACACTTCCTTAAGTTACTTTCCAGTAAAAATAAACACAGAAGTTGAACATGTGATCCAGGTGACCAAAATGTCCCCTAATTTCTTGATGTTAATTTTTCTAAGAAGTAGCACCTGTTCATCACATTGGAGCATGCTTTGAATCTGGCTAGCATAAGAATGAACCACGTAAAATTAAAGCCCTCCCAGTAAAAACTGTGTAAGTCATTCCCCACCACAGTGATTTTTGTCTGTTATTTTGTTTCCATAACATTATTGGGAAAGTAAAACCTGAATATGTTTTAGGTTTCCAAGTCAAGTTGCACCTGCAAAATGTTGATGACCTCATCATGAGCTGCCAGGCCAGTACCCAAGCCTCCTGGCGACAGCATTGATTCAAGTTCCTATGGGAGTTCCCTGGATGGAATCAACTGTTCCACAACTCCACTGTGAGGGCTGGCTCTCCACGCACTTGCCCTCCAAGTAAAACACAATAAAAAATACACGTTTTTGAATCTACAGACTCATAACTTAATCACTCTTGGAGTGGACATACATCAAACAGTGCTATATAAGAATAAATTGTAGGCAAAATTTCAAACACAACTCTTTCCAGCTCTGGGCGGAGAAAGGGTGACTCAGTCTTTATAGAGACAGCTCCATAGTCTACCTGTTTATTACATTCCCATTCTCAGGTATGGAGCATCCCTTGTCACACAGAACTACCTCCAGCTGGCCTTGGAATGCAGTTGCTGGTGACAAAAGGCAGCAAACAGTCCTCCCAAATGAAACTGGAGACAAAAAATAGGTTCATCCATTCATATCTTCGCCACTACATTCTCAGTAGGCATTGGTCCTCTCAAAAATACATCATTTTAATAAGATACTAACAATGAAATAATCTGAAGAATAGGGTACCTCAGCATTTCTTCCTGTTCCATATCCCCTACACAGTTGTTTATTGGTCAACAGCCTCAAAAGCTCTCCCTCCTTATGTCTCTGTGAATCCACAGCATCTTAAGTTTTGCAAAAGCTATATTCAAAGACTCTTTCTGAAGAACTTCTCAGAAGAAATTGCTGTCTTTTGAGAAATGACTCTTGAACCCCATCATGAATAATTCTTACCCATTCTGTCCATTGTAATTGTAAGCAAAGCTGTTTTCTTTGCAGCTGTAAACCTTAATACTGACTCTATTAGCCCAGATCCACAGCCACCACCCCAGGAGCTTCAACCTAAATTTCAACAGAAAAAATGTTTTAAGTTAACAAAAACTGTGTCTTCAGCAATAGAGTGCCTTAGTATATACAGTAAATACAGAGTTCATGGCACTAAAGGGAGGGTGAAGTAAGGGAGGGAACGGGAGACCCTTAAGAAACATTAAAATTTGTCCTCAGCGTTGTCTTCCTCTCACTGGGCCAAAGCTGAGAACACCAGAAAAGTTGCATTAATATAACCGCAAAGCGTCTACCCTGCACAAAGTGCTTTGATACTAGTAACATGATCCTCTTCCTCCTCCCCCTTTTCAATACCTCCTGCAAGGTTTGTTTTCAAAAAGACATTACAAGTTGGCAACTTCTGCTTACAAAAATCAACCAAATACTTTCCCTTCACTTCCATTAAGCCCACCATATTCCTGAGCTTTATTCCACCAAATAAACCAAACACAGGCAACTTAACACACAGAAATCAGCAAAGGATGACATTCCAGTGTGCATTCAGGCAAGGAAAGAAATGCGTTTCTGTAAGCACACATAATTATAGACTATTTGTAGCCATTGATGATTTGTAAAAATGTTTCCACAGTTCTTTCAACAAAAGATTTTGATTCAAACAAGATCACCAGAGGGATGACGACAGAGTCCTGACTGTCTGTATGTTTCACTTGCTTGGGTTTGTCGAGGGACTGTGGCTGCTATGGCCTGACTGTGAATTCCTTTGCCCTCGAATATTCAAATGTATGAAGCACAATAAAGAATAAAATGTTGTGTTTATGTCACACCTCTTCCAAGAGGTTTAAAGCTCCAAATGTGACCACCCGAATCCTCACAACACCCCTGTGAGGTAGGTAGGCGGAAAGTATTGTTATCCCCACTTTACAGGTGGGGGAATGAGGCACACGAGAATTAAGAGACTTGCCTGAAATCACACAGCTCGTCACCGGCAGGGCTTAGAGAAAGACTTATGCTGATTAGCACCTAGCACAGTGCTTTGCACATAGTAGGTGTTCACTGAATACCTATGGATTTTATTGGACTTACATCTTGACATACAATATACACAGAGAAGACAAGCAGCATGGAACATTCATCTCCTACATTTCTTCTGATGACACCTCTCATGGCTTCAAACCCTGATGTATGGAGGATGTTCAAGAATTCATCTCACAGCTGAGCCCTCGGGTTGAAGAAGATCAACATAAACAATCTGAGCAAAACCTGCTCTTGCACCTGGTCTACCTCACGATGTTAGTTTTCTAATGAAAACAAAAGTGGGGTTCAGGAACCATGCTGGCAATTTTTTTTTGCCTGTTCGTTTGAAATGGAGCCATCTGAATGGTTCTGTGTTGTGTTTGTACAAAAAAGAAATAAGGCTGCTGTAGTCCAGCTAGCTTGTGAGAATTGTGCCAAGCACGAAGATCTCCTCCAGCTCAGACGGACTTCCACCTGGGAAACCGGACCGAGCCCCGGGGGGCAGGGGGCAGCCACAGCAGAAAGGGGCCGGCGAGGCTGAACGTCACTTGCACTGTTCGTGGTCTGTGTAGTCATCCATGTCCACGTCAGAATCAAAGAGCGAGTGTCCAGTGAAATCCGTGTCTGGGGTTCTGGAAAAACTGTTCTCCGCTCCCTCATCTTCAAAGGTCTCTGTCCTTGAGTAAAAGCTGAAATCCAGCAGAGGTGTGTGGGTTTTGCTGCCCTCGCTGCTTTCCTCGGACTCATAGATGGTGTTGTCGTCGTCGTGGTGCCACTCCGGCCAGAATTTCCTCCTTATCCTCTCACAGTACATGGCGAGGTTGATCAGCTCACCTGCAGTGTGGCAAGGAGAGCAAGGATTAGTTCTCAAAGGCAGCCATCTGCCCGCCACTTGGCTTTCTGGGAAATCGGGAAGAACAGGGCAGGGTAGACATGAAAAGTGTTTTCCACAGAGGAACTGTCAAAATATTTAGATTTTCTACACATAATAAGAAAGGTAAGTGAGGAAAGCTAAATTCAGTGAGTGGCTAGGAGACACGTAGGACTGAGTCCTATGATGATGACAAATTGGGGGTGGGTGGTCCATCCAAAATGGCAGCCAGACCATCATAATCCGGGTCTGTGAAGTACTTTAACATTTTATGTTTGCATATCAAGAAAACTAGTGTTTCATCTCATTCATATTTAAATTAATTTGTGGTCTGTGAATATATACCAACCAACAATTGGATTTTAAACAAGCCAGAAGTAATCATTCATCCCACAAATATCTGTAGTGTTACTACGGGCTGGGTACTGGACCACGTGGTTGAGAAATGTTATATTGAGATGGAAACTTTGCTCTAAATAATCCGTAAAATGGATAACTCAGAATTACTTACTTGGATAAGTGTACTACCCACAGTAAAGCAGATACATTTTTAATTTTTTAAATTAAATTTTACAGCTGCATCCACAATTGGGTTCCCACTCAGTGACTGGACTACTTCTTTTTCATGTAAATCAAAGGAACACGGTGGGTAAGTCATCAAAATCAGCCAGGCATTTGTCTAAAACGTGACACAGTATTCAGTTTTCATGTCCTCATTTCACACGAGGAAGAGAGAGGGTGAGCTTTTGCCTTTAATCCACCAGATGGCAACATTGCACATAAATATGTAATTTGTCACTGTGTCTTACAGGACTTAATTGCACTTAAAATATTCTTTGGATGTTTACTTTTTTAAAGTTATATAAACATTCACTTATTATGTAGGTAGGTAATCCATGTTTTACTGCAGAAAATTAGACAAAATAGGTAAGCAAAAAATAAAAGAATTACCAATAATCCCATTCTCCATAATAACATTTTCATTTACATTCTTTCAGAATATTATATATTTATATATACATTTATATATATTTATGTTTGCTGTGTAACATTTTACTATGTAATCTGTTTCCTATCCTACTTTTTTCTACTTAACAAGATATGAGAATGTCTCAATTTCACACTATTACCACCTTGATGATTGCATAGCATTTCATTACACATATGTACTATAGTTTTATTTTGTCACAGCCCATTTATGTTGTCTCTGTGTAAATAGCACTATTAGTTACAATCTGTAACTACTCTATTTTCTATCAAAAAACTAATATATCCCCATTTTGGAAAATTACAAGTCTGAATAGAGAAACTATAAATCATAAAGAAAATACAAAGGATCTATAATCTCATCAACCCAAGATAATCAGAATCAACATTTTGATGTCATTTCTTTCAGTATTTTTTTCCTATTTGTTTATTGTCATCATTATTACCTATTACTTCCTGTAACATTAATACAAACATATTCCCATGTCATTAAAATTTTTCAAAACTTGATTGCTGTTCTGCTTAAATAAACACATGCCCACAAAGCACAATAAAGCAAATCTCCCTACCTCATGGACCCTGTAAACCAGTTCTTGCACTGGCTCCAGGCCACCCTTTCAGTCCCATCAGATCACTACAGCTCAATTCACACTGTATAAGAGCCCATTCTGATCGTTACCTGTGTGGAGATTTTTATGTACACGATAAGGAGTCAGAATCAGAAAAGTCAACATCACTGTCCCTTTTGGAAAGATGCAAGCAAAACCTTCACTTTTTTTTTCTCCCTCAAGGAAGCAGTCATGAGATACACCTCACCAGGTATTACTGCCAGTCACAGGTAACCAAGCTGGATGAAGCTGTGTAGGCAGCAGCAAGGAGGTGGGGGCTGGGGAAGACATCAGAAATGAATTATGGTCACTCCACGGCAGGTCTGGGGAGAGCCCTGTTTGCCTCACTCAAGTCCATTCCCTCAGAGCTGCTAGAAAGTCAGAAACCATTCACGAGATCCACAGGAACCACACCCTCTATGGCTCTACACGCTTCCTTTGCAGCTGTTCTCTCCACAGCCTGTGACTTCACCTTTCTCCCAGAAGGCCTGTCTGCTTCATGACTGTGTGACATCAATACCACTTAGTGTGCACTAATAAAAAGTAGTAAGACTAGCAGACACACACATAGTCCTTACTGTGTACCTTGAACTGTTTTTTTTTATTGTTGAATTAATATTAACTCCCTTAGCCCTCGCAAAAATCCTCTATCAGGCAGGAAACAGTATTATCTCCATCTGTAATGGGAAAACTATGACAGAGAGGTGACTGAGGTCAAGTCCTAGACAGTGCAGAGGCAGGATTCACACACAAGCAGTCTCTAGCCTCCACGCCCTTCACTATGACTCAACTCTGCCTCTCTACTGGTGGGTCAACAGCCCGGATTGGGAATTAACAGCTTTGTACCATCTGTCACAGAGTATTTTTCTAGGGTCTCAAAGAATTATAAGATGCTGCCCCTCAAAGACAATGCATTGTCATGAAGGAAGTGATTATTCCATCACGCAGTTAAGAAAGGGTTCTCTTTGATGAGCAAGGACTGGGAGCTCACACGCCCATCCTCATGTCTTGCCCCTTATAAAAATATGAGTGAAAATCTGTAATTGACTTCTACACTTACCTGGCTTTGCCAACCCTTCCTGTACCCAGATTCTCCTTGGCAGACCCACTCAACATGCCTACCAGCCAAAAGAATGGGAAAAGTCATCAATAAAAACAGGTTGTATATAGTGTGTTTATGGGGTTGGGGGGAGAGGTGGCTATTAACATAAATGCCTGTACTGAAGATGTAAACGTTGTGAAACAATAGAAAAACTGCATTGTCAAAGTGTACTCAACAGTCAGATAACAATTTCATCCATCTGGTAAAAATTGAAGTCTAATAATATCCGGTGTAGAGGGAAAGGCACTATTCTGCACGGCTGGCAGAAGTCTAAATTGCCACATTTTTGGAAAGTAATCTGATGTTGTGTATTGAAATTTTAATTGTATATATCAGACCACTTTTAGGACTCTATTCTACTAAAATAAAAGCATGTAATACATATAATTTCATTATTTAATTTTAAAATAGTAAAAACACACCAAAACAGCTATACATGTGTACATAAATTTGTAGATAAAAAAGACACAGAGGATTTATTCCAAATCCGTAATATTGGTTATTGCATGGGGGGTTACACTGGACATGGATGATGAGGAGGTCACAAATCTTTACAAACACACCTATATTATTCAACTTATTATGACAATAAATAAAAATCCAATAAAATAAATTAGTAAAATACCAATGGGTGATTGATTAGTGATCTTCTCAAACACCTGGAGAAGATATTTATCAGAAAGCCAAACAGCCGTCTAACCAAAGCACACTCCCAGACAGATAAAGAACTTTTCTCTTAGAATTTCTCAAGTAGAAATGTCCCTGACCACTCTGAAAAAAAGTGACTTATTTTATTTTCCCATGTTATTCCAATTTCTCTAATATTCAAAAACATTGAGTCCAACTTGACACTGAAAACACTGTCAACCAGACCCAGAACCCGGGACCCAGTTTCTCCCGCTGCCGATCATGCACGGCAGGAAGGCAAGCGAGACCGGGGCCTGCCAGCGTCTCCTGGCACCACCAGCTCAGCCCTGGTCGTTAACCAGCAAATACTGGGAAAACATGGGGCGGGCACCCACCCACACTCACCTGAGGTACAGGCGTTTGCTCAGCACCTCCCGGTTTTACACTTGAGCGTGGTGCTGGCCCATGCCCTTGGGTGCTCATTAGCATTCTGTCACACAGGCAGAGCAGGCACTGAGTATATCCTCACAGAAGGGTCCTTAGCAAACTCGAATGCTCTAATGCGGACACCACCTCGTCCTCATCCCCTTGAAGCTGAAAGAAACTAATTCATAGACTTCAAACTACAAACACCCACCAAAGTCATTTGAGCCAGCCCTTTGCTGGGGCCTGAGTGCCTCGAACAACCTCTTCCTGGGTACGTCCGCGTGGAGAACAGTTAGAGTGGGCACTTACATGTTTTTCAAGGGTATCCAGCATTTTCCACGTTTTAAATGATCAAATAATAAGGGAAAATGTAATAAATAACTGTGGGTAAA
The DNA here is from genome assembly GCF_019186645.2 of Phyllostomus hastatus. NCBI lineage: Eukaryota > Metazoa > Chordata > Mammalia > Chiroptera > Phyllostomidae > Phyllostomus > Phyllostomus hastatus. Next base: position 49,849,414 of record NW_025333872.1, read on the forward strand.
AGAGTTGCTGATCAAGATTTTTCTTAGAACAGAGAGGTTTTATTTCTTATAAACGCAGAAAAACCGAGTTAGGTGCTGTGGTCTGGACGTGGCTCTGCAGGGCGAGCAGAGGCCGCACGGAGCCCTTTCCCTTTCCTCGCTTCGGTTTCCCTGTTCTCGGCTCTCCAGTTCTCCAGGTCTGTTCTGTAGAGTGCCCAAGGCTCCCTGCGTTTCTCTGATAAGGATACTCTGATCGAAATATCAAATGTGACTCCTCATTAAGAATATTAGTGATGATAAAATTGAGATTCATTTTGTCTATAAAAATGGCAAAAATTTCAAAATAAATTATATTTAACCAATTGAAGAACAAAATTGAAGTGTTTCAAATACTTGTGAGAATAAACTGCAATAGTCTTTCTAGAAGCAATTTAGCCATATAGACCAAGAGCTTATACCCTTTGAGACAGTAACTCCCCAACTTGAAATTTAAGGGAATAGCCAGCAATAAACACTAATATATATTTATACAATAGTCACTAAGGAATGTTACTAAAAATTATATAAACTAACCCACATGTCCAGAAAAAAGAAGACTAATCACATAAATTACAATGTAGCCATAGGAAGAAGATATTATACAACTACTAAATGAACTGTTTTGAAGAATATTTAATAACAAGGGAAATGGCAACAATACATAGTCAATTTAAAAACTGCAGGCTATAATTATATCCATGTCACAATCCCAATTTTTAAAAATACAGACATACATATACTTGATAAAAGATGAGGATACACACCACATTAATAGCAGTTCTCTGAGTGACAGGATCATAAGTTGTTTTTAATTTTTTTAACTTTTCTATCTTTTCTAAATTTTCTCCAGTAAGGAAATAATATTTTATGTATCTACATTTACAGAGATAAATATATAAACAAAGACATAAATATTTTAAGAATTGCTAAATATTCACAGCCTGTCCTTTACCCACCTAGATAAAGGAATATTTCTCACTAATCTAGATAGTTCCAGAAGTAGCTTGTGTGGCTAGGTACTGTAAATAAGATCTAGAACCAAGAGCTAATATTTATACACACACACACACGGGTGTTCCAAAGCTGAGGCAGAAAACTGCCTCACCTTTCACACTCCTGGGTTTGAGCCAGTTGTAAATTATCCAGGCTCTTGGTTGTTTCTACATTTCCTTTCTCTTGTTACTTCTTGGGAAAGTTTCCATCACACTCACACACAAAAAGGCAGAGAAATAAGTTGAGACCAAATTAGTAGTGTGCCTGTATATTAGCAGTTCAGATCAAAATGTTTGAAGGGAGCCAGGAACTACACTTTAATAATTCGTGCTACCCCTGCCCCCAGGGAGAGCTGGAAGCTACTAACTTGTTTCAAGAATCAAAGCACACACAACTTCGTGCCAGAAGTCCCCTGCAGATGACGGTGTCAGGTTCCCCCAAATGTGTGTCTCAGGGTGGGACTCAAATCAAGCGTCCAAAAAGGCTGATCATTGCTCTAAAAAGAACATTCAGTGCCGCAGGTCCTTCCAGGAAGTAACAGAGGAAAGGGCCAAGTCATAAATAAATTAACAAAAGATGCTTTATTTCTGCAAGAAGCAATACTGTAGAATCTGAGAGTGCCACTGACGATGGATTCTTAAATGCCCCTGACTAAATAACAAGACCTCAAGAGATGTGTGTGTGCATATGCCTAGGGTGTGTGTGCGTGCACACCCACACGAATGTGCTTGGTCAGAAGCGAAGTTTATGTGTACAAGTGAGTGGCTGCATGCGTGTGTGTATAGAAGTATGTAAGTAGCTGTGGGGATGTGCTAGTGGGTGTGTGAGGTGGCAAAGCAGAGAAACACAGGGAGGGAGTAGGAAGTAACAAGAAGGGAGAATAAATATAAAGCACACTCCTAAATGAACTAAAAGGAATCAATGTAACTCAGACCACCATGATTTAAAATGGGAAACTACTATTTTAAAAGCTATAAATATCACCAATAAGATATCACCACATAGTCAATTTAGGTAAATTCCAGTGCATCACAAGACAAGGAAGATCTCCGTGCTGATTATTTAGGAAGCTAGATATCAATCCATACTATCCCTCACCCCACTCAGCTGAAGTCCCAGAAGACCTTCAATCTATGCCTAAACCGTCTCAACCAACCCTGGTAATGTTTCTGGCACCCCAGCCTCACCAACAGGAGGATCTAGAGAGTGATTACTGTCACCCACAGTCTGCTCTGAACCTCTGGGCATGCACCTGAGTGCACATGAGTATACACACACAGAGCTACACCCTTCACCAACAAACCTCTCCACCCACCCACCCACGACTGCTCACCTGCCTCAATTCCTTGTACAATTCTGCCTTGCTATTCACTAGTGAGCTCATCTACACCTCCAGCCTGCTCACTTGGGCCATGAGCACCTCGATTAACTCTTGTCATTCAATCCACTTCCCCAAACATAAATATTGAACCTTGGTCCCCACATCCCCAGCCCCCTGGCACTTGTTTAGGTTCTGCTTCAAAGTGGAGATGGTTCTAAACAGTCCTGCACTGTGAGGGAAGCCTCTCCCAGAGGGCCAGGCTGCCCTGTTTGTCCCCCACAGCACTCCACCACACACAGGCGCGTGCAAAAGCACACACACACATGCAGGCACACGGGCCAAGATCTGGTTCTGTGACATCAGTCCAAGTTGAGCTGATTTTTCCTTCTCTGTGGCAACATGAATTTACTCCTGGCTACCACCCTCATGCCCATCCTCGAGCTCAAGTCCCAGTCATCCCCACTTCCACTCCCCTGCCCCAGTCTAGAATTATAATTCTGACAGCCAAGATCATACAATGAAGATACAAGGTTGTGTTTCTTTGGTCAAAATGTATGTATAATAACATTAACAATAAAACTTTGCATAGCACCAGACTTACAAAGCACTTTTTAACATTTTCCTCATTGTACGATCTATAGATACTTCACTGAAACAGGAGAAGGGAGGGCTTTGAACTCAAATGACACGGGATCATGTACTTTTACCTACATGTGAAATATGTAAGATCAAGTAAGACAAAAAGAGCATCTGAGATGGGCAGTCAACCCCTCATCCCCACCCCACTGTGCTTACTGTGGCACTGGATATGCCAGAAACTGGTGAGCTACCACCGTGCCAGGGACTGCAACAAAGACCAACAAAACAAGGGCACTAGGTAGAATCCAAGCCCTGTTTCAGCAACAAGCGCTGAGTCCACTATGTAAGGATCTGGGAGAAAGGCCCTGGTGTAGAACATGGCATGATCTGTGTCAGCTTTGCCAGAACACAATGTGAACAAGATGGCAGGTGAGAAGCCCAGTCTCTCCTCCACCCGGACCTATCCTGAGCACAGAAAAGTGATCCTGGCCCTGGGTACCACAGCCCGGTGTCTCCATAAAGCGCTGGCAAACCAACAGGCATTGGCCTGGAGTTTTCCATCACGTTACCCCACCATGCACCCTCCCAGCAACTCCCAAAACCTGAAGAGGTTCGTAGTGCTTGCCTTTGATCAACCGCTCAGGCCTTGTCCCAGGTAAGGTCCACATTGCTTGTGCCAAATGTCCAAAGACGGTGGCATCGAGCGTGGAGAGCTTGGGCCCCATGATGTACTTCTTGTCACCTGCAGCAGACAGAACGGAGAGGTCACTGCTGGCCTGCACTGCTCCCCACAGTCACAAGACATTCAGCACACTTGCGTTATATGTTCATTTAACTATGAATCCAAAACTTTGCAGAGTCAAAATGCATGCACCCCTTTTTCTTAAAAAAAATTTAGAAACAAAAGTAAAACAAATAATTCTGTGATATATCAACTCATACAACAGCAAAGCAGGGAAGTAACTGGGAAGGTATAAAGATAAACAGATAAGGGAGGAGGTTTATGGAAAAAAAGGACAACCGATCACCCTCAGACCTCTGGGGGTACTTCCTCGTCTCCACCTCTAGGGACTGAAGCTTGAGGACTCCTGGAAGTTTGCTTAAACCATCTCACAAGTAACCCCAGCCAAGCACACCCAACTTCAGCACTTATTTTATTAAATTGATACATTTCCTTGGGGAAAATGAGAGGCCTAAGCTACTTAAGAAGTTTGGAGGCGCGGTTTCCATGACACCCCTTGGTCTTGGCAAGGTTCTCACCACTGAACACCAGCTTCCACTGGAAACACCACCTAAACGACGGCTGTCAAATTACAGGCTTGGGGCCAGAGTCAGGCTCCTATACAAGGATGTTTCACACTGCTGCTCCATCTCCCATTTCCACTACCACTGTGACCCACCTCAGGCCCTGTCACCTTAACAATCACATCTTACCTATGAAAATTGCCCTAAGCTTGTCTCCTGGGCTACCGTCAGGCGCTGTAATATAGAGGCAGCACAGGTGGAAGTGATCCACCTAGTTCATATCATGAAATTCACTGTGGAAGCCTGTTTCTTACTTAACCTCTCAAAGCCTCAGTTTTCCCATCTGGAAAATGGGGATGACATTAACAGTGCACGTTTCTTAGGGTTATTGTGAGGATGAAATGGCAGAACACATGTAAAGTGTGTAGCACATATCTGGCTGACTCAATAAACATCAGCCATCATGATGATAGGCCCTCTGGGTCTCCAGTCCATCCCATACCCCTGAACTTAATCTCCAAGACACTCTTTCATCATATCACTCCCTCTCACAAATACCTTTAATGGTTTACAGAATGGATTATGAAATAAAATCAAACTTGAAATTCAAGTTCTCTGCCTCCAACCCACATTGCAGCTTTATCCTGCATTCCTCCCTTTCTCTGGCAAAGCTAGGACACACCACACATTATCTGGGACACTTTATGTTTCCTGCTGTTATACCTTTGTTTATGCTATGCTTACCCTTTTCCCTGCCCCCCAAAACCTACATGCTCCCCACTTCTCTGCACACGATAAATCCCATCCATCCCTTGAGGTCTGGCTCAAGCCTCCTTTCAAAGCTTTTTGTGATCATCTATCTGGTGGCAACGGGAGCCTTCACTTCAGACAGCCCCGGGTTCAAATTTCACTTTCACGCGTACAGCCTTAGAGAACTTTAAGTCCTTTAATGCCCATTAACCTCAGTTTCTTGAACCATGAAATGGGAAAAAATCACTAACAGTGTAGAAGAATAAATGAGATGACCTGAGGAGGGCACATAGCAGACAGGTCCTGCCTCTTCTCATCCAAGCCTCTCGAGTGGCATTATTTTCCATTCTGTTCTGTATATTGGTTGTTCTTCATGTGTTCGTTCTATCTTTCCAACTTAATGGCAAGCTCTTTGAAAGTAAGTGTGATTTCTTCTTTTTATTTAACAAACTCTAACATAGTGTTTACTACATGCCAGGCACAGTTCTCCTTGCTATACTCTACAAATATCCACCCATGTCACTGTTCTTGAGTGGCAAGCCAAAAAAATTGAGTACCTGATGACAATGCATAAGCAAGCTGGGAGGGGATGCAAGTGCACAGACCAGTGCAAATGAAGCTGGACCCTACGCTGGCAATCACACTGCAGTTTATACATATATCAAATCAACCCTAAACTTACACAATATTGTACGTCAATCATATCTCAATTTTAAAAAGTAAAAAACAGCAAAAAACTCACGGTATGAAGCTGGAGGTAAATTTTTTTAAAAAATTATTTCCTCTGGCTGGCGTAGCTCAGTGGATTGAGCGCGGGCTGTGAACCAAAGTGTCGCAGGTTCAATTCCCAGTGAGGGTACTTGCCTGGGTTGCAGGCCATGACCCCCAGCAACCTCACATTGATATTTCTCTCTCTCTTTCTCCCTCCCTTCCCTCTCTAAAAATAAATAAATAAAATCTTTAAAAAAATCATTTCCACTCTATCTTCCACATGGACCAAGGGAATGAACCTAACCAAACTGTCTTTTCTGGTGAGGACAAGCAAGTTGTCCATGCTAGAGCCCTTAGGTGTCTTCAGTTGTCAACCAACTTCTCCATCATTTGAATCTTAAACTGGGATCTAAACCTACTACCCAAATACCAGGAATGCAAGGGGAAAATACTATCCAGGCAAAAAGAACAAGGAAAAACTAAGTATATCATTTGTTCTCAAGAGTGTCAGCTACTTTTTAGCAGTACGTCTCACTGGCTCCACGCCTCAGCCACTCCCCTGCTGGCACCAGTGCTGCAGGCAGGCAGGCAAAGGGACCCAGGCCCGGAGCTCTTGGCCCACCACCCTGCCCATACAGGAGGGGTGTGCCAGCCCATGCTCCCTGGGGCCCTGTGCCAGGGCTCAGCCCACTCAAGGCCTGAATGGGGGAAGCCCACCAAGTGGAAGCCCCAAGAGGATTTGTAGAGACTATTGTGAGAAGAGATGGCTGTGCACCATTTCACAGAGAAGATCACAGAAGAGCTTTCTAATCAAAAGAAGAAGAAAAAAAATGTCGATCTCTTCAAATTGCCAAAAAAGTCTCTGGGAAATGCCAGAAGAATAAAGTCTATGAATTGTTAAACTCACTATACAATCCAAAGACAGGAGGATAAATGTATACTGATTTAAAAATAAAAACTTCAGACACCTAAACATGGAACACACAGGACCTTGATAAAAAAATAATAAAAATATAATAATTTGAAACCATACATGAACTAGTGCTTCTAGTATTCAGCACAAATTTGTCATTGGCCTCAGAGCACTAACACTGGAAAGACACTGACTTAGTTGGTAACAGACCCTCAGAAAGCTGGCACCCAGGCCTCCTCACTTCCAGCCCAACGTTCTTTGCTCTGCCCAATACGCTATGTGGATCATCATCCCAGAGATACAGACCCATGGCACATCAAGGGGGGGTGAGCTGTGAATGTTTACAAAAAGATGTGTTAGCCGGTAAGGAACACAGAATGTATGGGGGGAAAAAACAGAAGTCTCGAGGTTTTTAAAAGGTGCTAGCAAACAAAATTGATGGAATTATCATTTGTGGAGACAGTGAATGGCAGACACAGAATTATGAGTATACACACAAAACAGTTATGTATTTAAAGAACATAAAAATAACCTGTTATTAAAAAGTCCTTACAGTGCCCAATGGCAGGAAGCTTTTTTAAAACATTTTATTTTGAAATAATTTTAGACTAACAGAAAAGTTATAAAAATAGCAGAGTTGCTGTGTACCTTTCAACCAGCTTCTTCTAATATTAACATTTTATATAACCACAACACATTAATCAAAAATAAGAAATTCACATTAATACTATTAACTGCACTACAGACGTCATTCAAATTTTATTGGTTTTTCAACTAATGTTCTTTTCTGTTCCGGGATCCAGTCCAAGATCTCACATTGCATTTAGCTGTCATTTCTCCTTAGCCTCTGCCACCTGTGAAATTGTTGTCTTCTCTTGTCTTCTAGAACCTTGACACTTTTACAAAATATTAGTCAGTTATCTTGTCAAATGTCCACCAATCTGGGTTTGTCTAAGGTTTTTTATGGTTAGATTAGGTCGTGCATTTTTGGCAGGAATACCACATAAGCAATACAGCACCCTTCTGTGGTAGTTAATTTTACATGTCAACTTGGCTAGGCCATGGAGTGCTGAGTTCTTTGGTCAAACATTATTCTGGGTGCTATTGTGAGGGTGTTCTTGGATGAGATGAACATTTGAGTAGTAGACTAATTAAAGCAGATTTACCTCTCTACTGTGGGTGGGCCTCATGTGATTAGTTGAAGGCTTGAACAGAACAGAAAGGCTGACTCTTCCAAGAAAAAAAATCCCTCCTTCCTGACCGCTTTCAAACTGGGACATGGGTTTTTTCCTGTCCTCAGATGCAAACTGAAACAGTGGCTCTTCCTGGATCTTGAGCCTGTGGGCCCTCAGGCTCAAACTCCACCATCAGCCATCCGGGTCCCCATTTGCCAACTCAGCCCACACATCCGTGGACCTGTCAGCCTCCGTAATTGCATGAGCCAATTCCTTATACTAAAGCGTTACACTAAAAATGTTGTTCCATTTTTCTATTGGTCTTTTTCTCTGGAGAACCCTAACACACCTTCTCAGGGCATCAAATCAAAGGGTCCAAAAAAAAAAAAAAGGTCCATAATGTCCATGTCTTATGACTGCAGTTTTAACCTTGACCATGTGTTAGAGGTAGCATCTGTGAGGTTTCTTCACTGCAATGGTACTATTTTTCCTTTTTGCAATTAATAATCTTAGGAGAAAACATTTTGAAACTTTATAAATATCCTCTTTCTCCGCAGACTTTGGCCCTCTGATTTTAGCATCCATTGGTGGATGTCATCTGAAGCAATTACTACTGTAGCATTTGCCTAAGCAAGATTTTCTGTTTATCTCATTTCTTCTATATGTATTGATTAGGATTCTACTGTTCATTCCATCCCTCATTTACTAATGTATTCAATTATTTATTTAAGTATACACTTACAAATAATTATTTTTATTCTATGCTTATAATCCACTACTCTCATTATTTATTTTGTTGCTCAAATTGTTTCAGCTTTGGCCCTTTGGACCTTGGTAGAAAGTGTTTTTTTAAGAAGGAACTTGAATTTAGACTTGACTGTTTAGAGACAGACAAACCAAATTGAAGTCTCAAGTCCACAGCACTCCCAGGTTTCACCACGTGGTCCCAGATCTCATGCCCAGAGGGTTTTAGCAAAAACAAAACACTAAGGCCACTTCTGAAGGGCACTGAAGGAGCAGGTTTAGGTGATAAGGCCACACAAGCTGCATTTTCAGTAGCTGAACCACCCCATAGGCTCCGTAAGGATGGATGAGGAATATCTAAGCACCTATAACTCCCTGTAAGTCCCTAGGATGGAAGTGTGGACTGGAGCCTCTGGTGAAGGCAAATAAAGGTTGACTATACCAGTAACCCTGGGAGGTGGGGGCTTCATCAGATTCCCTGAGGGATGCTCCACCAGCAGCTTTCAAGCACCCAGACTCTGTCCCTGAGGGTACAAAGACCTCCTGACTGGGAGCGTGAGCCCATATCACAAGAGGGTGTGGAGCATACCCAGCCAATGAGGTGGGGTGACTTCAGGGACCCAGTGTGATTTCACAGGCCTCTGTAGCTGGAACTTCAAGTAGCAGAGACCAGGGAGAAAATGTAAGGCCGAACAGCCAGAGGGGAGAGGCCATGTGGTCCTGGAGGAGAGACTGAGGCAGGAGTTGGCTGCACTGAAGGCTGGGAAATAATAATATCTGGTCCTGAGTGTTTCTAGAATCTGATCTTACCTCTCCTTGGTGGTTTGGGCAGCTCCACCCCCTATGAGAAAGTCTATGTTGTGGATACAAGAACCACTGGGGTACACAAGGATAATCAAAACTGAGTGGAGGAGTACTAAGTCATGAATAACAAGAATCTTCTTGGGCCCTGAAGGATATTTACTCTTTATACCCCAGATTTGAGCATACAGTGATCACTGGTCAAAACCTTAAGTGACCCATTAACCCCAGGTTGCTTATCCTGACCTGCAAGCCTGACCTCTTGCCCTTCCCACACTGTCTTCCATTTCTATCATGAGCTGCAACACAGGGATGACCAGGAGACACCAAGACACAACAAGAGTGAGAGCATGTGGAAAAAGACTGAGCATGTCGCCTAGGTCCCTCATCCCTATTTCCTACCCCTCCCCCAATAGGACTGACTGAGGCAATAGCTGGGTGATGATAGGGAAGGGAAATTGCAGACAGCAAAGCCACACAGTTGTCCAGGGAGAACTAAACAAACATGAAATTTGAGGAGAATGGCCGAAATCCAAGTCTGAAGATTCAAGCCAATCAATCCGAGAGAACAAGCAAGCTGCAGCGCTGATACACGCTGGGTTGGGTAAGCAGGGGAACCAAGGGAAGAAGGGAGAAGCAGAGAGCAATGTGGATCTTAAAAGTCCCACCGGAGGGCAGAACCACGTAACAGGACAACTGAAGAAGCGCTCCTGGCTCAAGGCTGTTCACCTCCTGCCTGGCTCTCAGCCCCTTTCTTGGGGAGGACATGTGAGAGCTGAGAGCAGAAAACTCTCTCCAGGCCCAGGCAGGACTAGCCAAGGCGCACCTAGCATGAACAGTCGGTCAAACATGCTGGGTGCTCATCACACCACCATGGCTCATCCCTTCCTTCCCAAATGACTGTCCCAAATGACTTCCACTCGTCTAACCTAACCCTTCCTTTACTGTTCAGATCAAGTCCCCCTTCCTCCATTCCCTGAAGGCTACCCACACTACCCCAGCACATTAGCCCCTCTCAGTGCCCACTCCTCTGCTGGGCACAACAGCTTAGAGCACGCTGCTCAAGGAATGGCCGTGTTGTCAGCAGCAGCACACAGCCTTGGATCCCACCTACTGAATCGGAATGTCTGAGAGTGGGACGAGGGAATCTTCAAGCTTTCAAGTCAACGTCTCTGAAACTTTACAGGCATAAAAAAAAAACATGGAGAGCCTGCAGTTCTTGGGCAACACATTGAGCAGCACTCTTCCCAGTGATTCTCCTGATTGCTCAAGTTTCAGACACCAGGAGTTTCTAAGTCACTGGGTGTGGTGTGGGACCAAGGATTAGCATTTCAATGAGATCTCACATATTGTTGATGCTGCTGCACAAGGACCGCACTTCGAGAACCAGTGATCTAGATCACCCATTAGGTAACTGACACATGCTGTCTCGGTCTCATTTAGGTGGATGTCCTTATCTCAGGTAGTTTTTAAGCTCCTTGGGGTCAGTAACCTTCTGTTTTACTTTTCTATCCATTTGGTATGTATCAGCGTAGAAACCATCAATGAAGGTGATGAGAGCCTTAATTATTTTTTATCTCTGTCCTTCCTTAGAATGGAGAGCTATTGGAAGAATTAAAAGATACACCGATAATAACGTGAAAGGACTTTGCAAACTAGAAAGTGCTGTTCTAACATAAGGTATATTATATTCACTGCCAATAACCAAAACAAGCGCTGCCTACAGGCAGAAGTAGTCCAACATCTCTCCCAGAGTAGACATCCCTCCTCCCACTTCCCCATCACATATCTCTCAGCCCCAGCCCCACGAGAGGCTTCTCCATCCCTTCTTGGGCAGGGCAAACCATTCTATGGTTACATAGCTCCTGACACTGAGACAAAGCCTGTCTCAGAACTTCCACCACTGACCCCAGCTCTTTCCTCTGGAATCACACAAAGAATTTATGGCCATATTTCCTGTTCCTAGGAAAGTAAGTGTCCACAAACGTACTTCTAAGTAAAACTTGGTTACTTGTTTTCACATATGTCTTTGTAGAAGAGTGGGTAGAAAGGTTATTTCAGAGCACTGAAACTGCTACAGAAATGAACCTCTGAATCAATCTGCTCCCTCCACTACTACTTCTGTTCCCAGAATTAGCCGCTACCAGCTAACGGTCACTATCAGCACCGTTTATGCCATTTAGCTATAATTTCAAGTGCTGTAAGTGGCAAAAGATAAAAGACTTGCTTTGCTAGAAAAATGTAAGTTCAAGAGAGACATTAAAGAGAATAGTCACATTTTCAAGCACTCATTTTGTTCTATTAATCTAAGAAATAGAGAGTAATGTGTCTTTCACCCGCATAGAGTTCCCTATATGAGAGCACAGATACAATTTATAAGCAGGATCAATGTGGACACCATTCATAGTTCTAATTGTTCCTCTCACCTTTAATTAACTGGGAACACAAGAAAAATTGAGAAATGAAGATTTTCAGCACTTTCCCCAAGGACAGAACAGGTCACAGTAATCTTGCCAGTCAACTTTCAAAGAACACACTCACCCCTTAAGCTTTTTTTTTCATGTAAATCTCCCAAAGCTACAGGAAAAAAATGAAATCTATTTTCTGTTCTTTCTTATAATCCTGGTCAGACTCTCTCTAAAGAGCACTTGTTCATACTCCTCACTGAAATCACTCAGTATGTGATTTTTTCAGCTACTTGGAGGAGGGAGGGGAAGCTATCTTATATGTGAGGTTATTAACATTCCTTAAGAGTAAATCTCAGAATTAAAATTATCAACTTCAACAACTTTCTGACGTGTACTAGTTGCATCAATTGGCTCACACTCTAAGAAAAGATAAAGGTGGGTGGAGGACTAACAGAAGAAGCCCCTAAATTTAATCTCTCCTCAGATTTCGTTGCAGAAACGAGAGATGGTCCTGCAATTTCCCGTAAGACCCTTTGAAAGAACACGCAAGAGAATTTTTTTTCAGTTTATATGAACTATCCCAACCCCTTCCACACTGTCCACCAAAACCAATCATCTCACCTCTTCCTCCCAGTCTTCTCTTTGACATCCTGACTCTTAAAATTCCCTATGATGAAGCGAAAAAGTACACACATTCCCCACTACAACGAACAGATTGCACTTGCTCCTCTGTACTTCAGTCCCCCTGAGCACCTTCTGAACTCCACTCAAAGCATCCATGCGCATGTATTGTAGTTTTGGAAAACTTCACAGCAGTTGTGGAAAAACTTCACACACAAATGTGGATTAGGAAAGCATTCTGAAGAGGAGGCAAGTGTGTGCTCAGACTCACTTATTATTATAGTAATATCATTAAACAGCAGCTCCCAGCAGTCTTAAAGAATAGCATCTCTAATGATGGTGCACTATTACTGACTCACTAATAATCAGCCTGATTTGTCTCTCCTCCTGAAGTTGCTGCAATACCGTTATTTCTGAGTCTGACTACATAACTGACTCAAATGGTAAGATTTAAGGGGCATAAAAGTTATACGGGGCTCCCCAGTTTCACTTTCCCAAATACACCTTCTGAGGGTAAAGAATATGGAGCACTCAACTCAAACTATATACCAGGGGAAGTTTTTCTCTAAACGTCATTTCTATCTTGGTTGTCCTGTGTTTGGGCAATCAGGGGAACCAGCTCTTCTATCTCTTTATCCAATAAAGACTGGTAGTCCCCAGAGTTCGATTTAGTTCATGAAACAACATATCAGACAGAACTCAATGTCATGTTGAAATTTAAGTTCAAACCCTTTCATAAGAAAGTTATCCTCTTTCAAGAAACCTGAATAGAAACAGATTCTCATGGGAGGTCGAATGTGGGCACCAGGCCCAGGCAAGCAGACTCCGTATTCCCGAAGGACTTTTCTTCATTTTATGGATCCCAAGATCTTTATCCACTTTCAAACATCTGAACCATCATCAGGAACTGGTGGACAGTTTTAACCATCAGCACTGTTCAGGCCCTATCCTAAATAAGGAGGGTCTTACTTACTGACTCAAGATACAGGCCCCTTGGAAAGAAATCAAACTGCTATCAATCTCATTTTTTAAAATGGGAATCCTGTACCTTCCCAAGTGAGACACCCATGAATGCGCTGGGCATCACAACAAAATCCTGTGTGATGCTTCTTTTCAAAGGCCGACATTTTATCTCCTACTCCGTGGGAGGCCTTGTTACTTCCCTACTGAAAGCTCTTGTCCATGCACTCTGACTACTACATGGTGACAAATGCCACCTACAACTCTCCCCAGAGCAGACCACTTCCTCAAGGATCAGTGAGAATCTGGAGACAAGAACCTCTTGTGGGCCAGGCTGCATAATCTCAGAACAGATCCAAGTTTCTTCACAGCTAAAATGAGAAAACTGCTGCTAGAATCAGATCAAGTAATAATATTCATCTCTTGAGAGACTGAAAGATAAGAGTCCACTTCTAAATGATGTAAAACCTCTTGTCTAACTTGAGGCAACTGAGATCTGGTGCCCACCACCCACTTTAGCAGGAGAACTTTCTCTGCCAACTTACTCTTCACACTCAACAATAGCTCAAGAAGGCACCTACTAGGATTAACGGGATTGCAGCTATGTAGGTATATTAGTTCTTGCTAGCTGCATAACAGATTACCCCAAAATTTAGCGGCTCAAACAGCAAACATTTATTACCTCACAGTTTCAGTGGGTCAAGACTTTATGCAGCTTTAGTAGGGTGCCCCTGGATCAGACTCTTTCACAGGCTGCAATCAAGATGTCACCCAGGAGGACAGTTATCTCACGGCCTGACTCGGAAGAACCTGTTTCCAAACTCATGCAGGCCTTCGCTGGCTCTTGGCCAGAGATATTAGTTTCCTGCCAAGTAGACTCTCCCAACACAGAGCTCACTTCCGTTAGAGCAGGTGAGGGAGCAAAAGCCAGAGAGAGATTGCCCAACGTGGAAGCTACTGTCTTTTTGTAACCTAATTTTGGAAGGGACATCGCACTGCTTCTGTTATAGTCTACCTGTTAGAAGCAAACCACTATGTCCAGCCTCCACTCCCAGAGGAGGGGATTACACAAGAACATGGGCACTGGGAGGCAGGGCCATTGGCTGCCTACAGGAGGAAATCACCAGAGCTACATTCAAAAGTATTTGGAGGTTAAATGGCTCGATATCTGGATATTCTTTAAAATATATCCACCCACACACACTCCCCCAAAAAATGATTGAAAAAAATGTGGAAAAATGTTAACAGCTTTTAAATTGAGGTGATGGCTATAAAAGCTGTTCACTGGACTACTATTCCATTTTTCTATCTGTTTGAAAAATTTTCATTAGTAAAATCAAAACTAACTGATCCTGTTCACTAACAATGGATCAAGAAAACATGTGTCAACCATGTTAAATCTTAAATTATAACATTTGGCAGCCATCCCCCAATGTTTAAAAGGACAAGACCCTCATCTAACAGGTGAATGAACTCAACTATTTAGAGCTTACTTGTACCTGGATGCTCTGACAGTCTCACCAGATTGGTTCTCTCATGATTTTGTCTGAACTGTAAAAGCTGTGAAAGGAATCACACTGGATGATGACCTCCACTTGAGTGCTAAGGCTGCATCCCCCAGTGCCCATTCCAGTGCCCAGCACACAGTAGATAATAAATAAATATATTTTTCAGTGAATGGCAACCACTTTATAAAACCTACCCTTAAATCTTTTAGACCAAAATTACCCCTCTCAATACTTGTTGGTATAGGACTCTAGGCTGCAGAACTCTGGGGGGTCATCCAAGAACTTGTACAGGTACCTGAGCTAATAGTTCATGAACTATTTTGGCCTTGCCCCATGCTGCTACAGCTCACCTTCCACAAAGGCAAGATGGCCTTCTAACCAGGCAGCACAGCAAGTCAGCCCTTAAGTTTTCCTGAGAGAATGTTCAAGGCTGGATCACCTAATGCAAAGAGAGCTCTCTTTTCCCAACAACATGGAAGAGCTGTACCTCTGGTAGCCACCAAAGAATTACATGTAAAATAGCCTACTCGGGACTAGCCAAAGCTTACCCTCACCCCCTTCCTGAAAAACATAACTGATTAGAAAGTCAGTCTAAGATGCCAGTGCATTGGTTGTAGGACAAATTATCAAAACCTGTAGGTTCTCCAAGCTCCATCCTAAATAAGTTATATTAGGAACAAGATATTGGAATTATATTAAAGTAGTCCCCAGTCAAATGCCTTTGGAGCTGCAATTCAATGTTAAACCTTGAGCTTTTATCAAAACAATTTTTTACAAATGTTTATGTTCAAAATCACTGTCTGTAAGGAAATCCAATCTCCCTTATATAACATCCATAGAAGAATTTCTTCCTAAAATTCAGGACAAAAAAAAATTGTTGTCCCAATTGAAGAACCTGTGTGTTTCCTTTTCCTAGAAAATAAACACAAACCCGCCCCATATATTTCCCATTTCATCTTGGTAGCCAAAAAACTCAAAGTTAAATTCTGCCCAATTACAGAAATACTCATTCCAAAAACATGATTTTTTTTCTAAATTGGTTTCTAAAAGATTTGTATTAATGTTGAATACATTATATTGTCCTGTCTTATGTATGGATTGCCTCAAATTCCTTTTGGAAGTTAGTGTTCATTAGGCAAACAGTTATTGAGTGTCTACTATTTACCAGGCCTCCTATTAGGTACCAGGGTTAGAGCCAATTCCTTCAAAATAATGAGGTCCACAGGCAACGTTGGGGCAAACATGGAGGAAGGGGGAAGCACAGGAAGAGTCCAGACAAGTACGATGTAGTACTTCCATGATGGAAGTATGCAGAGAATGAAACAGGAGAGAAGAGAAACACCCAACATAGGTAGCCCCATGGGATTAGAGGAGTTTGGCAGGAATGTTCAGAAATTTTTAAGTAAGAGACTGTCAAATTCAGCAAGGCAAGGGAAGCCTGTGCAAAGGCCTGAAGCTGAAAATGGGCTTCAGGAATCCAACAGTAATTTGGTGTGGTGGGAATCGAAGTGTGATGGGGGAGAAGGGGAAAAGGAGTGTTGGGAACCACCCTGACTGGTATCAGAAGCTGAAACCCCTGCCTAGGCTAAGGCTAAGGGAACTCCCTTGGAACCATAAGCCAGCAAGGAGACAAAAGCTTATCTTCCTGGCAGGAATGCTGCTTCTGCTGATTTATTCATAACTGAACCCCAAAAAGCTTGGTCGGTTAGCCAAAGACCGGGTAAGATTCCCCCACGGGGGAACGACCTAAGACAGGCACGATCACTTTTGGGAGGCCCCCCCAAAAGAAGGATTTGGGGGGCTGCAGCAAAAGGGGGTGATGGACCCTCGCTCCTCGGCTTTGACATAGCCTGAGTTCTCAGCATCTGGGGAAAAAAAAACCTCCTTGTCTCCCAGTTGCCTTAGTTCCCTTGCTCCACCTAAGCCTGAAACAATGACAGGGTGGTGCAGCTCGGTACTGAGAAGTGCGGATTCCCCAGGGTGATCAGGCCTAAGAAAGAACATGTAAATTACTGTGAAACCTTCTTTGTTTAGAATGCTCTCAGTTGAATGAGAAGGGTCTTAGGAGGAAGTTAGTTTGTTCCTCAGTCTTACAGCTCTTTGACCCCCCAACTCAATAGACCAGCAGAGTTCTTTGTTTTTCTATGGTTCCTTACTTCCCCCTAATGAGTACTGTACTTTACCTGAATTATTATGCAGAATGAGCCCAATAAAAGCAGGTATGGACGGTAAATCAGTGCACTCCCCACTAGGGGGGGTGGCCATTTCGTCCCTACTTCCCCACAGAAACTAGTCTGTCTCTGTGCATGTGTTGTTTTTTCTCACGTGTTTTGTCGAGCCATCCACAGCGTTCCGTGGTCACTGCTGGCCGGTGACCCACGCGCAACAAAGGAGGAGAGAGATGTAAGTAGAATTCAGATCGTGAAGAAAAGGAGTTTGGATTTTAGTCTAAAACAATTGGGAGCCTACGCTTCTGATTTCCATTTTAGATTAATCATTCTACTGGAATTAAAAAACAAAACTGGAGGTTGGGACACCAGCTAAAAAGCTGTGGCAAAATCCAGACAAGAGACATCAGGTGCCTCTACTATGACTGTGGGGCAGACAGGAAGTGGGAGACTGAGGTGTTTGGAAGGCACCCGGAGATGAGTTATACTCATTCGTGCAGTAAGCAAACACTTACTGAGCATTCGGCTCTAAAGACAGACTCCTGGATCCAAGCCCAGCCCCACTGCTCATTAGCCACATCATCTCAGGTAAGTTAGGTAACTGTTATGTATGGTACTTCAGTTCCTTCATTCACAAACCAGGCACAATAATACCGATGACGATGTTGATGATTATGTTGCTGATAATAACACTGGCCTCATATGGCTTTAGTGAGAATTACTAAGAATAGTTTCTAGCTCATTTAGTTTCCCAAAACCTTATGAGAATAATTTTATTTTTATAGTACCATGTATATATATACACACACACACATACATATGCATATATTATACAAATATATAGTAGGTATTTCACTTAAATATATACATGGTGTATGTGTTATATATCTATAATTTATTATATATGTTATATAATTAATGTATAATATACATCATGTATATTATGAAAGTATATATTATATTAGCATATAAAGGTACTATATATTGTACTACTACTTGTAAAAGCACATTAGAAATGTTCCATAAATGTCAGTTCTTAGTATTATTTTAATTATATGCAAAAAAACAGCTCTGGGTGCTGGGAAACAGGGACTAACAGAAGACAAAGTCACTGCTCTCATGGAGTCTACATCACATGGAGAGATGATACACAAATCAATCAATCAATATGAAAGCTTTTTAGCTGGGGATGAGTTATGCAGAGAATTACAGGAAGGTGACATAACAGAGGGCTACTGGCAGCCACGTGAGCGTGGGTGGAAAGGGAAGGCCTCTCTGTGGCGGTGATCTTTACACAGAGATAGTAATGTCCAGAAGGATCCAGCACCAGAAAGATCTTGAGGATGAGAATTTTTTAGGCAGGGCAAAAAAACAGCTAAGACAAATGCCTTAAGGTCATTGGTGGGTCTGTGAAGCTGAGAGAAAACCAGTGTATTCGGCGTACAGTAAGCCAGAGATCAGGGGTCAGGAATGAGATTAGAAAGAAGGCAGGGCCTGGGCAGTGTAGGGCTTTGAAAGGTGGTGGAGGGTAATGAAGGAGGAGAGATCTAGGAAGAGTTTTTGGCAACCAACTTGAATAACTGAATGAACGATGGCGCCATTCACCAGGAGAGGTTACAGGAAGGGATGCTGGTTTGGTGGGAGGGTGAGGAGTTCTGTTTTGGGATAAGCTGGATTTGAGGTGGCTGTGGGACATCTTGGTGAAAATATAGAAAACATCTGGATTCAGGAGATGAATGGGGTGTGTAGGGCAGGGGGGGTGGGGCAGGGGGCAGGGAAGAATACTGAGAACCATCAAGATTTAAGAAACCTGCAAAGGAGAAGCAGGGAAGAATGGATAGAAATGATTACTTACCCAGTAAGAAAGATAAAGGCTAAAAATATTCAGCGATGACTTCTGGCTTCTCCTGGGCAACTTTAGGCTTAAATCCAAGCTCCACCATTTATTAGCTAGGTGTCCCTGGACATAGCCTCTTTGGGCCTAAATTTCCTCATAGGTAGGATCATTGTTAGCAGTAAATGAATTACTGTATGAAAAGTAACTGCCTACATGTGTTAGTAGATCACACCCAACCACCAGGGCATCACCTGAAGTAGCAAGAGACTAATGCCTCCTCAGGGACACCTGGGAATCCATACAGTTGAATGTGGGGAAAAGGAAGCCTGAATCCTTTGTACTTCAATCACCAAAGAAACCTCATTGTCATTAGCCTTACATCAGGGAGGAGACTTCTCAAAGTCTCTCCCTCAGGTAGAAGTTTCTTACTTCCAAAAAGTCAAAATAAAAAAAAATCTAAAATAAAAGGCATTTAGATGGATCTGGTGATGGGCAGTGTGTTATTTACCTTTTCACAAATAATTTGGAAGCAGGGCAGGAGTCAGGATGCAATGGCTCAAGAGTAAATGGGAGATAGGAGAAGAATGTGGTTGTCGCTACATTCAAATAAGCTTCTGTGTGAAGGGAGGGCAAGGGATAGGACAGAATTGGAGTGTTATTTTATTTATCATTATTTTTTAATCCTCAACCAAGGATATGTTTATTGATTTGAGAGAAAAAGGAAGGGAGGGAGAAGGAGGAGAAGAGGGAGAAGGAGAGAAAGACGGAGGGAGGTAGGAAGGGGGGAGGGGAGCAGAGGAAGAGAGAGAAACACTGATGTGAGAAGGAAATATGTATCAGTTGCTTCCCATACGCACCTCCACCAGGGATCGAACCCACAGCCTAGGTATGTGCCCTGATCTGGGATTGAACTCTCAAACTTTTGGTGCACAGGACAATGCTCCAACCAACTGAGCAACCTTGCCAGGGCTGGAATGTTATTTTTAAAGATGGAAAGATTTAACTCGGTAAGTAGAAGAAGCCTATAAAGAAATAAAGGTTGAAAAGATGCGAATTTGGTCTCCGATTCCTGAACACAGGCATTGGTGGACAGGTTGGGTGGGACTTAGCAGAAAGAAGAGAGAGGCTGATCAGGCTAAAGTTCCTGACTGGAACCCTGGCTGGTGTGGCTCAGTGGATTGAGTGCTGGTCTGCAAACCAAGGGTCACTGGTTCAATTCCCAGTCAGGGCACATGCCTGGGTTGCGGGCCAGGTCCCCAGTTGGGAGCGTGTGAGAGGCAACCACACATTGATGTTTCTCTCCCTCTCTTTCTCCCTCCCTTAACCCTCTCTCTAAATCTTTAAAGGAGCTGACTAGAGAAGTAGCTCCCATGGTCTCTGGCTCAGCTGAGTAAAGTCAGTGTAAGAAGGGACTAATAAAATGGTGAGTGGAGGGAAGGTGAATATGAGAGATCTGGAGGCAGTCAGTGATCAAACGAGGGAGTGAGATGGTGCAAGAGAGAGCATGCTGGCAGGTGTGAGGCCCTGTCCGATGTCGGACAGCCCAGGTGTTGTCTGAGTCTGAATCTGGCCTGTGGCAGAGGGCAGCTCAATAGGAGGAGCAGAGGTCACTGTGGGGACAGGGGACAGGGTGCAAGGCTGTGAGGTGTTGGCCCAAAGGTCCACACAAGTACCGTGAGTGCCTACAGTGTCGTGGGACTGAAGAGGATGACCATGAGTAGGACTGTCCATTCACATAAACCTTTAAGTTTCCAAGCAAGACAGAGAAAATATTTTCCACAAACATTGCTCAGGGACTATACCTGTGAGATATAAGTAGATAGATTACATTTTAAAGAAAACCTCAAGATTTAATTTTTTAAAATGTACAAAGGATTAGAACACTAATTCACATAAGAAACATAATTAAGAAAAAATTTTTAAAATGTTTCTTATAAGTGATTAAAGAATCAGAAAACAAAATAACCTTAAGATACCAGTTTTATAAAGAATAAAGTGGTAAACTATTTTTCAGTAATAAGACCTGTTATTGATGAGCCTTCAGACTCAGACCTTTACTGGTCACTTGCTAACTCCGTACTTCCCTTTTGGAAAATCATGGCAGTGCCTAGGAACAGACCTAACAGTGTTCATAACATTTCACCCAGGGATTTCCCCACTATGAGCGTATCTCAGGTAAATAATTCCTCAAAGGTAAAGCATGTAGGAATTTATTTAGAGTTATCTATTAAAAAATAGGGCCGAATCTAAGGGAATTAATAATACTTTCCAACATAATAAAATTATGCAGCTATTTAATAGGATGAATTTCTAAAATATGTCAAACAGAAAAATGTTTAGTTTGCTTTAAAAATGAATGGAATACAAACAGATGTATACATCAAAAATAAAATTTATCTGGCTGGCGTAGCTCAGTGAATTGAGCGCGGGCTGTGAACCAAAGTGTCGCAGGTTCGATTCCCAGTCAGGGCACATGCCTGGGTTGCAGGCCATGACCCCCAGCAACCGCACATTGATGTTTCTCTCTCTCTCTCTCTCTGTCTCTCTCCCTTCCCTCTCTAAAAATAAGTAAGTAAATAAATAAATAAATAAATTTTAAAAAAATAAAATTTATAAAAAATATACATGTGGAAGATACAGGGAATTAGAAAATAGCTACTGAGTTAAGTGAGAATTATGGAACATATCTAAGTTCTTTTCAAGTTTTTATGGGTTGATTATAGCTTTTTTCAATACAAACTGAATAACTTTAATAAATAAAAATATGTTGTTGGGTTCACCAAGGACCAAACAATTGACTTAATGTATTGGGACCCATCAGGTCATCATTTACCTGTAATTCCTCCCTGAGTTGGGCGGTCTGCTCACTGACTTCTATCTGGGCAAATCAGCTTGCAGAATGCACATGGGGAGGGCTTCCCCACCTGGCGCACTAGGAAAGCGCTGAGCCTCCTCACTCTGTATCAGTCTAATGCATAAGCGCCTACGAGACGTGTGCTAATACATTTACAAATCTATTGTCTCACGATGCTATCCTATAATTTTTTTCTTTCTTTTATTCTAGTCATTCAGTAATTGGAACCCTGAAAATTTAAGCACAAGGTGACTATTCTCAGAGGAAGAAACGGACCATCCCCAGGATACAGTAGAGACCAGATCACTTCAGGCAGAATTATAACAACCAATTTGTGTTACTAAATAAACCACAAAGATGTCTCAGAGATTGGTACTGATTAGCATTTAATGTTTTTCTACTACCAGTAATTTTTATATTTTCATGAGTAATCCACATATCTTTAGCAGTTGAGATAGCAACAATGAAATGGGAAGGGAGGCACAACTCTAGCCAGACACAGCCTAATCCCACACAGCTGCAAACACTTCAATAAGAGGAGGGCCTGTCCCCAGCAATCCCTGGCTAGTTCAGGATTTCCAGGCCCCCAGGCCATCCCTTCCTCCCTCAGGAACTTTAGAGTGGGCAGGATACTTGAAAAGAAGAGTTGGTGCTTTCTGAGTACCTAGTCTAACAGTCCTCTCCACTAGTGAGGATAGAGCAACTTAGAGTTATTGAATAATATGCGAAGACCTCTAGAGTGAATCCCTTCCACTTCAGTCAGTGAGTATGAGACTCCAGTATGAACTTGTAAAAAACCAAGGCTCCCACTAGAAAACAATCAATAAAGGTAAAAATAGATTTTATGGTTTCCAAATCAAATTATTGCCATCCTTGCATATGACTTTAACAAGCCACCAAGGCAAACACACACAGGTTGTACAGGAAAAAGAAAAAAAAAAGCACTGTCATTAGTTAAGTGTCCTGAGAACCAGCCTCCAGCCGCTCTGACCCTCACCCGGCTTTCTCATCTGTGAGATAACTTGCTCTCAGAGGCACTGTAAGACTACAACCTCTCAAGATGCTGTTAGAATGAGGGTCCAAGATTTACCCACACAAGAATTCTGCAGTCTACACAGTAGGTGTTTGACACAGAAGTCAAGAAGGGCTGGGCTAAGTACCAGGCAAACAGACCGGACCAGTGTTACCCTCTCAACAAAACTGCAAAGTAAGCCTGGTTTGTTCTGACCAGGCTTTATTGCCTCCCTTGTGAAGACTACAGTTTCCCCCTTTCATACCTGTCCAGACCAAGGCAGGGTCAGCCTCCTCTGATGGCCCCTTGCAGGGCTCTTCACCCACTGTCCTCCTCCCAGCACCACAGCCCACCCGACCCTCCCCCCCGCCCCGTGCCTTATGCTAGATAACAAACACTTTGGAATCACCTGCTGAGCTTTAAAAAGCACCTTCTCCCGCCTCCAAGCCACTCCCAGAGACTCAGAGTTCAATGGCCCGGCCTAGGGCCTGTGCAGTTGTGTTCTAAAAGCTCCCCAGGTGATTCTAATGAGCAATCAGGGCTGAGAACCACTGATCCAGACAGATTATTTGGAAAGGGCTTAGAACCTGCATTAGGAAACATTGCTTTGAGATTCCAGAACATTCCTCATACTGCCTATCATTTTCTTCTTTATCTGTGGATTTCATCTTTCTAGCTAGACTGATGGGCATAATTACTTCTATGTCTTTATTCCCCTCCTCTGCCCTCTGTTCACAATTACTCAGCATATGCTGACTGTGCTAAAATGTGCATAGAAGTAATCTAATGTTTCTCATTCTTTTCTAATGCCCAGGTATGAAACCTTCCCCCTGTCATTCACTGGGAGTGTGGCTGCTGTGCTCCAGGTGGCTCCCAGCCTAGCCCCAAGGGCCTAATGTGAATGCAGTGCTGTTGCACAATGAAATTAAACAGGGTAGAAAGAGCAGCTATTAAAATAGCCTATTCCCAGGCACCTTAAAAACAAACACAAGTTTGCTAGTATCCAAAGCCTTTGAGTAAAAATCATTTTAAAAGAAGTGGAAGATTAGAAGAGGGATTTATTAGAAACCAACTGTTGTTCAAAAGTAGATTTAATAACAAAAGATACAGAGGAAATTTGGACCACTGAAAGCAGTGTGCCTTCAGAACACAGGAGTAGCCACCTGAACATAAATCACAATCCAAGAGATCAACCAGAATGAGAGACTGAATCTCCATTTTGGCCTTGGCCTTGTTTTATAACTTAGAAAACTGTCTTTGCTCCTCTCCAGAGAATGAATGTAAAAACCATGAAACCATCAGAACTGGAAGGACCCCAGAAGCCCTGTTTTGTTGAAGATCTCATCATCTGCAAAGAGACTCCTCAGCTCTCCTGTCCATCAACTGCACACTGAGTGATTCCAAAGAAGTCTGCTCTGACCACATAAGACAAGCCCTTCCAGTTCTGGACAGGTCTATTTTAAAGTGCTGCCTTACCCTGAGTTGTGACCCATTGCCATTTTCCCACATACATACTCCATCCTCCTCTGTCCTCCTCTCCCCAAATATGTTCATCACCTGCAGTAACCTAAGTCATCACCCACTTTCAATATAAAAACAAAAATAAAAAACTAGCATACGACCCATATACCTTCACTTCTCCAGACTATCCATCCCCAAGATCCTCAAATTCCTTACATGAAATTATTTTGAGACTAATAATCTTCCTAATCATCCTTCTCTGGATACATCCTAGTTTGGCCAAGTTCTTTTTTAAAGATAGATTCTAGCTGTCACTAGTGTGGCCCAATGGATTGAGAGCCAGCCTGCAAACTGAAAGGCTACCAGTTCTATTCCAGTCAGGGCACATGCCTGGGTTGTGGGCCAGGTCCCCCATGGGAGAGCCCATGAGAGAGGTAACCGATGTATCTCCTCCACATTGTTTCTCTCCCTCTTTCCCCCTCCCTTCCCCTCTCTCTAAAAGTAAATAAATAATCTTTCTTAAAAAAAAGTTTAAAAGATAGATTCCAGAACTGAATATGTACTTCTTGGTTCAAGAAACAAGTGTTGGCCACCTATTGTGTGCCAGACACTTGGTCAGGCCCTAGAGACAGAAATGAGTCCACCAGACCCGGAGCAAACTCCAGCTGGGGAGGTAGTCAAACCGAATCACCGGGAGAAGGTGCAGGGAGGCAGGGAGTGCTCTGAGAAGAGAGCACCGGGTGCCTGGGAACCTGGAACAAGTTTGCCTGACACCCTCTGGGAAAAAGTTCCAGAAAAGACACTGCTCTGATTAAACAGGCTAGGTTTGTAATAGCTTCTTTGGCAGCTCGTCACATTGGTGACATACTGAGATTAAAATCAACCAAAATCATAAGTCTTTTTGCACATGTCTCTTTTCATCCTATATTTGTACAATTCAGTTTGGGGACCTGGTACAGAATGTGACACATCCCTATTTGGTTTCTTCTTATCAAGATTGAAAGCTTTGATTCCTGGTTTTCCTGTCCAATTTTTCAGCTATCCTTCAACCTAGAGTCACTCAAAAACCATTCAGTATGCCTTTGAAGTTGCCAACAGGACACTGAGATATGTCCTGGAGAGCTCTCTTCAGGTTGTATCAATCCATTAATCGGCACTGTGAGGGTACAGCCACTGAACCAGTCACAAATGCACCACAATTAATCCACAGGCTTTCAACTTCTGTATTGGCAGGGGAAGTTGTCTGTCAAACAAAAATCAGCAGATTTCCAACATATAGGGTGGGGCAAATGTAGGTTTCCAGTTGTGAGGATGCGAAACACAGAGTTTACTCCCAAATTATTATTTATTAAATACTGAACCATTTCCCATACAAACAGTTATAAACCTAACTCTTGCCCCACCCTGTATAAACAGATAGCAGAGGAGCTGCTGTAGGTGAAGCAGGAGTAGAGGGAGACCCTCTCCTCCCCACCAGAGCACTCAGCGAACTTTGCTGTCACGGCCATGGTGCCCTTTTGAAAACCAGCCATCTTGCCCACAAGAACATTATGAGAGATGGAATCCAGTGGTTTGAAGAAATCAAGAGATGGTCTCTCCACCTAGTCAGTCTGGCAAGTCCAGAAGGCAGAGTGGTCACTTTTTGGTTTGATTTATTCATTATAAACCAATGACAGTCCTTCATGAAAACTATCTACTTAATAACTGATTCTAGTACAGTATTTCACTACCAGTTTCTATTTCTCCCTCTCCTTTTAGAAACTGGGACAATTTCCTGTCTGTCTTCTGACATGTTCCCTATCCTTCCCATTGCTGAAAGACTACAATCAGAGTTGCAAGATCACATGGGAAATTTTTCACATCCTAGGACTTGAGCACCACTAGATTGTAAGCTCCTTGAAGGTAGAGATGATTCTCATTCATCTTTGTTTCCCAAGAGCCTAGCCTAATATATAACCTGGTACATAACCAATATAAAAATAATGTTTAAATGATGAGTTTGCTTATAAGTCTGTTAGTTGTTTGAAGATATTGAAGTGCTCTCTAGCGACCTTCTCACCTAGTTTGAATTTCAGTTCTTACCTGTGTAGAAGCAAATTATGAGTTGAGTGCTTTGACTTTCCCCTTGTTGTCACTTAACTTTGTACCCTTAACCAAAACCTGCAGGTGCCCTCTGCCCTCTACCTCCCCACACCTTGGCCCACTGCTTAGCTCTTCAGAGCATCCCTTGCAGTCATTGATTTCTTTAGGTGTGTCTGTGACCAAAGAAAACTAATGAAATCATATCCTTTTCCCCAAGAAAAATGCAAATTACTCACAAATAAGTCACAAGTTGGCACCTAAAGATATTCCAATTTATGTGCATTCTGCCACAGTTCCAGCTTAACCACCCCACCTGAAAGAAGCTAGATGACAAAATAAGGGGTTGAGAGGAGGGCGGGGAAAGGGAGAGCAGCCTATGCCTCAAGTAATTAAGTTTCCTGTTACCACTTCAAACAAAAGCTCCATAGCACTTGTTTGACGGACCAAGATAAAAAATCCATACCAACAACAACTGCAAGATTTCAATGTTTCAATATTATAATCCTCTTTATAGATAAATCATAGTTTCTTAGGGAAAGATCCTGAAAATTTAATTATTTACAATGTGTAAAGTTTTATAACTTCTAAAAAGATGTTATTTATTTATTTTTAGAGAGAGAAGAAGGGAGGGAGAGAGGGAAACATCAATCATCAATGTGTGGTTGCCTCTCGTGTGCCCCCACCTGGGGACCTGGCCCACAACCCAGGCATGTGCCCTGACTGGGAATGAAACTAGCGACCCTTTGGTTCACAGGCTGGCACTCAATCCACTGAGCCACACCAGCCAGAGCAAAGTTTATGACTTTTAAAACTGTGGAATGAAACTTTAGAAAGTATGTACCAGTTTTAATTCCTACCAGCAAAGTGTCAGTGCATCCCCCAAGCCCTTGGCCAAAATATCACATTATATTAAAAAAAAAATGTGGCCAGTTTGAGTGGTGCTTCATCTTTTAACTTGCATTGCTCTAATTACTGAACTGGCCAAAAAATCTGTTTAGTTTTTCTGTAAAATAAAAGACACAGCTTTCTTTTTTTTATTTTTACAAGATTTTATTTGATCCAAACTGATGAAAATTGCTGGGAAGCACGTTTTTCATTTTCACCAATAACTTTATTGATTTGGATATTTTGAGTGTGTTCACTGTCTCCCACTATTGGCTTCTGGTGGGTAGAGGCCAGGGGAGCTGCTAAACATCGCCCATGCATAGGACAGCCCTGCAGCAAAGGATGATTTGGCCAAAATGTCAATAGTACCAAGAAACTTCACAAACCACTTTTGACAAGTTTGATAAGTCACAGCACCTTCTCCATACACTGCACAAATCACTTTTTTCATTTCAGTTGTTTTTAAATGTTCCATATCTCCTTCAATATTAAAAGGGCTGCACAAATATTCACCAATTTTAATATTTTTTAATGCATGCTGGTAATGACAGCTGTCACAATACAATCTAACAAAACTGTTTCAAATAAAGTTCAAGACTACTAAGCTCTACTAGAACCATCATATGGAAAAAGCTAAACAAACTTTTTGGCCAGCCCAATACTAAAGAGGTTGGACACTTTTCATGTATTTATTCATCATTTGTATTGTTGTTGCAAATTATCTTTGTATCTCTTTTGCCCAATTCTCCCCTTCAGATATTCATTTTTCTCATTGGTTTGTAGAAGCCTTTCATGTATTTAGTAATATTAATGCTTTTGTCACTTGTTACAAACATTTTTCCAGCTTACCATTTTAATTTTAACTTTAGTTATGAAGATTTTTGACATAGAGGAGGTTCATTTTATTTTTCTCATGTAATCTAGCAATTCAACTTTTCTTTTATAGTTTCTCTCTTTCGTACCATGTCAGAAAAAATTTCCCAACTTCGAGATTATAGAAAAGTCTTCCACATTTTATCCTTAAAACTTTATAATTTTATTTTTTACATTGAAATACTTAACCCATTTGCAATGTATTCAGGTGTATGACATAAAGTCAAGAGCCAATGTCCCAGAATGATTTACTGAATTAATTTGTCTTCCTCCACTGATAGAAATGGCCTCCTTTATCATATTCTTTGTTTCCACCCACATGTCTATCTCACAGGAATATCAAACTCAACTTAATATCCACAACTTAAAGATGTAATCTTCCCTCTCCTCCAGTGTTCTTCAAGTCTATTCACTATTTTGTTTAGTCAGTTTATGTCAAGAACTTGGTTATTCCGCACCCCTACCCTCACTACCACCACCCTCACCCTGCTGCATACACACATATCAAATCACTAAATTTTAGCCAATTCTGTCTCTAAAATATAGCCTTAATCCATTATCTGATGCCCAACTCTAGCACCCTGGCTGCAGTCCACAGCATCATCTTCTCTCTCCTGGACTACGACGGCCTCCTCACCGGACCCCGAATCCACTCTTGGCCCCTCTGGCACATTAAATATAAATAAGGTCGTGCCACTTCCCGACTTCCAACCTCTCGTGGCTTCCATTGCTCTTAAAAACAAAGCCCAAAATGATTTAGGGGACATATAAGGCCTGCCTGATCTAGCCCCAGCCTACCTCCACCTCATGCCACACTTCAGCTCTTGTGCAATCTCCAGACACACTGGCCATCTTTTCATTCCTTAAAGAATCCCAGCTGCTCTTCATCTCAGAGCCTTGTATTTCCATGCTGATATTCTCCCTGTCCCACCCCGGTTCCCCTTCCCCACGCACATCCCTACCTAACTCCAGCTTATCTTTCAGAGCCCACCTTACATGTCACCCCCTCCAAGAGGGCTTCCACAAGCCCTCCCCACTGACCAAGGTAGCTTCCCCTGCATGATGCCCTGTTGCACCTCGTATTTCTCCATGTGGCACTTCTCCTAAGTTTGCTATGTTATAGATGTTCATGACACTATCTCCCTTGGGTGACAGCTCCGGTCACTTAGGACTGTGCCCAACTTGTTCACCACTGTCTCTTCAGCCCCTCACAAAGAGCCTGGCACACTTCTGTGTGTTTGTCCACACAGGTACACTCACACAGTCCTCACTCAAAGGCATAGTCCTTCTGTCTGAATTCCAATTATTGTAAGTATACTTTCTCTCCTAAATCTCTAGCCATGACTGGACATTACATTCTTTGATAGGAAACTGCAAATGTCACCTGGAAAACCTATCACTATTTCTGATTCCACTTCTTAAATGCATTCACAAATTTCAATATTTTACTAGGAAAGTACTCCCAGATCCACAGATCCTGGAGTCTAGATTTGCCGTTCATCCAGCACATACTTATTGCTCACCAACGATGCATAGCTGAGCATCATAACTGAAACTGTACTTTTATCATTCTCCCCCATATGATTATCTCTCCCAAACCAACTGTCCTTACCAACTCTCTCAAACCAATTTGCTTTCCCCATCAGGTAACCACTGTGTCACCACATAGGACCTATAACAGCCCAATTAAAAGTGAAGAAACATTAGATTCTTGTAGTATCTGCCTCATGGCACCCATATAAATGCACAGCTTTCTCAAGACTCCTTCATGACAATCTGAACTATCCCCAACACCCCCTCATCCTGCAGGCTGCTACCCTAGCCTAAACCTTAAGGGTCAGTAGAGAGGAATCTCAGGCCCAGCAGCAATCCACCCTGACCCACACACAAGGGGTCCCACCTCCATTTTCCTTAATAAACTCTTAGCTCAACTTTATGAAAACTGCCTTCCAAAAGCATTAAAATACAATCTTGTGTTGTGACTGGGAGAAATGTGAGAACAGATATGGAGTATAAACCCACTGAAAGGACTTGGCAACAACCAAAGGCACACACCCCTAAGAGGGCAGCTCCCTTGCTGTAGTGACCACATCTCTCCCCTCATCTGTGTTTTCCTGGAGCCCCACTTCCCCCTTTGGAGCCCCAGCTCCCTGAGACCAACTCTCTCCTCTCCTGGCGTGCCAGAGCAGTGAGGGGGTCTGCCAAGTGGCACCTTGTTCTTCACAGATTCCTGGCCCAGACTTGCATGCATATTGCAGCCATGCTCTCTTTACCTCTTCCTCACCCCTGACTCTGCCGCAGTCCATCTGCTCCCTGAGTCACGTTACATTTGCCCCTGAGTGAGGCTTCCCTGTCCGGAGGAGTGGAACCCCACAGGCATGTCTGGTTAACGGTGGGCTAGCAATTGTCTATGACTAAACACAAAAGCTTCCTTTCATCTTCTATATATTACTTAACTAAGAACTAAATGATCGATCAAATATCTATGTACTTTAAAAATTATTTCACTTTTTAACTCATCCTGAAAAACTTGACCACATTGTAAGTATACATGCTGATAAGGGTGACATGAAGTACACATGGCAAGTGGTTCCTTTTTATTGCCTTTGAAAAGTAGTGCTCCTTTGCCTCCCTTTACTCTTTATTAAGTAGTTGAGATCACATACTGGTGTTTATTAAAAATAACCAAGAGATCTGGCTCTTCGACATGTGCCAACCCAGTGTGAACAAGGACTCTCAAAACTAAAGACTTCCAAGCCACGTGTGTGTCTTAATAAAAGGCTTCAGGCTGGGCAGGGAGGAGCGCTTTGCATTTGTCATTAGTCAAGTGTAGTTGGCTGGCAATTGGCTTGTTTTTCTCACTTCCATTAACAAATTCCACTTTATTACTTGGCTCTTTCAACTGCAGCTTCAAAAAGACATCATTCCTCCTCAAATATTTATGCACTTCAGACTGAGTTTTAACACATCTCTTTGCTGGGGAGCCACCTCCTAAGTAAAGAAGTGTGTGACCTCAACTCACCCAGCCCAGGAAATCTGAACCAGGGATAAAACTCCTTATGTGATTCTCTACTTAACCTCCAGGAGCACATTATGAAACACATTTAAAAACTACTTTGAAAACTACATGCTTAGTTGTGACAACTCAGAAAGTGCTCAAAAGGAGTCATCTTGGCAAACACAACCCCACTTTAAATCTCAATTCACAAGGAACGTCAGGGCAGTTGTTCGGTAGGTAAGAACTAGCAGGGGTCTGGAGTCAAACACCTGGCTTTGGTTCCTGGCTCCAGGTTTTACTCTTTGTGTGACTGTGCCTTCATTTCCTCCTGTGGCAAATGGGTGGTGTGACCCTGATTTGTACTGGACTTTATCTCCTGTTCTTACTTTAAACTCGTATCTAATGGCATAGCTAAGGATCTCTGTGCTAACACCGGACACAACTATGTATTTCTTATTTTTATTCTGTCTTATTTTCCTTCTCCTTAAAGATCATACCTGTAGATTCAGGATTAATAATAGAACAAAAATATAAAAGAGGCAGAGGGCAAAGTGGAGTTTGGCTAATAGTCTTATAGCACCATGAGGTGTGCTCCCAGGTACACAAAACTGAATGGTGTTGAATACTTAATGACAAAAGAAACCATTTGCAATATATTAAGTGGGGGCAGACAGGTCAAGAAATTATGTGTGTATATATATATATATATATATATGCATACATATATAATTCAAAATTATGCATAAAAATTGGAAAGATATGCATCAAAATGGTAACTGTGGTTAGTAATAGGTTATAAGATTAGGGTGACATTTTCCTTCTCTGTGCTTTTCTGAACTTTCCCAAATTTCTACAATTAAATTTTAAAATCAGAAGAAAGGTTTTTTCCCCCAAAGACCTTCCCCCTGCCCAGAACACAATGTTCCTAATGTAGTTATATTACACATAAAATCTGTGAAAGTGATCATGAAAATAGCTAATATTTATTTGGCATTTATGATGTGCCAATCATTACAGTAAGTACATTACCTAAATTCGCATTTAGTCCTCACACTCTATGATGTAGGTATTGTTCTGACCCCATTTGCAGATGAAAGAACTCGAGTTATTCATGTGAGATCAGACAGCTAATAACTGGTAGGGTCCAAGATACAAACACAGGGGATCTGACTCCAGAGCTCTCGCGCCCTCTCCCTCTCCCTCTCCCTCTCCCCTCTCCCTCTCCCCTCCCTCTCCCTCTCCCTCTCCCTGTCCCTCTCCCACTACTAGGCTTCCTGCCTCCACCTACACTGCTTCCCCAAAACCTTTTTTAAATTTTTGCTCTTGATTTTTATATTTTCCATATAGCTGTTCTTGACTCTCACCCTTTCCGGAGGAGGATGGAAACAGTTCATGTGTATACTCATTGCATGAGGTAAAAATTCAGCATTCACTGCGTACATGGAATCTCTGCTTTAAACACACATACCTTCCCACAGGGATGCGGGAACGTGCAGAACCAAACAGGGAACAGCACTGACCATTAGCGGCTCTCACAGCATGGTGAGCCTCTCCTTCCTGACCCTGTCACAACTGAATTTTACATGTGCTTGTCATCTGTTTGTTTGCCAGGCACTATTCTGTGCACTTAACATGCATTAGTTTTCTTCTCACCATTATTGTCTCCACTTTACACATAAGGAAACTGAGACCTAGAGAAGTTTAGAAACTTGCCCAAGGTCACAAAGCTATTAAATGACAGAACTGGGTTTTGTCATTTTACTTGACAAACTGGGATTGATGTCTAGAGGCATCAATCTTGAATGAACAAATAGATAAATGAATGAAAGTACACCCTCCATTTCCTTTTTTTTAAAAAGCCTGTCTCTTATTAGGATTGTTTGATTTTATTTCTGGAGATAATGAATATTTCTCATAAATCATATTTTTTAAGATTTTTTTTAATGTTTAGACCAAGGACAAGGGAGGTAGAAAGAGAGGGAGAGAAACATCTATGTGCGAGAGAAACATTAATCGGTCACCTCTTGCATGCCCCGGTGGGGGACCTGGCCCACAACCCAGGCATGTGTCCCAACCAGGAATCGAACCGGCAACATTTCAGTTTGTGGAACACCACTCAACCCACTAAGCCACACTAGTCAGGGCTCATAAATCATATTTCTAATATTTTAAAATTGTATTGCTATTGTGAATGGAATTTTTTGAATTATATTTCTAACTTGTTATTTGGATGTTACAAAAAAACTGGCATATTAACCTGTTTGTAACTTTTGTAGTTACTGAGTTCTCTCATTATCTGTAATAACTTTAGTTGTTTCCCCATTATTTTAGCTACATAATCTCTTAATTTCTATAGATAATCATTTTGTCTGCTCTTTCCAACACTGGAGGTATCATCCCTTTTTGTGTTGCCCAATTGCATTGATAGGCTCTCCGAAAACTACATAAAGAACAGTGAGAGCAGGCGCCCTTGTCTTCTGCACGGTGGAGATGCTCCCAGGGACTCATCGTTCACCATGACACTGGCTCCTGGTTCAGTCCTTCCATCATGGTAAGAAACTAGTCTTCAAGTCTCCTTCACTAATAGTTTCTGCCAGAAGCAGATACTTAATTCCAGCATCAAAATTAACATAATTCTTAATTCTTAATTCTTAATTCCAGCATAATTCTCAGTGTTCAGAGAACTATGGTCCTCCTCCTAGCTAATCACAACAAGTATTATTCGTTTGTTTCATATTTCAAATCACATTTTCTATTCTGTTTTTACTTGGTCTGCATGTAAAGACTTTTTTTAGACACCAAAATTAAAAGTACCTAGAAATTAAAATTAACTAACTTTAATTTTCATTTCAAATTTAATTTTTTATTTTAATTTGAATCTAATTAGAATCCTTTAAACTACATGCATAGATAGTCACTGCCTGCCTTCCATCTCTACCACCTACTCCTCAGGCCTCACCCATCCTCTATGGCATGAGGAGAGTCACTGTCTAAGTTACAACTAGGGCTCTTCCTGTTCCACTCCGAAACGTGCAACACCTCCGTGTTTTCAGTATGCTAAAGCACATACCTCTTAGCATAATGACCATCCCTTATAATGTGGCTCCAACCACCTTTTAGTCTTCGTTGCAATCTCTGATCCCAAAATGCCCCTCACTCATGAGTCCTTTTCCCATGATTTGCCTCAAAGGTCCTTCCTTATTTTCTTCATTAGAACAACTGTTTACTTTCTTAAGCTAACACAAATTCAACCTCTTGCATGGTCCTCCCCAGTTCTCCCCATCACTTCATCTCTGCTTCTGCTGTGTCCCCACAGCCCTGAGTGTAGACCTCCATCACGTGACCTGCCCCTGCCCAACCTGGACATGATCACACTTTTCAAGCAGGGGCCAGCATACCTCTCCAGATGGTCGGGTAGTAAACATTTTAGGATTCCCAGGCCATATTTAATCTCTATTGCATTTTGTCCTTATATTTTAATAATGTAAAAATTATTTTGAACACATAGGCCATAAAAACAATAGGCCACCGGCTAGGGGCCATAATTTGCCTACTCATGCTCCAGAGTCTTATCTGTCCCACTGGACTGTAAGCTCCCTGACAGCAGGGGTGATCTCTAATTCATCTTTGCATTCCCCAACTCCTGGACATGGAGGTGTTCAAACCATTGATGACAGTTAAATTGAAACAACAGTATCTCATTTATCCTTATGAATCAATTTTCCCAAATCTTGAATGATTTCAAAAGAAAGTCATTTTGCATTTTGAGTCTCTTAGGCATCTGGGCATTAAAAGTAAGCTATCTCCCTGGGTAAAGGGAGAAACAGATAATTTTGCCTTGTTTAGTAAGAAAAACTTTGATGTTCAGCCAAACAGCCTCTCCCTCTCCAAATGCAGCAGAAGCGCTTCTGTGAAAGAGCCAGGCTGCTCCCTGGTTCCCCATACAGGACCCAACTCCAGCTAACTCAGCTTTTGAGTGGTCCACTCAGTTTCCCATTGCAGAAATTCATCTAGATTTGTGATGCAGTTTTGAATACTTTCCAGGTACCCAGTAGCTACCATTGATCATTCATTCACCTCTTGTTTCACTACAATTGGGGAAAAAGCCTTTTTCTAAGTCATTAAGTGCCATAAAGACATTGGCTGTTTATCATTACCACAGCTAGGACCTTGTTCCTGGTTCTCCCAACCAAAAATGCTCCAGAAAGGTCATCATGATCACCCCTCTCTGGTTAAGGAGCTACACTGTTAAACTGTGAGAGATGAGCACCATGTCCCTGGCATAATCTCTGTCTTGACTTGAAGGGCTCAATGCCTGGCTTGCTCGGCTCCCAACAGCTGAGCTAGTGAGGAAGGGGAGGAAGCCAGTAGCAGGCAGAGCCATTGCCAAGGAGGAAAAGACCTTCTGCACACCTGCTCTGTGAGGCCAGGAGTCCGGTCTGACATTCCCAAGAACAAGACAAACTGGAGGCTAATTCCACTCATATCTACATCAGGCAGGCCAACTTGGGCTCAGGCAGGAAGAGCACCAGAAGGTCGAGACAGGGTCACTCTTCAAGCCAGGCAGTGCTTTCCGATGTCTGTTTGGAGTAGGAACCAGCCAACACCACCCCCCATGCACCCCCATGTAACAAAGCTGTGTGTAAGACTGGATGTGAGTGCTGCATGTGCTATTAGGATCTCCCCCTGCAAGCTGGAATTCAGGAGAGGATCCCAGGTCCAGGAAGCATCTGGAATGTGGAGCAGGAAGGAGCCAGTCAGAGCGGGTCTCCCTGCAGGGGGCAGGTTACACCCTGTACAGACCCCAGTTCCCAGGGCACTAGGTGGGTTCCAACAAAACCAATCTCAAACCCCACTTCCTAGAAGTGAGGCACCTAATGTGCTCCAGAATGGAGACGAGGGTGCTGAGAGAGGGCAGTGAAAACCCATCATCCCCAAACAAAAGCAGCAGCCCCGAAGGACTAGGTCATATAACTAGTCACAGAGAGAGCTTAGCTCCTTAAACATTAGTTGTCCCCAGGAGAGGCCATCAATTCACACGTTGAAGCTCCTAAATTCAAATATTTATGAATTGTTACCACTAAGACTCAGGCTCTGCCTAGTTCAGACTCACATCATTCCAGCCACCTGCAGCCAACCAGGTGAGCCAGGGCAGTCGCCCTCCTCTCAGCACCCTCGCCCACCTGTGGGCACGGACGGCTTCCCTGGGAGGGGCTCCCCAAGCACAATTAAACCCATGGTGGGGCTGCAACCTACACATGGATGCAAAGAAACCCATCAAAATCTTACTTTAAATCAGTAAACTAACAGTTCTTTACTAATCATGCAAAAAGGATAGAAAATATAGAATAGAAGGTGTGGTACATTACCCAAAAGCCCCGCTAAAGAGCGCATGTCCTTCTCCATCAGCATGTAAATCTCGTCCTCTGAGAAGCGGCCAATGCCGTGGCCATGCATCTCGCGTTTCACAATTCCTTTCGTTATGTGGCACACGACCCACCTCAGCAGGTTGCTGAAGGGACCACCACCACTAAGAGAGAGCATCTTCCGGGTCTCATTGAGATTGTCCACCCACTGGCAATAAGCTAACGTCCTGGAAGTGTGTGGAAACAAGTTACTACTGTGCATTAGATACATAGCAGCTCCACGGGGTCGATTTCCACTGAGTGGTTCAGAACTGAGCACACTCTGGAGGAACTGAATCACTGCAGTTTTTATAATGAGCAGTCTGCATGGCAGCCACAACAGGCCCTCGTGAATGCCTGGAGTTCGGGCCTGTGAGACACTCAGTAACGAACCCAGAAAATGGTACCACGTTACAATTCCACCAAACCTCTTCTGGCACCCACTTCTGGACCATCCCCTTGCCCACTCCCATGGCCTTGCTCTGCTTTCTTTTAGGCAACCCCACAGAAAACAGGCAGAAGCCCTCTTTAGAAGGGTTTTAGGCAGCACAGTGTGTACCTATGGGGGCATTGGGAGAAGGTGGCAGTGACTGGCGTGCTGGCTTCCTTCTCTTTCTTGATCAAAGCAATGGTTACACAGGTGTATGTTCTGTTAATTAAGCTGCACATTTTTGTTTTGTACATTTTGTGTATACATTTTATATTTTATGATATCAAAGAATTTTTTTAAAGATGCCTTTTGTCTTTGTGAAAAGATTAGGAATTAGGTATACCTGTTCATGTTTATTGTAAACTATATAAATTACAAATATTAATGATTCCCTTTCCAGAAAGTCAAATTATAAATATTATATTAATGATTTGCTCCCCAGAACTCTAAAACGGATACAAATACCAAAAGAACTTAGTGGAATCATTTTTCCCATCTGGAGGGTGCTTTCTCACCTGTCCAGGTGTCCCCATGTAACAGAGACGGGCAGTTAAGCAACTATTCACTGTGTGTTGTGCTGGCTGCAACACCCGGGCCTCTGCAAATTTTGCTCTCCAAACCTGTGCAACCTCTCAGGAATGTCTTTATGGTTGATAGTGCTGGTAGATACAAGTTAAAGGGTTTTGTACCAAAGGCTGAGAAAAATGTAGCTGAAGGTGTACAGGCATTAAGATATTTATTTTTTTTTCTCATAATGAGCAATAAAGATGTATTAGCAGTCAACTCTACTCCTACTGCTGATTGATAAAGCAGTAATGGCCACTTCAAAATGATTAGAAGAGCAAAAAATATTTTTACAGAGAATACAAGGTATGATAGTAAATTATAGCTACTTTCCACCTCAATTGAAAAAAAGCTATAAAAGACCCTGAAATTTTTACCACTTTATATTGTTCTTTTTTTAAGGGATTGTTTCTCTATAAAATAAAAATTAGAAAAAAAAAACTAGATATCTCTAAAAGTTTTAAGCATTCTTCATGTTTACTGAAAGATCCTACAACCAATTTTAACGTACTCTCTCTACTGCGACCATCACTCTTCCTGGTCACCTTTTACAGGGATGCCTACAAATCCTGTCAGAAAGATTTGTGTACCTCTTTTTTTTAAAAGTCTCCTTAAAATAAAGTATTGAGGAGTCAAGAAATGGATTTTGGTGAGAAGAGAGAAAAGTATATCATGATGGTGACAAATTAATATGTACCATCAGAGTACTCAGTGGAGCCTTTGATATGAAAGACCTCACATTCACCCTGGCCAGGTAGCTCAGGCAGTTGGAGCACTGTCCCCATACACCAAGGTGGCTGCTTCTCTCCCTGGTCAGGGCACACACAAGAATCAACC
Organism: Phyllostomus hastatus; assembly: GCF_019186645.2. Lineage (NCBI taxonomy): Eukaryota > Metazoa > Chordata > Mammalia > Chiroptera > Phyllostomidae > Phyllostomus > Phyllostomus hastatus. The sequence continues at coordinate 49,887,567 of NW_025333872.1, forward strand.
AATGAATGTATAAATAATTGGAACAACAAATCCAGGTTTCTCTCTCTCTCTCCCTTCCTCTCTCTCTCTAAAAATCAATAAATTCTTTATTTTTGAAGAATTTAAATATTTATTCTAGTAAATATTATAAATTTTTCAAACAAAATGCTTTTCTATTTGCTCGTCTTTTTACACCAGCAATCAAGTCAACTTTCACATTCTCTCAGAATAATTTGCAATTTCATTCTAATGAACTACATCTAAATTCACAATAGATGGGTATGCCATCTGTGATTGTTCGGGAAGTCAGTGGTCTGAGAATAAAATGAAATTATCCTAAATTAATCATGAACAGATAATAACAGCATTCAGGAAGCATCTAAGGTGTAAAAATGAGAAATATGGCAGCTTTAAGCTAACAGGTTGATGTGGGGGGGAAATGCATTCTTCATAAGCAAATTTCATAGCTTTTGTCATAAGCATAACTGATGCTGAAGGGTGAGCAGAAGCTCACTGCACAGAACAGAGGGAGAAGCTGTGTGCTGGAAGAGCACTGGCTGGTGGGTGAATGCCAGGAACTTCAGGACAGGTGGGTGGTGCACAGGATGCCTGAGGAAGCTCGTAAGAGTTTGAGGCTAGAAGGGTGGGCAAGGACCAGTCAGGACGGATCAGAAGCAGAGGGGGCTAAACTTTATTTTTAAACCAAAGTTGAACCACCTGAATGGTTTGAAGCAGACAAGAAACATGATCAGATTTGTGAGGAAGAAAGGGCTGAAAGTGGATAAATTGGAAGAGGATGACTGGCTAGAAGACCATGGCAAGACCAGGCTAGAAGTGATCACTGAACTAAGGCAACAGCGGAAGGGATGGCGAACAGGAAATGCATAGGGAAAACATGGAGAAGACATGAGAAAAAGACCAATGGATCTTTTTCTTACTCAGGCTTAGATAGAAGGAGAACTTAGGCATTTTCTCCCAGGCTGATGGTTTTAGTGGATAATGCTGTTAACCAATACTGGCAATACACAGGGTGCAATAGACTTAGTTGATGAACGATGAGTTAACCTGTTGCATCTGAAGTTTCCATGGAACCTCCAAAGTGAGGAGTCCAGCAGTTTGAGAACTCAGGAGATAGATTTAGATCAGGATAGGGAATTTGTAGGCGGGGGCAACAGTAGCAGTTTTAAAGCTATGAGAGGAAATGAGGTTGCCTAGGGAAGTTTTGAGGGTAAAGAGTGGTATTGGGGAAACCACAGTTCAAGGGCAAGTTAGAGGAGAAGACAGCTGGGCTCCAGGGCCAGCTTGGAGATAAGTAGCGGACATGGTTTTCTGAAATGGAAAATAGTAAGCACACCATTTGCAAGAGGTGAGGAGCTGCAGAGAGGTTTAAAGCTCCTATGACTTCAGTTTCCTCTGTGGAGCAGGAAACAAGGGCAGATGCAGAAGAGGAGGATGCAGCAATGAGGAGTTTTTGAAGACTGATGGGAAGAGCAGCAGGTGAGAGTGGGAGAGACACCTATCTTGGCCACACAGCTGAGCAGGCAGGAGCCCCCACCAAGGCAAGGAAGAAGGTAAGGTTCTCTACCTGCATTAGCTGGTTAAATGCAGGACACAGAAGCAGCACTGGATTGATTGATTTAGAATTTTGCAGGTAAGAGTAACCTCAGAAACTCCCCGGTCTTCCTCCATTTTCTTTCCTGCCCTACTCTTGATTTCTTTCCTTTCTTTCATTCCCACGCGTTAGGAAAGAGAAGATAATGAAGGCCAGGCAGGCTCTTTCAGGGTCAAGCCCCGTAAGGTGTGTATAATACCACACTTTAATTTAAATATCAAAGAAAATGTGTGCTTCATGAGTTCCTAAATCAATTACTACAGGTAATTGACATTATTGACACACAGTTCCATATTATTACAACCCTGAATCCATCTCCTCCTGGAACTCCATTTCCTGGAAACTCTGTCCACATGGCAGGGTCACCACCTGTGACACTCCACTGAAACCACCCTGCTCAAGTCCACAGTCCCTCCTTCTTGCATAATCCAAATCAACCTTGTTCCGTACTTATCTTCCTTGAATTCTCTACGGCATCCAACAATACTGGCGTCTTTCTTAGAATTCTTCCTTAGCTTATGTCTCCACTGCTTTTCCTCTCACCTCCTTCATGTTGCCAAGATTTTTATCTTTACACCTTCTATCTTCTCACTCCAGGAGTGATCTATTTCCCACCCATGATTCCAAAGTGGTAACTCCCAACTCCGTTTCTAGCCCAGTCCTCTGTCCGGAGATCCACAGACACTCCTGAGGGACCCTCGGGAACTGCAAACCAACACCTGCACAACTGGAACTCATCATCCTCCTTCCCTTCTGATCTGCTTCTCCTCACCCAAGCCAGAAAGCAGCTCTGGAGTCATCCCTCACTGCTTCGCATCCCTCACTCCTGACAGCCAGTCACCCTGGGAATTCACTCTTGTTTCCAACTCAGTTAACAGTGGAGTTCAGCCCTTCAGCATTCTCAACCTTGAGGATAGTGGCCTCCTACAAGGCTCCCGACATCCCCCTCAAGGCCATCCAAAAATCTCTTTGCCCCAAGGTAGGCACAAAGAGCTTCCTGAAACACAAATCTAATCACGTGAGAATGATGCGACTTCTCAGAGTCATTCATCAACTGCCCATAGCTCTTTCCCTTGGCACACCAGGCCCCTCACCACAGTGACCCATCACCCTGCATCGATTGCCTCCCATGCCCCACCACAGAACTATATGTGGCTCCCAAATGCCACTTTTGAGCCTCTCAACTTTTGCAGACACTGCTCCCTCTGTCTGGATATCCTAATCTTTCCCTACCACCCAGCCCTTTCACTTGCCACTCTACTTGTCCCTACATTCTGTTGTGACACCTTCTCCTGTGGGAAGCCTCCTCCTCATCCTTCTAGCTGGTGCCTTTCCTTGGTTCTTCAAACTCTTCCCCAGCACTGAGAATACAAAGGCTGCATGTCTCCCTCCAGCCTGGGAGCCACTTGAGGACAGAGTGGCATCTCATCACCTTGCTTTCAGCCACTCTCCGCCACCACCACATCCAGCATGGCACCTGGCCTCTAACAGTCATTTATTCACTAAGTTAGCTAAAGAAATGAATTACCAAATGAATGAAAACAAGGCTTCACTTCTAAGCCAGCCACTGCTAAGCTGTGTTTCTGAAAGATGACAATATTTAAATTAAAAAATGGAAAGAGCTGCAGTGGCTCTGGGGAATGAAGAAGAGGCTGTCACTGTCTCTTCTGAGATCTGTGCCACTCTCCGCTGGGAAGAGGCCTCTGCACAAGGAGTCATGAATTCTTAACTGGAGAAGCCAATGAGAGCCATTTGGAAACTAGACTAGGCTGAGCAATTAAAATAATCTATCATTCTGAGAGCCTCTTTCAGGAAGCTGATACTTGTGTTCTTTATTGCAACTGATGGATCTGATCTCCTCTGTAAAATGGGGTCAAAGAGGGTTCTTTTTTTTTTTAAAGAATGATTATATTGAAACAGAAGAATAAACCCTGCTCAAACACTTTTTAAAAGATTTTATTGATTTATTTTTAGAGAGAAGGGAAGGGAGGGAGAGTAACATTAATTGGTTGCCTCAAGAACACACCCTAACCAGGGACGTAACCCACAAACCAGGCATGCAGCACAACCAGAAATCAAACCAGAAACTCCCTCACCTTGCTGAATGACACCCGACCTACTGAGCCACACTGGTCTGGGTGCTCAAACACTTTTTAAAGGATATCAAGAAGACAGGAAAGAAAAACTGACCCTAGGTATTTAAATGAACATATGTCTCACTATAACCTAACACAAGACCCGGCCCAGAGCAGAAACAACTATCAATAGGCGGGAAGCTACAAACCATGGCAAACCACTGTCTGATGAGTGAGTCCTTGCACGTGGCCTTTCCAACCACGAGAACGCCTTTCTCTTCGTCCATCGTGCTATCCTTGCCATATTTTGCTTGTTCTCCAAATGCTCAAGGGTGCAGAAGCACAGGATAAGTCTCTGTGTTTTCCCAAGTGTCACAGGCATGAGATTAGCTCCTCCCAAAAGGAGCCCTCACTATGTCTCCTTTTAGAAGTGGGAGAGGGCATATCAGAGAACACATCAATCAAGTTGTAATCAGAAGATCTTGATGTTAAGTCATTTTATTAAGGCTTCCCATCTCTCCACTCACTAAAAAACTCAAAATTTTAAAATTGTAGCCAATCTAGAAGCAAACTTGAATTCCCTGTTCCAACACCTATATGTTTATGGGTGTTATGTGCTGTTATGACTAGTTTGACTGTGGTGCCTCCTATACATTTCCCTACGTGATGGGAAGACTCTTAAGACACTGGTGTCCACAAGGTGGCAGTATGTCACAGAAAAGAAGCTGCTACCAAAAATCAATTTCACTTCAGTAATTTGATCCTGTGTCTCTCAGATTTCCCTTATAGGGACTTCCCTGAATTGGATTTGACTTAAGCATTCAGTGGAACAAAGAGGATAAAACCTGCCTTCTTCATCTTCTATAATAGATTTATAAAGCAAGTGGGACATAATTATAGGGCTTTCAAGTGCAAGGCAAAAACCACTTTAGAGCTGCTTCTTTGAGCAAACTTAAAACAGACCTTCAGAATTATGTGACATTATATAGCAAGAGCCTTCCATTGTCTTTGTTCTTCAGAAAAATCACACCTGGAATATTTTTAAAGTTTCAGACCAAAATAAACATATCTGAAAAGTCCAGATAATTTAATCAATTGAGTCAAACAATCATCCCACCTCTTCCGCCACTGTCAGTCAGTACAGACACAACCTGACAGCTTACAGACTGTCAGAACATAATAGGCTGTCATGGGAAGAAGCTCACACTTACACCGTTTTCCTACATATTGAGATCAGTTCCCTGTGCTGGTCCCAGTTTCCCCAGGTGCACGCTTGGTGTTCTGCCGCTGGGACTGGAGAAGGGGGAGGAGGACAGGAGCCTGGGGGTGGAGGGTCCACGGATTCTCCATGCCACGCATTCTTGCACCATGACGGGGAGGGGGCTTTTCTCCCTTGGGGTTCAGAGCTTTCGGGAGAGCCTGTTCAGCATCACCCCAGAGCAAGAACCTGGCTAAAGGTTTGGAAAACTTATGAAACCGAGGAAGGTCTGTTTCTCCTTCTGTTACTAGGGACTTAAGGGAATTGGAGAATTAGGACTTTTTCTTTTGAAAGTTCACTGTATACGTGTGCCTCTCAATTAAGACCCAATCTTCCACCTTAACTATGTCTTCCTCAAATTAATTCTTGAAGAGCGCAAATGAGAAAGAGTAGCTAACGCCCCAAAAAGTATTTTTTCTAATTAAAAAGAAAAGATTCTATGTATGACCCAAGCACTTGGAGGTTTGTGGCCCACAGAATTAAGATATTTCCCTACCAGGACACCAGCTCCCATCCGTCCCTCCCACCCCTCCCACAAGTGCCCTTCCCCCCCATCCCCCACCCCCTGCTGCCCCCAGCAAGTATTAGCAGGGGCCCTTATAGAAAGAGAAGAGGAGGGAAGACCAGAAGATGAACTTCTACCATGAAGTAGACATATGTAAAATGCCCCACACACCCAGAGCAAGAGGCAGTGACAGATGGTACTTCGGAATCTTTCTGGATAAACACCTTTCTAACTGGAATATAAATTTTATGAACCACCACAGAAATCAAAGAGTTATAACAAAACTACCAACCCATGTAAGGCTTTTGGCTCATTTTCAGGCAGCTGACAAAGCACTAGCTCTCCACATTAATGGACCCATCAATCAAATGAGGTGGAATGAGGGTCAGCGTGGTCCGGAACCGCTTCTTCATTTCCCTTAATCCCTGTGGCTGGAACCTGGCAGCAGGTGAGACAGGCTCGGTCCCACAGGCTCCCCCCTGAAGGTAAGCATGTCACTTGCAGTCATACTTTCTGGTCCTCACTGCCAAGCCCTGCAGTCTCTGAGAAGGGAAGCCCAGCAGTTCCCGACAGGTGCTACCATACGCTAAAGACCTGGGACACCGTCTCTGATTCCTCCCACACAGACCCGCACCTCTGCCTGCCCCCCTCCCACCTCACCGCGGTGCTGAGAGGGGGAAGAGCAGGGAGTGGCTCTTCTGGTCGGCCCTGGAATACAGGGGGCAAGGACTGAAAGTAGAAAGATGAAAAGAGAAACAGAGGGTCACTCAAAATCCAAAAGACAGAGCGAGTTTCCCATTTAGAGAACCGAATGAACGAACCAGGAAGACGAAGAGGAAGAGCCTTCTGTAGTCACCTCCACACTGAGTGTATCTCCCAGCCCGGGAGGGAGGAGCTACTGGGAGAGCTACTGACTCAAGGGGAAGAGCAATGAATGCCAAAACCCTGGGCTTAACAATTCTTAATTCAATCTTTGGAACGAGATCAAGTGTGCAGAAATCAGAGAGAAAACGCTTATCTACTGGGATATAGAAAGATAGTATGACTCCCAAAAGATGGATGAAAGAAAGGAAAAAAATAAAAAACCCAGATGACCATGAGTTTGTAAAGCAAGAACCATGTCTGTTTAACCCCCGAGGTGTCACAGCCAGCACAACGCCACGGGTGGAAGGGGCCAACTCGTCAACAGTGTGTGTGCTGCTCCGGCCTCCGGGACAACAGCCCGCACGGGGCAGTCAGGGCAGACACGCGCAGACATGCACAGACAGCAGTAGCGTGCTTGACTCCCTGGCATGGGGGCGCCCTTGTCCTCTGAGGAAAACTGACCAGGATCTCAGGAAGCTTGTGTAATTTATTTCACCTAAGACTTCTCTCCTGCCTTAGTTTTCTGTTCCCTCCTCTGGGTATCTGAGGCGATGTTATTTTAATTCAGCAGCTCGTATTGGTGAAGAGCCCAGCCTATTAAAATATCGCCCTCACCTTAGTGAGTTCCAGTCTAGGTCGGGGGGGGGGTCAGCCTACTATAGCCCATAGGCTAAGAAATGTACATTTTTAAATCGTTGAGGCTAAGAAATAAAAAAAGTTCCATATTAAATAAAATTCAAATTTCAGTGTTTTTATTGGAACACAGCCATGTGTATTCATTTGCATCTCCTCTATGGCCACTGTCCCACGACAACAGCAGGGCAGAGTCCGTACCATTGACCCTTGACCTGCAAGGGCCCACTCACACATGGATTTCTCTCCATAAGTATGGACAGTACTATGAATATATTTTCTATCCCAAATGTTTTTCTTTACACGTTTTCTTTTCTCTAGCTTGCTTTATTGTAAGAATGCAGTATATGATACACGTAACATACAAAATATGTGTTAACTGACTGTTTGTGTTATCGGTAAGGTTTCTGGTCAACAGCAGGCTGTTAATAGTTAAGTTCTGAGGGATTTTCGACTGTGCAGAGCGTCATCCCCACGTTGTTCCAGGGTCAACTGCAGTTACTACAGAGACACGTGGAACACAAGCCCACCATAAGTGCTAGCTGGGCCTCTACGGAAAATGTCAGCCCTCCTCTAGATACCTAGAAACTTAACAGTCATAAGTTTGACTCCTGAGTCAGTCAGAGTGCAGAAAACTTTTGAAAAGTTTTCTTTCCAAAAGGAAAGGTTTGGGGAGTATCTGAAAAGTGACACAGAACTTGGCTTACTCTGGGGTTGGGGGCAGGCCCTGGGCCCCTGCCCAGCGCCCGGGACTCACCAATAGAAGTGCTCCTCCACCATCTTGGTCACCGCCCTGGAGATGGCTCTCTCCTGAGGTCCAAGGTTTTTGTTTAAATTCACTCCAAGTTTCTCTTCCAGAAAGTCAATTATGAATTCTGTGCCAGAAACTTTTTCATGATTATATTCAATCCAAGGCATTTTCCCTTGAGCAGACAGTTTTCCACCAAAATAGTTCTAAGCAGAGTAAAGTTTAAAAAGAGAAAAGCAATGTTTTATTTCAATTTCTCTATATGATTGACAGAAAGAAACATTCCAATTGCACATTTGACAGTGACTACACGACTCATGTAAGTGCACTCAGTACATAAACTCTTAAAGAGAACAAATGGTCACTCTTGGGAGAAAAAACAAAACAAGATTTACTTCACGTAAAGATATTACTTAACTCCAGCAGATCTTACCATGGGCTCTGGCTTGTTGCTGAGAGAGAGCCAAAAGAAAAGAAAGCAAAGACTTGTACACAAATGTTCACAGAAGCTCTGTTGTGCAAATGTCAGAAACAGGGGAAACGGCAAATGCTCATTAAGAGGTAAATGAATGAAGCAAATTCTGGTATAACCTTACAATAAAAAGGAATGAACTACTAATACACACAATAACACGGATGAATCTCAAAATAACACTGCTGAGAGAAGCCAGACCAAAAAAAAAAAAAAAAAAAGAAAAAGAAAGAAAGAAAGAAAGAGTACTTACTGTAGGATTCCATTTACATTAATCTCTAGAAAATTCAGACTGATCTATAGTGACTGAAAGCCAATCAGTGTTTTTGTTAGGGAGGATAAGGGACAGGAAGTAACAGGAGAGCAGGATTGCAAAGGGGCAAGAAGAAATTCGGTGGGTCATGGATACATCACTATCTTGATTATGGCAATGTTTTCATGAATATTTACACATGCCAAAATTTATCAAATTATATACTTTAAATATGGGTGGTTTATAGTATGTCAATTATATTTCATTAAAGCTGTTTTTCACTTTAAAAAGATGGCACTAGGTAAATTTTAAATATATCAGACCTCGGCATCTTTAAACTGTTTCTCTAGAGCAGGGGTCAGCAAAGCTGTCCTGTAAAGGGCCGGACCGTACATTGTGGGCAGGCCATGTGGTCTCCGCCACAGCGACTCCACGTTGCAGCTGTAGCTTGAAAGCAGCCAAAGGCAACACATAAGTGAATGAGTGGCAACAAAAATATGTTTATGGGCACCGAAATGTGACTGCAATATGATGCAAAATAGTATTCTTCTTTTGACTTTTTTCAACCATTTAAAAATGTGAAAATCCCTCTTAGGTCATAAGCCTGATGGGGCCGGCAGACCCGCAGCCTGCCCACCCCTGCATGGGAGCACCCATTTACCCAAATTGCATCCCAGGAAAATAAGGTCACGCGTAAGTAACCACACGCATCAAGCCCTGCATGAGAAGATGCCTCCTTGTACAGTGCTTGATGATGGCAAACTCTGCAAGGGCCACCTTCCAGGAGACCCTGGCCAAACCTTCTTTTAGACTAGAGACCAAAATTTGCCAAGAAATAAAAAAAATTACCACTTTGGAGTTTTCTGTGAGAAATCATTGAGATTAACAAAGGTGACTATTACTCTAAATGTTCTCACCTAAATCACACCAAGATTTGTGTGTGCCTCTCCCAAAAAAACAAATAGTACATCCTACCACAAGGGACAAAAAACATAGACTGTTACAAAATGTCTAAGTGAGGTCTCTCTGGGTCTAAGAAGTATGCTTGCATATTGAGTATGGTATGTATGGCCACTGAATTGGCTTCCAGTAAAGTAACAGGGATATGGCTAGATATCATGACTCTTAAAGGCAGTTGTCCATTTGTGCCCACAAGGACTGGGCCTGGACTCAGCTTGAGGGTCCCAGGCTTCTCAGACCCTTGAGGAACTAGCACCTTTTGGGAAGGCGCAAAGCAGGGCAGGACTAGCTTAACGTTGTTTACATCTGTCTTTGACCATGCATACTGGAAACTTTGACTGCTCTCCCCATCTGCTGGTATCTTGATACTTTACCTCATTGCTCATTGTAAAGAAATTCATTCTAGGCCCAGCCTAGAAAAAGGGAGTTAATGGGGCTGTTAGCCATTGCTTTTGTGCAATTAGGAAACCAGAATCTACTCTGGTGGATTCCGTCTGTGCCAGAATTCACAGCTTGTCAAGTCCTCCCAGCCCCTCCCTCGACAGGCACTGTTGTGCGGTGAACAGTCTGCACAACCACACACAGCAGCCCCAGACTTCACCCCTGATGCTGACCAGGAGACATGGCACATACCTCTAAGAGTTGCTAGTTCATCTAATTTGTATACTAAAGATGTAAATTTGCCATATAACATAGCACTAGTTTCAGATTTCTCAACACAACTCATATCCAACACATCCCCTTCTGGGAGCCTGTCACTCACAAATGCAATCTATCCTCCATGCTCTCATCAGAGGGAAAAGCCTGCAATGCAAATAATTTATAAGGCCTTTGCTGCTCAAAACTACCCAGTGGCCTTAATGGATCTAATCTAATTCCCTTCACATACAGTCTAGGCCCACACTGTCTAGCTGCTGTCCACCTGCCCAGCTTCCTTGCTTTCAGTCCCTCTGGTCTCCTGAATTCCAAACTACCTACACTGACCCAAGTCAAACTCTTTGCCACCTCTCTGACTTTGTAGACTCTACTTTTTACAGGAATTCCATCCCCATTCTCTGCAAAGTCCCTGTCCATCCCAAAAGTTCAGATCAAATATCACCTTGTTAGTGAACACTTTCCCCAAGGTCAACCATTGTCTGCCTTTCTTCTATGCTTCTACTGCAGAATGTACACTCCTGCTTCTTAGAGAATTTCTGTTTACACATCTGCCTTTCCTCTAGACCACCCTCTCCCTGGGTACATGGTGTATTTCTATCAAGACCACTTTTTCAAATTGTAGTAATAAAAATTAATGACCAGCTCTTATGGAAACTAAAGCTCTACTATGTATTCATCAAAAATTTTATTTTGGGAGTTGAACTTCTGGTCAAGATGGAGACACAGGTAAACATGGCTCACCTCCTTGCACAACCACAGCAAAAATTACAACTAGACTACAAAACAAATATCACCCAGAATCATCAGAAGATCAAGTTGTATGGAAGTCCGACAACCAAGAAATTCAAGAAGCCACATTCATCCAGATGTTTAGGAGGGATGGAGATGTGGAGACCTGCAGATAGGCAGGAGGGTGTGGAGACCCAGAACAGGCAGCCCACACCCACATTTGGTAGACAAAAATAGACCACCCAGCCCAGAATTCCAGTGGAGGAAGGGAAGTCCCCATAACATCCAGCTATAAAAAACAGTGAGGATTGGGGCAGAAGAAGAAACTGCAGGATTCTCAGGAATCACCTTTTAAAGAGCCCATGATGGACTTATGACTTACACAGACTCATCCCCTCTGGGCTTCAGCACCAGGGCAGTAGCTGAAAGGGCACCAGTAGCATACAGGGAGAAACTGAAATATCTGGATTCAGGGCGACTGCCAGGAGACAGCTTCCTCCAGACAAAACTCCAAAGGCCAGGCAGTGGCATTGTCCCCTCTCTGAGCCCTCCCCCACCCTGAGCCACAGAGCAGCAACTTGGGTTGCCTCCACCCTAGCGATTACCTAAGGCTCTGGTCAATCCAACTTACCACTGTGCTTTTCTACAATAGGCCATGCTACTAAGACAGGGAGTCAAAGTAGCTCTACCTAAGACACAGAACAAACACTGGGAGGCTGCCAAAATGAGGAGACAAAGAAATATGGCCCAAATGAAAGAACAGAACAAAATTCCAGGGGGAAAAAAAACTAAATAAAATGGAGATAAGCAATCTGTCAGATGCAGCATTCAAAACACTAGTTATTAGGATGCTCAAGGAACTCATTGGGTACTTCAACAGACAGAAATGAAGTGTCTGGAGTCAGACAGAAATGAAGGTTACACTAAGTAAAAATTTACAGGGAAGCAACAGTGGAGTGGATGAAGCCAAGACTCAAATTAATGATTTGGAATATAAGGAAGAAAAAAATTCAAGCAGAACAGCAGAAGAAAAAAGAATCTAAAAAAGCAAGGATAGGCTAAGGAGCCTCTGGGACATCTTCAAACATACCAACATTTGAATGATAGTGGTGCCAAAAGGAGAAAAAGAGCAAGGAATGAAAAACTTATCTGAAAAAATAACGAAAGAAAACTTCCCTGATTTGGTGAAGGAACTAGACATACAAGTCCAGGAAGCACAGAGAGTACCAAAAAAGATGAACCCCAAAAAGAACACACCAAGACACATCATAATTATAAAGCCAAAGGTTAAAGAGAGACTCTTAAAAGCAGCAAGAGAAAAGCAGACAGTTACCTACAAAGGAGTTCCCAAAAGATTGTCAGCTGATTTCTCAAAAGAAACTTTGCAGGCTAGAAGGGACTGGCAAGGAGTATTCAAAGTGATGAAAAGCAAGGATCTACAACCTAGATTACTCTATGCAGCAAAGCTATCATTTAGAATGGAAGGGCAGATAAAGTGCTTCCCAGACAAGGTAAAGCTTAAGGAGTTCATTATCACCAAGCCATTATTATATGAAGTGTTAAAGGGACTTATTTAAGGAAAAGAAGATCAAAACTATGAAATTTAAAATGGCAGTAAATTCACAACTATCAATAATTGAATCCAAATAACAAATGAAGCAAACAAGCAGAACAGGAACAGAATCATAAATATGGAGATCATTTGGAGGGTTATCAGTTGGGAGGGGGAGGGGGCAAAAAGGGGGGAAAGGCACAGGGATTAAGAAGTACAGATTGGTAGGTACAGAATACACAGGGGGATGTTAAGAACAGTATAGAAAATGGAGAAGCCAATGAAGTTATATACATGATCCACAGACTTGAGTATAAGGGGGAATTGCTGGAGGGAAGGGGGCACTGGGTGGAGGGGGGCAAAGGAGGGGGGGAACTGGGACAACTGTCATAGCATAATCAATAAAATGTATGAAAAAATTTTATTTCATTTGCTCGATTAAAAAAAGCAGAAGACAGCAGTTTAGAGACACTATTGTCATCTCTCACTAGAAATTAGATGAATTAGAAAATATTTTTAAAAGGAAACACGAAAATGTCAAAAGTCATTGGCAAGACTATGGGTAGACCCAGGTAACCTTTTCCATCCATTCAGTTTTTCTAAGTGTGGTTATATTACTTTTAAAATAAAAATACAGATTTTTATTTTAAACAATACTTTTTAGTATTACTTTTAAACAATAATACATATTTATATAGGTGTATATTTTCATTATACATGGGCTGGCAAAGGTAGGTTTACAGTTGTGAGTACACAAAACAGTTTATTCTTGTATTATTATTTATAACTATTGTATTATTTTTCACATGAACAACTATAAACCTACTTTTGCCTGCCCCTGTGTATATGTGTGTGTATTTATGTACACATATCCTTAAGTGTATTGAAGAACTTCTGGTCTATTTTCATTTGAGCAATTGGAGTCTGACCAACCTACTAAGTGTAGTTTCTGAAAAGAATTTTGGGAAGATAAAAAAGTAAATCTCCACATGTTTTCCAATCTGATGTTTCCCCAGCAAGTCTGTCCCAGGTGAGATTACCGCACCTGTACCGACACTGCGTTATTAGCACAGGCTTTGGGCATAAACATCTGTTTCCACTATTCATTCAGTGTGCGACCTTGTACCTCCCTGAGTCTCCCTAATCCTCCCTGGGCCTCAATTTCCTCATCTATAGATTGGGGCTGATACACTAACAGTTGCTAGAACCAAATGAGAAAATGCTCATGAAGTGTTTGACAAAGTGCCTTCATCAGGAGGATTAACATCACCATCACCATTCTGGGATGCAGAACTTGAGACCTTGAAAGAAATCCCAAAGTCTTGTCATTCTGATTTACTACAAGCCATGCTGCCCCCAAATTTTCAGCTAAAGTCATATCTCTTATATTCCCTGAACCCCTGAAACCATCTTGAAAAGTCTCCCACTGGCTAAATTAGAAACTTTGAGAAACTTTTTGGGTTATAACACACTGAAAAACACCCATGCACCCACTATGATATTACATATTATAGTTTATAATATGTATGATAGTTTTATAGAAGCAGGTCTTTATTTATTGGAGATGCAAACTGAAATGGTGAAGGATGAAGTGTCATGATTCTGCCACCTACTTTCACCTGGTTGGTTCATTTAAAAAAATGTCCAAAAAGGTATATATAAAGAGAAATAAAGCAAAGCAAGCAACATGTTCACAACAGTTGAATCTAGGCGAAGGGCATATGGGTATTCACTCTCCTATTTCTTTCAACTTGTCTGTAACTTAGAAATTATTTTAAGAGATCAGATAAAAAAGGCAAGATCAGCAAATAAATGGAGCATCAAAAGTTGAACCTGAGAGCCAGAGTAGAGAGTTCCAAAGAAGTCACTGTCTTTCTTTTTTCTTCTCTTATTTAAAAAGAATTGTTGTGTGAAATACATGCTTCTTATACAACCATTTACTGCAAATGATGTGAGTGTCTTCAGGCATGCCTAGAGAAATGAGTGGAAGGATGGTCAAAAATATCTGTGGTGGTAATCACTAGCTAGTAGATATCAGGTAATTTTCGTTTTCCACTTATACTTTTTTTCTGTTGTTTGAAATCCTGATAAGAACCATATGTCAAATACATGTAATCAAAAGAAAATACTAAAGCTATTTTTGTAAAGCTATTTTTGTTTTTTTAAAAAATTAACCAACCTTGGCTAGGTAGCTCATTTGGTTAGACTGTTATTCCAATATGCTAAGGTTGCAGGTTCGATCACTGGTCAGGGTACGCACCAGAATCAGACAATGAATGCATAAATAAGTGGAACAACAAATTGATGTTTCTCTCTCTCTCCTCCTCCTCCGTCCCCCCCACCCTCCCTTCCTCTCTCTCTGAAATTGATAAATGAGAAAAAAATTTAAATAATAAACTGTTTTTTAAAAAATTAACCATTCTCAGGGCCTCCCTATGCATGTTTTGCAACTTCCTATAAATCTGAAATTATTACAAAATGAAAAGTTTTAAATTAACCTCTGGTATTTATAGCTTGATTTTTAGAATAACTATGACCAATACATCAGGCTTTTTTTAAAAGCCTTGTGAGTGCCTATTAATGGTTATCAAATATTTATTCCAGTCTCATTTAGGTTAAAAAATAAAAGAACTTCATATATAAAGTTGTGCTTTTAGAAATATGGCCTTTTCATCTTTTTTAAAAAGGCACAGAGCACAGAAGGGGCAGAGGGTGGGGTTCCCTGGGAATATGACAAATCTCTCTACTGACCATCTGAGAAGTTAGCACTTCCCACCACCACATCCCAGGCATGTCTCGAGTCAACCAACCCCTTCCTGATGGCAGGTGGGGCTCGAGGCTTCCCCTCCAAACCATAGAACCACTTTCCTTCTACCTGGAATCTCTGCCCTGTACTGAATGCTCCCTGCATTTATTTTCCATAGAGACCTCACAGAAGAAAAAACACTCCCATACCATCCCTTTTTTAAAAAATATACTCAACAACAAATAATAATTTTAGAAGGGAGTAAGCATTCCCTTTCCTCTGTCTTAGCTCCAGGCTTCATAGTGAGGTGTGTGCCCTGTTGCTCCAGTCATAATAACTAAAAAGCAGCTGTTCCAAAATATGAACTAAGGCAGTTGGTTAGTTAGGCTACTGGTAAAGACAGGCCAGTGGCAATCAGTGCCCGATGGCCAGAAAGCAAGAACGGAAAGAGTAGAACAAACAGCAAGATCACTTCATGGGGATGGAGGTAAAAGCAGCCAGAAACTTGAAGCACAAAATCCAGGTGTACAAGCATAACTGTCCCACTGCTGCTATGGCTACAGGGAACAATGTGGCCCAGAGAGAGGACCGGGAGACAGGCAGCTGCTGGATAGCAGTCCCCTCCGATCTATGCCCCTCGGTGACACTCATCTTTGATGCCGCCTGTCAACACCAAGCTGAACAGCAATCTTTCAAATCTGATCTACTGCATTTAGATAAGTCAAGCCTTGTCTGTTTTTATCACTGTTTTCTCCTCCACCACTGGCTGAGAAAGTCCTGAATAAGCTTTTCTGTCCAGACTCACACTTGAACTTGAGTTCCCAGTCACAAAGACCCTGTGCCCTCCCAGACCCCCCAACATCCAGATCCAGCGCCGCTCCACCACATTCCCACAGGACCTCCGTAATGGCACTTACCAAGCTGAGAGAATGACATTCATCTTGTCCCAGTGCTGCCTTAGAAGGATCGCTGCTGACCCCATGCCCACTTCTGTAGAGAAACTGGCTCAGAAAGCACAGGCCACAGGGAGTCAGGAGTTAGGGGGCGGGGGATATCGTTATCACAGTAGCCAAAGTCTTGGCTGGATTTGGAAGCTCTCCCCCTCCAAATTCCCTGCTGGTCAGTTTCCATCCAAGGACAGCACCTTCTCTCAATGCTGCTACTTTGTAAGAGCTCGAAGGTGAGCCCTGGTCAGTGGGAGTTATTTGGAGAAGAGGCAGCAAACAGGAGAGACCATGCTGCTTTGGAATGCCAGGGGCTCACCTCCTTCCCTTTCTTCCCTCCCTCTGAGGTACACAACCTGTGACCAGAGCTTAGCCCTTCCTCAGTACAAATTCCCAGGCAGGTGAGCTGACATTTCTGGTGAAAGGAGACCTCAAACCAAAATAACTAGACACCAGAAGTGTACGACCACTGTAAGAGAAGGGCAACAGACTAGATATCTACAACATAAGGCAGAGTTACTGGGAGAGATCAAAAAATTTTAAGTAGCATTATAAATACCCTCTAAGAGATAATGGAAGAGACTAACAGTACAAACCAAGGAGAAATATTAGCATGGTGGATACAAGAAGAGAACAGAGCCACAGAAGCTCAAAGAGGTGTATTCTCCCAGAAGAAAGAAGAAAAGAATGAAGGGATACATTCAGAGATGCAGGAAATAAAAGCAGAGCCTTCAGTATCCAGGCAATACAGAGAGAAGGGAAAACAAATAAAAAAGAAAAGAATTACAAAGATTAAAGATTTCAAACTAAAAGAATTTATAAAGAACCACACGAGGTACATAAAGACCCACACCAAGGCACATTATAGTGAAATTTAAGAATGTCAAGATTAAATGCAAATTCTAAAAGCTTCCAGAGGAAAAAAAAGGAAGAAAAAGAATCAGATTAACATCAGATTTTTCAATAGCAAATACAGTTGCAGAAAGGCAATGGAGGTATATTGTTAAATTTTATATTAAAAAGAAAATATCATTTTTAAATCACTGAAAGAACTTTGACCATAGAATCATCAAGTGTGAGAGCATAACAAAGATGTTCTCAGGCATGCAAAGCTATTGATGGTTTGCCACTAAGTCTCTTCTGAAAATACTCATCAAGGAAGCACTCTGACAGAAAAGACAAACAGATCCTGTAGGATCAGAGATATGGGAAATTAGGCTAGTCAAATAACTTAGTAAGGTGTGTTGTCTGGAAGAAAATCAAGAGAGAGAGAGAGAGAGAGCACAAGAGCATGTTTGCAAAATTCCAAAAGTCAGTATTACATACCAGCAATGCAAACGGGATGAGGGTCGGGAAGAAAGAGATGCAAGGTTCACATGAACCTGCTAACATACTTGTACAGGGCGAATACAGAATGGAATACATTTAAGAAATAAATAGGGATAAATAAACACACATTGGGATCTTAAGCACAACCACTATAACAATAAAAGTAGAATTTGTTTAAAATGACAGAAAAAATTAGCTACCATTAGAAAGCAGGAAATGAGAAAAATTAAGAACAAAGTAATAATAGTAAGGAGAAAAGCATTAAATAAGATGTTAGAAATAAGTCCTGAGACTTCCGGCAAGATGGAGGCATAGGTGGACACACCGTACCTCCACGCACAACCATGATTGAACAACAACAATTTAGAGGCAGAATAACACCCAGAACTGTCAGAAAATTTATCTGAATGGAAATCGGACAGCCAAGGAGTTGAAATAGACCCATTTGTCCAGACCAGTAAGAGGGGCAGAGAGGAGCAGCTGGGCGTGGGTCGCAGCACAGAGAACAGGGAGAATTGGGCGCATAAGGCAACGGGGAGCACGTAAGGCATCTGGGGCGCACAAGATCGCATCGAGTGGACCCTGAGTACGCAAGCGGCAGCTGCCAGACCCAGTGAGGCGGCAATTGTGGAGCAGGGGCAAAGCGCACAACCAAGGAACCCAGGGAAGGGACTAAGGTCCCACAGAGAACAAAGCCACCGCCATTGTTCCCTCTCAACCCCACCCTCACATACAACGTCATAATCTAGCGACTGGGGTACCCAGCCCTGGTGAACACCTAAGTCTCCGCCCCTCACCATAAGGGGAGCGACCAGTCCAAAAAAAAAAAAGAGAGAGAGATGGCTCAAACAGAACAAATCAGTGCCCCAGAACTCATCCTTTGGAGCGACCAAAAGATAGCTAACCTATCAGATGCACAGTTCAAAACACCGGTGATCAGGTGATCAGGAAGCTCACAGAATTGGTTGATTTTGGTTCCAAATTAGATGAACAAATGCAGGTTACTATAAAAGAAATGAAGAAAACTACACAGGGAACCAATAGTGATGGGAAGGAAACTGGGACTCAAAACAATAGGGTGGACTAGAAGGAAGAAAGAAACAACCAAACAGGAAAGAATGGAGAAATAAGAATTCAAAAAAACAAGGAGAAGCTTAGGACATCTCCAGATGTCCTAGGACATCTCCAGGACATCTTTAAACATTCCAACATCCAAATTATAGGGGTACCAGAAGAGGAAGAGGTTGAGCAACAGATTGAAAATGTATTTGAACAAATAATAAAGGAGAACTTCCCCATTCTGGCAAAGGAAATAGACTTCCAGGAAGTCCAGGAAGCTCAGAGAGTACCAAAGAAGTTGGACCCAAGAAGAAACACACCAAGGCACATCATAGTTACATTAGCCAAGGTAAAAATGAAGGAGAGAATCCTAGAAGCAGCAAGAGATAAGGGCACAGTCACCTACAAAGGAGTTCCCATCAGACTGTCAGCTGATTTCTCAAGAGACCTTATAGGCAAGAAGGGGCTGGAAAGAAGTATTCCAAGTCATGAAAGACAAGGACCTATATCCCAGATTGCTCTAAATGAAAGCAAAGCTTTCATTTAGAATGGAAGGGCAGATAAAGTGCTTCTTAGATAAGGTCAAGTTAAAGGAGTTCATCATCACCAAGCCCTTATATTATGAAATGTTAAAGGGACTTATCTAAGAAAAGAAGATTAAAAAAAAAAACAAACATGTATAGTAAAAGGACAGCAAACTCACAATTATTAATAATCACACCTAAAGCAAAACCAAAAGAAACTAAGCAAACAACTGGAACAGGAACAGAACCACAGAAATGGAGATCACATGGAGGGTTAGCAACAGGGGAGTGGGAGGAGGAGAGAGGGGGAAAAGGTACAGAGAATAGGTAGCATAGATTGTAGGTAGGAAATAGACAGGGGGAGGGTAAGAATAGTATGAGAAATGTAGAAGCTGAAGAACTTATAAGTATGACACATGGACATGAACTAAAGTGGGGGGAGTAGATGGGAGAGGGTGTACAGGGTGGAGGGAAGTGAAGGGGAGAAATGGGACAACTGTAATAGCATAATCAATAAAATATATTTAAAAAAAAGAAATAAGTCCTAACACCAATTCAGATGGGGTATAAGTAATACATTTTACACAAAAGACAAATACAGAAAGAAAAAAGAAAGAAAAGAGAAAGAAAAGAAGAAAGAGAGAGAGAGAGAGAGAGAGGAAGGGAGGGAGGGAGGGAGGGAGAGAAAGATGCCTCAAGCAAATTGAAGCCAAATGAAAGCTCAAGAATCATTCTCAATAACTGATAATATAGAATTCAAGGTTAAAAAAGTCATAAGGAACAGAAATGGGTGATATATACTAAAGAAACAAAACAGTAAAAGATGTGATCTTTGATATATATGAACCTAATAATGTAACTTCAAATATAGAAACACTCTTAAAGAAAGAACTGGCGGAATGACAGAAAAAAAAGAGATAAACAAATATACTTGAATATTTTAACCCATTCCTTTCAGAAACTGCTAGAACAGGCAAACAAAAAATAACCAGAGATATAGAAGGTCTAAACAATACCCTAAATATGTTTGTGCAAGGACATAGAGAGAGCTATACACCCACACAGAGAATACACAATTACTTTTTACATTTATAAAATGTAGCCACACACTAGGCTAAAAGGTCAGTGAACTCCAAGGAATCGATATCACAAAGACTACCTACTCTGATCATAGATTTAAAAACAATAACAAAAATAAAAGCTTTTTTAAAATTGCACTTAGCTAGAACTTAGGTGAAAAAAGAAAAACATAAGGGAATTTTAAAAGATACATAGAAATGAATGGCAGTGAAAACACAAATCCATCAGATTTGTGACACACAGCTCAAGCATTACCCAGAGAAAAGGGTATGCCCTGTACCCTCCTCTGTTCCCTCTCTAGTGCTGAACTGAGCTGGTGTTTCCCTGAAAGTCACCCACACCAAACAGGGAACACTGTGGGGAAGCTCTCACAAAACCTGCACACATCTCCCTGGCGGCACGTGGGAGCTCTGCCCCCAGGGCTCACAGGAGACAAAATACAGTGCAGTCAATAAATAGAAACCTAAGGGGTAAAACCATGTCAGGCAACGGTGCATCCACCTGGGTTAAAGCTGCCCAGTGAGCCTACCCAAACTCTTAACCAAATTACACTCTATGTCAGGAAAAAATAACATGGCCTTGAAGCCTACAAATTTTATAACCCTTCTGATCCCACATTAAATTGGACATAAAAGTCACCAGCTCCTGCAGTCAAGGACTGGGCACTGCTGTTTTGATCCTTGCCCCTCCAGCACCAAGTGCCAGCCTCCCCACCACGAGAGATTAAGTACCGCCCTCTAAGCAACACCACTGTCAGGAGAATAAAACATATTTGCACACAAGTACCTGATAGGGTAAGTCAGCCATCCTTAAATAAGTTTCCATTTTCAAACAGAAAGGAGATAAGCTGGGGACACCATTATTAGGTCTTGCAAACTGATGCAAAATAATAGCATCTTTGGAGTCAATCTCTTGCTGTTTCCTGTTAAAACCAAAACAGAAATAAAGAACAATCCACAGGTTGTACATTTGGTTCCTTTAGCATTCCTCAACCTTGAGGAGCTGGGCTGTAGCTCCTCAATGAACAGGCAGATCTGTTTGTCAGGGGGCTTACTTCACTCGGAAGCACTTAGAAAGTGGGAGCTTATTTGAGACACAAAAGAACCTTAGAAACTCTGTTATTAACATGACCCCAAAAGTTCAGAAAAGTAACTACATATCAACTTCCATCTGGTACCAATGGACAGGAAGAGTGCTCTTGGGTACATGTCCCCTTCTTCCCCTTACTGGCTATGTCTACCTGCCAAGGACAAGTTGGATGGATAAAAATTACATTCTGGGCTTATTATGTGTCAGGCACTGTTCTGAGGGCTTCACAGGTTTATCTCATTTGACCTTCGCAATACCCTTATGAGGTAGGTGCTACTGTTATCCACGTTTTATAGATGAGGAAACTGAGGCACAGAGGATTAACTTGCCCAAAGTCACATTACTAGTGAATGGCAGAACCTAGACTAAATGAGGTAGTCAGAGCCTATGTTCTTGACCAGTAGACTGCACCGTGAAACAGCCTGTTCATCCCCCAGAACCCTGAAGTAACTGCCAATTTAGCTGCCGTGACCCAAGTCTTCAGGGGACCTGAGACTGAGTACACTGGTCCCTCTCTCAAACTCTCTATGCCTTCACCTGGCTTTTCACCTGTGGTGCTGAGGAACCTGGATTCTGGGCTCTCTCATCCTCCACCTTCACAGGGTCCCCATTTCTACCACACAACGTTTATCTGAGTGCCCCTACCTTTCCCCCTTCTTCTGTCTCAGCCACACACAATACTTTTTTGGGTGGGGAGGACTTCCCTGGTACAGGTTTTCAATAGCCATCAAGAAGTGAAATGAACATTGGATTCCACATCTGGACACTTGGGGTCAAGTCCAACTCCTGCTTTCTACTGGCCATGTTACCCTCAACCTCTTCTCTTCTCTCACAGGGAAAGTGAGAACCGTAGCTATTCTGTATTGATTATTATCCTGAAAATTAAGTAAGTTAATATCTGTACACATTTGGTGAGCTATCAAACATTATGTAAGGGAGGTGGACTTTATTCTAATTCAAAGAGATGTTCTCTTATTCCCTTATGCTACAAAATCTCATCATTCCATACAGCTCCACTCATGTACCACAGGAACCTTCTGTAATTTCCTTCCTTCACTCTACCCAACCACTTTCCACCCTTCTCCTTGGCCTTCCCTGAGACTCTGGTTCCCTCATGTTGTTCCTAGTTTAGTCCCGCAAAAGCTTCTATCTAAGCAAGCAAAGACAAGCCCTTCATATCATCATCACGCGCATGCTCACTTACCACAGCATCCCCACTCAATATAACAAACTCTCTTGGTGATGATGCCTGCCACTCGAGTGCCCATTCCACTTCAGGAGGTAAGAATGGCTCATTTTGAAAATATTGGTCAAAAGAATAAAAATACTTACTGCTTTCTGGCAATACTCGCTATAAAACAAAGGTTTTCATTTAGATGACATATTTGGAAGGTCAAATATTAACATTAAGAAGCCATTTAGAGTTTGTTCCTAGAAAGTGCAAACTGTAGATTTGACAACTAACTGATTTTATCCAGTTAAATAATTCAAGTCACAGAGTAGTATTTTCATGTAAATTAGCTGGGCAAAATTTTAAGAACTGAAAGGTTAGGAGATAACTATACAATCCCCTAAGCCATTGGCCAGAACAATCCCATTCTATTGGTTAACTTGGGCCATGTCATAAGAATGGATGCTATGTGACAAGCGTCTATGCCAATAACTTTGTATACAGGCATATTAACTGACTTCAGTAACACTATAGAGTATATATTGCTATAGTTTAAAATTGTATATTTTTAAGTACATACTATACTTACATTTTATAGCAGACAGGGAAACTGAAGCTCAGAGAGGTTAATAACTTGCCCAAGGAATATCAATTTAAGATCAAATTATTAATAGCTCCAGTTCCCCCATTCTTAAGCACTTCAACTACACTGAAATGGACCATTCCTCAGTTAATTTTATTAAAACAGCTAGTTTGACTCAGACCACTCAAGCCTGGAACTTTCTAATGAAAGTCTATAGTAACTAATATCCAACTTTTGTTGTATGTTCACTATATGTCAAACGGTGTGCTAAGCACTTCACATGTGTTAACTCATTTCATCAACTCTATGAGGAAGGCTACTATTACCATCCCTGCTTTACAAATGAGAAAACCCAGCAGCCAAGAAGGTTCCTCTCCAACCCAAGGTCACATGATTGATTAAAAGCAGAGTGAATTTGAATCCAGTCTGGCCCCAGAGCCCTCCCTCCACACATTAGGAACCTCTCTCCAACTTAGGATCAGAGAAGCAGGTGACTGGTTTCCTGGACAGCCATATTTTACAAAGTGACCTTATCACGAGAGTTGCGTAAGAGAACACCTGTAGAGCAGCGAGACTCGCCCCTCCTCCTGTGGTGGAAGACTTCACAGGTGGCCGTGCCTCTATGTCCGGCTGAGAAACTGGTTGTGGACATCAGGTGACCCTGCTCTGATTCCTAAGTTTTCTAGGGCAGGCTGAGCCCATGAGCCTTAAATGCAAATGAGCTACTAGTAAAAAGTCATTAATTTAGTCATTCAACTTACAAATAATACATTTCCAAATGCCAACTCAAATTGAAGATGGTTGCTAGTCTACCTCCACGCAGGGGGAAAAAACGTGGGGTTGGAACTACATGTTTAAAAATATTGTGGTGGGGAAAACATGAATAAAATCCAAATATCTACTTTGGTGATGCTCATTAATGAAACTTTGTAAATAACTCTCACCTGTTGACTTCACCCTCCACTCTGGAGACATAACCATACATTAAGGTTAAGTCCACGCAGAAGCAAATCCGAGTAGGGTGGTAGAGGCCAGGCAATTGCCAGTGAACTTAGTGTAGCCATTTCGAAGTCTATTGTCCATTTTGCATATTTTACATTGTTTTGTGTTTTCCCTAAACTACACAGAAAACTGCTGATTTCACCCTAGGTGGAGGTTTCTATCATGTAACCTCTGACCCTCCCTCCCCAGCCTCAGTTTTCCTCCATGCCTCTGTGTTCCTAAAGGCTGTCAGGAACTCAGGTCCTTTCCACAGGCCTGCCTTCCCCAAGCAATGCCCCAGTTCTCTACATTTCTCCTCCTCTCCCCACATCAAAACCTCGTTCAGGACTGATACTCTCCAGGAGCCAGTGGTGGAAAAGTTCAAGCTCAGCATATGCACATTCCCAGACCTGAATCTGGATCCTGCTACTCTTACTGTGTGATCTTGGGCAAGCTGCTTAACCATCCTGGACCCCACTCTCCTTACCTATAAAGTGGGGATCAAGCACCCAAAGCTAGTTTTAAGGAATAAATGCAATCATGCAAGTAAAGCACTGCTATGTGGAACCGTTGCTGAGGACTCAAAAATGGGCAGGCACTTTTATTACTTACATTGTAACAGGATTTTAAGTATTTGTCAAGAAATGAAAGTGAATAAACCAAGGATCAAAAATGCCTCAACTAATTAAGTATCCAAGCAGACCCCTAAGTAGAGAAGGACACATCTGTGTCCACAGGTCTCTTCTGTGTCCAGCGACCACACCTACCAGGGCGTGGCCTGCTCCCAGAGTGAGCTCTGAGCTCCTTCCTATTTCTGCAAGGTCATTTAAGCAAGGTTTGGACTCAGTCCTGTGAAGCAGTGCCTTCACACCCTCCACAAAGTGGACAACTGGTAAGAAGCCACATGGTTTGGGATCCTGAAAAGTCTTTGAGCTAGAATGTAATTGAGAAACAATGTGGTTACCATTTAAATTACTGCACAAATGTTTTGGTTTTTCATATAGCTTAAAACCTAACTTGAAATGGTTTTAACAGGAGCAAAAACTTAAAATAATCTAGAGAGATAATTTCACTTAAAATTTTCTTATTTGGTTCACCTAGATTCAAGGCACTGTGCTGAGAGCAGTCAATGTATAATAAGACAAAAATAAAACTTCTCAATGATGACCAAATTATATGAAAGCCAACACCTTTTCCCAGACCTACACGATTCCCCACCCTCTGAGACTAGAAATATTCACAACGCCTCAGTCTGGCTGTCACGGTGCCCTCCTGGAACGCTTGCGGCCTGTGAAAGGTCACCTGTCACTGCCTTTGTTTACAGCCAATGGTGTAGGACTCCAACTGGAAAAGAGCAGTGTGGACCCATTTCTCAGTATTCACAAAATACTGGCCAACAGGGACAGAAAATTGCTCACTTCTAGTCATTTCCCGGTGACAGAGGGCTCAAAAGCACAGAAATTTTAATGTCAAATTAACGTAGCAATGAGCCAAATGACTGTCTCGGCAGCCTATGGCATTATCCTGCTCAAACAAAGATCTCACGACCAGCGGGACGCATCCACAGCAGGGCCTCCATTTTCCGGTATTTCCAAGTCAATCCTGTAAACATTCTGCGGCAGGCAGCCGATGCAACTGTTTCCGGCCCTGGGTGACTCCGGTGTTCTCATCAAACAGGCCCATGTGCTAGCCCTGTCCTCCGATCTCCTGTGACTCCCACAACCATGGCATTTAACCCTGAAGATTGTGCTCAGCTTTAAACACCAGGTTAGCAGAGAACCAGGTTAAGGCTGCATCAAAACAGCACACTGCACACCACCACACCTGGCCATGCATCCTTAACAGGGACACAGAGGTCTCTGGACCTTGTGCAATTTCAGCTTTTTGATGATATTAGCATTTGAGGAGGGATGGTGGAGAACTAACCTTTAAGTAAAAGATAAGGTTAGTGGTTAACGTTCCAGCGTTATTTTTCTCTATATGTTTATATCTCTATAAACAAATAAGGGATTTCAGAAAAGTGTAACTTAGTATTTCTCCAGGACCTAATTCTATTGTTGCAAAAACATTGCGCTTAGCATATTCCTAAGAGCATTTCATACTAGACTATTTTGCTCCACAGCCCAGAGTCTTTGCTTTCAGCACCAAAAGATTGGTAGACAAATGTTTTTCCCTCCCCAAACCAGTTTCATTCTCCTGTCAACTCTAAACTGCCCCTCACGACCAGGTACCCACGGACTCCCTCTGGGGAAAGGTAAGTACAGGCCTCAGAGCATTTCGACAGCGAGATCGAGGGACTGGCACGCCCCCCACCCCCCTTGAGCCAGCCCTGGCCAAGTGCCCCTCTGGCGCCCCTACGCGGGGCCCTCTCTCCAGCTCACCTAATGACCAGGAGTTCGTGGAGCAGATACGCAGCTGCGGCCAGCAAAGCGCCCCCGGTCAAGTAAAGTGTTTTCTTCCACCAGGGATCCGAGCCCAGCCCTGCCATGATCCCACCGTAATCCTGCAAAGGGAAAGCGATGATGTCCCCATAAAAGGAGAAGGGCTCCTCGGACCCGGCCCACCAGCCGAAGAAGGAGACGCTCTGGTTCCAGCTCAGATCCACCACGCACGGCCTGGACGAGGCAAAGCCAACCCCCCAGTGCATGCTGCGCGGCTGGCTGCGGGCGCCCCTCCCAGGGCCGGCGCCCGCATGAGAAGGGGCCCACGCGGCCCGGCGCGGGATCAGCTGTGCGCTCCGAGAGACTGCGGCGCAGGCGGCAGCGACCGAGGCGGTGGCGGCAAAGGAGGAGTTGAAAGCGCTTGGGCCGCGGGAGGCGGACGTGGCCGGCGGAACCCCCCCAGGGTCCTGGGCGGCAGGGGCGGCCGCTCGGTTCCCCCGCAGCGGCCTCTCAGCGCCTCTCTTTGTGTCAGCGCCTGGACAAGGCCGCGTGATGTCATTGCTCCCCGGGGCAGGGAAACAGAGGCGGGATAAAGTCACCTACCCCGCGCCCTGCCCCCGCCCTGCATCTCCGCGGTCCGGCGGCCACCGCCCCGGGCCGGAGCTGCAGGGCTGGGACGCGCGGGGCGGGCTCCACGCCTCCAGGCGGCACGCCCTGGAAAAGGGTGAAGATGGGGCTGCCAAAGCGGCTCCGACGAAAGCAAGCTGCAGTCAGGGCCCGGATCTCAGTCCCCGCAACCCGCGGCCCGCCCTCCGCCTACGCTCCAGCCCCTCCCGCAAGCCCGAGCGTGGGGAGCGCGCCAAACTCACCTGGGGCGGCGCGAGGCTGCGGGCAGGAAACGCCACCCAGCGGGGCTGGCTACCAGGACCCGGATCAAGGTCGGGAATTAGATCGTTCTGTCCATTATCGAAGCGCTATTTTCTACATAAGTTGTAAAAATACTCTCACTACATTACATTACACAACTACTTAGGTCTTGGCCACGTGCTCATGGAAAGATATCTGCTGTAACAAATAAGAAAAATGCACTCCAGGCAGATTTTTCCTTCGGACAGACCCTGCTTCAAGCCTTTCCTCTTTTAAATCACTATCACTGAACTCGCTGATGTGTGGTGTTTTTGTTTTTCCACTCCTCTTCAGTGCAGAATATCGGTCAAAATGCGTGTGCGCCCAATTTTTCCCTTTAACTTCATTTTTTAAAGGCTTGTAAGTACAAAGAATAGGATCGTGTTTCACAGAAGTTTATGATGTACACACAAATTTTAGCAAGAGCATGGATCATTTAAAACTGGGGGAACCGAAAAAAATTAAGTGGGCATCTTTACTCCCACCCCTCCCGCCACCAGCACTAGTTCTGACGACCTTGGCATCGTAACATTAGCTTCAAGCGAGAGGCATCTTGTTGTTTTTAGTTTTCAAGGACTTTGTTTTACTAACTTTAATTGTGGTATTACAAGAAAAGAGAAGGGAGTAATATTTATTGAACACCTACATGTGTAGTGATTTTTTTCAGTAACTTTTCAAAACAACATGTGTTAAATAGGTATTGCCATCGCCATTTTACAAGTGAGGAAGCTGAGGCTCAGAGAGGTAACTTAACAAGTTTACTTCCCAGAGAGCTACGTGATGACAGACCAGCATTCAAAGCCCAAGTGCCTCACGTTACCAGCCACTCCAGCCTTTGACCATCTAAGACAGTTCTCACATCAGGTACCTGCCCTGGGGCGCTGTCCATGGTATTCTTTCTGCACACCATTTAATTCTGAACTGCGTCTGAATTCAATGGCTACAAAGACTCAAAGGCCTACTAGTCACATTGTCCCCTTTTGAGAAAGGTAGATTCAGAAAGTTCTTGATACAAATATTGCTAGGACTGTACCACGTGACTCTGCAGCCTGGCCAAGATGACATGACGCCAAAACAACTAAATCAGTGTTTCCCAAACTTTAAAAAGTAGGAGGCCTCCGCCACAATGAGCAAATAATGGACAACTAGATCAGTGCCTGTCACACATCACTGTGCCTGTGAATCAATGGGGATCTTTTCACCATGCAAATTCTGGCTCCATAGTTCTGGAGTGTGGTTTGAGTTTCTACATTTCTGACAAGCTTCCAGATGAGACCAGACCACACTTTGGTTAACAATGGTCTAGACCACTGGCTTCTGAGGAGGATCAAAGACTCTACCCCAAGGGACCCCACATGTTGGATGGCCCTTAATCAACATGATGAAGTCATTGTTCTTGATGAGTTTACACACCAGAGGTACAGACAAAAGGGCTGGTTCTGAAGTAGAATCAGACATGGAAAGAAAATGCACCAAGATCCAAGAAAAGCAATTAGAACAGATAGTAATGCATACCCTTCTGAGAGGCCCTAGCCCTAGTGATAGGAGCTGAGGGAGGAAGCCACTGGGCAGGAGGAGGGGGGGTGGGCAGAGGAGAGGAGAATGAGAGGATGCAGACTCCTGGAGGTTAGTGATATCACAGCACCTTTTTCAGGTGCCAACACAAAGAACATAAATAAACACAATGCTTTATAAATTTCATTGATCCTGGAAATTTTTTTTCAACAAGAATGTATTTCATGTTTCAAAATGTAGCTTAAGAGAGTTAAGACCTTGCTGCTGTAGTAATAAGTGGATGTGATGTTGGCACTGTTGCTGGTTTTACATAATGAAATTTATGATGCCATTTTATTAAATATCTCAATATTACATTTAAAATAAACAATATTTTTAAAATATTGCTAAGATCTGCTTTCTTGGCTTGGCTTGTGGAGAAGAGATCTACTATTTCCTTACTGAAGTATCCTGAATCCTATTTATGACTCCATATGGTGACTTTGCCTATCTAGTTTCTGGTTCACTGGGCTTGGGTATTTTATAAATCATTATATAACCAGTAAACACTCCCTGTGAGATTGACTTGATGCTAAGAAAAAGTATGCAAAGAATAACCAGGCTCAGGTGAGTGAGGGGCAATAGAGAAGGTGAGTCATGACCAGCAGCTGGAACATTTTGAGCTAATGCAGTGAATTTGTCTTCTAGGGCTGCTCTAACAATGCACTACAGATTGGGCAGTCTGTAGTGCATTGTTAGAGCAGTGAGTTAAACAACAGAAATTCCCTCACAGATCTGGAGGTTAGAAATCTAAGATCAAGGTGTTGGCAGAGCTGATGTCTTCTGAGGCCTCCCTTCTTGGCTTGTTGATGGCCATCTTTGCCCTGTGGCTTCACAGGGTATTTCCTTTGTATGTCTATGCCCTAATCTCTTCTTTTTATAAGGACACTAATCATATTGGTTTAGGGCCACCCTAATGACCTCATTTTTACATTAGTTACTTACCTCTTTGATGGCTCTATCTCCAAGTAAAGTAACATTTTGAGGAACTGGGAGTTAAACTTCAAAATATGCATTTTAGAGGGACCTAGTTTGGCCCATAACAGACAGCCCCTACAATGCCAGGTGGAGGTGCCCAGTAGCCACTGAGTGTGTGAGTTTGGATAAGACATCTGGGCTTGGGATTGAGATGGCTGGAGTCATTGAAAGCAAGGGGGTAGACATAAGAATGTGAGGGTGAATGCTATGTGAAGTGAGACAAAGGCCCAGGACAGAACCCTGATGATACCACATTTAGAGTATGG
Source organism: Phyllostomus hastatus (assembly GCF_019186645.2). Taxonomy (NCBI): domain Eukaryota; kingdom Metazoa; phylum Chordata; class Mammalia; order Chiroptera; family Phyllostomidae; genus Phyllostomus; species Phyllostomus hastatus. The sequence continues at coordinate 49,917,455 of NW_025333872.1, forward strand.
CCAAAGGAAGGGAGGCTCACCCAGGGGACTGAGAGAGAAAGGGCCAGGAGGGAGGCTAGACAGGTGCTGGGGTGGCAGAGGCCAAAGGAAATAGGGTTTGAAGAAACGGTGAGGTGGTATCAACAGTGCCATGTGTTCCCCTACAGTCAAGTAAAGCAAATTTAGCCAGCAGGAGGGACATTGCTGACCTTGGTGGCTGGGCACACTCAAATGTCCAGGGGCAGAAGCTAGGCTTGAGAGAAGGGCAGGGTGTAAGTGCAAGTAACACCTGCTGCCAATTTGGCTGTGAAGGAGGAAAGCAAAAGTGACAGCAATAAGAGAGAGAAATAGGTATTTTTTTCACCCTGGCTGGTGTGGCTCAGTGGACAGAGCGCCAGCCTGTGGACCGAAACAAAGTTGCCAGCTAAATTCCTGCCCAGGCAGGGCACAATGCCTGGGTTGGGGGCAGGTCCCCAGTTGGGGGTGTGTGAGAGGCAGCCAATCAGTGTTTCTATCCCTCTCTTTCTCCCTCCTTTCCCCTCTCTCTAAAAATAAATAAATAAATCTTTAAAATAAATATTTTTCATTGTCTTAAAAGAGATTGATTTCATTTTTAATATCAATACATAAACACAGTACTTAATCCAAAAGCTACAAAGAAGAGGGCAATGCAAAGTACATCTCTATGCCAGCTCTTCTCCCCCTGCCTCCAGGTGTGCTCTGACTCTTTGCCCTGCTCCCCCACCCCCCCCCCCCCCCCCCCCCCCGGAGGCAGGCCTGCATGAAGGACATCAAGGGCTTTCTGGCACTGTGGCTTCCGGTTGCATGCACTGGACTTCCCTCATGGAGTTCGCCTTAGATGGAGACGGGAAGACAGGAGGAGAGTAAGGAAGGCATGTTTAACCCTTGGTATCTTTTCCTGCAGTCACCCTAGGCCACAGCTCCTCTCAGGCCACTCTCTCCACATTGCTGCCCTCTGTGGGGTTCAGGAATTAAGTCTGCACATTCCTCCTTCTGCAAGAGGGGTGCTAATGGTGTCCTGCCGTTGCCAGCCCTGGGGCTCTGCACTTTAGCAAATACATAGTCCTTTTATTACATCCCCCCTCAAAACGCCCACTTTGGGCATGCCTTCAGCTTCCTGCTGGGACAATAAGGGACACAGTCTCCCTCTTAATCTGGTCCCCAGTTCCCCTCCCCAGAGAAAAATACAGTCATCAGATTCCGTGTTTATTCCCAGAGATATTCTATGCATTATAAAAGAACTTTCTATATATACATGTGCCTGCCTATATGTATGTGTGTATGCATATATAGTTTTAAATTATTTTTACACAAATTGTTGCATCTAACTGCCTATCCCATACCTTACTTTTTTATCTTAAACATAGAACTTTCAAGCTTCCTGATTCTTTTTCTTATAACTGAAGAATATAGCATAAATAAATAAATCTGCATACATACGCATACCTTTCTACAAGTGGAATGTCCAGGTCAGAGGAGCCATGCGTTGTACCTGTGGTAGACACCGCCAGATTGCCCTCCACAGAGGGCAATTCACACTTTCCACAGTTTGGAAAGTGACTGTTTCCTCATTCAGACCCTCACCACCCATATTCTTAAATGTTTTGATCTTTCTTAATATGATAAGTAAGAAAGTAGTATCTCATTGTAGTTTCAAATTTGTGTTTCTCGTATGTGTGAGACTGAGTACATTGGTTGAAAGATGCATTTATATTGACTTTTCTGTGAACTATTCCTTTTTTAATTGGGTTATTAGATTTATATGAGCTCCTAATGGAGAAAAAAACCTCTTTGTCTGTGAACTGATTTACAAATATTTCCCCCAGCTTTTTATTTTTTTAATTTTTTCTTCTAGGTTTTTCTTGGTTTTTCTCTCATAGCTTTGGAGAGGCCTTTTCCTCCATGTGGAATGTTCCAACAAGCCACGACGGCAGATGCTCTCAGGTGGCCTCACATGGTGGGCCTGACTGCGAAGGTAGATGTCTCTGAGACGATGTCCTGTTGCTGATGAGGTCGGGCACGAAGCATCCACATAGACATTGGAGTTACTCAGGAAGGTGGGAGAACTTAGGGAGGGGAAGAAGAACAAAAAGACCTGCAACTGAGGGGAACAACCAGAAGTGGGGGTTGGCAATAAGGGATGAGTAGAGGACAGGAGAATGGGACTTGAGGTGTTGAGACAGGAGAGCCTTTATGGAAGAGAAATGGCGGTGAGTGAAGAAGACACAAACCCCATCGCCCAACTCTGAGGTTCACAGAACATGTGAAACCTCCTCTCAAAGTGGCTCCAGATGACACTATATCCTCAGAGGAGAGCCAGGTTTCAGTTAAGGTAGGAAGTAAACTTCAGTGAAGACTTGAGAAGTAATTAGTAAATCATGAAATGGGATTTAACAGAGGTTACAGCAGGAAAATGTCAGAGAAGGAACAGTGGGAGATGGAGTCATGGAAGGCAAATTCAAGAAAGAGCCTCAGGAAGAGATTATAGGACAGAATGGGCATGGGGTGTCTAAATCCTGGGCAATGACTAGGGATAGCAGGGACCCTCATCAGGCTGCAAAAATGTCATGAGCATTTGGCCCCAGTGGGTCCCTGGATTGCCTGTTGTAAGGGCCTGAACTGACTGGTGTCAGAGGAAGATGTTATCTCAGGAACATAGAGAGTTGCCTGGTTCTCAGGGAAAGGACAGGGTGCATAACTGCCAGGTCTGTGGGCACTCAGGCAGACAGCAGAGGTCTGAGGGGACAAAGGTCTGGTCACTGTGTGGTGGGTCTGGACACCACCTGATGGTGTGGGGTGAGGGTGGGGGTGGTGGAAGTGAGGAGAGCAGCTGCTCAGACATCTCTGCACTAAGGCAGTTCCAGCAGTGCCAGAGGCTCTTTGGTAATGTTGTTGAATTAATATTCTTCATCACCATGCAACCCTCCATCCCTTCACCCAGCCATCTACCCATTAATCTGTTTACCTCTATTTAAAATCAGCAGGAGTTCCAGTAGGTAAGCACTGTGCTTGCCTCCTCCCATGACCATATCAAAACTACAGCTAAATTACAGAACCATCAACCTGGAAAAGCATCTGAAGACTAGCTGAACAGAAGTCCTGCAACTAAGGACAGAAAGAAGGAGACACCTCAAGACTGAGGCTCAATTATCTCAGCACCTAAAGCAGTGAAATCCCATACTCAGACCCTGCCAACTTACTTTTACATAAAGGAAATTAAAAACACAACAATCTTTACTAATGTCTTCTATTTTCTAGACTATTATGCCCCGTGTCTCATTCAGCTCTTTAAAGTGTATTTTACTGTGACATAACATAGTAATTCAAAATCATTTATGACAGAGAAAAAAAAACCAGTATTCTTTTTCTATGAGTTCAGATTCCTTAAATATTGCATGAATATGATTGTTAATCCAGACAGGCCTCCCAGCATCCCATCCTGACAAAACCAAGTCTCAAAACAGAACCCCAGAAAGTGTCTCCAATTCAATATCAGAAGAATGACCAAGAAGAAGCAATTTAAACCATGCCCCAGTTTTTGTTTGCCTTTCATGAGTTTTAACAGACTCATGAACTTTTAACTTTTAACTTTGCCAAAGTTAACTTAATGTTAACTTTTACAAAATGTAGGCAGACGATAGAGTGACCATATTTTTCTTTTCCTGACATTGTCTTGTCAAGTAAAGACTGTATTTCCACAGCCTGGTACTGGCATAAAAACAGGCACATGGACCAATGGAACAGAACAGAGAGCCCAGAAATAAACCCAAGTCTCTACAGTCAATTAATATTTGACAAAGGAAGCAGCAACATAAAATGGAATAAAAGTAGCCTCTTCAACAAATGGTGTTGGGAGAACTGGACAGCTACCTGCAAAAAATGAAACTCGAGCACCAACTTACACCTTATACAAAAGTAAATTCAAGGTGGATAAAAGACTTAAATATAAACCGCGATACCATTAAAGTCCTAGAAGAGAATGTAGGTAGGAAAATCTCAGATATTTCATGCAGAAACTTTTTTACTGACATGTCTCCTAGAGCAAGGGACATAAAGGAAAGAATAGACAAATGGGACCTCATCAAAATAAAAAGCTTTTGCACAGCTAAAGAAAACAGTATCAAAATAAAAGAGAACCAACCGTATGGGAAAACATATTTGCCAATGACACCTCAGACAAGGGTTTAATCTCCAAAATATATAAAGAACTTACACGACTACACTCTAAGAAGACAAGCAACCCAATTAAAAAATGGGAAAAGGACTTGAACAGACACTTCTCCAAGAAGGACATACAGAAGATCCAAAGACATATGAAATGATGTTCAATATCACTAGCTATCAGAGAGATGCAAATTAAAACCACAGTGAGATACCACTTCACACCAGTCAGAATGGCCATCATAAACAAAGCAACAAACAACAAGTGTTGGAGAGGATGTGGAGAAAAGGGGACCCTAGTGCACTGTTGGTGGGACTGCAGACTGGTACAACCACTATGGAAAGCAGTATGGAACTTCCTCAGAAAACTAAAAATGGATCTGCCTTTTTGACTCTGCAATTCCACTGCTGGGACTATATCCTAAGAATACTAAAACACCAATACAAAAGAACCTTTGCACCCCGATGTTCACAGTAGCACAATTTACAATAGCCAAGTGGTGGAAGCAACCTAGATGTCCATCAGTAAATGAATGGATCAAAAAACTATGGTACATTTACACAATGCAATTCTATGCAGCAGAAAGAAAGAAGGAGCTCCTACCCTTTGCAACAGCATAGATGGAGCTGGAAAGCATTATGCTAAGAGAAATAAGCCAGGCAGTGAAAGACAAATACCATATGATCTCACCTTTAACAGGAATCTAAACAACAAAACAAAGAAACAAGCAAAATATAGTCAAAGACACTGAAATAGAGGACAGGCTGACAGTGACCAGAGGGGAGAGAAGAGGGAATTTCAGGAGAGAACGGGAAGGGTTTACAGGAACAAATTTAAAGGACACATGGGCAAAAACTAGGGGGACTGTGGTAATGCGAGGGAAGTTGGGAGGGTTGGGTGGGTGGGCTGGAATGGGAGTAAAAGGGAGAAAACTGTACTTGAACAATGATTAAAATTTTTAAAAAATAGAAAAAAAAAGACTGTATTTCCCTACAGCAGTATTTTAGTGCAGTAATTTTCAGCCTTTTTTGGGGGGTGGTGGTGGTCATGAACCCTTTGAAACTCTGATGAAAGCTATGGGACATCCTCAGCAGAAAAATACACACAGCTTTGCTCCCTATTTCTGGGGTGGGAAGGAGGTTCCTGGAACCTCGGAAGCTTTTCTGCGCACCCCAGATGCACAGCCTGCTTTAGAGTCAGGAAAGACCAGTGGAGATCGCATGTGTTGTTAGTGAGTTCTACGTCCATAAGGTCCCGTCTGTCAACAACAAGGATTCAAATCCAGGGAAGTGGAAACATCTGGCGTCCACATTCATCATGTAACTCTCCACCCCCGATTCTCAGCTCTGCCCACATCATCTTGAGAACATATCCTTTTCTTTGGTTCCAAGTGGTGCCTTTTAGCTTCTAAACAGTGGTTCATTTATATGGATTGCATCCTTTTCTTGCTGAGATACAAGAAGTTTATTGATCTCACAATAAATTCTTTCGCTTGAATTTTGTGCAAACCATCAGTGTCAGGATTTTAATTTTGTTGACACAGAAAAGGCTTTCATTTAATTTGCATCAAATGAGAATTAGTGTCACCCAACACATGTAATAAAAAATTCAAATAAAATATTCCTAATAAAGGTGCGTTGCAAGTTAATAAAAACAATTGTGTGTGACTATACTAACACTTTCTTTTATTTTGTCTTGTTTCCATCATTATTTCTACATCGACATTTCCTTAGGATTCCTATATTTTGGGACCTATTTCTGTAAGCCTATAATGATGCAAATATTTCATGGAATTGCAGGGAACTCACCAGTCAGGTTTAAACAATATTTCCCATAAACACAGCTTCCCCTGGTTACTGAGCAGTATCTCTAAATCTCTAAATCTCTACTTGATGCCTCTCAGTGTGGTGTGTGTTCCAGATGAAAAGTGGCTCAGAAGCCCTTGTGAGTGTCCCTAGCACACATCAGAAAGACATTTCAAATACTGTCCAAAATTTTGACTGTTTTGCTTGACTGAAATATTCTTGATGTGTCGTATTTTAACTCAATACTTTTCTTTAATTTACCACTAATACAAAAGTATAAATTATAACATAGAAAGTAAGATTACAATTTTTTTCAGGGTATTTAAAGCACTCAGTTGCAATAAGTAGCAACTAGTTGTTATAAACACGGAAAGGTGATAAAGTTCTTAGAGCTGCAGCCAACAGCCCAGACTCTAGACTTCATGAAGCTTTGTTTGATTTGCTTGTGGAGGTGCTGCCGTGGAAGCAGACAATTCAGGTGTGCAATAGCAATCTCGTCATGTTGGTTATGCTACTCCTGTGACCACACGGAGACACGGACACTAGGTCCAAGCATGAAAGCAGTGAAGTGCACGGGGCTGGGAGTCAGACCGCCAGGGTGCGAATCCAGGCCACCTTGTTGGAAAAAGATGAGGGGAAGAAGGAGATAGCTGAATAAAGACAGATTAAATACTTTTCAGAACTTCAAGAAATGCTGTATTTACTTAGGTTCAAGTGTCAAAGTCATAAACAACATAGATAGATGGAAGAACTGTCCCAAATTAAAGGAGACTAAGAAGACATGGCAATTTAATGCAATGTGGGATCTTATTTCCAGAAAAGAAAAAAAAAGACACTAGTAGGACAATTAACACAGTCAAATAATGTTTGCAGATTAGATGAGCATGCTGGATCAAAGTTAACTTTCTGATTTTTATCACTGTATTGTGGTGAAGATGTTAACATTTGGGGAAGGGGAGTGAAGGGTGTATGGGGACCCTCTGGATTACTTCTGGAAGTTTTTTTGTAAGTCTGAAATTATTTTACAATTATGTTAAAAAGCAAAGTTTAAAATAAAGATACGTGTAAAAAACTGTTCTGTTATTAAAATTCAGCATACATGTCAAAAACCAAATAGTGAGGTTTGAGAAGTAGGGAGAAGCAGACTTTGCAGGGATCTGGCAGCCATGCTGAGGAGTTTGGGACTCTCGTCGTAGGGGCAATGAGAAACCCTAAAGGGTTTTAAGAAGAAAGAGGTTGGGTGTGGGCCCGTTTATCATGGAGGGTCCCAGCAGGAAACAGATGGGACCATCAAAATTTGAGATTTATTTACATGAGTCTATAAAAGTACGGGCAGAAAGAACCATCCAACTAAAGCCAACAGGTGAGTGGGTAGAAGAAAAGGAGATTTCGACTGACACAGAGCAGTTAGTCAGAGGGTGAAGTCATGCAAATGGAGGAGAATGTTGAAGGGACAGGGGTGCTTAACAATGTCAAATGAGAAAAATAAGAGCTGAAAACTGGATATAGTCACACGGTCAATTTGTGACTTTGGCAAGAACTGTTTCAACAAAGCAACGATAGAGAAAGGCAGACTAAAGTGCACTGAGAAGTGAGAAAGTGAGAAAAATGGGGACAATTCTTTTGATATATTCAGCTGTGTTGGGGAGGGAAAGATAGGATACTTCACTCCATAAGCCTTCCAATCTTCCACTGTGGAATCCACTGTAACAACAGGGACTCCTTTAACAAACCTCTAAGGCAACGCCATTCCAAAGAATGATTCTTTGTAGAGTCTTAAGCTTATCTACAAAATGACTGTTAACAAATCATAATCAAATCAAACAACATGTTAAGCCTCACTATCCAAATGGCACCTGCTTTCCAAATCCAAACATGATCTTCAAAATGTAGAAAGTTGCCTAAGATCACCACTACGAAGTATTGTCATTTCCATTTGAGGGCACTCAGGCATGATGTATGGGATAAACAATGTGACAACATTTCTAGCACCTCATACAAACTTCTAGACATAAATAAAAGAATTAAAGAGCATATTTTGTGATGTTTTGTCTTCAGGAAAAATATAAAGATACAAATATAGCAACGTTTTACATACCTGCATAACACTTATTTTCCTAAGAATATAGCAATTTAGGGAAAAATCAAAGCTTCAGTAACAACAATTATTTTCGATTCTAGTCTCCTAACCAGGCTAGTTTCTAGAATTCTGTTTCCAGAAGGTTCCTCCGGTTCAATGGGAGTTTTGCATTTGTGTGCTGGGTCCTATTGTTCCTTATGGGAGTTTTGGGAAAAACGAGACCACTTGCTTCTCTCTTGCCACCACTTGCCTGCTGTGTGACCCTTCCTGCCATCATTTGCTGCTACTTCTCAGTGCTGAGAGCTCTGCACTCCTAACACTCATAGTCCTTTGGGCCAACTTTCAAACCCAGTGTTGGCAGTTTTTATAATTATAGCTACACAGGGCAATCTGACTCCCCCACAGCACTAGGTGGACCAGGTCATTGCCCAGCTTCCCACAGCTGCTCCTTTCAGCCCAAAACAAGATCCCGGGCAAATTCACTTTCTTGCTCTCTCCAGCCTTGTTCTTGTCCCTTTTAAAACAAGTGTGCAATCTCTTTTGCTGGACTATCAGCCATAAAGTTTCCATCATTAATTCTTGCAAGGGACTCTCATGAACCCCAGGTCCTGAGGGAAAGTTTGCAGATTAAACTCCTGACCATAGCCCTAATTGTTAGATTACTACTTTTCAAAAGCAGGTAGTTCTCAAAATTAACATTTTCCACCTGGGCAATCCCCACTCTACAGATGCATTTTTTAAAATGTGTGGTGTCACTCTGACCAGTGTGGCTCTGTTGGCCGAGCCTTGTCTGGCAAAAGGAAAGGTCCCATTCCCGGTCAGGCACGTGCCTGTGTTGTGGCCCAGGTCCCCCACTGGGGGCATGCCAGAGGCAGCCCATGGATCTTTCTCTCACATACCGATGTTTCTCTCCTCTTTCTCCCTCCCTTCCCTTCTCTCTAAAAATAAACCAAATCTTTTTTTTTAAAAAAATGTGCAGTGTCTTTTTGAGACTATTTCCCCTGGAATTTGATTAAAATTGGCCTGAAAAATGAAATTAGATTATACACAGAGGCACACAATTTTCATATGTTCATTGCATAGGCAGTCAAGTGAAACACAGAAGTAGCCATTACTGAAGTAATCTAGTGATTACTGATAGATTTTCAGCACTTAATGTACACTTTCAATAACTGAAAGTTACAGCTTTTGTTTTAAAATAAATGCACTTTGTTTGAGGAATTGTTTTTTAATCAGTTCCATTACATGTTTCTTAGATTAATCTTTAATGCCAACTTTTTCTTCCTAACAGATAGAATGAGAAAGCTTTGTTTTGATAATAAAACTTTCAAAATTCAGACTAAGAATCAAACTTTTAAATGCAGACCAATGGGAGCTTCTAATTTTTTTTAAATATTTTATTTATTTTTAGAGAGAAGGGAGGGAGAAAGAAAGGAAGAGAAATATCAATGTGTGGTTGCCTCTAAAGCACCCCCTACCTGGCCCACAACCCAGGCATGTGCCCTGACTGGGAACTGAATCAGCAGTCCTTTGGTTTGCAAGCTGGCACTCAATCCACCTAACCACACCAGCTAGGTCAGAGCTCCTAATTTTTAGTGCCCTAATACACTTTCAACAAATGTCCTTACACAGCAATGGACTTCAGAAAGAGCCAGAGACTCACATAACTCAAGAGGCAAAAAATATATTTCAAGTCAACCCCTCTAATTGTAGGAGGCCATTCTGCGTGGCATGGGCCCAGCTCCCACTCAGAGATGCACAGGACCCATGCCCACAGATAGGTTCTCCTGTGAGGAATCAGGCCTGCAATATACCTAGGCCGCTATGAGTCTCGCTTTTTGCTAAAACTCCCTCACCCTGAATTGAGGACATTTACTGCAAAGTAACTTCTTAAAATCCATGCTAAACCTTCCAAGGATGAGTATAACCAGTTCAACAACTTTTGCCTTTTCATTTGCAAATATCCCTCTTCTGTGATGTGATTAGCAGCATTGGCTCCTTTGTTTTCTGTAAAAGGTAACCACCTAAATTGAACCTGTGCATAGTGAATGAGGACCATCATGTAATGGGCGGAGAAACCCAATAAGGCCAATTGTGGTGGAGGCCTCGGCTTTTGCTCCCCTTGAGAGAAAAGCCATGCTGTCCCCTTTCCTCTACAGGACTTGGTAGTCTGTGTGAATGTCTCATTTCATCCATAATGATTTGGACACTGGAGGCTGGTGTCTGCATCATCTAATTATAAAAATTAGTTGAAAAAGGAAATTTCCATAACAAAATTTTTAAACTGAGTTTTTAAAAATCCTTTCTACTTAAAAAAAAAGGCACCATAAAAACAGTTATGGAACTATATAGAGAAGTATGTCCAGCATAATCTGAATTTCTTGATTTTAATGTTTAAATCCAAATCCAGCACATATTTAACAATTCATTTGCTTTCCAGCAAACTAAAATGTAAAGGAAAAAATAGCCCTGACCAGATGGCTCAGTTGGTTGGAGCATCATCTCAAACACTGAAAGGTTGCGAGTTCAATCCCAGGTCTGTGCATGTACGGGAGGCAACCGGTCAATGTTACCTCTCACACTGATGTCTGTCTGTCTCTATCTATCCCTTTCTCTGTATCTCCACCTCTCTCCCCTTTTTCTCTTTTTGAAATTAATAAGCATATCTCCAGATGAGGATTAAAATAAATTAATTAATTCATTAAATAAAGGAAAAATATATTTTATCTTTGCAAATATAAGTGGTATAAAACTTTTTGGTTTTCATCAGTCAGAAGCATAACTGCCTTTAACCAAAACCAGATAAAAGAACACAGATAACAGATTCCTTTAAGTTAAAACCATATGATATAGCATATATGGATGGGCATATATGATGGAAAATATATGTACATAATCTGTAAAATAAGCAAAATAGGCACACCCTATATATATAACAAAGGCTGAGGAACATAAGCTCCTAAATCACACAATCCCTGGACAAAACTTTTTTATCCATAAAATAATCACCTACAAGTAGCTATTAGATGAAACAACAAAAACTTTTATCCAAGGTTTTTGGCCCTTTTTATTGACTTTCTTTTCTGCATAATCCTTTCTCAAAAATCAAATTGTGTATTTTTTGTATTTGTAAACATCAGGCTTTCAAACCATATCGCAACAGCCTTTTGCAACGATTCATTTCTTCAGCTCGTCATGCACAGCTGGGCTGGTGGAGGTGTCAGCTTGGCGGTCTTCTGTTTCCCCCTTTACAACAAACCCAGCAGGCACTGGGTGCTCCTGTTTCACGGCATGAGCTGCATAGTTAAGGCTGGTATTTTCACTCCAATGCCAATAACCTGAGAAGGGGTTGTAGATCATTCCCACCACAGTTTGAACTGACAGACCATCTGAAAACATATCACAAAGAGTAGATTTAAAAAATATTTGCCTCCCAAATGCCAAAAGTCTCATGCAATTCTCCATATTAAAAAAACATTCCTAATTCAATGGGCAAGAAATACTTTGTAAGCATGTGCTGATCATTCTTTACTGAAGCATAGGACATAAACTCTAAAGCCACCTGCTTGGGTTCAAATCCCAGCTCTGGAACCTATTAGGTGACCCTGGGCAAGTTGCTTCACCATTCTGAATTTCAGTTTTCTCACATGGACAGAATATTTATCCTGGAGTTATTAGAATTACATGAGATATATGTATAAAGTAGCACAGCACTTGGAATTTGGTAAGTACTCAATAAGCATTAGCTGTGTTTAGAAAATACTTGCCAACAAGTAATGGTTCCTATGAAGCATCTTCAAAACATTTTTTAACTCTATTTTCAACAAGGTGACTTGCAGAAGTCTTTAGAACTTACTACTGCATTGGGCTGATAATATTCCAAGTAAAATCATGTTTACTGATATACAGTTTTATGAACAAAAACCATGAGACATACATGAGCCTAAGTACTTAACAGGAATACCAAATGCCAAATAAATAAACTGATAAATGTTATTGCTTGACAGGAATTCAACACATAAATCCAATGTTAACAGTGAGTGCAGCCGAGCTAGGCATCACAAGGCGTACAATGAAGAGACATAGTTTGACTTCAAGAACCTTACAGGCCAGGAAGGGGCTTGAAGACACCAAATTAACCATTGTATGAGGCATGCTTTAAGTAGCATAAAATACATAAAACTTGACAAGGAAATTCAAAATATATCTGAGTATGGGGGGGATCCAAAAAAACAATACATGAGTGAAGCTGACACAAGGAGGGCTCAACGGGACAGACTCAGGGCATGTAAGTAATCCACATTTGCATCATCCTTAAATAAGTGAGAGCTAAACAGCCAAAAGGTATGCATGGGTCACCTATGATTTGCTTGGCCCTGGGCTAGGTGCCAAGGTGAGAGAGAGGCGGTTTCTAATATTTAACCCTCAGGTCAAGGAGTTTAAGATCCAGTTGAGGAGATGAAACAAACATCCAAAGAACTGTGGCCTCTTTAATTAAATGCTATGTTGTGTGATTAATAATTATAAGTGCATTGAAAGTTCAGGTAGGCCTTGAAAATTGGAAAAATTCTTAATACTCACTTGATTCCAGAATGCTCTCTAGATTTTCGGGTGAAACAAACTTCTCCCAGGTATGAGTACCTTTTGGTACAATGCCTGCAATCTGCTCTGAAAAAACAATTCCCAAGGCATAGGACAGCTGTGTTTTGTTGATTGTAGTGATGAATAAAGAACCGCCAGGCTAAAACACACATGTATAGAAGCAAAATTTTAAATGTCAAGAGCATCAGTTAGGTAAAGGCTTGGCTTCCCCCACCCTCCTCCTTCTTTCTGAATAATTTAAGTGTAGTTAAGATACATAAGTATGAATAAAATAAAATTTACCAAAACAGCATTTTTTTTCTCTTGGGAAATTCATTACTAAAGTCAATCCACTACTGATACACTCGCTGAGTTTATGCAACAGTGCTTACAACTCTTAAAATCATACATTACTATGACTTATATTTATAGTATATGCATTGCTTTGTACAGATCAAATGCTTTATAATAAAAGTATAGAAATGGGATCAGGCTGCTCTTCCTTGTATCCACATTTATGATTTAATATGTGTCCATGCTGTTTTCTCTTAGGTGCTGAGGCTGTCTCACTTCTTTGGTACAGCATACAGCTACACATGCAGGTGGGCGACACCAGTAGCTGTTCTTAGACAAAAACACTAATATTAAGGTTTGAAAATGTTTTGATTTCATTAGTATAAAGCAGGGATTTTCAACTGGTGTGCCTCAAGGATTTTTAAACCATGCAATACCTGGCTATTTAGTCTGGGGCACTGACCTCTTTTCCCTCAGATTGTCAAATAAAAAAATAACAATAACCAACACAACAATAGCCACCTGGTGTGAATAAATCAAAATTATTCTGATTTTTTGTCAGATTGGCAAAAGTTATATTTTTTGTTGTGCTGCAGAATATTAGTAATTAGTTTATGTTTGCCATGAGATAAAAAGGTAGAAAGAATATAAAGAGATCAAGATAATCATTTTAAATGACTACAAACCATTTATGCAGCTGTTCAGTCTGCCATTTTTTAGTGACTATATTTAGTATTTCCTATATTTATTCCCACAAATAGCAAGGGCATTAGCACCTCCTCCCTCTTTTACACATTCTCATTAGTCTAGTGAGGGTAAAATGCCAAAGAGACTCTGCAAAATAATCATATTACTACATACAGGGTGGGCAAAAGTAGATTTATAGTTGTTTGTATGGAAAATACTACAGTAATTAGTAAATAACAATAATACAGGAATAAACTCTGTGTTTTGCATACTCACAACTGTCAAGCTACTTTGGTCCCACCGTGTATGTGCATATATAGGACAGAGAGAAAGAATACATCTCAGATACCACCCCAAACCAAAACTAGGAAAGGGGAGGCCCTGAAATATTGCCAAGCATACTTAAACTAAACACTGGAATATCAAACACGATTTCATCACACATCGTAACTTTTCTCTACAAAACTCCAGTACTCTAAAATATCTTCTTAAAAATCACTTATGAGTCAATTATATCTCAATAGAGCTAGGAAAAAAATTGTTAAAAGTAGGGGAAACTAGGTGAAGCATATATGCAAACACTCTACAATTTTTTGCTGTTTTTTTATAAATCTAAAATTATTCAAAAGAAAAACCATTTTAAAAAATTCTCTTTAGGTAAGGACTAAGCATTGTATTCTTTTAGCTCTTGACCTTAGGGTGTTACCTCTTAAATATAAAAACAACAGAGTTATAGAGTAATAACAGCAATAATACTTTAGGGATATTTATTAGAAGAAAATTTGGAATCATTTTCAGAAGACTAAATCTGTGGCAAATTATATAAGGATAATAATGGGAAAAACAATATTTGGAATCAAAAGATGTAGCTTTAAACCCCACTGCGGTATCTAGTGACCTTTAACTTAAAAAACAAGTGACTTTTGACATCTCCCAAATTCTGATCTTCACTGGTCAAAGGAAGTCATCATAATGTTGGCCTTACCTTCCTAACCTGGTTGTAGGTCAGACCAGATGAGATCATATGCAGGAAGTATTCTTTTACAAGCTGAAAACTGTTATACATATCACCTACAGAGTACTTGACAAATGCTATCTAAGTCAATTTATGCTAATAATGATTTTTATTGATTTTAAAATATTAATCCAAATGAATTTTTCCTAGTTATTGTCATTCAATGTCTATTAGATATTTAATCTAGGCTATGCCAACAGGAAAATACCACTATAAATCTTTTGGATGTATTACAATGTTCAGCACCAACATTTTTCAAGCTCCCTGAACATCAAGACACCAGATATGGAAAACCCCAGTACTAAAGGCAACCTGAGAGGCAGATGTAATCCCCAGCAGAGATGCTGTTCCCTATTCATGGCTTCCTGGTTTCAAGTATTATGAAACATTGCTATGGCTACATATATACACTGAAAAGAAAAATCAAACAAGTAAACTCCATAAGTCTTACTTTTAACACTTGACAGCAGCACTGTATAAAAGTTTCCAGATCAACCACATGCTCTACAACTTCAGAAGCTACAACAGCATCAAACGTTTCTGCAGTCTCTTCCACAATCTCTTCTAGGGAACACGCTCTGTACTCTACCCTCTTATCCAGAACTGGATCAAATGACTTATGGTGCTGTGCTGTCTCAATGTTCTCATCCACAGGATCAATTCCAATAACTGAAGCCCCAAGCCGCCCTAGAGGCTAATGGTGTAAAAAAACTGTTACCCTCAGGAAGAAAATAGAATGTGTGTTAGCAATAAAAAGCTTATCAAAAGGCAACAAGATTAACCACGAGGGGATAATTACTGGAGATCGTTTATGGGTACAAGGAAATTTGATAAAGCATCTTCTCTAGTTTGTACACATATGAAAATTTCCATGATAAAAAGCTGAAAAGTGAGAGCAATAATCACAACAACAGAAAATTCATCAAGAACTACTTGAGAGTTGTAAAAAAAATGATTTATATTCTCCAGGTACATTTATTATGCACATAGTATTGACATGTTTAAAGTATAATAAGTGTAACATTATAAAAACAGCTGATTTTCTGATATTCAAATTGTCAAATTTTCTTGATAGCTTTTTCAGCAACCGACTAGGAATGATTGATTCTTCACAGCTAAGCCTTCTTTCAACTTTTATATTCAACCACTTCCCATGAAATGCCCAAGTTTTTAAACACGGTTTTAATATTTATCAAAACTCACATAGCATTTATTTTACAACTCTTTAGTTAAACTATTTTAACTTCAGAGACATAAGATTTGCAATAATACACTGAAAAGATTGTAGAACACATAACACATACAACAAAATCTTATTCATAATTTGATACATCACCTATTCTTGATTCTAAGAAATGTATTTTCACATATTTCATATTTCCTGAAATGTTATCATTGATATCAGAGAAACCAGCCCACTGCCATATAAAGAACATGCTTTTCGTGCATGTGGACACTTAGCTATGCATCAAACGCCTCTGGCAGCCTCACAACGTGCTCTCATGGACCTCAACAGCACCACACCCCGCTGAGCCCCCACTTACACTTATATCCTACACTGCGGCTTCAAGTACCTTTCAAAGATCAGATTATGGTGCAGCATTGAAACAAAAAGTTACTGTGTTGATAGAAGAATGCAAAATAAAGCTGCAGAGCATAAATTTACTATAAGCTAAAGCAAATCTTCACAGAGAGAATGGGCATTCTTCCAAGCACTCTAAAGCACCTGAGAAGGGAAAAGTTCCATAAGCAGGCAAAACTGTTAGGTTTTGATATTAACCAAAAGGGAAAAGAACAGCTTGTCATTGCATCTAAACCAGTGGAAATTGCCTAATCTCTTGGGGTAGAAGAGACAACAAAATTGCCAAAGTCATTATTCAAATGAGTAGTGCCTCATTTTTGTGTAGAAAAAAAAACCCTCGCTATAATTTTCTGAAATTTTTATATTTAAAAAATATATTACTTTTATAATCATAAATATTTTTAAAACATTAGGCATTTTAATAAACAATATTATTTGTTAAAAGGATAAATGAGGCATAAGCCCCCTTCTTAAACTTTTTTTCCCCGTTAAAAATGGCAGGAGAATTGTAAATCACTTACTTCAGTTAACAATCCACCACCACAGCCAACATCAAGAATCTTCATCCCAGACAAAGGTTTTCCTGGCTGGTGATTAGCAATTGTTTTTAAAAGATTGTCTCTTTTTAAAAAATTCAAAACATATAAAAATTATATCAATTAAGTCTTAAAATGTACAATTTTCAATAAAATATTTAACTCATTTTAAACCGATTAATGATTTGGGGGTAAACAGGTCTTTTATTTTCAGCATTAAATAGCTATGTTTATAGGATATTTTTAATTTATTGACTTGAGAGAGAGAGAGAAAGAGCAGGAGAGAACATGACAGAGCAAGAGAAGCATCAATTTGTTTTCCCACCTAACCGGGGACTGAACCCACAGTCTTGGTGTATCAGGACAACACTCTAACCAGCTGAGCACCCGAGCAGGACAAGATATTTTTAATAACCAAAAGCAGGAGGTTTAAAGTAAAACTCTTGAAGTAATCTAGCAATAATTATGACCTAATTATTTTAGTTAATCTAAAGAAAAACTTTTCAAGTAATCTCGTTTACATTAACCTAATCTATTTGCCTGAGATATCACGTCACCTACTAACTACACTGTCGGTACTGCTACACCCATTTCATGTCTGCGACAAACAGGGTACTTCACAGGGCTTAGAAGAAGCAGATTGGAGATCTGTATTTTCAGAATTTGCCTGTATTCCCTTCTAAATTGAGTTTCTTTTAATCTTCTAAATTAGTGGTATTATCAGGACCATGTAAACAGGCATCCAAATCAGGTGAACTTAATTCTAAGATAATCATAGCAATGCTTTACTACATGGGCAAACATAAGTGCACATACACACAGTATTGTGAATTAAACTTTTAAGTTGGACTGCATATGAATTCTCATTATACTTATTAACATAAATGTTATATACAATAAGGATATCTTAGGATATCTTTATTGTTATTAAAATTATTAACTTCTAAGAATAACCTAGATAGTGGTTAAGTAGATAACTTCGCAATGTTGTAACACATAGAAAGGACCCATTTCAGCCAAAACGACTCCTTTATATAATAATGTAGATAATATCACTCATCTTCGACGGCTTCCAATTATACTAAGAATTAAGTCTACACTTTCAAACATAACTCGTACTGCCTGGCTGATCTTTTTTACAGTGGTCTGTAAGAGATGGTGTCCCAGTAGTTTGAACAGAGCGGATTTCAAGCTGGAAGGATACTAGAATTATATGGAAGGTTTTCTAAAATCCCACATAGTCTGCAACCCCACAAAGCAATAGGTCCAGAGTGAGACCTGAGAATTCCGTATTTCTAACAAGTTCCCAAGTGGTACTGATGTTGTCAGTCCAGGGCCTACACCTTGAAAACCACTATCTAATCTAAAAACCGACATTTCACTTTCTCTTGGTCTTTCAGCGATCCACAAATTCAGTGGTAATAAAAGGTGCTAATTTCTCTGAGTCATTAAAATCCAATCAGGAGGTTCCTTGATATTCTGTGTCTATTACAGTGCTGTGCCCATGTCAGTTGCTTACAAATGTTTCATGATCAAATAAATGAACAAACGTAAGAATGAATGAACAATTTCTTGAAAAAGGGAATCTAATGAACCCTTCTTGCCTGTACCTCTGACAGTAAACTATAAGTTCCTGAAGTACATGACTATGTTTTGAATGATGAATGTCTCAGTAGCTTCTACAGTGTTTCGCCCCAAGTTCTGTACAAGGTAAGTTCTCGATAAATATTTGCCAATGAGTATTTGTTGAATTGAGCTATCTCCATAGTAGTTCCTTTATCAGGACTGCTTAAAAATCAAAGTTGCTATAAAATGACATTAATGCCATAGGGTCCTAATTCCTTTTCATAAGGATTTAATTCTAATTACCAGATTAGATGTCCAAAACTGCTTCAAGTTAATTTATAAAAGCAGCCTAAAAGTTGGATGATGTTATTTAAAAATTAATGGTTTCAAACAATGGACATTTGAGAGAATCTCTAATTTTTTTAAAGTGAACTTAAGCATGGCATTTTGAACTTAGGTATAAACCAAGAGAAAAATGAATGGAAAAAATCAATTATTAAAAAGACTTGCATTTTAAAAGACTTAGAATTTGTGTAGTATTACCTAATAAATGGCACCCTCAGGTCATTCATAGAATGAAGAGGTGCATATACTCCTTGCTCATCCCACCATTTGTGAGCCAGGGCCAGGAAGGTTTTTACCTCACTGCTATCTACAGTGGTTCGAGAAGTACTATATGGTCTTGTCCAAGGGTATCTAAGAGGTCAAAATAAAGAAACAGGCAAAAACTGGTGTTTTTACAAATGTAACATGAATATATTATATAGAAAGACATTCTAATTTACAATTTATTACATTCTAAGTTACATGTATTGCTCATTTTTGATGCTTCAAAACCAAGTTTCCTTATAATCACACTGCTTATAAATACACCTTTATTCACAGATGAAACAAAATTAATTTGCTTTCAAAGTTAAGTTACAATGAAAATGAAACTATAAAACTTGGCCTTCTGAGTCACATTTAATAGTAGCAGTAGTAGCAGCAGTAGCAGTAACCATTTATTGAGCATTTATTAGATGCCATTACTGTTTAAGAGCTCAACATATGTCATCTCATTTACTCTTCCTGGCAACTTTTTATAAGGTAGGTATGTGCTACTACTACTAACTCTATTACATAGATAAGAAAAGGGAAGCTCAGAGAGATTAAGTGGCAGAGCCAGGATTTGAACCCAGGTGCCCCATCTTCTCCTCCTCATGTCTACTGCCATCACCCTAGTCCAAGCTCCCATCATCTCTGGTTTGAATCATTATCCTAGCCTTCTGATTAGTTTGCCTGCTTCCTACCTCACCCTCCTCCAATCTGCTCTCCACAACCAGTTCAAACATGGCCTCTGAACTGACCACGTTTGCCCCTTCCTCAGGTACTTTGAATATGTTGTTGCCTCTCCCTGGAACAGTACTCTCACATTACTCCACCCCCCTTGTACACACTAATTCCTTCTCAACTTTTAGCTCTTAGATTGAATGGAACATCATCTAAGAAGTCTTCCCTGATTCTCCAAACTGGGTCATATTCCCCTAATTTAAGTCCCATACAACTTCATACTTTTTCATGGGGCTGTGTGATTATTTGATCCTGTCTCCCCACTTCACATAAGCACTCTGAGAGAAAGGCATGGACTGTCTTGCTCACCACTTTATACCTGGAACATTTCCTGGAACACAGCTGGTGCTCAGGAAACATTTGTCAATTGACTAATCTGAGGGAGGAGGCCCAGAAAAGTATATAATTCAATTAAAAAAAAGTTTTTTAATCAGATGGGATCAAACGGGGACTAAACAGGGATCAGACAGACAACTATACCAAGTTCCAGATCAAAGTACACGATAGGAAAATCCTCCACAGGTTCTTGGGTAAAAGAGAATAAGGTTGTTACGTTAAAATAGGTAGTGCCGTTCACATTTTTACTGTTTTTCTTAGCTACGTTCTACTGGGATTATTTATTATCCTTTTAAGAATTAAATGTCACTCTTTAATATTATCTTTTGAATATTACCCTCCTTTTACATGTTTCATGCAAAGGCTGAGTAATCAAGGACTAACTTACAATAGGTAACAGAAGATGGTTGCTCAGTTGACTATAATTATGATTTCACACACACCCAATCTTAAAAGAGCTAGCTCATTTACAAGTAAAAACATGCACTCATACTTTAACCCCATGGAATATTTTTTACAAGATTATAAATTTATAATAAGAATACAGAACGAAATTACTTTGACTCTATCTTGCTACCTTGTACACTTACTTATCCATCTTATTTATCATACTATTTTATTTATGTGGCACCCAAATCATTGATAATTTTAAGCACTGTATTATTTCTGTCCTCTCATAAAGATAACATGAGGAAGTAAAAAGTACTTCTCCAAATCACAGAGTCTTATATTAAAAATAAAAGCTGCCCTTAAATATGGATAAAGGGTATACTCTACACAGAGTATTACAATTTTTCTACACAGTATTACAATTTTCCTGTGGGTTTGAAATATTCCAAATTCAAAAGTTGCTGGAGAAATAAAAATATTTAGATAAAAAGTACCTTAATCAAATCACATGAGCTATTAAATACTGACAGTATTTATTAAACACAACCAATATCAAACTATTATTCACATAATTATGTAAATATTCACCACAGTAATGAATAAACTTACCTGTAACTTTTCATTGTATTCAAGCAGGCAAAATTCGTTCTATAGGATTTGAACCACATAATTCTGTATTCACTGAAAACCCATGGTTTCATTTGTAGAGTCCAACTGAACTGATTTGGTAAATAAACTGAAAAAAAAAATTAAATGTCTAGAGAAAGCACAGTATGAATTCCTAATATACTTGTACTTGAAGAAACTATTTTATATGGCAATCTTATATTACAATGATAAATAAAAGGGTTTATTCCTAATTTTGGATTTTATTCTAAATTGTAAAATATCTTGCATATTAGAATCATCTAATTCTAATCAGACATTTCTGAAACTGTAACTAGTAAAAATAAGTAATGCATCTGTAAAAGTTTTACATGCCATTAATTTTTCCTTCCACATTATGCTGCATAAAATTATTAAAAATGATATTCAAATTAAAAAACTATATTAACTTTCAAACTAGGGTAATATTGGTTATGAGATTATTTATCAAAACTAGTTCAAATTCTGTCACTTCCATTTAGCTACATGAAATGGACTTATATGTATGTTCAACACCCTTCACAAAAAAAAACTCATAAAAATCTTGAAATAACACTCATCCAGTCTGTATGTTCAAACTTACACAGCGACCTGCTTTACGAACTATTTACTCTGCTGCAGAACATTCAGTCATTCAATTTAAACAAAGTAAACCTTAGAGCAAAGAAAATCATCATGATCATTCCATTATGATAAAAAGGACAATCCACCAAGAAGATAAAGCAATACTAAGTGTGTATGTGGTAGACAACAGACTTTCAAAACACATGAAGCAAAAATGGAATTGAGAGAAAAAATAAATCTACAACCATAGCTGGAAACTTCAATATCTTTTCTCAGTGATTGACAGTACCACTAGACAGAAAATCAGCCAGAATACAAAAAAACTGAGTAACACAATCAACCAATAAGATCTCATTGAAATTTATAAAACATTCCATCCAAACAAAAACAAAATGTACATTCTTTTGAGTACGCATGGACCATTCATAATGATAGACCATATCCTGGGATATTGAACAAACCTTCACAACTACAAGATAAGTGAAATCATATGGACCACAGGTGGCAAACACAAGGCCTGCAGGCTGAATCCGGCCCTCCACTTTGTTTTACCCGGCCCATCACCTTGTTTCTACCTGGTGGCAGCACCAAGCTCTCACTTAACTGTTAAGGGGTAGTTACATTTATACAGTCCTAAAATTACATTCAGCCCTTTGAAAGCAACTGCAAGGCTGATGTGGCCCCTGGTGAAAATGAGTTTGACAACCCTGATATAGACTATGTTCTCTAACTGTAGTGGAATCAAACTAGAAATAAATAACACAAACATGAAAAGAAGAAACACTCAGAAATTAACACAATTCTAAACAATCCATGGGTCAAGGCATGTCTCAGGGAAACAAAACTGAAATAAATTAAAATACACAATATAAAAAGTCTGTGGACATAATTTAAGCAGTAGAGGGAAACTTACAGCACTAAATATGCATATTAGAAAAGAAGAAAGGTCTCAAGTCAACAATCTACCATAAGTTATTGTCTTAACAAACTAGAAGAAAAGTGAAATAAACCCAAAGCAATCAGATAAAAGAAAATAATAATAAAAGCAGAAATGAATAATATTTAAAATAAAACAGAATAGATCAAATAAATCAAGCCAAAAGTTAATTCCTCTCAAAGATCAATAAACTTAATAAGGTTCTAGCAAGGCTGATAAAGAAGAGAAGACCTATATTACCAATGTCAGGTATTAAAGAGGGGATAGCACTATGAACCCAAGAGACATAAACAGGATGATAAGGGAATACTAACAACTCTACACAGAATTTTCTGCAATTTAGACAAAATGGACTAATTCCATGAAAACCACAAACTATCAAAACCCATACAAGATGAAATAGGTAGCCTGAATAGTCCTATAACTAGCAAAGAAATTGAATTCATAGCTAAAACCTCCTGAAAAATACATCTCCAGGCTCAGATTGCTTCACTGGTGAATTCTTTCTACCAAACACTTAGAGAAGAAAATACAACCAATTTTACCCAATTTCTTCCAAGAAATAAAAGAGTGAGGAACACCTTCCAGCTCATTTTATTAAGCCAGCATTACTCTGACACAAAAAAAAACAGACAAAGATGAGACAGCAAAGAAAACTGCAGATCAATTTCTCTCATGAACAGACATAAAAATTCTCAGCAATCAATAAATATAATCCAGAAACATATAAAAAACACTATAGTACAACCACGTGGGACTTACTCCAGCTATGCTACGCTAGTTCCATATTAGAAAATCAATGTAACTTACATATTAATAATCAAAAGAAGAAAAATAACATGATTTTATTAACTGGTGTGGACAAAACATTTGACAAAACCACACTCATTTATGATGAAAAATTCTCAGCAAATTAAGAACAGAAGGGAAATTCTTCAATCTTTAGGGCATCCATAAAAATCCTATTGCTCACTTAGTACTTTCAAAACAGTGAGAGACTAAGTGCTCTACCCCTAACATCAGCACCAGGACAAGATGCCCATTCTCTTGATTCCTGTCCAACACAGTACTAAAAATCTTAGCAAGTACAATAAAGAAAAAAAGGAAATAAAAGGCATACAGAATAGAAAGGGAGAAATTAAACTGTCCTCATTTAAAAATAAAATAAAAGCTCTCGGAACTATTATGTGAGTTCAGCAAGGTCAGATTATAAGATCAACACACAAAAAAGTCAATTTTTTCCTATCTACTACTAACAATAAACAATTGGAAAGTAAAACTGAAAATGCTATACCATTTAAAATCAGTCCAGAAAAGAATGAATTACTTTCATTGTTGTATAAATCTAACAAAACAAGTACAGGGTCTATATGCTGAAAATTGACATAAAACACTGATAAAAGAAATCGAAAACCACTTTAACAAAATCCCAATAGCCTCTTTTTTGTAGACATAAACAAGCTAATTCTAAAATTTGTATGAAATGGCAGAAGAAATACAATAGCTAAAACAATATTAAAGAATTATAAAATTGCAGGAATCACAGCACCCAATTTTAAGACTGACCATAGAACTACAGTAATGAAGACAGTGTGCTACTGGAGGGGGACAAACACAGTTCAATGTAGCAGAAGAGAGTCCAGAGGTAAAGAAAGAAAAAAATTCACTCAACTGTTTTTTTTCAACAATGGTGCAAAAACAGTTAAATGCAGGAGAAACAGTCTTCTCAATAAATGATGTTGAAACAATTGGACAAAGAAAACTTCAACCTAAATTTCATATCTTATACAAAAATGAACTTGAAATGGATAATTGACCTGAATGCAAACCTATAAAGCTTTTAGATGAAAATATAGAAGATCTTCGAGACTTAGGGTTAGGCTAGGGTTTTTACATCTCACACCAAAAGCACAATCCTTTTATAAAAAGTGATTAAATTAAACTTAATCAAAAATAAAAATTTTTGCTCTGAAAAAGACCCTATTAAGAAAAAGAAAAGTAACAGACTGGCAGGAAATATTTCCAGAACACATGTCCCACAAAGGACTTCTATCTGGAATAGGTGAGGTTATTCTTTGAACTCAACAGTATGAAGCAAAACACAACTCCCATGTTTTTAAAAAAGCAATCCAATTATAAATGGACATGAACATACATTTCATCAAAGAGGATATACAAATGCAAATAAGCACATGAAGCAATGTTACATATCAATAGCCATTAGAGGAATACAAAGGAAAGCTTCTATATACCTATTACAATGGCTAAAATTTAACCACCCTGATATTACCAAGTGTGAACCAGGTAATGAGGCAAGTATATCTTTTATATATTGCTGGTGGAAATGTAAATGGTATAGACACCATGGAAATCAGTTTAGTAATTTTTCGTAAGGTTAAACATACATTTATCACACAACCCAGCATTTGCAACACTAGGCACTTATCCCAGAGAAGTAAAAGCTATGTCCAGACAGAAATCTGTATAAAAATGGTCATAGTAAGTTTATTCATAATAGTCAAAAACTGGAAACACCTAAAATACACTATAATAGGTGACGGGTTAAAGAAACCATTGTGGTATATCTGCATTGTGAAATACAACACAGAAATAAAAAGGAATGAAGTATTGCTACACACAGTTTGGATAAATTTCAAGCGTATTTATGCTGAGTGGGGAACAAAAACAATTTCAGAAGGTACATACTGTATCATGGTTGATTCCATGTTGAAATGGCAATGTTCTATTAATGAAGAACAGATCAGTGACTGCCAAGGGTTAAGGCTGGGGTTAGGATCTGACCGTAGAAAAGTAGTACCTGGTAATTTCTCCGTGATTATGGAGAAGTTCCATATCCTGATTGTAGTAGTTGTTATACAAACCTCTACATGTGGTCACACACACATGTACAGAGTGCATGTAATGGTGGTAAAATCCAAACTAGGTCTGTAGTTTAGTTAATAGTATTTATTATACTACTGTCAATTTCCTGGTTTTGACAATGTACTATGTACGGTTAATAAGATGTTATCACTAAGGAATTGGTGAAGGGCATATGGAAATTCTCTGTACTATTTTTGCAACTTATCTTAAATTATGAAAAAAATTTAATTAATTAAAAAGTACAAGGGGCTCACTACAAAGCTCTCTGACTCCTGACTCTAGTCATCCAGTTTTCCTCTTTGGA
This sequence comes from Phyllostomus hastatus, assembly GCF_019186645.2. Classification (NCBI taxonomy): domain Eukaryota; kingdom Metazoa; phylum Chordata; class Mammalia; order Chiroptera; family Phyllostomidae; genus Phyllostomus; species Phyllostomus hastatus. The sequence goes on from NW_025333872.1 coordinate 49,943,151, forward strand.
GGCAACCAGTGTTACTAGATTTGTATGTAAGCTTCTAGAGATATTTTATACATATGCCTCTTTTGTATATCAGTTTCTCTCCTATCTTCTTCAAAATGTAGCACAGTATACATTCTTCTGTACCTTAAGTTTTTCACCAATGCATCTTTTTTAAAAAAATATTTTATTTATTTATTTTTAGAGAGGGAAGGGATGGAGAAAGAGAGTGAGAAACATCAATGTGTGGTCGCTGGGGGCCGTGGCCTGCATCCCAGGCGTCTGCCCTGACTGGGAATCGAACCTGCAATGCTTTGGTTCACAGCCTGTGCTGATTCCACTGAGCTACACCAGCCAGGGCTTACCAATGCATCTTAAAAGATTTTTTCATAACAGAACATAAGGAGCTTCCTTTTATAGGGCTGCATGCCTATCTCATAACTTACTAAATAGCCTCCCTATTAATGGATATTTATTTAGGTTATTTCTAATTTTTTTGCTATTTCAAAAACATAAGACTGAATTACATACACAATTACATATGAGTTACATATGATATATATCTATAGTTTGAGAGTACCTGTAGATAAAATCCCAGGAATTGTTGTGTCAAATGGCAGACGCATTTATAAATGTATAATTGCCACTGACAGATGTTTAATTCCATGGGTAATATATGAGTATTTCTAGTGCTGGTTTCCCCACAGTGATAACACATTTGAGAGTCACCCATGTAATGTATTATCAAATATTTTTATCTTTGCTAGTCTAATAGGTGAAAATGTTATCTCAGTGTAGTTCCAATTTACCACGAGGTTAAGTGTCTTCTCTTAAGTTTGATGGTATGTTGATTTGACACTTCACACTGGAGAGAATGGCCATCATAAACAAGGCAAAAAACAAGTGTTGGAGAGGATGTGGAGAAAAGGGAACCCTAGTGCACTGTTGGTGGGATTGCAGACTGGTTCAGCCCACTGTGGAAAACAGTATGGAGTTTCCTCAGAAAACTAAACATGGAACTACCTTTTGACCTGGCAATTCCACTGCTAGGATTATATACTCAGAACCCTGAAACACCAATCCAAAAGAACCTATGCATTCCAATGTTAATAGCAGCACAATTTACAATAGCTAAGTGCTGAAAGTAACCTAAGTGCCCATCAGTAAATGAATGGACCAAAAAACTATGGTACATTTACACAGTGGAATACTAACAGCAGGAAGAAAGAAGGAGCTCCTGCCTTTGCAACAGCATGGATGGAACTGGAGAGCATTATGCTAAGTGAAATAAGCCAGGCAGTGAAAGACAAATACCATATGATTTCACCTTTAAGTGGAACCTAATCAACAAAACAAACAAGGAAGCAAAATATAACCCGAGATGTTGAAATTAACAACAAACAGACAGTAACCAGAGGGGAGATGAGAGGATAATGGGGGGGAAAGGGTGAAGGGTTTTCAGGAACACATGGACACATGGACAAAACCAAGGGGGAGGGGTGGAGTCAGGGGAGGGGATAGCTGGGGTGGTGGGGAGTGGTGGGAGGAAAAGGCAGACAACTGTACTTGAACAACCATAAAATACAAAAATAGAAAAATAAATTTAAAAAATCAACCCATAAAGTTAAATAAAAAGTTTAATGTTATGTTGGTTTGAATGTTTGTGTCCCTATCCCCCCCAATTCTTTTAAGTATATTTTATTAATTATGCTATTATAATTGTACTGATTTTTTCCTCCCCTTTATCCCCCTCCTCCCTGTGCCACCCCCTCACCTTCCAGCTTCCTCCCCCACCACAGTTCATGTCCATGGTTTATACATATAAGTCCTTGGCTTCTACATTTCCTACACTATTCTTAACCTCCCCCTGCCTATTTTGTGCCTACCTATTCTGGTTCTTATTCCCTGTACCTTTTCCCCCCACTCTCCCACTCCCTCTCCCCACTGATAACCCTCCTTGTGATCTCCACTTCTGTGATTCTGTTCCTGTTCCAGTTGTTTGCTTACTTTTTGTTTTTTAGGTTAAGTTGTTGATAGTTGTGAGTTTGTTGTCATTTTACGGTTCATAGTTTTGATCTTCTATTTCCTATATAAGTCCCTTTAACATTTCACATAATAAGGGCTGGGTGATGATGAACTCATTTAACTTGACCTTACCTGGGAAGTACTTTATCTGCCCTTCCATTCTAAATGATAGCTTTGCTGGATAGAGTAATCTTGGTTATAGGTCCTTACCTTTGATGAACTCCTTTAACTTAATCTTACCTGGGAAGCACTTTATCTGCCCTTCCATTCTAACTGATAGCTTTGCTGGATAGAGTAATCTTGGTTATAGGTCCTTACCTTTCATGACTTGGAATACTTCTTTCCAGCCCCTTCTTGCCTGTATGGTTCCTTTTGAGAAATCAGCTGATAGTGTTATGGGCACTCCTTTGTAGGTAACTCTCCTTTTCTCTTGCTTTTCAGATTCTCTCCTTATCTTTAATATTGGGTAATTTAATTATGATGTGCCTTGGTGTGCTCCTCATTGAGTCCAATTTCTTTGGGACTCTCTGGTCTTCCTGGAAGTCTATTTCCTTTGCCAGATTAGGGAAGTTTTACTTCATTATTTGTTCAAGTAAGTTTTCAATATCTTGCTCTTGTTCTTCTCCTTCTGACACTCCCATGATTCGGATGTTGGGATGCTTAAAGTTGTTCCATAGGCTCCTAAGCCTCTCCTCATTTTTTAGCATTCTTGTTTCTTCATTCTGTTCTGGTTGGATGTTTATTTCTTCCTTTTGTTCCAAATCATTGAGTCCTGGTTTCCTTAATTTCACTGTTGGTTCCGTATATATTTTGCTTTGTTTCACATTGTGTAGCCTTCATTTTTTCACTTTGCAGCTGAGCTCAATCAATTCTATGAACATCCTAATTACCAGTGTTTTGAACTCGGCATCAGACAGATTGGCTGCCTCCTCATCACTTAGTTCTATTTCTGGAGTTTTTATTTGTTCTTTCATTTGGGCCATATTTCTCTGTCTAGGGGCCTCTGTTACATGTAAGGGGGTGGATCCTAAGGTATTCACCAGGGCTGGGCAACCCTCTTTGCTGCATTGTGGCGCTGTTTGTGGGGGAGGGGTCTGAGAGGGAACAATGGTGCTCTTGTCCCACTTTCTATGATTTCCCTAGTTTCCCACAAGCGGTTTGTACCCTTTCAGATGCTGATTCGCAGGTAGGTGGGTTTGTGCATGTTTTAGTACCCTGTGAGTCTTTCCAATGAACTTTCCTGTCAGGTTGGGAGTTTCTTCTGCTGCCACAGTCCCCACAGATTTTGTAATGCCTGTGGTTTTGAGTCTTCAGTTTCCCAGCACTGACAACCTGGGGTTCAAGGTCTGTCTCACCCCCTCATTGTTCCCCTGGGCTTGTCTGAACTTGAAAGTGGGATTGCCTGCCCTGGTCTGCCAGCAGCTGCCACCTTGCTTCTTGTCCTCTCTGCCCATTTCCACCCCTCCTACCATCTGGATGAATATTTCTTTAACTCCTTGGTTGTTAGACTTCCATGCAAGTTTTTCTGGCAGTTATGGTTAGTTTTTAAATTGGTTGTTATCCTTCTTTTGGTTGTGTGAGGAAGTGAAATGTTTCTGTCTATGCCTCCATCTTGGTCAGAACCTTTCAAATACTTATCCTAGCCCCCAAGTTGAAGGTATTGGATGGGCCTTTGTGAGGTGATTAGATCACAAGGGTAGAGTCCTCATGATTGGTATAGTGCCCTTATAAAAGAGATCTCAAGAGGACAGAGCAAGAAAGCTCCATCTATGAACCAGGCAGTGGACTCTCACCAGACCCAGAATTGTGGGATTCCCAGTCTTCAGAGTTATAAGAAATACATTTCTATAGCTAATAAGCCAACAGGTCTGAGGTATTTTGTTACAGCAGTTCCCATGGACTAAGACAAAAGGTTATTTGTATTTATATTTCATGTCTTGTGTTTTATCTGAAGTATCTGTACTACCTTTTATTTTTATTTTGTTAAAGATCTTTATTTCTTTTTAGAGGGGACAGGAGGGAGAAAGAGAGGAAGAGAAACATCAATGTGTGGTTTCCTCTCAGGACCTGGCCTGTAACCCAGGCATGCACTCTGTACTTCTCAGGCCAGCACTCAATCCACTGAGACACACCAGCCAGGGCTGTACTACCTTTTAAAACCCAGTTCAAATACCACCTACTTTATGCCTTTAGGTAGGTAAAGGAGATATTATTAGAGAAAAATGTAAACTGTAATACACAGGTAAGGATATATATCTAAAGTATTATTATGAAGCTGAGCCTTAGAGATTTTAGCACTATTCCTGCTCCCTGCTCAGTGATGACCCCATCTTCTCCTCACCTCTCCCATATTTGGCAAATTAGTCCCTTAGTCATCAATATTGCCAGAATAACCAAGAGCTTAAAAAACTGCATCTGCACAACTGAGAGAAACTAATTCAGTTTTTATTAACAAATAGGATGCTACCAATTCCTTCTCTACGTTGAATCTGTGATCATTCTGGTATTTGAGATTTTAAAAGAATGGGGAGAGATTTCATTTACTTCAAAAGTCATTTATTTAGCTCCTATCATTAAATAAAGACCCTAACCTGCCAATACCTAACAGCAATCATCATTTATTATCTGGATTACCAAGGCTTCATTGAGCTTAGTCTTGCTTGCCTCAGTGCTACTTTCTACACAAATGCTAAGTGTTATTTCTTAAACACAAATCTGATTATGTTGCTCCTTCTGTAATTTCCTACTGTCCTCAAAGTCAATCACAAGAGGTATACCTGGCCTTTCATGGACTTGTCATGGCCTAAAAAGTCTACTGTCTCATCCCTTGCCACTCTCTGCCCTCATCTCCAGCCTCCAACCCACACCACTTTTCAAGGAACACTTTGCTGTTTTCCAGAAACCTCCTCAAAGATATTCAAGCTAGTACCTTTGGCCATTCCTGCTTCTAAAACTGGCCAACTCCTTCAAGACAGCTCCCTAAATATCTGTTTAAGAGGGCCCCCAAATATGTATTAGGTGCTCCTTCTATGTGCACTTCCATAATTTGGAAATATTTATATTGTATTTTTTCTAAATTTCTGATTATAAAAAACATCTTTACTTTAAAAAACTGCAAAAAGTATATAACGAATGATAAAATGAGAGATCACCAACTCCACCACAGGTAATCACTGCTAAAATTTTTATGTATCTCTAGCCCCTCTCTGTATCTTCATCTATATATCTCTAATTCATAATACACACTGATTTGTAACACTTTCTTAACACTATACCCTAATCATTTTTCTAAGTGGATACACATTGATTTAAATCATCCTTTTTATTGGCTACACTTTTTCACTGTATGAGAATACCAACTTAACTCTATTGGAGGGCCTGCCTTTACGTTTCTTTCTTTCTTATTATATAAAGCATAGTTGTATCCTAACATTTTTTAAAGAGACCCTTGAGCTATCTTTCATTTTAAAATTCCCAGTGTCTGACATACAGTATTTATTAAATGAGTTCCGTGTAAAGGATGAACTTAACTTTCTAGTTAACACTGGGAACAAAAAAATCAAACTGTCTTCCACAAGCATCAGGTTCAATACGTTATTTTCTTAACCTTTGCCAATATGCTCCGTTGAATTAACCTATTAATCAAAACGTAGAATAATTGCTTTAAATTCTTTCTGAAAAGAGGCAAGTACAAACAATACACAAAGACAACGTAATTAGTAACTATAAGACAACAGCTGGTGTCCCTTCCCGATGTGGCAGAGGAAGAAAGCCTACGACCTTGACATTCCGCCGGGCACAGCGTACTCGCCAGCTCCTAAGGAACTCAACCAAGATGAGACAAAAGTCAGAGGATCTATGGCGGCGGCCCGCGGGCTGCGCTCTCCCCGGCCAGCACAAATTCTAGGCTATTTTTCCCAGCCTCTGGGAAGAGAAAAGCGACAGCCCAGAAGGGCCATTTAAGGGACAGTGAGAGCCGGACCGAAAGTAATCAAGGGTCTTTTAAGGATCCCGCAGGGAGGCCAGCGACAGCCCTCCTCTCTCCCGCGCCTGCGCACAGTAGCTGTTACGCGCGGCGGACTGTGTGCGGGAAACCTCCACACTTACTTACCCGCCGACGTGGTTAAGCGAGAACAGTCAGCTTGTGTACCCTGACACCCCGACTTAAACACTCCTAAAAAAAGACCCCCGGAGGAGCTTAGCTTGCGGGTTCCCCACATCGCGCGTAGAGGACCAACCTCTTTTCCGGTCCCTCCTGCAAAAGATCCCCAACAGAAAGGTTCCGAGATGCACTCTCGCGCAGCCAGGAGTCAATCAAATCATGGTTGCGTTATTAGTGGTTGTTATATTTATATGGACTAGTTATTTCTCACCCTCAACATGTCAGATTGTGCATGCATTTAATCTATAGAATGTTCCTATCATAAACGAATTCAAGATCCTTCTATTATGCCTATTCTTTGACCGACCTCCTCAAACCTCATGGCCGAAATAGTCTTCAATCATGGTACTGCTTTGGTCTGTGTGACCTAGCTTTTCTTTTATACCCTTGTAGCTCTACTTCATATATAAAAGATGTCTCCTAGGGCATTTATATTCCTGTAATACACTTTTAGCATCGTAAAAGCATGTAAGCACTTCTCTAAAGGTAGAAATGTGTCCATTTTTAAGGTATTCAAATGTCAGAGGGCCAGAAGTCTAATTGAGTATTTTCTGCAAGTGATCTGAAAATATTCTGAACACACATTATACAGGAGACTGTTAATTATTCAGGTTAGACAAACTTCATTTAGAGTAAGAACGATGATTATGTAACATTTTACCTCTAAATGCATAAAAGCCTTTCCTTTGGTAAGAACAATTAATTTCCAATATTAAAGGTAAAAATATGATTGTACATTTTCAACAGGAAGTGTCAAATTGGTGAAATGTTGTTTGAATTATTACAATTTACATAGCTCAGTAATGGTCTTTCATTTATGGCTTCTTAGTAAAATATTGACCTCCTCCTAAGAGTGGCTGGGTACTTGAGTCATCTCTTCAGAGCTCCTTTCTCAAGACAGCAGAAAGCTCTCCACAAAATATCGTTTAGCATGAGTAATATGTATTTGTTGGGGTGACAGATCCAAGGAAAAAAAGCAAAGTCCAAGTATAATCAAATAAAGTTCTAAGAGCTTTATTTAAATGTACTCTTTTTTTAACGCACCACCTCACTGGGCTTCAGATCTTTCTCACATTTTCAATTCAACAACAAAAACAATCAGTAATTTGTTTCTACTAACAGAAAACAAAAGCTTCTTGAATACCTACTAGTGTGACTCAGGCAAAACTAGTTCATACTATTTTTCTCTACAAATATTAAAAGGTTTTTCCAATGACACTTAAACCTGAGTTGTGTTGGAAGAACTAGCAGTTGTTACGTGGTATATAGCCATTGTTGGAGCCATTATTCCCTACACGAACACTTTAGTATCACCCATAAATGTGTTATCAACTAGTCTACATTTCACTATTAAAACTAAAAATCTACTTAGTATTTTGAAATTCAATTTTATATAAACATTTTTCATTTAAGGGTAACGTGCTCCCTTAGAACAGTTTTATCCCTTTAAAATGATACACTACTATATTCACTCAGAGTTTAAGTGGTAAGTTTTCACATTTACAAAATTACACAAAAATTGGTAACTAGAATTGTTAGGATAATTTTATCTTAACTTACCATAATCAAATTGTGGCAGATTTAACCTATGTGTGTTTATAGAACTCTGTATCTGATAAGCCTTTATGGTATAAATGTAACTCATCATACATGAGTTATTTTACGACTAATAAAAAGACCATTTTCTCATTCAGGTTTAGGCTTTACAATCAAATTCTACTTTCTATTGAAGAACTTAGGGCTTTTAAGTGTCAAAATTTTGGAAATAATCTAATTCTACCCTTATACAGTTGAAGAAATTAAGGCCCATAATGATTAGTTATTTGCCCAAAATACATCAAATAGCAGAGCCAGGACAATCCAAAACATCACTATTTCCATTAGACCATGCTTAGTACCATTTTAGAAACTTCACTAAATTAAAATAGATTTTTATATATATATGTATACATATAGTATATATATATGTGTGTGTGTGAGAGAGAAAAGCACTCAGTTTAAATGAAAAGATTTCCATAAGACAATTATTATAGGGACTTTGGAACTTACTTAATTCCTATGTAAATATTCCCACATAAAATTAGAAATCTCACTTATAATTAATTATACACCATGTGATTCTTTGAAGAAACAGAGTAATTCCAATACTAAAAAAAATGATTATGTTTGGGAAATTCACCTGTTGTGTATATACCATTAGAAACAGATGCTTAAAAAAAGGCATTTTACAATGGCAGAAAACATATACACTAAGATTCCACACCAATCTTTATTTGTATTTTGGGGCCTGAAACAAACTTATAATTACCTCTTCCAAATTACATTTTATTCTCTTAATGGTGTGGTTTACCCCATTCCACAAAAACAAGTATGACTAATACACTAGAAATATTTTTTAAAGAACCTCTTAGACCGTTTTTATTAATCAATCCAGATCAATGATTGTCTCAAAAACTGAATCTATTAATATTCTGGTGGTGTCATTTTAGAAGACTTCATAATCAAATTATATTATTTAATTAACTTATGTGTAAGTTTTAGCACTCACATCCCAAACCGTGGAAGCCCTATCTTATAGTCTTACCACTCAAGGTAAACATACTTCATTACATGTCAATGAAATAATGAATTTTCTGAATTATCCATAAAAATCTGAAAAACCCAAATATTTAATTATAAACACTAATATGTCTACTAATAATCACACACACCATGACTGTGTTCTTAAAAGTATCTATAGATTTAAATGATAAGAAGCTTGTGTATTACAGCAGAGTAAACTAAATTGTCAAATACTATTTTTGGCTCTAGTTCATATCTTGCCCAAAAATGTGCATATCATAGCCAGCAGAACTTTTCTGTAGAATTTTATTTTGAAAATATTATTTCACTTGAAGATTGATCTAAAAAACATTTTAAGATATGAAAATGTTATACAACTTATCTATTACAAATTAATTGAATACTTCTACAATTAGGTATACCGTGTTACCTCACCTACATAAAAAATATTGCACACTTTATTTTGTCTTTACTGATGTCTAAACTATATAGAATTCTAAACTATTTAAAAGTTATTCTGTGAAATGTTGACTTTATAAATATCAGAACTAAATGCACTGTAAAAACAACCATTTTGGTAAACATGCATTTATTCACAGTTGATTTATTTCCTCTAGATAAATGCATAAGCTGTTCAAAATTATTCAAGAACTTATGTAGAGGTACAAGAGCACACTATACAAATCTATTTTCTACCTTTGTTTTGAGAAAACACTGATCTTGGCAAAAATCTGGCTTATTTTAAATAAATTATTGCTGGTAAAAAGGCATACTTTAAAACATTTCTGTGACCTGTACCTGCTCTTTTCTCTTTAAGATTTAAAAGCATTTGTTTTCAGAGATTTTTCAGAGACTATTGTGGCATAAGTGAATAATCACATAAAAACAAACCCTGAAAGCAGCTGAACATTAGAATGCCTGTGGAGCCTTCATTTTATTCGTAAGTTATGATTGCCTTAAATGGCTAAACCACTCATTGAGCCTAATTTTAAGAAACTGACAAAACCAAACCATTTCAATGTTATCAAACTGACACAAAGCCTGCATAAAACAGCATTCCGCCACTGAGCTGAGGTCATATTATACTTTAAAAATATAAATAAATATATTGAACTGTGAGTCTTATTTCTATAATAAACCCCAAAGTGTTTAAAATATGCTTCTAAAACAGAAGTGGGTGACTGCAGAATGTATTTCCAGACTTGACTATTAGTGTCAAACACAATCATTCCTTATAAGTAACTTTGATTGGTACACTGGCTCGAATGAATCCAGCAATTTCATTTTACAGGAGTGAACCATACTTTATACAGAGAATATATTACTTGAAAATCCCCCAAATAGCAAAAGTTTAGAAAGCTGTCAAGTGATTCCAAATGAAAAGTAAAGATCTGTTTCTGGCCCTCTTCCATACCCTTAAAATTGGAATTTGACAAAAATCCATGGGTACAATTTACAAGCTTTGACAAACTATTGAGATAAACCATTTTCATTGGGGCAAATGGGAGGAAGTACCTTTAAAACTTGTTATACAAAGTTCCAGCTGCCTTTTTGTAAAAGTACGTTCCTTAGAATAAAATCATAAAATTAAGGTGCAAGAGGTTAACAAAAATGAACTAAAGAGCTTTATTGACATCACAGTACATTCGAGAATAATTTTAAGAACATTACAGCTGAAAGAGAATGGCATGTTTATAGTCTTATTGTGCACTATTTTTTGGAAAAAAAAAAAAAAAAAGGAATACAAAGAAATCCTATTAACTTGAAGCAGCATTTGGAAAAAGTATACCTATATACAGATAAAAAGAAAATTCTGGTTTCACCTACACAGCCACAATGTGCCTCTATAATGAGACAAGCCCTTAAAACTCATGGAATTTTTTAAACATCATGGCATTCTTGCCACATCATTCCTCAGCGTTTACGACGGGGAGGGGTTGCTGATCTGCAAAAAACAAAACAAAACAGGGAAAAGACAAAATTTAAAAATAAAAATGTATTTTTAACTAAAGAATGCAATTTTTAAATAAATAATATTATATAGGATTTCTAAAATTACTTAAGACTATGATCATTTATCAAGTACCAAACTGAGTTTATTAAAGAGAGAGAGAAAGGACACTTTCAACTTTGAATAAATTCAGTCAAATTTTTTAAAAATCAGACAAAATACTTTAAAAAGTATACTACCTTGATCGGGACTTAGACTTGTGTTTGCGGCTTGCCTTCTTACCAGACCTTTGAGATTTCTCCATGGATCGCGATCGACTATGTTTAGGCTTCTTAGCCTTCTTTTCTTTGCTACTTCCTGGAGATTCAGAACTGCTCCTTCCACTAGAATCAGAGCCTGAATGTTTTTTACTATCTTTGGTAGTACTTTTCTTACTATCTTGTCTAGAATCATGTCTGATGATTTTAACAGAGATAGAACCACTCCTAGAGAATGTTCTTTCACTTTCTCGTTTCCTTTTTAACCTATCATCCTGACTACTGAACTTAAAATCTTTTTCTTCCCTTTTTTGTTTCTCTTTTCTTTTATCCTGCTCACGCTCTCTTTCTTTGTCTTTCTTTTTCCTATCTTTATCTATACTTCGACTCCTCTCTTTTTTCCTCTCTTGTTCTTTAGCCTCACCTTTATGTTTATGACTGCTTCCACTAAGATTTCCACGTTGATCATCAATTTTACGCCTATCTCGACTCCTACTGCGACTGGACCGATTGGTTCGCCTATCCCTTGAACGACTTCTACTTCTACGTCTCTCTCGGGAAGGACTCCGATTTCTCCGTCTTTCTCTTTCAATGCTATTTCTATTAGATCTTCTCCTATCTCTAATCTTTATTCTAGCCCTATTGCTGTCTATTTTAATTCTCCGAGAGTAACTTCTACTCCGACTACGTCTACTTTTAACTGTTGGAGATCTACTCCTACTATGTCTCTTTTTCCTTTTAGGAGAAGAAGATCGAGAAGATGTGCGACTACTACCTGAGCTAGAACTGTATGAAGAGCTAGAGACAGAACTACTAGTACTACTAGTTCTGCTATTGCTACTGGAACTACCACTACTAGAACTTCCTGATCTACTTCTTCCTTGTTTCTCTTTTTCTTTATGATCTTTTTTTGGTTCTAAAACTGACGCAGTTTCATTTGGAGTTCTTTTCTTTTCATTAACCATATCACCATCTGTTTCTCTTGCTTCTAGTAATGATAAACTATTTTGCTCTTTATGGATAAATTCATTCATCTCTTTTGTAACTCTTTCATTTTGTTGTTTTTCTTCTGAAATAGAAAAAAACAAATATAATAAAAGTCAAATGTACAATGAAAAACTCCCATACTACCAAACTATAACAATAAAGCAAGTCACATAAGCAATGTCAAATTTTCTAGTAGGTACATTAAAAAAGTAAAAACAGGTAAAATTAATTTTATGAACCCATATAAAAAAATTACTTCAACAGGTAATCAATTAAAAAGAATACCGAAAAATCTTTATTTCACATAAAGTCTTTGAAACTTAGCGTATACATTAAATCTACAGAACATTTCAATTTGGGTTAGCTATATTTCAAAAGCTCAACAGCTACACGTAGTTAGCTAATCTCCTGGAAAGTATAGCCACAGAGTATCAAGGTATAGAGAGAGGTACATGGGAAGCAAGTAAGAAAAAAAATTCTGCCCTGGCTGGTGTGATTCAGTGGAATGAGCGTTGGCCTGTGAACCAAAGGGTCACAGGTTCAATTCCCAGTCAGGGCACATGCCTGGGTTGTAGGCCAAGTCCCTGGTGGGGGACACACAAGAGACAACCGCACATAGATATTTCTCTCCCTCTTTTTCTCCTTCCCTTACCTTCTAAAAATAGATAAATAAAATAAAAAAAAAGAAAAAAAAACCATTTCCCTCTTGTCCAATAAGGCAACTTACAGGTAGTAAATAATTTATAGGAATTTTTTGGCTGCAAACTCTTAATAATTACCTTTCAAACTGTCCAGATAAGAATTTTCAAAAAAGAAATTCTAAATAAATATTCTTTCATTGTTCCTATAAACTGTTAAGAACAGTACTTATTACAGTATTTTACATATCTTTAATTACCCTAGCCACAAATTAATTTTCATTAGTTTTACAAACATATTTATCCCATCTCAAAAGTCTTTTCATTTTAAGAACTTTAACAAGCAATTAAAATACACTGAAATACTTAATTTACAGCCCCTGAAGTTAATCCCTCCCAAGTTTCCCTTACCTTAACTATGTATTTTGAATACAATTAATTTTAATTTTATATTTAATAAAGATTGAAAATGAGCAAATAACCTCAGTTTCAATTACATCCCATATTATTTATCCTCAATTACATCTTTTGATATTTTAGGTTGGTTGAAAAATGAAAATACAAACAAACAAAACTGGACAAAAATTAAGTTAATCTAAAAGACATACCTTCCATCTGTTTATCATGTAACAGCTGCTGTTCTTTTTCTTTTCTCCAAAAAGCTTCCTGTTTTTGCCGGATTCGGTGCCGTAATTCTTCATCATCAGTGTCAGATGACTCAGAGCCTCTATCACTCCTTTCATCTTCACTGTCTCCTGATCCATAACCACCCAGTCCACCTGTGTGCATAAAGCCCAGTCTATCACATGGAAAAATCATTCTGTGCACTAAAAACTTTTTAAGGTTCGAGAAGAAAGCTCATTTCTTTTTTTCATTGCACTTTGTTGGAAGACTATGTTTATTCGGGGTGGGGAGAAGTATAAATTCCAATGCTTAAGGAGTTCATAGATCCCTTCATGAAAATTGATACTTGGTATCTTATTCTTTCTGGAATATTTTATATATTTGTCACCATAAAGGAATCACGATAATGGTTTTGTTTTAATGTCCATAACTAACCAATAAAACCATTTAATAGGGCAGTAACAAAGCCTCACTAAAGCACAATCAATTCGACTACCTTAAAATTTATGATGATCCTGAAAACAGTTTTACAATTTAGTTTTTTGTTGTTCCAAGCTTAGAAATCCCAGGTATTATGCTAAGTATTTTTTTCTCTAAAAAAAATTAGAATACTGTAATTCTGACTGTACAGAAGTGATACAAGGCTAAAACTACTCCCCACCCTGAAATGATCTAAATAGTAATAACAAAATCACATGGGCATTTGGTTCTAACCATTTCTGTTGATCCTCACAAAGATTAATTTGAAATGAAGATATGGGAAAGGCAAATTCAAGTTTCGATATACCTGATAATACATCATGCAAATAACAAATTACGAACACATCATTCCTCTTCTAATATGAGATAAACCCTTTCCTCTATGGTAAACCTGACTTGCTGTAACACAATCTAAATAAAGGTCCTTAAAAGCATTACTAGATAGCTTTTCTCTAAGGCATGTATGCAATAATTTTGAAAGTGAGCTTAAATACTACCATGACTAAATTATAACTTGCCTCAATAAACTATGAATGTCACATTTATAATAATCTCACTGTGACTGCTAAAGTCAAAGGAAAAAAATAGGCAAACGTTTAGAAATGGATATAACCCTAAGACCTAGGTCATATAAACTAAGTAGGAACAGTAAAGTTTCAAAACAGAACATGTAGAGAGACAAGGTAAGTATGATTTTTCCCTCTAAGGCCCTCTCACAAATAAGGAGAACACTTACCGAGTCCAGTGAGGGAAGCCAGTGCACTGGACTGTGCCAGCTGTTTTGCAGGAGCTTTGTATCACATCAACAACAGGAACAACATGTTAACACAAATAGCCACGATTTCATAGTCATGAGAGTCTATGGTATTGTTAAATCTACTACTATTGCTGCTTCTTGGGGAGAGAAGAAACATTAAAAACATAACATTCATTTTAAACCAGTAGCATGTCTGGCCTTGAAAATATAATTCTGATGTGAGCTGAAATTGGTTTATAATTAGAAAATATGTTGACAGCATATTGTTATTTTTATTTTTGAGGTATGGCCCATAATTTAAATTTTGCTTTCAATGTATTTTTTAAGTGTCACTAAAAATGTGAGGCTGGGTGGGAGAATCACTAGCTTCTGCAGGAATTATAAGTAATAAACTGTGAAAACACTAAAGGTTCATAATTCAATTCATTAGTAAAACTAAACTGCATTAGAAGTCATACACCAATGCCATGGTATCTATAAAAAAAATCAGGTGAAATAAATTGAACATCAAGAAACTTCCACAATACATTTTATAGAACAACAGCATAATTAGTAATTTGTGCTCAGATAGACTGCATAAAACAAAAAGACTTGTGTAGTTGTAATATGGTGCCTATAAATCTAAACTTTCCCAAAGAGTAAAACATGCAAGAAGAGAATTTCAAATATCAGCTAGTTATTTCAACAAGGACAACAACAAAAAAAAAAGTCCAAAATAGCCACCAAAACCAAAACACCCCCAGAAAAACAAAGCCAAGAACACCCACAATATACCTTTAGTTGCTTTCCGGTGGGCATCTTTGGCTATATAATAAATTTCTTCATCTGTGACATCCAGTAGAATTTCAGTCAGAAGCATTTTTGTCAGTAACATCTAAGGAATACACATTGATTCTAATTTATTATTATACTTACTAATACAGTTTGACATTTAAAAAAAAAATAAAAGGCAAACCCATTTTATAAAACATTTTTAGAGATGAGATCACATCAGCCATTCCAAGGAATAGAGTATCTTGAAAATTGTTTTAATACTAAAACTTTTTAAAACTTTCAAAATCATATGGATTAAAGGAAAAAAAATGAGTTTATCTGTATAAGAGACACTGAATTCTAACAAGGGAGATGAAGCATTTTAGAAGTCCCTATTAATAAAAAATTTCCACGGGTGTTTTAAGTTGAAAGTATTCTTTCATTTAATATTACTAGTAAGCAGTTCAACACTAGTTTCTTAACTCGCTTAGGAATTCACATTAACCCTTGGCTCAGAAGTAAAATTTGAGGGGAAATAATTAAGGAAAAGGCAATCATTTCATTTCATCACATAAAGTCCCTTTTTTCTTGAGTGCTGTGATAATAGAGTACTACAACAGACTTGAAATAGAGCTGGATTCTAACACGGGTTTGGCTACAACAGCTGTTTCAAATGTAGACTATGGTTAGTCCCCTAGCCTCTCTGGGCTCCACATCATAGTACTTATCTATTAAATGAGAGTATGCTGAATCAGCATCTGCTAAATACATTCCAACGAGCACTTGTCTTTCAATATGAGAAATGCAGCATTTTTTTATTCCCAATCTCACAAAAATGACAAAACACATTTCAGATATTAAGGGTTTGAGAAGTCTTCCAATGAAGAAATGTTTACCTATGTTCCCACCCAATGCTTCCTAAACTTATTTTATATGAAGTCTTTTAATCATTGCCAGTATTCAAAAAACACAGTTTAGAAAATAATAGCTATGTTCTCTTGGGTCTCAAATAGTAAAATATTGTTTAATTACAACATTGGTATTAGGAAATGTGCTTAATAACTGTCTTATAAGCTGTGATTTCACATTATAAGTGTTACCTGGATCTTGCAGACACTATTGCCCAGTATATCTATAGATTAATGTAACTGTTTCACAAGCTCTCAGTTTAAATGTTCAAGATACTGACCAATAGTTTTAACAAATTATAAACAAAGTAAATCCTGTAATATAATGTTTTATGTCAACTATACCTCAAAAAATAATTTTAAAAAAGAAATTTACATTTTTACCATTTGATACTCTTTCTCTTCTTCAGTCATCTCTGGTTCACTATGCTCTTCTTGAGGAACTGGAGATGGACTTCTGGTGACTTTTCCACTGCTTGCAGCCTCAACATTTTCAGCATCTTCATCTTCCTCATCACTATCCTAAAAAAAGTAGTATTATGTGTACCTCAAATTCACACTTATAATGTAAAAATCACTATCTTGCCCATTCTACTTTAAAACCCAAGTTAAAAAGTTTATGAAACATATATAAAAATAAAACTTCTCTCTAAATTATATTTTTATACAACAGATTTCATTTGGTAAAGTGCTACCTGAAAGTAAGATTATAAGATGGCTTATGAGATTCAATTATTTTAATTATTTTTTCAATTAATTTTTCCTTAGTCAATTTTGAGCTTATTTTATAAATAACCAGAAACTCATCATGCCCAGAGACTGACTTAATTAATATACATTTTATATGATGGCTGAAATAAATGGTTTGAGAACTTTGGGTAAATGAACCACAATCATATTATTCAGTGTTACTTTTACAGCTGTAAGTGTAAGCCATTTACTTAAAATCATGTGACTTAAAATGAAAAATCTGTAGTCAGTTTCCAGATCTCAGCTGGCTCTAAAACTCTGTGAAATTTACTTCTTTCTAGCTATATAATGGACAGATAGATTAGAAATGGGGTCTACTTCAGATGGAAGAAAAGCCAGCAGTTTGTCTGACTCTGTATGTGTTAGGTTTTCAGTAATCCAAACAATGTACCTTAAAGAGGGGACTCTGCTTTATGTAAAGAAGTATTCCAGAGTCACATTTAGCAATCGTATTAATTAAGTTAGGTGACCACCTAAATACTACTATGGCAAGACCATTTAAACCAGGAGAAGAATTCATGTAACACAAGCCCAAAGGCATCCAGGAGGAGGAAAATCTCCAGTTCTTTTTACCTTAAAACAAACAAACAAACAAACAAACAAACAAACAAACAACCCAATTCTGGAAATCAACTATTTCAAGTAAAGATTTTTTTTAATTTTTAAGGTAAACTTTAATAGTGGTAGTCTGTAATTTATTTTGTAATACCCAGAACAAAGAATACATCTTTGGCAAGGTCCTTTGTAAGAATAAAAGTAATTTATAGCATTTATGGAATTTAAGCAAAATCAACGTTTTCTTAAATCTAGTTACCTTGCTGTCCTTGAGATTTATTTTTGAAGCAGAAAATGGCCTTGGGAGCAAGACCCATCTCCTAAGTGGGATATAAGCCAGTGCTGTGACTATCCTACCAGCTAGAAGCACATTACTGCTAAATTAAAAAATTCCTAAGCCACTCTTGCCATCTAACTGATGAAGGTTTAAATATTTAAAACTTTATGTTAATTTCAGTGTTTATGTCAAAAACTATAAAGGCTATTACATCCTCCAGTATAATTATTAATTTATTTAAAGATTTTATTTATTTATTTTTTAGACAGAGGAGAAGGGAGGGAGAAGAGTGAGGGAAACATCAATGTGTGATTGCTTCTCAAGTGACCACCCCTACTGGGAACCTGGCCTGCAACCTCGGCATGTGCCCTAGACTGGGAATTGAACCAGTGACCCTTTGGTTCGCAGGCCAGTGCGCAATCCACTGAGCCACACCAGCCAGGGCACAGTGTAAGTATTTATTTAAATGTTCAAAAGGGCAGATTTATTCTCTAGTGCCATTTTAATGTAGCTTTGTTTTAGAAACCACCATTAGGGAGTTAACTGCACCAAAACAAAAGAATATAGATGTTGCCCTAGCCTGGTAGCTCAGATGATTAAAGCATTTTCCCAATAAACCAAGAATACAGATATCTATCAAAGTAAAATCTATCATGCATCCCACTGAATAATTCCTCTCTGAATGAAATGTTTCATAAACTCAATGTCCCCTTTCTTCTTACTCTACACTCAATAACATATACATGATATAAAAACATAATCCCCAATATAGTTGCAGAAAGTAATCTTAGGAAAATTAATATTTTTCTATGGACTAAAACATTTCAATAACCTTTTCATATAAGTATCAAATGGAGTTTCAGGTCCAGGGATTCTACTTACAAATTTACTTCTCTGAGGTAAACGAGGGCCATCACCTCCTTCAGTATCTTCTGTAGTCTTCTTTTCTTTTTTGGACAACTGTGAACGTTGTTGTTCCATTCTTTCTTTCTCCAACTTCTTTTGCTTTTCACGTTCCATTTTTTCAAGACCTTCTCGAATCCAGGCTGGAAGAGTCCTACGTTTTACAGCATCTGTTTCACATGGGGAAAAAGAAAATCTCTAAGTCAATTAAGTAAAAATCAAATGTATATCCTTATTCCTGAATTTCTACAAACTTGTGAATAAATTTTTTAGCGAAAGAATGCTGGTGCCACCTGAGTGCTTTTAACAAATACTATCATTATCATTGTCCAGCAAAACAGTAGTAACAAAAACAGCCCATTAAACATCATGCTTTTCTTTCAAATCAAGACTTTTAATAGCAGCATAAACACTGTATTAATGTTTACAATATGCCAAGGCACTAGAAAGCACATTAAACCATCATCTCAACTGTAAAAGGAAGCCATATATAACCACTACCATTACTTGATCTCTTTTGCAAATGAGAAAACTGAGACCCAAAAAGATTAAGAGATGTGCTCAAGGTTACCAAACCAGTGAGTAGTGATATTTCAGAGCAAAACTTACACTACACTGCTTTCTAAAATGTCAAGACAGAAGAGAGTCAAACACAAGTCCATTTTCACACTGAAAATTCACTTAAACAAGTATTCCATTGGAATACTTTTTAATTTATTCCATTAAATTACAAAAGAAGCAATAATCTCCCTAAAATGTCTACTTTGTGATAAGGAAAGACTTAAATGTTCTGGTCCATTAACTGCTACATTTGGATTTCCAGATGTATAGTAGCATAAATATATAATTTATCATCGGAAATTATTATTATCAGTTAGTTCTAATATGTTACTTAAGAAATGAAATTTTCTCCCTGGCCGGATAGTTCAGTTGGTTAGAGCGTCGTCACAATACGCCAAGGTTGCGGGTTCAATCCCTGGTCAGAGCACACACAAGAATCAATAAATGAATGCATAATTAAGTGGAACAACAAATCGATGTTTCTCTTTCCCTTCCTCTCTCTAAAAATCAACAAATAATTTTTAAAAAGTGAAAATTTCTATAAAATACTTATGGAAAGTGAAATAACAAAAAGAAAATTAATCTGGCAGCAGTGTATCCGATAAACTGATAATAGAAAGAAACCAGAGAGAAAAAGTAGGTGGTTTTAATGGGGGAAATACTCAGACATTGGCATAATGTCACTGAACAGTGGAAATTACAATAGAAATTAAAATGCTATGGCCATGATAAAATTATATCTTATCACCAAATCTATGTTTAAAGGTAAAGATTTATTTTTTAAAAAATTAAGCTTTTAATATTTTAAACAAATCTCTTCTTTAAAATTTTAAGGTTTATGACTGTAAAATAAAGGGTTTTAAAGTATCAATTCCTAACATACCAGAGATATTCGAACAATTTAAGAAAATAAGACACCCTCTTTATGTGATCAAGAAATCATGCCAATTGTGGTTCACTAAACTTAAATAGCTACCAATTTGTGGAGGCTCCTGCTTCACAGGAAGTGTAATAGGTGAACGCTGCCGATCCCTGAATGATGATGGCCTTTCTCTTCGATTTTGGGGAGGTGCCGGAGGTCCTGGAGGTCCTGGTTGCCAATAAGGAGGATGAAATCCACCTTGCGGTGGACCAAAAGCAGCCCCATGCTGAAAGAGTATTGCAGTTTATTTTTCTTCACATTAATACAATATACACTCTGGGACACACGTGTGTTATGAACTGGGACAGTAGAAATCCATGTGTGCAGCAAATCCAAGAATTCCACGGTCCTAATACCCACCAATATTTCTGTAACCCCAAGAACCTAGGCTAACTTTTCTTAAGAAAAATATTTTCTGCCTACAAAAATGTAAGAGCCATCAAAATCCAGGGGATACACTATTTTCAAGAAGCAAAGAAAAAGATATATATGAGCTTTTTCATTCTCTATCCATTTATTAACTAATCCTTTTACTACCAAAAAATCAAAATGTCAATTTTTCTGTAACTAGATAATACAGGAAAAAAATTTGTAAACCAATTTCAACTTTCCAGTGCTTGCGAATTTAGGTTATTTCTATAATCTTTCAAGAAATAGCTATTTTAAGCAAAGATCAAAGTTAATGCATCATTGTATTAAATACATTCTTTAATTTTACCATTTTCAGAGGATTTCTAAGCCAGTTGCCAACAGAGTTGTCTTTTAAGCAAGGGGATGTACCAAGCAAATATGGTACAAGTAGAAGCTCTCTGCCACAAAAACTACCATATCCGTATATCAAGTATGAATATGCAACAAGTATCTGAATATGTATGAATAAGATGATTATTGTCTCAAGGCGACTATTGTTTATATTTATGTTCATTACTCATATAATTAGTAAAATAATGTACGGTTTTATTTTTCAAAATTTTAAATTATGATAGCTTAATTATAAGGTAACAATTACAATTTCAAAATGACACCTAGCATTACAATTTAAGGGTAGAGCCTGGCAGAGTGGTCTGAGAAAATAACGACACTATTCTCCATAGAGTTCTATGTCCCTAGGAATGAATCAGATGCCCCAAAGGAAATTATGTACAATTCCATTAACAAACATGTTACGTTAGAATGGAAAAAAAAAGACAACACTAGAAAAAGTAGTAACTTTACACAGCAGAAGGTACTGAATTTAGAAAATCATCTATAATTTCATGTCTTCACCATAATTTTATTATAAATAATGTATTCAATTACTGTGCATTTTCTAAACTTTATTGAACATTTAAATATACCATTTTGAACTTATAAATTAGAAAATAAAACATAATATAGCTCTTGCACTTACAGATCTTCATTTTATCCAAATTTTCCCCTAATGATCCTTTATACCACTTTTCTAAGCAAATCACACACACACAAAAAATCTAAATGATTTTAATATTCAAAAACTGGTAACTTTTCTGAGACATAATATGCACTTATCTGTGTAAGACTGAAAAGTGAAACACATATCTCAGGTACTCTTTCTTGGTGAGACAAAATTCCAAAGAATGGATTATGTGCACATCTATAATATTAAAGCAACAAAATATCTTTCACCTGATAGTCAAACTGGTTCACTGGGCCCACTGCAAAATTATCGGGTGGTCCACCAAAGTTGTGATTGTTCTGGTTAAAAATATGCCTGTTGTCAGGGGCAAATTCCCCACTGTCCTGACTGTTGCTGTCTTCAGAAGGAGGAACAATGTCCATTGGGCCTGGTGTTGGTGGCATCCATGGCTGATCTGGAGGGGGATGTGGGGGTTGCTGATGCATTCCCCATTCTATTTAGGATTTAGGCATAAAAACATTCAACAGGGAGTTATAACAAAATCAACATAAATTTTTTAACTCTCAAGAAAGCTCAGTAAATAAATGAATATACAAATTATGACTTCTTGGTCAAATTCCTTTTGTATATCTTAAAAATAAGCAATGAATTTATCTAAGAAATAATTCAAATGAACTAACTCCACTTAATTCATATCCTAAACAAATGGAAACCAAATGCCCAAAATTATCTTTAATAAATGTAACAAAATCCAAAGCAATTTTTTTTTGAACTTTTCTGTTCAGTAACAACACCATAAAAATACTGTTTGGGGATTTTATATAACTTCTTCCTTCCATGAACACATTTATCCTCACAACATCCCTGTGAGGTAGGGAGAAATCGGTATTATTTTTGCCAATTTCAGGAGGGGAAATTAAGGCACACAGTAAGAATTCACTTGCCAAGGTCACAAAGAAAACCAGTAGAGCAAAGTTGGGGAAGTGGAAATACTAGGATGAGTTCTTTATATACTTGAACATGGGAACTAAAACATTTTCAAACTTGAGGAAATTTAGCATAGTTTTAAGAAAACTAGAAATGAACTACTCTCATAATAATGAATATTAAAATATTTGTCATACTTTTAAAAATGATGTTGGTGAATTACTTTCTGAGTTTTCCATTCTTACATTGAGAAACAAAAATAAGTATTAATAGAGAAAGGGAGATATGACTTCACCAATCAGCACACTTAAATGTAAGATTCCTCTATAAATAAATTGAAGTGACTATTAAAAATAATAGCACAAGAAATGAAAAACTGAACTAGCATCAAGGAATCTAAATCATACTGTGAAGTAAAAAAGCAAGCAAGCAAACAAACAAAACAGATAGAAACTTATGGAGAACTTCACTATGTGAAAAAAGGGAAGTAAATATGGGTGGATGGTAGGGGCAGAGTATATTTGACAAATTAATTTGTCACATAGTGACACAATTTTTCTTTAGAGACTAGACATGTTTTGCTCTGCCAGTCCTGCTTCTGAAAAGGCCAGAGGTTGCAACAGAGAGACCATAGAATGCTCTCTTCCCTAGATGCCAAGTGAGGTTTCCAGTGTTCCCAGCCCCTGTCAGCCTAGGAATGAAGAACCGAGAAAAGAATCAACTGAGTGCCACAATGCTAGCAGACTGAGTACAGAATAATTTTAACCACAAAATTTCAAGGTCAAATCTAATTAAAACCGCCTATTCTTTAAGCCTTAATATCAAGAAGTCACAAGGCTAATAAGCAAATTAAGCAATTTAAGTTTACTCTTTTTTTTTATTTTTAAAAGTCCTAAAATTTGGAAAACATAAACAAACCTGGTTGCCACATCCTGTTAAAGTTTGAATCCCCTTGAAAATTCCCATGATTGTTTGGACCAGATTCCATTGCAGACATATCTTGTCCATTTGGCATCATTCCTGGTGGTTGTTCTACCATGCTTTGCTGCCCTGAAGCTTCTCTTTGGGCAATCCAAGCTTGAGCCAATGCAGCCCAGTCAATCTGGCCTAACAATTTAACAGAGCAAAATTTAGCACTCAGAATATAGGAGCTAAAAGAATAGTGCCTCTAAGTAAAACAAGCATCTCAGTAATCCCTTACCAGAGATTTTAGATATTACTGAATGTTATAACCAAAAGGACACTCATTCAGAAAAGAACCTACATTCAGGGTACAAAGTAAAATAAACTACTTGAGACTTTCTGTAAAGGGACTCCACAAAAACACTCTTAACCAATTAATTTCTAATATTATTAACTCATAAAAAATTGCATCCTTTGCACTTTAGTTTATTGAGGTTTTTAAAACTCTTTAAAAAACAAAAACAAATTCTTCCTCAAACAAGTCCCCTTCAGGCCTACACTGGACCCTGCAGACCTTGGATGAGTATAGCAATCTATACTTCCTGTTCCTCCTCAGTCACCTTTTTTAGTTAAGGCTCTCTTCTCTAGTCAAAATATATTTCTAACAACTTATTAGTCATTCTTTACTCAAAATTCATTGTCCCTACTAATTTAAAGGTCCTCCTTTCCTTCTCAAGTATCTATACTTAACATTTTAAGATCTAGTATTATTAATAAAGGAAATAAAGTAAAATAAGATAGTTTTTCACATCTCAGTTTAGTAAAGATTAAAAAGATATTCTCATACAGTTTGATGGAAACATAAATTGGCATAATCCATATGGAGTTAAACTTGGCAATGTCTATCTAAAACTTTCCAAATATGCAACTGTTATCTAACAAACCTAGTTCTTAAATTTTTCCTAAGAAAATAACTGGACATGATATGCATATGAAATTATGGCATTATTTTTAAAAGTAAAAACTATAATCAATCAATTGCCCAAAAGTAGATCAATTAAATTACAGTATGGTGCTATAATAGAATACTATGTAGTTATTTAAAAAATAGGTTCAGATTAAGCCTATAAAGGTAGGGAAATGGAAGGTCATATCAATGAAACAAAATTAACCATGACTTAAAGCTAACTAATAAATGGGGGCTCCCTATACTGTCTTTCTACATCTGTCCATGCTTGAAATGTTACATAATAAAGAGAAATGATTTAACATACTATTAATTGAATATCATCTACACAGAATTGAAAGATTCAGAATTAACAGAAGCATGCTTTACTTAAATTACATCTTAAGAAAGACTTTGTGATCATGTATCATAGAATGTATACTTGAAACCTCTATAAACCTATTAAACCAATGTTACCTCAATAAATTCAATAAACTTTTTTTAAAAGGGGAAAAAAGACTCCACTTTCCTTAGAAAAAAAGAACTAGTTTTAAAGATTAAATACTGACTATAACATGATCCAATAAGCCAATTCCAATTCCATGTCCCTTAATCACATTGAGTATTTCCCACTTATCTCCATATATTTTTCCGCGCCCACCCTCCAAATTCAGTTTGTGTCCTTACTTGGATCCTGCTGGTGCTGGAATGACTGCATCCACTGTTGTTGGTTCAAGGGCCATTGCTGCCAAGGCTGTCCTCCTTGATCCCACATCCTGACTTTAAAACTATATTGGGTTTTCTATCTTCAACAAAATGAACACAAGTTAAAAATGAGATTTAAAGTTCTTTAATTTTAAAAGCTTACATGGAAATTATTACATGATGATACATTTATGTGATCAGAACTCTAAAATTCTGGTCAATAGGTTGCCAGAGGCAACTGGAATTTTTAGGCTGGCAAGCAAGAGTAGAAAATTTCATGTTAATACTGATGTCAGAATGTGGTGGTAAGCATCAAATCAATTTAGCTCAAAAAGAGAAAAAACCTAATTTCTCCCCACTATAAATTTCTTTAAATATAATTATTTTGAAAATAATACAAAAATGTGACTTCATCCCCCAACCAATACTCCTTCTTGAAGAGAAAAACCAAATAGCCCTAGCTAATGAAGGAAAACTATTCCTTATAAATAATTACAGCTAATTAAGGCTTAAAGTAGAATATTTTAAAAACTCCCATATTGCCAAACATAATAAAACAATTCAGACAACCTTAGAAGAAAAGTAATAGGAAATCACAATTCAAAAGTTGTCAAAATATCATCCTACAATTTAATAATCTGTAATGGTGTCTCCCCATGAGATACAATATTATGTCCCCAGAATTACTATAAATATTTTCACCAAAAATGTTTAACTGAATCAAATCAAGCTTTTCAATCTCACTTCTAGTGTGAAGGAACTATAAGGGGACAAAGGAATGAGAGAAACCGTATCAAAAGAAACAAATAAATCCATCAGGTGGATAGTTTACAAGACCAGGTTTCTTAACTAATAAAAAGAAACAATCAGATAAACCCAGAAGGTGAGATAGTTTATAAGACCAGGTTCCTTTAATATGAAAAAGATTTGGGGAGAGAACATATGTTAGTAACTATTAAATCTAGATAATGGGTATGGGGGAAGAGGGGTATCACACTAGTTTACCTTTCCATAAACTAGTTTGAAAACTCTCATAGCAAAAATTTTAAATTCCTACACATCCCATATCTTTGTACTTTATCCAACACTGATATACAACCTTGTCCAAGAACCAATGACACATCTGGTAAAGCAGCATTATGTTTCTTCATTTTTGTACCCCAGGGCTTAGTATAAAGTAGGCATTAAATACATGTTCATTAAATAAATCCTTCTAGACTGACCCTTTTCTCTAAAAATAAGACAAAAGCCTTAGTATTGCAGCATCACAAAAAGTAAAGAAGCCAGATAACAAGAGGCACCAACTCCAATGGGGCAATGGCTATTATAACTCAGGTGCTTAGAGTTTACAACTCCAGTCTTTGCAGAATTTTCAGAATATTTTATAATTCTATCAATGACAGATGTTGATCTCTCAATTGAAGAACACTGCAAATTAGGGAAGATGCATTCCTTTGTTACCTTGACTTACGAGTCAAGTGCACTTATCTTCTAGTTGCATGAATGTAGTCTATTATAATGGCATTTTTAAAATACAGCAAAATAGGCACTAAATAGCACCACAGTAGAGGTCAACAACTGAACTGGGCATTAATTCCAAGCTAAATACACTTTTTTTCTTTTCTTTTTTAAAGATTTATTTATTTTTAGAGGGAGGGGGAGGGAAGGAAAGAGAAATATCAATGTATGAGAGATACATCAATCTGTTGCCTCTTGTACATACATCCCTAACCAGGGGCCGGGCTGCAACCCAGGCATCTGCCCTGACCTTGGAAGGAACCAGCAACCTTTGGGTTTGCAGGCCAGTATTCAATCCACTGAATCACACCAGCCAGGGCTAAATATATTTTTTCTAATCTCTCTTCAGATGATTTCTGTTCTTCCCCTTCTTCCCCACACCTCTTTCCAACTATACCTTTAAAATCCTTTAAAAAGTAAATGACTCATTACAGCCCTTGAAAAGTAACTTCAATTATAACTTTAATTAAAACGTAACAAACCCAGAAGAAATATCAACTGCTATATTGACTGACCTCAGAGGTTCACCTTCTGTTTAAAATTCAGACTCAATCATACTACTGCTTGGAAGCATAGCAGCAAGATTACTTATGTCCTGGAAAAAAAAAAAGTGTAAGTTTGTTCTTAGATTATGAAAAAGTAGAATAAAAATAAATTGTAGAGATGTAACATGAAAATGTGATCATGTCTAAATTTGGAACTTTTTCTTCCACTAACTATAATGAGAAAGTATCTACCATTATAAGGTTAAGGAAAACAGGTACATTAGAAATGAGAAGGCAATACTTTTCAACATTTTTTCTTTCAAAATATCTTTTTTACTTAAAAAAAATCATTAACAATACAAAACAGCGTCAAACAATTTAGGGATTGTTGTATATTCTGAGAAAGGAAGAAATATTTGAAAAGAACATCTCATCCACCTGGTATTATCGAGTGGTACAAGCAATATAATAAAATGCATTAATTTAAAATTTTCTATGGAATTCTAAGTTTAAAAATTAACACCAGCAAGAAAAGAATAGCCTGTCTCTCGCATAGATTCATTGTCTTCCCACTAGATCAACAGCTTTTCAAAGCCAATAGACCAATCTACTCATCCGTTTATATTTCAAAAGGTACAGGTCAGCTTCCTCCACATAGTAGTCACTAAACACCAAATAAACGGTCTATAGCCCCTTTCTGTTTACTTTTAAAGGTTAATGACAGAGAAGCTGTTGACCTACATTCATGAGAACCAAGAATCTGGCATTAAGAACAGCTCAGTATTTTCCAAAGTTCTAATGGCATATTAGAATTCAATACGTAATTTTCCTGTTGTAGGTTGTAAACTCACACAATGTAGGCATTGTAACTAGCACTGTACAGTGCCTGCTGGAGTTCTAAGTAGATATGTGCTTAGTACAATCACTTGAATGGTGAATATGATGTATATTGACTCCCTACCATCATTTCCAATACATAGATTTACTTTTCTAGAAATCACTCTAAACAAAGTTTCTTTTACTTGTGTTTAATAGTTTTTATAGGCAACTTTTTCAGTTCTCTTTTTAAGTTTTCTGGTCCTCACATGTCACCTAGACTTCAGAGCACAAGTTCTGATTCATGATACCTACCTCTACCACTCACTAGTTGTGTGAATGTGGGCGAATAAACTACTCTGTCTGTAATCCTTGGCTTTCTCTTCTATAAAATGGAGGACATAGTAAGTGTCTATCTCATGGGGTAATTGTGAGGATTAAATGAGAATGCATGAAAACTCAGCACCATAAGCTTCAATAAGCAGCGGTTAATATCACCACCAAGACTGTCTTAGCATCATTTTTGATAGCTTTCCTCAAATTTACAACTAGTAGGGGGAAAGCTTATCCAGATTTCATTTTATCTTTGGGTGGGGGAAATCTTTCTGTCCCTATTCTTCAGATTGAAGTTTTCATTATTTAAAAAGAAAAAAAATTTAAAAACTTCCTACACAGAGATTTTTACTTGTATATTTTCAAGAGTTTCATTTGTATTACTTGTAGCCATTTTTCTGTTAAAACCAACCACTTCTATTTTAGGTTTTCCAAAGCTTTTCTCCCCTAAAAGATTTTATGAAAGCTACTATTCAAATACAATGTTTGATTCACTTAAGCTGAGAAAAATACGGAAAGAGAGGTGAAACTCGGAGAAGTAGAGCAGACTAAAAACATGCAAAGGTAATAGGAGTCAAGGAAGTAAGAAGTTAGGAGCTATTTCATAAAATTCTTCAAGTAAATCTGCAGTTGAGAGACTTCATTTGGCTACAGAGGATAAGTGCCGAATAAGGATGTTGGTAAAGCACCAAATGATTAGTCTTTTGGGAAGAAAATGTAATTCAGAATCATAGTATTTTATCAAAATTGTGACCCACCAGTTCCACTTCAAGGACTTAAACCATGGATGAAGATACCATGTCATTCAAAAACCTGCAGTGTAACTGAACATTTTTTAGTGATATTCTCAACCAAAGGGCAAAAGATAAAAGTGAACCATAGAGCGGACACCTATTCAGCCATACAAAAAAATATGGTAGACTTTTTTTTTTTAAACCCTCAACCAAAGATGTTTTTACTGATTTTAGAGAGAGAAACACCGATGTGAGAAACATCAATCAGATAGATGCCTCCTCTATATGCCCAGCCAGGAATAGAACCCACAACCTAGCTACATGCCCTGAGGATCGCACCCACAACCTTTTGGTGTATGGGCTGATGCTCCTCCAACCAACCAGGCAGCCCAGCCTGGGCTGGTAGACTTTTTTTTTTTATTTTATTTTTTTTTATTTTTAGAGAAAGGGGAAGGTAGGGTGAAAGAAAGGGAGAGAAACATTGACATGCCAGAGATACATTCATCAGTTGCCTCTTGCATGCCCCCAACTGGGGACCTGGACTATACCCAGGTGTGTGCCCTGACTGGGAATCAAACCAGTGACTTTTCTGTTTGCAGGCCTGCACTTAATCCAGTGAGCCACACCAGCCAGGGCCAGTAGACTTTTATATGTTGAAATATATTGATGTACAAATTGTACTGGGGGGGCGGGGACACTTAGGTGATATGGCATGAATAATGACATCACTTAAGGTTTTTTTCTTTTTAAGAATGCAATTTCATATAGAAAATTCCAAAATTACATAGAACTCTTAAAACTGCTAAGCTTGCCCTGGCTGGTGTGGCTCAGTGGAATGGGTGTTGTCCAGCAAACTGAAAGGTTGCCAGTTTGATTCCCAGTTCAGGGCACATGCCTGGGTTGCAGCTTCAGTCCCAGGTTGGGACTCCTGAGAGAGGAGACAAATCAATGTTTCTCTCTTCCTCTCTTTTTCTCTCCCTTCCCCTCTCGGCTGCAAAATCAAAAAGATACAAAAGCACATCTATCTTTTGATGCATACTGTCAAATATTTCTCACATCAAATACAAAGTTTAGAAACTACGAAATGTAATAATCCTCTTCTCCCCTGCCCTTTCAGTTCTACACACCAGATGACTAGCCTCAAAATAAAAAATTCATTTGTTTAACTCAGGTTAGGTAGAAATGTCACCAGTAAAGTTAATCTTGTAATCATTTGGAATGTGGTAAAAAAATTTTTAGCTACTTAATGCGACATGCATTTTGTATATATATTGAGATACTTTGCAACTTAACAGAGGTATTTTTTCAAAATCGGAGAATTGGATACTTTGTTTATAGATACCAATAAAAGTGACATCTGAAAAACAAATGAGAACGAGATCCTAAGGTAACAACACCCCAGTACGTATCTTGGTTGTAATACCACTCTACGATAAAAGGAATCAGGGATCTATAGGGAAAAGAGCTGATTCTTAGGACTGGGGCATACAAAATGAGCCTGGAGCATCTTATAGTACTAGAAAGAAAGTGGGAAAGAAGAGAGAGAGGAAAAGGAGAGGAAAGGACAGAATGAGGGCATGCCAAAGGGGCACAGAGGACAACTAAAAGAACTCCTAAAGTCCAAAACTTAAAAAAAAATTGAGCAAAAAATAAAATAGTACTGAGTTATAACACAAATATGACATAAATGCCTGAGTCTATGTAGATATAAATATATGATGAATAAATGAGAGGGAAGAGACAAATCTCCATGCAGAATTCTAATAAATTATGTAGATACTCAACCCTAAAGGAGGAAGAACATAACTCTCCACTTCTTAAGCATAAACTGTACACAGAGATTTCCTCCCAGTGAGTACAGTAGGGAAGGAAGGTGTGGATATGGGAGAGTAACTTTACAGTGTAGAAACTTGACAAACACTACTTCAAGCAGGTGATCAAGGTCAATCTCAATGGGGCAAATCATTTTATAGTACATGTCCTTGATATACCTCTGTGATCTTCCTCCCCAAAAGCCCTAACACCAGTCTTAAGTGAAAAATATCAGACAAATTTCAATAGCAGGGCATCCTACAATATACTTGACCAGTGCTCTTCAAAACTGTCAAGGTCATTGTATTAATTTGCTAGGCCTGCCATAACAAAGTACCACAGACCAGGAAGCTCAAATAACACAAACTTATTTCCTCATAGTTCTGGAGGTTAGAAGTCTAAGATCAAAATGCCAGCAGGGTAAGTTTCATTCTGAGGCATCTATCCTTGGTTTGTAGATGAATGCTTCCTCCCTACGTCTTTATATGGTCTTCTTGCTGTGTCCTAACCTTTTTCTTATAGGGATACCAATCATAATGGATTAGGGCCTATCCTAATGAACTTATTTCACTTCTTTATAGACACTATCTCAAAATAAAGTCACATTCTGAGATAATGAACTTAGAACTTCAACGTAGGAATTTTGGAGGGACACAATTCAGCCTGAAACAGTCACTGAAAACAAGGAAAGCCTGAGAAATTGTCACAACCAAGAAGACTAAAGACACATGACATATGGTATCCTAGATGGGATTCTGGGACAGAAAAAGAACACTGGGTTAAAACTTAGGAAATATGAATAAACACACACTTCAGTTAATAATAACGTGTCAAGATTGTGTCCATAAATAATAATGTGTCCATTAACTATGCAACGAATATATCATACTAATGTATGTTAATAGCAAGAGAAACTAGATGTAATGGAGGTTTGGGATGTTTATACGGGAATTCTGATCTGCTCAATTTTCCTGTAAATCAAAAACTGTTCTAAAAAACAAAGTCTATTAGTAAAACAAAAATTAAATATAGAGTCCTAAGAACACCTTAAAAAAACATGTACTTTCCCTATAGTTCCAGGACTCTTTACAAAGCAGTCCAACGAGAGAATCTTCACAGTGTTCTGATTTGTTTTTATGGTTGTGCCTTGCTGCTCTCCAATCAGAAATTCCAAGTTTATTTTGATCTTCTATTAAGTAACCACCGACAATCAAAATTTGTCAAGTGCCCGAGATGTTCAGATGACAGTAATATCAACCACAGGCTAGTACAACTGAAATATTGGATACTTCCTCTTTCCCTCGTGAAGCTTAACAGATAACGTCCATCTCCGGATAAAAAGAAAAATACAAACTAAGGAACCCAATTATAGTTAACAGGACGTAGCTGCCCTTGGCTGCGCCTGCGTAGTCTGAGCTGCACAGCGCAAAAGGTCCAGATCCGGGCCCTCCGCCTCCTCCGCCCCGTTGCATTTCCCTCCCCACGAGGAGTTCCCACTGCGCACGCGCAGTGCTTAACGGCGGGTCAGGAACCCAAGAATCGGTCCCTTCTCACCAGAGAAGAAACTCCCACAGTTAAAAGGAGGGGGTCGTGAGCGCTCTCTTTCATGGGAACATTTCCTTTTAACCGAGAGGGCCGTTTTGATTCACCAAAAGTCAGACGGGCGCCGCGGCTTTTAGGGGAATGAGGTTCCAGCGGTCGCGCCAAACAGTGTACGCAGCTTACGTGTTTTAAGTTATGCTACCTTCGCCACAGAAACCATAATGGTTGTAACCGCCCGGCAAGTTCCCACGCGTAACCGTTCTCCACCACTTACCCACTGTGGTTCCGGCACACCGTTGTTGCCACCGTTCCTGTAATATCTCTCCCCCAACCCTTTCGATGCTTCTACTTCTTCAGGAACAAGACAAGATGGCGCCGGAGCAATCTCACCCGGAAGTAAAAACAATAACATCCGCTGGTCATTTGAAGGCATTTGTTCCCGGCATCCTGGTGTTTGAACGCATAACAGTACCCAGTTAACGTGTTTCTGCGCCATTTTTGTTAGGGGCAGTGCAACCTGGACTCTGTAGTACCCACCGTGGAAGTATCTGAACATTCCTGCATATTAATCTTAACGTAGCCAGTGCCATACCCGACCCATTTTCATCTTTAATTGGGCAGAAAGTCAAGAATTTCAGTGTTCTGTGCAGAGCGCCCTGAATTTTTTTACTTTAACAAAGCGATCCTCCTCCAAAAGGAGATAGGTTCTTCACTAGGAACACCAGCTTCGGAAAAGAGGGCTTAGTTTGTGGAGCTAATTTCAGACTACGGAGGG
The DNA here is from genome assembly GCF_019186645.2 of Phyllostomus hastatus. Classification (NCBI taxonomy): domain Eukaryota; kingdom Metazoa; phylum Chordata; class Mammalia; order Chiroptera; family Phyllostomidae; genus Phyllostomus; species Phyllostomus hastatus. Next base: position 49,976,070 of record NW_025333872.1, read on the forward strand.
ACCAAAGGGTCAAACTGAACAACTGGCAGGTTGCTTAGTGCGCCTGGAGTAGCATTTCAGGCTGGCCACAGTCTGGTGCGAATTTCTGAAGTGCTCTGGTCTTCGGTTTCAGAGAGCGCAGCCAAGGGCTCCGCCTCAGGGAGACCGGACATTAGCGAAGTGGCCAGTCTAAATGGTAGCGATGGCGGGGACCTTACATGACCCCGAAGCAGTCACTCTTTGTTAACCTCAAAACATCGCGCCCCCTTCCGGGGACACTTGCTCAGCTGAACCTCACCCAGCAAGTCCTGATATTTCGTTCTTTCCCCCATGACTTTTAAAGGAAAAGTGATGGTAAAGTCCAGTTTCCATCTCTCAACTACAAGATGGCCACCTAAAAGGACTTACGAAATGCAATTCTTCACTTATGCCATGCAGTCTTCAAATAAAATACTTGATTTCATAATGTTTTAATATGAAACAATGTTCAAGTATAAAAAGTATCGGTTGACAGATTACAATCTACAAGTTATAAAGTTTCTTGCTGGGTAGTAACATGAAACTTTGGTGTGATTGGAGAAAGTACACCAAGTATCTAAATTGTTTCAGTGGGAATTGTGCAAAAGGAATAGCAAATCACAGTAGAAATAATATAGTAAGAGTACAAATAGAGTTATATTGCTATATTGGGTTGGCCAAAAACCCATTTAGTGTTTTCTGTAAAATAAAAAACACATTTTCCATTTTCACCAATAATTTTATGTGGATATTTTTAGTATGTCAGCTATCTCCTGGGTGATATGGCGATTGTTCTCAATGTCTCCATTTGATCGCTATCAACTTCAACTGGTCTACCGGACTGTGGAGCACCATCCAGTGAGAAATCTCCAGAATAAAACTTCCCAAACCACTTTTGACACATTTGATCAGTCACAGCACCTTCTCCATACACTGCACAAATATTTGTTGACGTTTCAGTTGTGTTTTTACTGTTCTAGAAATAGTAAAGCATAATGTGTAAATAATGTCACCTATTTTTTTTCATCTTCAATGTTAAAATAGCTACACAAAAATTCATCAACTTTGGTAAGTTTTCGTTTTAATTCAGGCTGATATGACAGGTGTCAGAAAACAATGTAACAAAAGTCTTTCCAATAAGGTTAAAGACAACTAAGTGCTACTACAGCCATCTTAGGGAAAAACCAAATGAACTTTTTAGCCAACCCAATAGAATGTAAATATAACCCTGGCTGGTGTGGATTGAGTAATGGCCTGTGAGCCACAGGGTCACTGGTGTGATTCCCTGTCTAGAGTACATGCCTGGGTTGCAGGCCAAATCCTGAGTAGGGGGTGTGCAAGAGGCAACCACACATTGATGTTTCTCTCCCTCTCTTCCTCCCTGCCCCTCTAAAATAAATAAATAAAATCTTTAAAAATTTTTTTTAAAAAGAAGGTAAATGTAGATATGAGAATATAGGCGTCGTCTGCATAAAATTCAGTCTTTCTTAATAAAGCACTTTAAGCCCAGGTAGTCCTGGATCAGATTTAGAAGGAACTTCTCAACAGCTGAAGATCTGCCGACCAAATCCAAGTGGCCCTCCAAATAAAACTTCATCTTGGTAGAAGAGTTCACTAATTACACCAGGCAACACAATGCTGTGAGTGCATGAAAATACTACTGAATGAGAAATTCCATTCCTTTGATCCTTACCCCTAATTTCCACTTTTCTCTCTCTCACACACACAACTACACACAGTACAATATGCTTTTTAAAAATCACTTTATTGATCTCTCGTTTTGCTCTGTGATTTTCTTCATTTTCCAAGTTTTCTGCATAGGCTCTGATTTTCAAGTTTATTTTACTGAGGAACACCCTAATCAGAGAAATGTTCTTTCTCTGTAAAACCTGATTGCCCTAGTGAAACTTTCATATGTTCCTGCTTCCTATAATCATCCCACAATTGTTTGCTTCTTTCCCTAGTAAAGTTGAAGCAATTTCCTGATAAACTTTTTCATCTCTGCTTTTCAACTGGCCAGCATATTATATAAATAAAAATTCAACAAATAAATTTTTTGTTGAATGATTGAATAAATATTTTGAACAATGACCCCAACATGGGCCAATACTTTTGGAAACCCAATGCTAAATTTTGTCCCTTGTGTCAGTTTCATGAGACACTCAGCAATTACTGTTTTCCAGACCAGGAAATGAATTTTAAAGCCCCATTTCCCTTTCCCTCACCACTATCACCTAGGTTGCCCCATAATGTGATGATCTGAAGGAGACATCAGATACATATATTTCAATAATAAACTTCCTTAGAATGTTTTTGGGTTCAAGTGTTTGTGCAGCTGCCATGTGTATGATCTGCTGCAGTCTGGCTCTGAGTACCTTGACCAAAGAGTGCTCAGCAGCTTCACCTTGTCACCTTGCCAGTCTCCACCTTCTCCTCTCTCTCTCTATCTCTCTCTCTCTCTCTCTCTCTCCCTCCCTCCATCCCTCCCTCCCTCTTCTTCTCCCTCCTTCTCTTTATTGTTGTTCAAATGCAGTTGTCAACATTTTCCCACCACCACTCCCTGGACCCGTCTTGTGACTAACAATTAGCAGACTTTGTAAACTCAGTTTAACTTCTCCAGTTTTCAGAGTACTTGAAGTAGATAATTCAAGAGGATATGTTCAAGTTAGTACTTTGCATTATTAAGGAAACAAGTTATACTCAAGGTAAAAAGGAAAAAAAAATAAATGAGATTTTGAAGATTCAGAATTTGGAATTCCTGCTTCTCAAAAGGTAAACCTTTACGATGTTATTAAGTTTCATATTGCATTCATCTTAAAACTTAAGAATAAAAAATATTTAAAGTTGTGTTATATATATGCCACAGGGTATCAATCAGCTTTTAAAAAGAAGTAAAATTTTAATACATACTGAGCCATGGATGAACCTTGAAAAGATTATGCTAAGTGAAACAAGACAGACACAAAAGGTCACATTGTTTGATTTCACTTACATGAGGTACCCAGGACAGGCAAATTCAGAGAGAAAGTAGCATAACAATTGCTGGGGGTTGAAGGAAAAGAATTGGAGAGTTATTATTTACTGGGTACAGAGTTTCTATATGGAATTAGGAGAGGGTTCTAAAAATGAATGGTGATACTTGTACAACATTATGAGTGTACTTAATGTCATTGAATTGTGCACCTAAATGGTTAAAATAGTACATTTTATTATATATACTTTTTACCACAATAAAAATAAGAGGACAAAAAGTATTTAAAGCTAATATGCTACAAAAACAAATTATTACAAATTATAACTCTTTTAATTCTTAAGTACTATTGTTACTAAAGACCTCCTAAAAAGTAGTACTTGGCATAAAGAAGTGTGAGAAGGATATAAAATAATAATTACTTCAGTTATTTAACAATGAACCAAGCTGGGCTTTATACAGGGAATGGCCATTTAGACCAGATTGGAGAAAGTAAGGTCAACCTACCATGTTCACTGACTGGCATATTCTTACCTAAAATCTTTTGCTATTCAAAATGTTGTACTGTTTCTGTACTAAATTCATTTGTATGATATTGTAGACATTATTAGTGTTCACCAATATCTGATGCTCCACATATGTAACACACAGAAGACAGCATCTTTCTAAACCTCCTCAAAGTTAGGAAGGACTTTGTCAATTAGTTCTGGCCAATAAGTTGTGGGTTAAGTGATGACTGTCATTTCTGGACCTGATGCACTGTCACATCAACCAAGAAGGCTACATGTTTCACATAATGCAGCTAAGTTTGGTATATCTCCTATGAGCCTGGATCACTGAGTTACCTCATGGGAAACAGAGGCCAGAAAGAGTCCCAAATCAGCAAAAGGCTGCATGATTGCAGAATAAACTGCTAAGACTCTGAAGTCATTTGTTAACACAGCATTAAGTCTAGCCTATCCTGAAAAATACAGATATTGGTCATGGGAGTTGGGTGCTGCTCAAAGAACCAAAAATATGTGGCATTAGCTTAGAGGTTTGTTAGTATACATAGAAACCTAATATTAGAGGCTAGAAACATAGCTCTTCACATTATACAGTGGTAAAACATTTGATATAACTCTAACCAACAATAACCTGGGAAGGGAGAAAATGTAGATAGTGAGGTTTCAACAAGTGAAAAGATTGAAAAATAAGACAGTGCATATTGGGTGCTATTGGATGCATTTGGCAAGGTTATAAGAATGGAGCTCAGAAAGGAATGGTTAATTGGTAAACCTAAAATGCGGAAACAGAGATAACCAGAAATTCTGAGCTGTGCATGGTTGTATTTTCAACTCCAAGCAGAAGATAAACTTGAGAAAGACTTAAGTGACAAAGGATCATTAAAACTCAGCCTTGCAGCGAAGATCATAACTACAAATATGGACTTCATATTTATTTTGCAATTTTTTTCAATGGATTAATTAAGGGTGTGGAACCTTAATTTTTCTCCTCACTTGGGAAAAATAATGCCTGAAGATGAAAATATGGTTAAGTGGATTGCTCTCCCATCACAACTTATAGACAGAATATACTTGCTGAAAAGTCAGTAGAGGTATGGAGGTAGGAAATCGGAGAAATATAGGCAACCCAATAACTACTTGTCTTAAAAAAAATGGCATGGTAACTAGCATGCGAATCTGACTGGAAGCAGATAAAAGGCCTACTTTAAGAGTTGTACTGAAAAAGAAACTACGAACCTTGGCTAAAAGCATTAGTGATTGTTCTGAGCTTTAAAAACAAAACAAAACAACATCAGCCCCCAATTGTCTAGGAAACAGACTAAAAAAAAAAAAAAAGCTGTGCAATTCCCAAGGATGGCATGTTCCTCAGGTGCCATTCAGATGTAGCCAAGGAAGACAATAAAAATAAGATCCTTTTAGAAGGTGGCGAGAATGTGGGAGAAGGAATTCTTAGTTAACAGAAAAAAAGGTCTAACCAGAAATATTCCCCATGCTCATGGTAAGAGACCCTGACAGTATTTCTGTTCTTCTTCCCCTTCTGAATATTTATTGTGGTTATGGTTTTACCATTCCACCACTGTACAGTAAGGAGGTGGAACTATCCTTTTGGTCCCTGGGTCTCCAGACCACTGCAAGCAACATCCAGACCTGACCTAGTACTCTTAAAGAGCGCGGTTTTAGGGGAATAAAACTGCCTGGGTGGGACTTTGGGGCTGTATCCCTCAAGAAGAAGTCACTGTATTTTATTCCATCTGTAGAAAGAAGAGTGAGCAAGCATTTTTTTAATGTGTGTGGTTTAATTTTTTTTACCTTATTGATTTGAGAGAGATACATGGATTTTTTTGGTTTTACTTATTTGTGCATTCATTGGTTGCTTCTTTGTACGTGCCCTGACCAGTGATCAAACCTGTAACCTTCGAATATCAGGTCAACATTCCAACCAACTGACCTACCTGGCCAGGGCGGTGAGTACTTAGTGACTAGAAGGTGGATTTGTGAGAGACTTCTGGTGCACTCACACACCCCATTCTTTTTTTCTGAACCCACGGGAGACATGCTCTTTCCTACCCATCCTGCCCATCCCTACTTGCAATTAGGCAGGGACATGTGACCACTTCTGGCCAATGGGTTGTGAATGACACATCCAATATGAAGAATTTAATTGCTGGTGCAAGACATTTTAAGGCTCCTTTTGCCTGCCATAGTGGGGAGGCCTAGTATTGAAAAGATAGAACTACAAGACAATCAGCCTGGATTAAAGAGTTATCATTTGGAAAACATTTAGTTGCCTGTACAGATAGTCAAGACTCGCAGTGGACTCTGGGTAAGAAAGAAGTAAACTTTTGTTGTGTTAAGCCACTGGGATGTGGAGTTATTTGCTCCTGTGTCATAGCTTTATCTATATACAAACAGGAATGCAAACATTTTGGATATTGCTGCTTGAGTGCAACTTTAAAATTATATGAAAATGGTCTTCAGGGGATTCATGAACCTCTGAAATTACATACAAAAATCTGGTGCATAGGTTTTTCTGAGAATTTTCATTCCCATCTTCTATACTGCCATTAGCAGGAGAAGGCCTGAAAATTAAAACCCTCCTCTTCCCCCAAAACTGATAGCTTCCCTTTGGGACTAGTAGGACCTTAACTCCCATATGGCTCTGTGGGTAATGTTGCTTGACTTTCCTCCACATCATTTGCCATTTGATCACCTTTTCCTCACTCTTCTCTTTTTAAAAATCTTTTGAAGTTAATTGAGAGAGAGAGAGAGAGAGAGAGAGAGAGAGAGAGAGAGAGAAACATTGATCAGTTGCCTCTGGTACATATCCCAACTGCAGACTGAATCTGCAACCTAGGCATGTGCCCTGACCAGGAATCAAACCCACAACCTTTTGGTTTACAGAACAGTGCTCCAGCCAGCTGAGACACCCAGCCAGGGGTCCTTACTTTTCACTTCTTGGAATGCTTATTTCCTTATTTCTTGGAGAGAGTTCTGTTTCCGGTGTTTAGTTCTATATCCCAAATGCATGTCACACAGCAGGTATTCAATAAATACTTACTAAATTATTGAACAAATTGAAGATAGGCTATAACTTTCATCATAATCTCAAACATGAGCCAAAAAAGGTTAAACACAAATACACAGACAAAACATTACCTAATGAACTATTCTGACTAAATACTCAAACATTTTGAGAAACATATGAAAGGATGAAGACCTACCGATGGTACATACTGAAATATGAGTAAAAGTGGCCCATTATAAGATATTTAATTCTAAAACACTGTAGTTCTAAAATATAAAGAATATTTGGAATATAGCTAAGTAAGTAAATACAACATTGATAGATAAAATATTCTGTCAATAATGTGCACTAAAAAAACTCCAGGACCAATCTTAAAACAAAGTAAATGAGAATTTAATATTTATTATGCATGTTTATACAGGAATATTGAAATAATGCTCAATAAGTTAATTAGCTATTTTCTAAAAACACTGACAAAAAAAATAAAGATAAAACAGTAGGAATGATGTATTATCCAATGTTACTCAAAATTAAAAATATAGTTGTCTTTTAAACAGATTTGAATCGATGAATTTTACATAAACAAAACATTTTAAATATCTAAATATAGTCTTTCTCTATGCATTATGTAATATATAAATGCTCAATTTTACTGCACATATTTGGTTTAAGCTTATTTATCATGTAACATGCAGATAAATAAATTATGAATATAAATCTAAGAAAACTAGGCAGCATGTTATTATATACTACAAAAATTAGAAGAAGGTGATATATTTCACAACTTAATCTTCAAGGAATTTTATTGAACTATTGTATAAAATCACTGAGTAAAATCACATGCAAGCAAAGAGCTATTAAATATTATATTGCAAAATAGCTCTGTTGGCACATTTAAAATAAAAAAACAGGTATCAAATAACTGCTCTGAGAACCAACACCAAACTAACACTCTCCTTGGCCACCCAAAAATGTGGTCTTCACATCAAGTTTAAAAACATTAAATGACAAAATTGTAAATATAGACATATACTTGAGTATGTCAAAAATATTTACATAATTGGCACATAATCAAAATTTTATCATTTTAAATATGGAAAAACTAGGGGAAACTGGGATTAGACATACTTTCTAATCCAGTTTTGAAATAAAGCTAGTGAAACTCCTCTGCTTTACTTTTTAAATTCACTTGGCCAAACATTATGGTCAGTGTTTTGAGGATCTGTAAACATTCTCACTTATTTGTACTGTTTCCTGAGGTTATCTGGAAACTACAGTTATTATAGTAGCTCCACCATTTTGTACCCCTGCAAATGTGCTTTGAAATATTCAAAATACAAACAAAAATTTAAATGCAGATCCATGTGTAACTTAACATACTTTTTCCGTTTACAAAGCTATCATTAGAAAATTCTTAGGTTTCAAAAAAAAATTTATTACATTATCAACAAAGCTGGAAAAGCATTCATAAATCCTAGGCCATAAAAAAAAGATTTTAGAATTATCTCATTTAACATTTTGGAAATGAAAAAGTATTTTTATTTGTATGTTACTCATGGGGTAATGTCTAACACTTACATAAGCCTCTCCATTTTAAAATGTGTTAAAATAATGTCAGCACAGTGCCTGTCCGACAGCAGATATACATAATGAGTAAATGTGAAGTTACAGCATAAAAACTACTGCAGTACTTCAGTACGGATGTAATGTTCTGAAGCGACAATATATCACTCACTTAATGAAAAAGCAGTTTGACTGGCACTCAGAATAAAGCTTTAAATATCTCCTGTTTGATGAGCACAGCACTGGTGCATTTCCTGGCATCCAGTCAGTAAAATGAGGAACTAGGAACTTTCATTGATTCTGGCCCTTACTTATCACTTACCATCTCTGACTTTAGTTGTGTAAGGGACAAGCCAAAAGGCAACAGAAAAGAATGCTCTTGTTTCCCTTCCTTTCTCTCTTCCTCTCTACTTCCCTCTTTCTCTTTCTACTATCAATGATAGAAGAAGGAGGTGACCATCCAATGAAAAATGCATGCCTCTTAATAGTGTCCTTTCTAGGAGAAAAATGAGGTTACAATATTTACATTTGGGGTAGTGAATGGTAACTGTTGTTACCAAGATGTCTGACTTGAATAAAGACATTTAGTATTTCTCAAAAAAAAAAAATTCACTACTCTGGAACTGAAATCTTCAATGTTAATGAATTACAATTAAACATAGACACTAATTTAAACACTGTTTAAACCACCTTTTATAGGACAAACAACCTGAGTTTGCAGATTAATCTATATTTCTCCATCATCTCACTGTTAAAAATCAAGAAAATTACTACTATTGAAATTGCAACAGCTTAAAAATAGAATTTGTGCCATGATACTTTTCAGTTGTTCATTTTGTATATTATTACCATCTTTAACAATAATCACAATTCCATTCATCCATGTATCAAAAGGCAGCACTAGTAACCTTGATAATGTAATGTATAACCAGAGTCTTGGTTAAATATTTTCGCAATTATCTCCAGCCTCTATTCATATCCTTCCTTCCCAAGTGAAGAGTTAACTAGAACTAAGTACTTAACCCAGCACCTGCCTGTATGTAGTATCTTCACTGGTATTAATGATTAGGATGCTTTGATTCAGTAAAGTGATACCAAGGTAGCAATTATTTTTAAAATTTAAGCCCAAGTAATAGTAATGTTTTCCTGCCAAGCTTTAACAGCTTAATAATTTGTATTCTAGAGGAAAAACCATCATATCTTTTTTTAAACCATCATACCTTTGCAATAACTTATTTAAAAAGAAAATCACAAATGCCAACTTCATGCCCCATTAAAATAAAAGCTAAACTCACTTGAACTTATTAATGATGCTTGTTGAATACCAAGGGGTTGCAAAACCCTAAAACCATGGTTAATACTTACTGATTTATAGCACTAAAAATGTATTAGACTTCTTTGTTAAATATAAGAAGAATACAATTGTCTATCATTGACAAATTTGGTAATTTATATTTCAAAGTTATCCTATGGTTTCATATGGATTAACAACTTCTACTTATCAATTCTGCATGTTAGAATTATCTATAATTATAGTTTGACCTTGGCTAATTATTTGCAAATTATCCTCAACTCTACCATGAATAGGTTACATGTATTTTCCTATGTCTCAAAACTTCAAAGCTAAGCTAATCAATATATTATTTGTAAATCCATATGACTGAAGTTATATTGATACCTTTTTATATGGCTGAATTATACAAAATAAGACAAAGTCACCATGTCAGTTGTGCAAGGACATGTGATAACAATGTTACCCATGCAACAGCATACATATACCACCGGATAGTCCTGAGATGATTTTAAGTGAACTACTACATGAATGAACAATTTTTCTTTAATAGTTACATATTACTTTAAGGTTTATTATAAAAAACACAACTAGCACATAAAATGTGGAATATGCTCAAAATAGGGCTATGGTTAAAAAAAGTAAAGCTAAAAATAAGGTAAAAAATTTTAAGTAAATAATGGCATGGTAAATACATATATATCAGAAAGGTGGCATGTGACTCACATCTGGGTAACACTGTTTAAGGAAGGATCTGACTTAGCCAACATCATTTCTGAATGCTTATAATAATAATCTACATCATAAAGGCATTTCCTCTACTACTGGAAATTCTACTTTTGTTCCAAGACACACAATTTTTTAAACATGTGTTTACATTTATTTTAAAAATATATATTTGGAAGCATTGACTAAATTTAATTTACTTTAAGCGGATTCACCAAAAAGGTAAAAATGTTCAGGAGCATTTGAGGGACATACTACTCCTACAGAAGAGAAGAGACTACAAAGGCACATTGCGTATTATGGTTATCATTGCAGCATTTAAATAAAAGTGATCTAAATAATCATCACCCTTAACAATGAACAAATAATTAAAATATTCTTTCATAAAAAAGAAGATATGCTTGTGCACTAAGTGCTCTTGATTCTGGAACCACCTGCACATAAGTGTCACTGACATGGACCCACTGGCCTGCCAATTCACTATCCGGTTCTTTCAAACCTAAAAAAACAAAACAAAACAAAAGCATCATTTTACAATAAGTTATGTTCTTACTCTGCGTTATAAGCAACAACATATTCACCACAAACTATATTTATCTAATGCTAAATCTTACCACATAAGTCTGTTTCTTCCTGTTTCTTCTAAAAAGAACTAACTTTCAAACCATTGACATTACTATCATTTTACTTTAAAAGTCTAGTGAAATATTAGATAGCCTTGTGAATAATGTATTGTTTGAGGAAAATCATTTTCACTAAAACAGAACAAAAAACAAAGTTAGTTTGCAGATCCGTAAGCAAAGTCAGCAAACTTTCAATTTCAACTCTATTCTGAGGTCCTGATATGTCTTTTTTTAAGAGATTTTATTTATTTATTTTTACAGAGAGGGGAAGAGAGGGAGAAAGAAGGGAAATGAAACATCAATGGGTAGTTGCCTCTTGCACACCCACTACTGGGGACATGGCCTGCAACCCAGGTATGTGCCCCAACTGGGAATCAAACCAGCAATGCTTTGGTTCAAAGGCCTGTGCTCAATCCATTGAGCTACACCAGCCAGTGCTTCTGATATGTCTTTAAAAACTTTTGTTAAATAAAATACCACTGGCACTGCCACACATGACTTAACACCCTGAAAAACTGTGTCACTTCACGTCACCTACCAGGCTACAGTCTTATATTTAAGATTGTTTAAGATTATCTAGTACTCTTAAACATATTATTCACTTAACATAAACAAAGTGAATGCACTTCAGTTATCCACGAAATAGCTTACCTCTAACAGAAAAGGAAGAATAAATTCATTTGTTTTTTAAGAATAAAATAAACTTAGGATAACATACCAGGTACACTTTTCTTTCCAGTGACATGTTCCCATAATTTCCTGGAGGGTGTTCTCACTTTCACGTACGCAGTGTAGTGACCTCCTCTCATTGAGCCACTATGTTCCACTATGCCATACAGACCATAGAGAACTTCCTCTCCCACATGTACATTCTTTAGACAAAAAAGTAATACATAGTGAAATATTATTGTAAGGAAAATTAAGTCAAATGCACATTCTACTTAACATAAGAGAATAACTTATTAAAAATTTTCCATACATATTAATTAGCCTAGAAAAATGCAAATGCTTGACAACATCCTCTGTTAATAGGCTGTGGGAAAAAGGCATTCACACACACCATGGGTGGGAATGCAAAGGGGTACAAATTGCAAAAGGGGTGCATTCTCTATGCTGGAATATTTAATGTTATCAAGCTAAATTATATATGTATTACTCTTAGACTTATCAATACTATTTCTAGGATTCTATCTCATAGGTACATTAGCAAAATGAAAAAAGATATGCACCACACTACTAATTGCACAATTGTTTATACTATCAAAAAATTAGAATAGGCTCAAATGTCCATAAATTGAAGACTAGTTGAATAAACTGTGATGCATCCATACAACAGAGTATCATACTGCTTGAAAAATGGAGTGCAGGCTATCTCTAGATACTGCTTTGGAATAATCTTCAGGGGATATAATGGTAAGAAAAGGGTAAGAAGAAAAGATACATATTGTAAGCTATGATTATTTAAGAGGGGATATCCATATACATACCTATCTGTTTATATTTTTTAAAAAACTAGTAGACGAATAAACCATGATTTTTTTTAACAATGTTTATCTATAAAAGGAGGGAAGAAATGGGTGAACAAACATGGAGAAAAGCTACACTTGTTTGAATTAAACTTGCTTTGTACATTTGATACATTTGACTTTGGAACTTTGTAAATACTTACACAATTATTAAACAAAATTTGAATAATTTAAATTTAAAAAACAGTCCCTAAAATAAAGATTAAAAAATTAAGCAACTGAAGAATATGTCCAATTGGTGGCATAATCATTCAGAGAGGTCAGTCAGGTAAAAAAAACCCAGAAGCCAACCTAAGTGGCTTTCAGTAGCCAACAATATAGATCCATCAGACAAATATACCAGTGTGTGAATAAAAAGAAGAGCGTAGTAAATTGAAACATATGTAATGTGTTTAAATCCATGAATTCATAATCATAAATTAATTAGTCACAGTTCAAGGATGCTAGTGAACCAATTCATTATTCTGCAAACTGGTTTAAAGGGAGGGTAGGAAAAGAATTGAGCATTTACCCTCTCTTTTCTTTCTTTCAATTTTATTTATTTATTTATTTGTTTGTTTATTTCTATTTATTAATTTTAAAATGTTTAATATATATTTTTTAAGATTTTCTTTATTTATTTTCAGAGTGGGAAGAGAGGAAGATAGAGAGAGAGAAACATCAATGTGCAGTTGCTGGGGGTTATAGCCTGCAACCCAGGCATGTACCCTGGCTGGGAATCGAACCTGTGACACTTTAGTTCGCAGCCCACGCTCAATCCACTGAGCTATGCCAGCAGGGCATATTTCTTTTTTTAAAGATTTATTTATTTATTTTTAGAGGGGGGAAGGGAGGGAGAAAGAGAGAGAGACAGAGAGAAATATTAATGTGTGGTTGCCTCTCACGTGGCCCGCAACCCAGGCATGGGCCCTGACTGGGAATCGAACCTGTGATGCTTTGGTTCGCAGCCCAAGCTCAATCTATTGAGCTACGCCAGCCAGGGCTATTTATTAATTTTTTTTTAGATGGGGGAAGGGAGGAAGAGAGGGAGAGAAACATCAATGTGGAAGAGATACATTGATTGGTTGTCTCTTGCATGCCCCCAACTGCGTACCTGGCCCACAACCCAGGCACGTGCCCAAACTGGGAATCGACCTGGCAACCTTTTGGTTCACAGGCCAGCACTCAATCCACTGAGCCACACCAGCCAGGGCTATCCTCTCTCTTCAGTAGGAACTATACCATAAGATAACTAAACAGATGAAAAGAGTATCTCTTTATATACTAGTTTTCTAGCTAACAAATTAAGAAGGAATGACAGAATTAGAATATCACCATTCTGTAATTCTTAATGAACTCCTGAATATAACATTGCATCATTGGTTGCTATTATAAAAAGATAACTGGCATTCTGTGCCACCTGACTAAACACTTCCTATGAAATAGCCTTGCCAGAAAAAAAATTATAAGATAAATAAGGAACATCAAACCTAAATCTGTTTAAGCCTTTCCACATCCAACTATCCAGCTACCTATTTATAGTAAATAAAGAGGACAGAGGAATAATCATCAAAATCTAAATTAGGAGAAACTACTGTAAAGATGGCCCAGTTTCTTCAACAAATAATTTGTGAGGAGGGAATTGAAGGGGAGAGAGAAGGGAGAGGGTAACTGTATAATAAAAGAGAGTAAAAGACATTATCCAATTACAATGTGTAGTTCTTCTTTGGATACAAATTCATTTATGATATAATTAGAAATAAATACACTAAATGATATGATATTTAAATTGTCTATTTGTTTTAGTGTGAGAGTAGTATTGTGGTTATATAAAAATGTGAGGAGTGATTCTTATCTTTTAGAAATTCATAGTGAAATATTATGAATAAAATGATGCTTCAGCTTTGGCAGGGTGGCTCAGCTGGTTGGAGCGTCATCCTTGTACACCAAAAGGTTACGGGTTTGATTCCTGGTCAGGACACATACCTAGGTTGCACATTTGACCCCGAGTTGGGGGCTTCTACAGGAAGGCAACTGACTGATATTTCTTTCTCACATCCCTGTTTCTCCCTTCTTCTAAGATCAATAAACATATCCTCTGGTGAGGACTGAAACAGTGACAGTGACAGTGATAGTGATGGTGACAATGACAGTGATAGTGATAGTAATAGTAATAATATAGGAGGAGTAGGTACACGAGCATGTGGATGGGGCAGGACTGGCCATGTATCTAAGGTTTTAGGGCCAGGTGGTGGGTGCTGGAGGTTCATTGTACAGTTCTGTGTACTTTTGTGCATGTTGGAAATTCTCTAAAATAGGTACTTTTAAACCATTTTTCATAAATTTAATATAGAACTTGTTAAGTTTCATATTATTTACCATCCTATCAAATTCTGTGAACCTTAATGTTAATAATTGACAGATAGTGCTGTATTCCACACATGAACTAGATTCACCAAAAAATTGCGTTTAAGATATTTTTGTTTTGATTGATCACTATATTAAAAATATTAAATTCAGTAAGCATTCTCCTACATGCCACAATGCCTGGACTGCTAATCAGCAATCATGAACAGGACAAGGTGTTGCCTAGAACTGTTTGGTTCCCTCGAGGAAGTCAAAATCATCTATTTCACCGGCACAGTTCCAATATGTAAGTACAAGCAATTTTTATAATTGCTTTCTATATTGCTCCAGTCTGCTTTCTATATCTAATTTTTAAAGTTTTAATAATTTCAAAGTACCATACTCATCTGACAAGTACACTATTCTCAACAGTGTACCTGAAATGGCATGAAAAAACAATGTATTAGTTTACTGATTTGCAAAAGATAACTCCACAAATGCGAAAACTACTGCCATGTAAGCATATTGTCCACAAGGAGCAGAAGAGGACACAAAATCTGCTTACTTTTCCCAGCAGTGGTCTGCTTCTAGCAGTATTTACAAGTGGCTTTAATCTTCATGACCCTTAGGTCTCATGCTTTATGCATCTTTTTTGACTTTCCCTTAATCTATCTCCCAAAAGACAAAAGTCGTACTCAGTGTGTTACATGTTCCACATTTTACTGATTTCCCTTCACTAACTATAAAATTCCTATTCAGAGGAGCTTATTTTTTACACAAAGAAAAGCATGGCATAACAAACAATCATAGAGTACTGCAAGTATATTATTTGCAAGTCAACTGAGTATTTTGATAATATACTATACCTTACAAGTAGCAGAACAGAATGGTGCTAAATCAAGTATCAGTGGAAAATCTACATGTCTGTTTACCTTTCGAAGACTCAATCCAGCCTAAGAAAGACCAAAAAAAAATTTTAATCCAACAAACCCAATCTAAATCATTGTTTGTTAATTAAAACTAAAAGATGAATCCTAGAAGTTAGGTTTTTTCATAGATATAAAAACATGATTAATGAATAATCCAAAACTGGTATATGACTAAGTTTTTAATTAGGTTCCATAAACTGTTTCAGCAAATATCATTTATTTACATGTGCATTTTTACCACAAACAATATGGGAATAATGACTTTCACTGTGGTTTTCAACACTTAGGGAAAAATAAATTCAATGTAGTAAAAGCTAAGTTGCTGATACATATGCCACCATAAAAAGATATTCAACTGAAGTCAGGGCCTGGTGGCCTAGGCCTGACTCGATGACTGGTCAACACCCATTGCCTACATAGCACCTCATCTAGATCAAGGAAGAAAATGGGTATAAATGGATTAGATTAGATCCTTCTCAGCTCTAAAATTCAGTAATATTTATTTATTAAAACAAAAAGCCAGAATTTGAATACTCAAATAATTTTATCAATAAAAGTAAATATTATATATTATATACTGTATTTTTTGGACTACAAGACGCACTCCCCCCAAATTTGGGAGGAAATGGGGTACCTCTTATAATCTGGATGTAGCTTACCTGGCTTGCTGTGGGGGGCAGGGGGGCGGTGGAGCAGGGTCATAGGAGACAGGAGCAGGGTCACTGCTGCATTTTCCTCCCAAATTGGGGGGCGGTGGGTTGTCTCATAGTCCGAAAAATAAATAAAAATGAACCTTGTCCTGACTGGTATGGCTCAGTGGGTTGGGTGTTGTCCCACAAACTGAAAGGTCACTGGTTCAATTCCTGGTCAGGACACATGCCTGGGTGGTGGGCCAGGTCCCCGGTGGTCTGGGGCATGCAAGAGGCAACTGATTGATGTTTCTCTTGCATATCAATGTTTCTTCCTTTCTCCTTCCTTCCTTCCTTCCTTGCTTCCTTGCTTCCTTCCTTCCTCCCTTCCCCTCCCTCCAAAAGTAAATTAATAAAATCTTTTTTAAAAAATGAACCTTCATATTCTTAAATAAGCTCTACTTCTTTCTCTATTTTTAATTTCCAAGGGCAGAACTTGAAAAATGTACACTTTGCATTATTTAATAATAGTTAAAAACCAGCTGATAGACTGCCAAATGTATTGAGTAGGAAACCCACAAATAGAAACTCCACTGGAATCAGAAGATCCTTAATCTGAAATATTTGAGTAGACAAAAACTAATAGATGTAACCTTTCATGCAAAGCTTTCACGACTTACTTCAAGGACATAATTTTAATGTGAATCTGTTGCCTTGTTCTTACCTTTCTTTAAAGAAAAAAAAAAAGCTTATTTTTGACCAAAATATACCCACTTATTTGTTTCTTCAAGTGATGTTTAGAGGGCCTAACATAATATCTGACATGAAATTATGAGGTCATACCTTAGGGGTAATTATTTAGTCTGTATTCAATTTGCTTTCCTTGTTTTTCTCATCAGGTGATCTCTATAAGCACCCAACACCAGCACTGTCTGAGAACCTCGCAGGCTGATGTGTCCTCTCCCCAGATATTACTTAGTGGTTCAGAAACTACCCCACAATAGGAGAGGCTTTGTAAAGGGCTTTTATAGAAGACAAATCTCTTTATCTTTTCTTTTTTGAATTAATTTTAAGTATATATTTTTATTTAGTTTTATTATTTTTATCTGCATCCGAAGACATGCTTATTGATTTTAGAGAGAGTGGGTAAGGGGGAGAGGGAGAGAAACATTGATGTGAGAGAGAAATTGATTAGTTGCCTTTGTATGTTTTTGACAATTTGCTTCATAGAATTAAAACAGTTTATCTGAAAATAGTATTGGGGTATAGTACAGAGGGTAGCTATAAACTTTCATTTCCTCCGTTATTTTTCTTCCCTAAGTCCTTTATTGAATAATACAGCCCCCTTCCCAACTGATTTCAGATGACTTCATTATCATAACAAAAGAGCTTTAAATTATACTTCATGTTTTATTTGACAGTTCTTTTTTATTTTTTTATTTTAATCATTGTTCAAGTACAGTTTTCTCCCTTTTACTCCCATTCCAGCCCACCCACCCAACCCTCCCCACTTCCCTCCCATTACCACCCTCCCCCTAGTTTTTGTCCATGTGTCCTTTAAATTTGTTCCTGTTATTTGACAGTTCTGACCACACTGTTTTACTGATTATAGTTTTATTTTAAAACAGGTATTCTAAAAATTTCCCTTATAACTTTTGCAAAAATGTTTTAATATTTTCAATTATTCATTCTTCCAGAGAAATGTTAAAATAATTTATCAAATGCAAAGTAAAAAAGGTGAGATAATGCACTGAATTAAAAATATAAAAAAATTAGAGAAAAACCTGATGTGTTTCAAATATTTCAGTCCCCTCCCACTGCAGAGTCCTACAGGGGAGGTGCCTGCCCTGCAGTCCTTTTCCTACCAAGTCGGAGCCGACCACACCCAGCCCTCACAGGCCCCTGCTGGGATCCTGAGAGCCCAGAAAGCTACGTGCACTTTGCTATTCCCCTACTGCTAAGCATTCTTTTATTTTTGTTAAGCGTTCTTAAGAATTCTTATTTCCCATTGACACACACTAACAAACACCCACCCCTTGGGTTCCTACCATCCAAATCTTCAAACACTGTGAATGAAATGATTTTAACTAGAAAAGTCTTGTAAACTATTATGGCTGAAAAGTAGTAAATTCCATATGACAAATTTTTAAATTCAGTAAATTAGTGCCTAATCTTTGACAGTATTTTATAAGACTTAGGGCTCTACAAAACATCTGATGAAAACTACAATAGTGTTACTAAAGGGACCTTTACCTGATGGAATCTTTTAAGATGGAGTATTAGGATAACTGGAACAGAAGAAATGAGCAACTGCTTCCTGGCATTAGTGTAAATCCCCTCTGCTTTCTTTTCTGCATAAAATGTAATGAATTTATTTGTAAGGTTACATTTTATCTACCATATAATATAGTCAACATTTATATAGAAGCACCATGTCACATTTTTATAATATTAAAAAAGAAATTAGAATGAACTATTGATATATGTAACAGTATGAGTGAACCCGAAGACATTATGCTAAGTGTCAAAGAAGCCAGAGACAAAAGACTATGTATTATATGATTCCATTTACATGATATGCTGGAGAAGACAAAACTATAGGGAAGAGAATCAGATTAGTAAATGCAGGGACTAGGCGATGGGAGAGGGGATTAACTGCAAAGGGGCACAAGGAAACATTTTGGAGCAATGGAAATGTTCTATATCTTGATGGTAGTTACAGGACTGTATATGTTATCAAAACTTATCAAACTGTACACATGAATATTATAGAATACAAATTATATACTATATATGAATTCTATTATGTGCAAATTCAATAAACTAGATTTTATAAAAAAGGAAATAAAAAAGAAATTGGCCCTGGCTGATGTAGCTCAGCGAATTGGGAGTGGGCCTATGAACCAAAGGGTCATGGGTTGGATTCCCAATCAGGTCACATGCCTGGGTTGAGGACCAGGTCCCCAGTAGGAGGCGTGCTAGAGGCAACCACACATTGTTGTTTCTCTCCCTCTCTTTCTTGTTCCCCTCTCTCTAAAAATAAATAAATAAAACATTTTTTAAAAAAGAAATTAGACTTCTGGTTACAGGGTACCTCTATTCTTTACAAAACCATTAAACTAAAAGATTTCTTTTAAGGTGCACACACACACACACACACACACACAAAGGATTGGTGCAGTGACACTTGCTACACAACTTTGGAAGCCAGAAAGGAGATGGACTAGTAGTGACTTAGGACAATGCCCTCTACCCAAAGACCACCAGGAACACACCTGTAGTTGATGATACTGGCTCAGTATTTATTGCAGTAAAGGGAGAGCTTGTATCATGAAAACCATGGAGGATTTCAGGAAGAGGTTGTTAGAAAGGACATGATAGGATTTGAATGTGACCAATTACATATTTAACTTGGATTAATATAAACTGGTATTTCTCCTCTGATTTAGACACTTCCTTAATCACTTGTTTATTAATCATGTCTTTGTCCTGATGCTTTGACAACTTAAGCGCATCTTTCATAGGCAAACCAACCAATCCAAAACCCATATCCCATCTACCTTCTTTATTGAGGTCTTAAACTCTAGGCCACTACCCACCTGCTCTAATCACATGTTAATCATGGTACCAGGCAGCCCCTATAGCCCAGAGGCCATTGAAATGATTCAAAACTAGTCAGTCTGAAACCTGTTTGCCCTGCCTTGCCCAGCCCTTCCCTTGGAAACCACAGTAAAGGTTCTTGTCCTAGTTTCTCCCATGGTTGCCTCTGCCCCTGATCAACCCTGGTGCCTCCCCACATGCCCCTCTTTTTGGGAACTATAAGTAACAAACTATCTTCAGTGGCAGCTGTACCCCGATCTGTTGGCCTCACCATCCCTGAATGATAATAAAATCTGTATTTTGAAAAACTAGTCACTAGGAATCTGAGTATTCTCTCCATTTAATCAAGGCTAGAGGTGCACTGAAAATTTCCTACTTGACAAGTCCCCTTTTTTCCATTTTTTCTAGTCAATTATACATACTTATTATGTTGCTAGCTTGATAATATACAATTATTTAAAACTTTCAAATGTATATCTTATTATGACTTAATACTAGATTGATGAGATTTGTGAAGCACATTAATCTCATCATTAATCTCACTAATGATAACATTTTAAGTTTTAGGAAAATTT
Organism: Phyllostomus hastatus; assembly: GCF_019186645.2. NCBI lineage: Eukaryota > Metazoa > Chordata > Mammalia > Chiroptera > Phyllostomidae > Phyllostomus > Phyllostomus hastatus. The sequence continues at coordinate 49,996,356 of NW_025333872.1, forward strand.
CTTCTGAGAATATCTGAGATAGCTGGTTCCCTGAGATAAAATTATGTGGATTTGCATTTTCAGGGCACAGATGGATACTTCCTGTTCTCCAATTAATTTCAACAAAATTCTATTGACCATTTATTTTGCCTAGTCAGTGTCTTCAGTGCTGAGTTACACAAACAGGTATACAAAGAAGGCAATCCCCACCTCTAAGCAGCTCAAGTTTAGAGACAAGATGCTTAGCTTCTTCTCTTTGGGATCTAATGCCAACTAGTCATTATCAGATAATCCATGAAGACAAAAAATAGCTAAATACTTACCTGCAGAACTGGTTTCCCTTTGGCACTTCTGTTTCTTTTCAGTACAGTTCTCACATAGAAGCTTGTTATTCCCCATTAATAATTCCAAAGATGTAAACTGGTAGAGACAAGACTGAACTGAACATTCTTTAGAAGTAGTTACATAGCTCTGAGAAAGGGTCTGAAAAGCATTTTGGGGGCTGGAAGACATCATATGCCTCCCCTCTGAAAAATATAAATTATTTGCAAGACTTAGTGGCTGATTTTCCTCATCAAAATCTCTATCTCCAGTTACAGTGCTGCTTAAATGAAGTTCAGAAATAGCATCAGCCACATCCTCATCACCACTGTTGGTCTCCTTGCGGGGTGTCTCGCACACTGAGGGATGGTGATGCCCATTTGTATGCACCCAGCAGCCACTACTGGATCTTGGCAACAGGGTCTTCTTAGAAGCACTTTCAGATTCCGAAGCCTCACTGTCAGCATCGACACTACTTTCAGAATTGCTGGCTTCTTTTGTACTGCCGTCAGTAGGGTTTTCAGTCAGAGGTGACCCAGTGTTCATGATGCTCACGAACACTGAAGAATCCCTGTTCACTTCAGAGTTTCTGTTTTTCCGGTATATGACAACAGCTTTATCTTCTCCAGATGGCAATTTCCTTGTACGTTTTCTGCCATGAATTAGTTGATGCTGTAAGTTGACAGTGTTTTTAGAGAAAAGAATCTTATGGACTTACTGAAAATAAATGCCAGTAAGTCTTACTTAAATGTTCTATAATTATTAAATAAATACTATTTTTAGTGCTTCTAAAACCCACTTCCTAAATCTACATAAACTACAACCAGTAGAAGATATATAACAAATAGTACTAACTTAAAAATAAACCTTTACACAAGAAACCAACAACAGTTGTTACCCATTTGCAGAGAGGAGAACAGAACTTTTGTGGAACAGAGCTGTGAGGGAGGCATTTCAAGTGCAAATCTTTGCATAATCTCTGTAGTCTTGCCACTTAAAAAACCTTCTACATAGTAAATTAGATCTGGTCATATATCAATTTGCCAAGTAAGTACAAATAATAGTATCTAAAAAAGTTTTTTAATAAAGTGAAAATTCAATTTTATTTCTTTAAATTCATATGGGATAATTCAACAACCAGGTATGTCCCTAGTGAACAATAATAATGAGCACATACGACAGACATCAATGGCTGGTGACATCACAGAAAGAGACATCGAACGTGGCATGCACCTCCTCGATAGAAGCATACACTGCCACTTAAAAGTTTTCTCGTCAAAAATTAAATCATCAAACCTGAACCCAGTTGGGCCTCTCTATCTGACTGCCTTGCAGACAAAACCAAGGGGATAAACAGGCACCTGTTAACATGTGAATGCAACAGCAAAATGAATTACTGTGGAAGTGAGAATGTGAGAAACTGATTTGAAAAAAAAAGACCTGATTTCTTCAACAAATAAATTGCAAAGGAAAAAAGCAGGGGTGGAGGGGGAGGTTAAAAGAGATTTAAGAGACATGGCAATCAACTACATTCTATAGCTCTTTTTTAGATAATGAATTCAAATACACTTTAAGAAGCAAAAACAAAAAGCAAGTATTTATGAGACAACTGTATAAATGTAAATAATGACTGAATATTGGCACAATTACAAAGTTAATAATATTTTTAGGTATGATAATGGTACTGTAGTTATGTATTTTAAATGAGTATTTATCTTTTTACCCTGGCCAGGTGGTTCAGTTGGTTGGAGTGTCATCTTGTACACGGATCCCCAGCCAGGTGCATACAGGAGGCAACCAATGGATGTATCTCTCTCACACCCATGTTTCTCTCTCCCTTCCCACCCCCTTCCTCTCTCTCTAAAACAAAAATAAATAAAATGTGTCCATGGGTGAGGATTATTTAAAAAAATTAAGGAGCATATTTTAGAGATACACATCAAAGTATATGATGTACTTGGAATTTATTCCAAAATAATCTGGGGTGTGGAGAGGGAGAATGTGAGATGTAGGTTAAAACAGGATTGATCAGCCGAGAGCTGATAACTATGAAGCTGAGAAACAGGTATATGGGAGTTTATTGTACTATTTCATCTACTTCTGTATAGTTTTGAAATTTTTCATAATGAAAAGTTTTAAAAAGCAAAATACATATACATATAATACATATTATATACATATACAAATACATATAATCTTATACATATCTCACAAATACATATAATCTTACATTATCTTTAGATGAAGAATGCTTCCTGGTAGTGCTACACTGATGAATATTTCCTATAGTAATAATACCACTGTACTGACCATTATCTGTCTTCTGTAAACTTCTATATTTACTCATTCTTCCCAAAAGTACAGGTTTTGAAACCTATATGGATGCCATGTACATAACACAAAACTTTAGGAAATAAATTCTGGATATAACCTACTTTTTAAAATTTCTCATTTGAAATATAATTTTCCTAACATTAATTCTCAAGATATAAAGCATAAGGATTTAAATTCCTTGAGAATAACTTTATCATACTTTATGCATACATATGCTAACCCCAATATTATACCGTACAAACTCAACTAATGTATATAAAAAATGACTCAGATATCTGATAATATACTCAACAAATGTCTAAGTATATGAATAAATAAATGCCCTTCACAAAAGTCTTATTAAGTTTTTTTCTCCTTACCCTTTCTTCTATTATAGGAAGTGAAATATCAATAAAAGGATCTTTCACCATGGAAACCTTAAAAAGAAAACATATTGAGAACTTCAGGTAGAGTTCTAACATAGACAATGTGGTTTTATAAAGGCTTAAACAAATCAGACTTCCCAGGCCACTTAAAATTTTAAGTTAAAAAAATTTTCCTGGCACCAATAGCCATTTAATGGGGTATAATAGCACATATATAATCAAAACAAGATATCCCAAAACTTCAAGAAATGCAACCCTGTTGAATTTTATAATGTTGTCAATATCACAATGTCAGTAATATTTAAAGTAACTTCAAAATAAACTATGTTTAATAATAATGATTAAATGAAGACAGAAACATATTTGGGGTGGAATTAGTACCATAACATAAATAAACTATAAAAAAGCCATGAAAAAAGGCAGAAAGTTTGACTATGTTTTGTAGACTCTGTAGGATAATTCTGTTTTAAAAGATGCTCTCTAGCTTGTGAGAGAGAAATCAATATCTATGTCAAATATACTACAAATTGAAGAAATATCTCATTGACAGTCTGTGCTCCCACATGACAGGCTAGAAGGAGATATAATACACAATTCTGAGTGTGTGAGGCTAGAGAAGGTAGAAAGGCACTCTGTAATCTGGGTCAGGAGAATGTGCATAAAGACTCTCTTTCATAATAAAATCTGATGAAAGTGTAAACCTATCATACTCTAAGTCTTATGCTTTCAGAAATATTCCTTATCAAGTGGTAGAAAGCCTATAAAAGCTTATACATCTTTAAACTGTTAGCATTCCACCCCATCAAATTAACACTAAATTCAAATATGAGTCAAGTCAATTTAAAAAAAAAAACAACAAGTTAGATCACCCTAGGTTATGTTACTACACTGAATTATTCCTGTTAGAATTACATTTCAGGGCAATGCACACAGGGTGGGGCAAAAGTAAGTTTACAGTTGTGAGCATTCAAAAGAGTTTGTTCTTGTATTATAATGATTATGTTATCTTCATATGACCAATTACAAACCTATTTTGCCCCACCCTGTAGTTACATAACAGTTATCCTCATCACAGACCCTTTTATTTCAATCCAAACAGGTAGTGAACACATTCGAGCACATTCAAATAAGCTAAGAGAACTTCATGGGTTTCTCAGGAAGAAAAATAAAATACCATTTATTTTTTAAATTATGAATTATGTTTACTTTCTAGGAATAAAGGATATATTTTAAGAAGATTTTAAAAAACCATTATGTAGTCATCTGTCACAAATAAACACACATGACTGCTGATAAGCATATGTGAAAGAAATAAAACAGCATGACTGTAAGCTAGTCCAGGTTGAAGTGAACTTCCAAGTACCTACATTTGCACATTCTTCACACATGACTGTGCTAGTCAGTTCACCAATAAAGATCCGATCTATGAAATTCATTTTCACACCTTCTCTTCCATATGCTGTAAAAATAATACTTTTTAATACAAAAACGCATGTCAACCATCAACCTTACAATGTAACATGGTTTTTTCTGTTGATTCAAAAGAAATCCAAGACAGATGTCCAGTACCACATTTAATAATGAATTTTACCATGTGACATTACATCTTTCTCCTTTACAACTCTATCAGAGAAAATGTGACTACCAACTACAGTAGTTTTCAAGAAATAACAAACTGCTCTTAAAAGGTAAAATAAGTAGAGCAATAGCTGTGATTCATACTACGTCTCAACTGCTTTCATTAAATCCTTCACGGCGCCCTGGCTGGCGTAGCTCAGTGGATTAAGCATGGGCTGTGAACCAAAGTGTCGCAGGTTCGATTCCCAGTCAGGGCACATGCCTGGGTTGCAGGCCATGGCCACCAGCAACCGCACATCGATGTTTCTCTCTCTCTCTTTCTTCCTCCCTTCCCTCTCTAAAAATAAATAAACAAACAAACAAATAAATCTTTTAAAAAAACACTCATTAAAAAAAATTTTAAAAAAAATCCTTCACAGCTTCTGTGCCTAACCCAGAGGTGGAGGGATGGAAAAGGAGGTGTGCCTTTAGGGCTGCAGAGGCCAGGACTACAACTGTGGAAATGACAGGGTAGTAGAGACAAGTAGACACAGCACAGCGTAAAGAAGTAATGTGGCAATGAATAACTCACTTATATCCGTAACTGCTTAAGTGTCAAATTTTTCTGTTTCTTTGAAAAATATTTGTAGATCCAGGGAAGTTATGCCTATGATTTGCTTCAAAATAATTTGGGGTTGGGGGAAAAAAACAGATGAAACCTAACACACCGTGAACTGCATGTAGTAAGTGAGGTGATGGGTACATGGTACATGGAGCTTCATATTCTATTCTCTCCACTTTAATACAGGTTTGACATTTTCCTCAGTAAAACAGTGGGGGAAAATGTATTACCAATCTATTCACTCCTGTTTTGAACTTCTATCTTTTGGGGTCTCTAACTTCTAAAACATTGTATTTTCTACCTTTTAAAAATGTTATTTGAAGCACTGAATGACAGAGCAAGTATACCTGGATATATCAATAAACATTTATTAACTATAACTATGAGAAATTATGGTAAACTAAGATGCTTCATTAAGAAAAATTACACAAGGGATTAACTATAAAAAAATGATTTCAAAACTGGAAAGAAATGAAAAATAAAACTGGGCAGTTATTCTAAGTACACACTAGATGGCACTATCTCAAAACAAAAGTGCATGCTTGAAAATCTACATTTTAAAAAACCTTGAACCCGTAACTGTATATAAGGTTTCAGCATATATAATCACAATGCATATTTGCTTCTAAATTATAGACATATAATGTGCACATACAACAAAAGCGCACACTACAGTGTGCACTACAACAAAATACAAGCTACAAAAGAGAATAAATGAAATACAAATAATATTTTTGAGTGTCTCCCCAAAATGACTTTATACCACCATTAGTTAATATCTCAAGGCAGAATATACATTTAGGACATGGTAAATCACTAATAACAATGGAATATAAACCCATACTTAAATGTTTTAAGTGATCAGCTTTGATTAGGTAGTCACTGTTTTTGCCTCAGATTTTGGCTGATGAAGAGTTAACACTAGGAGTAAAACAGGCATATACGCTTGACCTATTAGTACTCTCTTCAATAAATGGTTCCATTGCAGGAATCTTTGGAGCACTTAAGCATTTTGTCCAGCTGGAAAGTCCACTCAACCAAGCACACCTAACTGCAAAATGATACAATATGATAAAAGTGAACTCCCAAGTAAGGCTGCTACTTTTAGTAACCTTTCAAGTTGCCCTTAGAATACCTCATATAAGAGCAAAAGTATAAATCTGTATATTTGATATTAGTTTTATTTTCTTAATTCATATGTATAAGTTCTAACATTTTATTTTTATGACCCACTAGACTATCTCACAGCCACTGAAATAAGTATACCTTGATTTTAAGGCAACTGCTTTAGGGCATTCATTCACACAATGCTCAGTTCTTTTCCCCTAAGAAGAACCATTGGATATTTTCTTATAGAAGAAAGTCTTAACAGTGAGAGAGTCAACATACCTTTGACTTGTTTTCTAGTTTCATCATCAGCAGTTTTAGTTGTTGGGTTGTTAAATGCTTTTAGAATGCCAGCTTGTATTCTCTATAACACAAAGTTAATAAGAACTTATTAAGAATCTATTCTTTCAAAGCAGTATTTTGTGTTCCTTTGAATAAATCTGGTTTAGTACCAGTTAACTCCAGCCTCATCCTCTTAATAATAGAAGGACTTTCAAACAGCAAAGTACACTGGATGTGAGTTCCCTAGTCAGTAAAATAAATTGACTGAATGTTTTAAAAATTAAATATGTGCTTTCTTCCAGTCCTTAAACTGCATAAACGAACAAGTTTCTTCTTTGAGGGAGAATTTGAAATTAGAGTCAAAGTTCCTATGTTTAGGAAGGCAGCCTAGTCTCACTGTTCTTACAGGTTTAAAGTAACTTCTCCCTCTTCTCCCCCCTCTCCCCTTCTTTCTCCATTGGCCTTCCTCTCCTCACTCCCTACCCCCTACCCCATCTCCCCCACTCTGTCCCTAAAATGATGTATTCCTTAATCAGGACAAAAAGTCACATATAGACCATATGAAATTTCTTGTCTATGAAGAAAACCATAATATATAAAAAGCCCTTAAGCTGGCCACTATGGCTTCCATATAGAGTATTTGTTTACATAAATACATAACTAAAGTCCGGAATATCAATTAATGTCCACAGCAAGAATATCCCAATATTTGAATTTAGTTGTCAATAATGATTATGTATTAAAGTCTTTAGTAGCTGTTAGTAAATGACAAGGTTTGTTTTCACATGTCTTCCATATGTTTTAGGAAAGATCCAACCTCACAGAAACCTTTTAGAATAAATTAAAACTACATATTACAAAAATAAAAACTTATTGAAGCTAGTCATCTTTCAGTAATTATGCCCCTAAGTAATGGATCAATTTAATCATCTCTAATTCACATTTTTAACAGTGGAGTGAAAGGAATGTTTGTTAATTATTCATTAAAATACTTTTTTAAGTAAAGTCTTAATGTGAAACTGCTGTTTGATCTAGACTTCCTGGTGTAAAAATACATAATTTTGTTAAATTATGTTAAAGAGAAACTAAACTCAAACTGCAGACTTCCTAGAGAATAATGAAAACACTACATATCAGAATCCATGATACTTTCCACTCTTCAGAAGAAAAGTCACAGCCTTAAATATTTACGTCAGTTGAAAAGAATACAAACAAGTAAATTACGTAGCCTACTTACAAGTTTAGAAAAAAAATACTAACACCGAACAAAAGTACAAGAAGAGAGTTAGTAAAGGTAAGCTGATTGTGTGATTGGGGGAAAAATAAACCCACTAGCTAATCTTAATCAAGATAAGGATAAAAAGTCTAACATCAGCCCTGGCTGGTGTGGCTCAGTGGATTGAGTGCAGGCTGTGAACCAAAGGGTCACAATTTTGATTCCCATTCGGGGCACATGCCTGGGTTATGGGCCAGGTGTCCAGCGGGGGCCATGTGAGAGACAACCACACATTGATGTTTCTCTCCCTCTCTTTCTCCCTCCCTTCCCCTCTCTCTAAAAATAAATAAATAAATAAATAATCTCAATCAATCAATCAATCAATCAATCTTGTGTGTGACTGACTTTTCATCAGCTTGGGGTGTTTTAAAAAAAAAGTTTAGCATCACATCTAACAAAAAGGGAAACCACCAACAAAATTTGAGATATATGAAGTAATCAGGAGAGACCACTTTGCTGAACTCTCATGCAATTACCTTTGAAAATTTTTGAAAAGCTAGATAATTTTTTAGGAAATTAATCCCAGAAAAGCCAGAAAATCTCCTAGGTTCCATTGGAATGAATGGTGGGTGGAGAAAACATTGTTAAAGAGCACTTTACAAAAAGCTACAGGCTCAAACAATTTCATAAAGGAATGCAATGAATCCTATAGTACAGTTTGACCAAGAGGCTTTTATTCTAGGAAGTATATCAATATGGTAATATAAGACATCATATTAGTAGATGTAGGAGAAAAAATTCAAACCTTCATATTCTCTATTCACTACTATTAGTTATCAATGTATTAAAGTTCTCATCATTGTATTTAATACAAAAATAAGTCTCAGAGGTATAAAAATTATAAAGAAGATAAAATATAATAAAATATAGCTTTCACACACAAGCAAAACCCTAAAGATATGGAAAATATACCCCATTTATAATAGCAACTAAAAAGATAAAATAACTAGACCCTGGCTAGTGTGGCTCAGTGGATTGAGCAGTGGCCTGCAAACCAAAGGGTTGCTAGTTCAATTCCCAGTCAGGGCACACACCTGGGTTGTGGGCCAGGTCCCCAGTGGGGGATACACAAGAGGCAACCACACATTGATGTTTCTCTCCCTCTCTTTCTCCCTCCCTTCCCCTCTCTCTAAAAATAAATAAATAAAATCTTATCAAAAAAGAAAGAAAACAAGGGACACTCTTTTATAACCTTAGAGTGGGAATGTCTTTTTGCCTTTTTTAATATGACTCTCAGTATCCAAACACCATAAAACAATTGTTAAATTCAAAATCAAAAGTTTTAAACTTTATTAAAAAACTGCTTCCACATTATAAGTATAATCAAAATACAAATGACAAACTTGGAAACATATTCTCTCCTAGTACAAAAAGCTTTTAGAAATCAGCAAAGACTTAAAACCCAGTAGAAAAATGGGCTAAAAAATAGGGAGAGATGAAAAGATACTGAGCCTCATTGAAAAGAGAGAAATATACACTAAAACTACCCTGAGATACCATTTTCCACCTAACAGATTGGCAAAAACTAAAAAGTTCGACAAAACAGTCTTTTGGTGAGGTTATAGGAAGACTCCCTTATACAGTATGTTGCTAACAGAGGTGAAAACTGTATGCCTTTGAAGGACAATTTGATCCAGCAATCTCATTTCTATACTTACATGGATATACAGAATAATATAAACACATCACTCACCATAGCATTGCTCATAAAGGCAAAAACATTGGGAAAAACATATAAGGGTTAATCTATAAAAAATTAAATATTTTTAAAAATACACTTTATTGATTATGCTACGAGTTTCCCAGTTTGTTTCCCTTTGCCCTCCTCCGCCCAGTAGCCCCATTCCTTCCAGCAATCCACCTCCCCATAGTTCATGTCTATGGGTCACACATGTAAGTTCTTTAGCTTCTCCATTTCCGATACTGTTCTTAACATCCCCTTGTGTATTCTGTAACTACCAATTTGTGCTTCTTAATACCAGCACCTTTCCCCTCATTCTCCCCCACCCCCGTCCCAACTGATAACACTCCAAATGATCTCCAGATCTATGATTCTCTTCCTGTTCTGCTTGTTTGCTTAGTTTGTTATTTGGATTCAATTATTGATAGTTGTGAATTTACTGCCATTTTAACATTTGTTTTGATCTTTTTCTTATATAATTTCCTTTAGCATTTCATATAATAATGGCTTGGTGATGAACTTTAGTTTTATCTTTTCTGAGAAGCATTTTATCTGTCTTTCCATTCTAAGTGATAGTTTTGCTAGATAGAGTAATTTTGGCTGTAGGTCCTTGCTTTACATCACTTTGAAGATCTTGCCAATCTCCTCTAGCCTGCAAAGTTTCTTTTGAGAAATCAGCTAACAGTCTTATGGGAACTCCTTTGTAGGTAATTGTCTGCTTTTCTCTTCCTGCTTTTAAAATTATCTCTTTATCTTTAACCTCTGGCATTTTAATTATGATGTGTCTTGGTGTGGTCCTCTTTGGGTCCATCTTGTTTGGGACTCTGTGCTTCCTGGACTTCCTTGAAGTCTATTTCCTTTAACAAATTAAGGAAATTTTCTTTCATTATTTTTTCAAATAAGTTTTCAATTTCCTGCTCTTCCTCACCTCCTTCTAGCATCCCTATGATTCAGATTTTGGTATGTTGAAAGATGTCCCAAAGGTTCCTAAGCTTACCATTGTTTTTTTAATTCTTTTTTCTTCCTGCTGTTCTGATTGAATGATTTTCTTCTGTTGTGTTCCAAATTGTTGATTTAATTTTTGGCTTTATCCTCCCCACTGTTGGTTCCCTATGGATTTTTCTTTATTTCGCTTAATGCAACCTTCATATCTACCTCAGTCTTTTTCATGGGATCGAAGTACCCACTGAGTTCCTGGAGCATCCTGATAACTGGTGTTTTGAACTGTGCATCTGATAGTTTGCTTATCTCCATTTTATTTAGTTCTTTTTCTGGAGTTTTGTTCTGTTCTTTCATTTGGACCACATTTCTCCATCTCCTCATTTTGGCAGCCTCCCTGTGTTTGTTTCTAGTATTAGGTACATGGGGTATAGCCTTAGGTAATCACCAGGGTGGGGCAACCATGTTACCACTCTATTGCTCTGCGTCGGGGAGGGCTTGCAGAGAAGACAATGCCACTGCCTGGCCTCTTGAGTTTCACCTGGGAGGAAGCTGTCTCCCCACTCACACTTCACTTTTTCCCCATATGCCACTGGTGCCCTTCTAAGTTGTTGCCTTTGTGCTGAATCCAAGAGGGGGTCTGCATCAATCCTAAGTCTGTTTCAGGTCCTTTAAGAGGATGCAGTTTCTTCTGCTGCCCCAAGCCCCACTGGTTTTTACAGCCAGAAGTTATGGGGACTCATCTTCCTGGCACTGGGACCCTGGGCTGGGTGGTCTGGCCTGGGGCGTAGTCCCTCATTCCTGAGGTATGCCTCCCATTTTTTATATACCACACAGAGATGTGGGACTGCCCGTTACTGTCTTGGCATTTCTCTGTGCCACTCCATGTCTCTCTCCACTCTCTGCATCTCTACCTCTCCTCCCTTCTAGGTGAACGTAGCTTCTTTAAATTCTTGGTTGTGGGATTTCCACACAGCTCAATTTTCTGACAATTCTGGGTGATATTTGTTTTGTAGTGTAGCTGTATTTTTTGCTATAGTTCTGTGCAGGGAGGCAAGGTGTATTTGCTTATGCCTCCATCTTGACCAGAAGTATGGTTAAATATGTTGAACTTAAAAAAAAAAAAAGGGGGAAGCTTCCAATCTTCTGAGGAGGAGAGATTGCTATGGTGTCTCAAGTGAAAAAAGACCAAGTACAGAAAGATGAATATACAGTATATACCACCTTTTAAATAAAGACAAGAAAAAATATACATATAAAACACCAAATGAGAGCACAAACCAAGAAAGACAACAACATTGCAACATCAGGGCCAGTTCAGAAGAGAGGCAAAGGGAATTGCCAGGAGCAAGTTAGGAAAAATTTCAGATTGGTGACTATGCATCAAATGTAGGAGGAAACCAATCCAGACTGGAACAGTGAGACTTATGAGAAAGACGTACTACTAACACCAAGATCCCCCTGCCACTGTACCATGCTTTTAATCTGAGGACAGACTGTAAGGGGAATAATTACCCTCCAGAATCATCCTTCTTTGACCTATTTCTGAGAGCCAGGAGCCAGGAGCAGAAATCACAGAGCAGCTCTGGCCTTTTTGCACCACAGAGCTACTGCACCTGGTCTCTGCTGCACCTCTGATAGTTGCCTTGACTTTGATGCACATTCATGATTGCCCACCGACTTCTACAGGAAGAGTTCTTGTAAACTCTACAGAGCCAAAGCCACCTTATGTTCTAGAGATGCTCTCAACGTATCTCCTTTGGAGAGGCTTCACCCAATAATGCCAGTAGGTTTGTGCTTGCTACAGTTTTGCAAAGCTAAACAATATATTGCGTAAACATATATCACTAGTTCTCAAAACCATAAAAAAAGAAATGCAATGATTTCTGTAAAAGTCAAAACAGTGGTTACCTTTAATGAGAAAAAAGTGCTTGGGGGGAAAAGGAACAGCTTCTATAGTACTAATAACTTTCTATTTTTTGAACTCTGGAGATGGCAGTGAGGAGTACTGCTGGTGTTTATATTATGCTTTAAACTGTATGTATATTTGTACACATTCTTCTGTATGCGTAAGCTATTTCATAAGTTTTTAACACCCTCCCCCAATAATTGTAGAACTGAGTTTCACTTATTTACTGGCCTATGACCAGCACATATTTCCTAGAACTGCTCACTATTTTCTTCTAGTGTATTTTGAAAGTAATGCAAAATTCAAAAACTTAAATATATACAAAGGAGGGTATAAATGTAAACATATAGTAATCCATACTATGTCACTCTGAAATATATTTATATCCAAAGGTAATCAAAGTAATAAAATGTGTCCCACAAGCCATTACTGTATTTTGCCATGTATAATGTACACCCACATTTTGCTGTGTGTGTTATACATGGGATTATTATACCCATGGTACGTAACCATTATACTCATGTATAATGCACATCCTTATTTTTTCCTAAAATATTTGAGCAAAAATTATGCATCATACATGGCAAAATATGATAAATATTGAGATATTCTCCAATTAGACTCAATAAATTTCAAAATTGATATAATTCTGATGTTATCTAAGCTAAAGTTGACTTACACATGAAAAAAGAATTTCTTTAACTAAAATAAATTAGAATGGTGTGAATTCCATGCAAGAGAAATATTTAATGGACATAAATAAAAGATTCCAATAAATACCAATTTTCATCTATAAATATTTAACTGTAAAAAGACTCTCCAGTAACTAACTCAATTTAGAAGTCTGTATATTTATTCTATAATCTGAACATTTTGTTAATTTAAACATGACTTTCAATATGACTTAATGAACCTTTACTGCATTTTAAAATGTAAGCTATGATATCACACTTTTTAAAAAAAGTAAAAACAAAGAAAAATGAAGTAAAACAATGAAGTTGATTAAATTATTAACTTTTAAACTATTGGGCTTTTAGGTAATTCATCAAGTTGAATAAAATCAATGGGTTTAGGTCTATCTACACCTCTCATTGTTAAGAGTTGTGCTTTGAACCATTTAGATTAAAAAAGAAGACAGACTTTGGTCAGGGAGCTGCTAACAACAGCAGCACATTAATCAACTGGCACTATCAACATTCAACTATTTCATGTTTCCATCTTAAACTTCTTTCAAAAATAAGAATGCAAAAGACTCACAGTTTAAGTTAGCTGAGATATTGTGCTTTAAAAAAAAATCCTATCGAATAATGTATTAAAGTGATATATGTTTTTGAGAAGAAAATAAAAATGTAACATCATTAATTTAGTGACAGCTCAAATTAAAAGGAAAAACAGTGAAGCAAATATATTTGTAAGATGAAAGACTGCTTATAAAAGTTCTTATAGTAAATTTGATTTTATTTGCACATAAAACATTTATAATTTTATTCACAAATGATCTCTTTTGTGTTCTATTCAGTAACAACATGATATTGTCCTGAACTTTGGAGTCATAAGAAAATGACTTTAATGAAACAAACAAAAGGAGGTCAGTAGTTTTTCATCATTACTAAAATATTGTGGTGGCAGACATAACACTGTAGCCTTTCTTCAATGCAAAAGCACACGGCAGCAATGAACTACAGCAATAGCAGCACGCCTGGCAGCTGTGAGTTCCCAGGCCAGACAATGCAGCTCCTGCCTGGGCGAGCACTGTAACTGACCTGCCGGCCTGGCCTTGCTCACGAGACTGAATAGATAGACGGACTTGACATTTAATTCTGCCACGCCATCTAAAACCCTCAAAGACAGGAAGAAAGATAAGAGCTTTCAGATATACTGCCCAAGTTTTCAAGATACTGTGAATCCCAATGTACCATTATGACAAAACAATAATTTAATTTGTCACAAAGAATGCTATCAAGTAATAGAAGTGAAATAGAAAAAACTAGGGATAGATTTTATTGTTTTACTTGTAATAACAACAGAAAAAAAATGTAAAGAGATAATGTTTAACTCAAGTTGTCAATGACATGTGACCACCATGTGGTAAACATTTCCCTGTAAATCACAGGGGAAAAGTTATTCTACTAACTGATAGTCTGAATTAACCTTAATGTAACTCTTATATCATCTATAGGCTCAAAAGCATCAAAATACATTTACTATTCATAATGTAAAGACATAGCATTTCTCTCCACCTTGCTACCTTTTATGGGTGTCCTCAATGAGATTATCAATATAGTAGAGCTATTAAATTAGACTTAATACTGTTTCAAATAGTGAAATAATTATGATTAAATTTTAAAATTGAAAAAGTAATAGTATTTATATTGGTTACTGAAGACCAAGCATCAAAACTAAAATTTAATCAGTAGTATTGCATAGGATTTAGAAATATCATTTGGTAATCGGAAAGACTTAAGTTTGAGTCTCCATCCTTGGTATGTTTTTATTGCTAAGAAAATGTGATGAAATAGTAGCTCATAGGGAACTGTGCTGGTGTCCCTAAAACTTAACTAATTATAAGTCACTTAGCTGATTGTTTTTAAAAACAAAGTACAGGTAAAACATAAGCAATATTATCCCATCAATTTAACAGCTTATTCAAATTATAACCTATTCAAAATCTCCAAGAAATTAGTTAGTATAACTTATTTAAGAGATTTTTTTTTACCAATTCAAATTCTTGACAAAAATTATACATGTGATAAACATGTTCCTGTAAATCATAGGGGAAAAGTTATTCTACCAACTAATAGTCTGAATTAATCTTAATGTAATTCTTATATTATCTATAGGCTCAAAACATCAAAGTACATTTACTATTCATAATGTAAAGACACAGTATTTCTGTGTCTTTAAGCACAGTTAAGCAGACACACAGTCAATAAACATTTACTGAGCACCTACTATGTGCAAGGCACACGGGATACAGTACCATTCCTTGAGGAGATCACAATCTAAGCTGAGAAAGACATAGATTTAAATAGAAGGTGGTGGGCTCCAAAATCAAAATACATAAAAGTAGAGAGATGGTAGAAAGGGAGTAACACCTTCAAAAGTTGACTTTAAGTCACTAAGTAGCCAATTAAGAATGGTACTGTTACTATGCATTCAACCCTTTATATTGTGAATTCCACACCTATGGATTCAAACGACTGTGAGAAAATATTTGGTGGGGGGGGGGCAGGAAACATGTTATATTGTTGCTGACAAATAACATCAGTGTAATAGCAGTGGTAGTTAGGCCTACTGCTGTTGCCTCTGCATTTGACATGTACAGACCTTTTTCCCTGTTGTTACTCCCTAAATACAGTACAACAACTATATGCATAGCACTTACATTTTATTAGGTATTATAAGTAACCTTTATAGATGATTTAGAGTATGTGGAAGAATGTGCATAGATTACATGCAAATACTTTCATTTAAGGGACTTGAGCACCTAAAGATTCCAGCATCCTTGGGGGTTCTGAAACCTATTCTCTGCAGATACAAAGGGATGACTATGCACTGTTTGGTATCAGGGAGCAACTAATTTTTAAGACAATTTCAAAGAAATTAACTCTTCACTGAAAACTGGTCAGTAGGACTAAAGAAACACTATAAGGCTACAATTCAAAGAAAGTAGGATAAAAATAGAGTCCACCCTGCCTAGTAACATAGTATTACCTACCACAAGCATACAAACATTGATTTTCACATGGTTGGTTTACTACATATTAATACAAAGATTAAAAATGTATTCACCTTGAAGGGAAATAGGATTTTACACATTATGACAATTATGATTGACAGGGTCTGCCCACAGTGCTGTTAAGAATGATGCTGAGGCTGAATCCAGACTCAGCAGAACTGTTATGAATAATTAGCAATGTCTGCTATAAGAAAGGGAAGAAATGAAGGGTATGGTCTGTGTATTTGACATCTGTAATATCTTGAATTTTCTCTGAAAAAAACTGTATCCTATTTGTACAGGACCCCACAAAAAAGCTGAATTTAACTAGTTTAATATTAAAGTCAACAAACAATCAATTAAGGGACTGGATTACAATAAACACTGTTTAAGGAATCCATCCCGTCCATAAATCATTCCTTCTTTTCTCAGAAACATTCCCTGATCCAGGACGCAGGCACCATAGTCTCCCAGCCAGAGAGTGCCTGAGCCCTGACTGCATCCTAATCAACATGGGATAATGAAGTTTCTCTTCCTTGGGAGTTTAGAATTGGGATTCAGGAATAGCCAGGTTCGTTTTCATATATGGAACTGCAACATGCAAACTATGGTGGTCATGTGCTACCACTCAACCAGAGAAACAGAAAAGCTACTCAGTCTGCAGAAAGATGGATAAAGAAAACCTACAGAGCCAGAAAAACAAAGCAAACAAGAATACTTTCTGGATTCCTGAGAACCTTCCTTTCCCAGCTAAATCCCCCTTCAACTGGATCCCTTTTCTTTATTTAAGCTAGTTCAAATTGATTTGTTATTTAAAGCCAAGGGCATTAACTAATAAAGGATAATAGGGGTTGTGAGAAAGTGAAAGAAAATAATCTTATAGAAGAGTCAAAAAAAAAAAGGAGAGGGAAGAATAAACAGAATAATTAGAAAAAATCAAGTGACTTCTCCACCACACATTAAAATTACCATAGAAATTAATTCCTTCAGCTCTGTACCCTCTCTTTAAAGGATATATGTGATAAACATAAAAAAACCTGACCTTTGCCCTGGCCAGTGTGGCTCTGTTGGTTGGGCATCGTCCCAGTTCAATTCCTGCTCAGGGCACATGACTAGGTTTCAGGTTCACTCGCCAGTCTGGGTGCATATGAGAGGCAACCAATCAATGTTTCTCTCCCTCTCTTTCTCACTCCCTTCCCCTCTCTCTAAAAATAAATAAAAATCTTAAAAAAAAAAAAAGGAACCTGACCTTTGTTTCTTCTGTCCTCACTGCATCCAGCAGATAATGCAGAAGCTCCTGACTGTCCTGTTGTTGAAAACTTTTAAATCGAGGGGCTCTATGATTTAAAAACAAAATAGGAAAGGGAAAAAAAGGAACAATCATTTCATCCACAATATATTACTAATATTTAAAATCACTTTGAAATAACATGTAGTCAAAGATTAAATTTACTTCTTTCTCTACTAAGCTGAAAGACAAAATGTGATTACTGTTTCAATGAGGATGAGATCTTAGGTGTATTGAGAATAATATGACTATCATTTATCAGGCAACTACTACATGCCAACCACATACATTAAGCTTTACATATGTAAAAGTAACACAATCCTCAAACAGTGTGGAATTCACTATTTTATCCAGTTTATAAATGAGTGCTCAGGGGGATTATTTAAATAATTTGCAAGGTGACAGAACAAGCAAAAAATGGTATTCAAACCTGAGCTACTGTTATATTCTTACCTCAAAATAACCAAAAGAAAAACAAATGATGTTTATATTAAAAACTATAAACTGGTATTTCTTTGAATCTATTTATTTTGAAGATTTGACAGGTTTTCTGTGTATTAACTTAAAAAATCAAGTGCTATTCATAGAGACATCAACACAACAAATGTTTAGTTGATTTCAGTAACTTTAAAAAGTAGTATTTCTAGCAATAAGATCCAAGGCTAAATGAACATTTTTGCCTAACTGCAAACAAGTTCTAAATTTAGAAAGTCTGCTCTAAGATGAAGAAAGAATTTTAACATAACACAAAATACTAAGAATATTTTATGTAGTAGAAGACAGATTTAGAATGATCTCATTATAGTATGGTATAGCATATAACATACCTCATTTGATATACATAACAGTGCTATTAAGGAATTCATAATTAACACAAACTTCATTTTACACTTGAGAAAACTAAAAACAAGCTGAGTGCCACTGACATAAATCCAGGCCTTCTGATTCTTGAGTTCAGTACTTTAGCATTATTCCTCATTATCTCAGGATAAACAGTCCTCCCAGTAATGTACTAATGTGAGGCCCTGGTGCTAAAACACTTTCTAAACTCACAGTGACTCCAGCCTGTAACAGGAACCATCATTTCAGTTAGCACTGCTCAGTCTTGCTAAGCAGCAGCAAATAGCAGCATGATGTTGAGAACACTTTCATTTACTCCCCAGAGGGGCTTCCCTTTCTGCATGTGGTGGGGTGTCCACCTCCTAGATCAGAGGCAGGGACAGAAACCAAGATGGATACAAATTCCAACCCTATCTGGGCCTCCACAGCTGGAATCCACTCAAGGCAGAAATTGCACAACACTACATTTATGCTGTAGGTATTAGAAAAGGTCAGTGGAGTGGAAGAAGGCTGGAGGGGGAAGCAGGGAAATCCCTCAGAGCTCCTCACCAGTCAGGGTACAAGTAGGAGGAGCCAGTTATGGCTTTCAAAGCAGTCACACAGGAAGGAAATCAGTCCTGAACAGAGCAGGAGCTGTCCCCACCATGACCCTGCCTATAGCTCCATCTCAACCAGGCACAAAGCACTTATCACTTGCTAAACCACTGAAGAACACTTAATAAGCCTGGATTCTTCTCTTTCTTCCTTTATCTAGGATGGGGGGGGGGGGGAATCATATGATGACTTATGGAATCTCTAATGAAGATTCTGGGTTACCAATACCAAAAGGGATCTTCAAGCTTAAAGGATTAAAAAAAAAATCACCAAATATATGAAAAGATTCAACCCATTCAAAATAAGAGAAACTCTACACAGTCACAGGAAATGTACCTTAGTAAAAGTGTTCCTGTGGGAAAGAGGAGGGAACTTCTAAAACCTTCAAATTGTTAGAGAAAAATGTATACACACTCACAAAACAGGAATAGACTATCAAGAAAAAGAAGACATATCAGTCCATTCATAATCCCAAAACTCTCTCAACTCAAACATAACAAATACACAAAGATAAAACAAAAAAGAGCTTAAGTGAGATTCAGTGAAAAAAAGAAAAAGACCCACAAAGCAAAAATAGAACTTAAAAAGGAAGAAAAAAAAACAGAACAGTCTTTATGGGCTCTGGGCCTGGAAAGGCTCAGAGATGAAGGGTGAAGAAAACTCTAAAGTACTCACACTGCAGACGGGCCAGACCCAGGCTCACTGTTTAAGGATGGTTGATCTTTCCAAGAGCCTGAAAGGAAGCCTTTGGGCAAAGGTTGCCTGAGGCCACAACAGAACATAGTCTAGGGACCTGTAGCTGACTCAGGCCTTCCACAGACTCTTCTCACATCCCTAAAACCAAGGTAGCAGCCAGGTAACTGTGAACCATTAAGAGACCTGGATCTCCAAGGCCAGATTGTGGGGCAGGTGTGAGGCTATCTTAACATTTTAAATTTTTAGGCAGTGAGGATGGAGGCATGAGGCTGAAGAGGTGATGGGAGTGGTGGGAAAACAAGAAGGAAAGGAAGTGGGGGATAGCAGGCAGAGCTAAGGTGGTTGAGGACTACAAACAAAAAAAATCTATTCTGAAGGAGCCTACAATGCAAAATTATCAAACACATAAAAAAATATAATGTTAAAAAGTCAACAGCTGAAATAAATTTACTTCATTCGAAATAAATTTTATAGAACTGCTCTAAAGACGTTATAATAAATACGTTGAGAATGTCCAAAAATGTACAGGTATAACTGCCAATAAAAGCCTACATATTAAGAAAAGTTGGAAAAATGGACTAAGAACATGTACAATAGATATTAATAAGATAGCCAGTTAAAAATACTAGAAATAAGACAATAAAACCACAAGTAAGAGTACAAAAGATGGGATAAATGTTAAACATTTGAAGGGTGAATTAGTAAATTAGAAGATAATACTTAAGAACATACCCAAATACTACAGTATACTGTATTTTCATTTGATCTAGAGAATTTGGTTGTACTCTTTAAGGTACCTGACACACCACAGAATATTCTTAAGAGAAATCTAGCATAGTATGTGCAAGATCTGTATGCTGAAAACCACAAAACTTTGATGAGAAAAATCGAAGACCCAAATAACTGAAAAGATGTGTCATAATCATGCACTGGATGACTCAACATTAAGATGTCACTTCTCTCCAAACTGAGCTGTACATTTAATGCAACTCCAAATGAGAAACTAATTCTAAAATCCATATAAAAGAGCAAAGGACGTAAAATAGTTTAAAAAAAAAAAAAACGAGAGAAGCTTGAGGAATCACACTACCAATTCCAAGACTTAATATGAAGCTAGAGCAATCAAGACATTGCAGTACTGGGGTAAGGACAAATACATGTAACAGAATAGAGTTCAAAACTAGACCTGACATATCTGACTTAAATCTTCACTGGACTTTTTAAAAAGTCACTTTTCTTAATATGCAACTCTTATTAAAATAAACATAATGAAGTGTTGGGGACCACTCTGTGTGGTTTCCGAGACTGTAGACCCACAAAAGCAAGCCCTGAAAGGGGCTAGAAAGTCTCCCTGGAAAACCAAGTGAAAACGCAGGTGGCAGACATGACTCGACTCTAACACCAGGGTTCCCATGGGAATCATATCTAAAATATACAGTGTATCCTTTGATGTTTGCTGCTTTGTTTTGTATGGTGCTGGTGATATAAACGGGATGTTTAAGTTCAAGGCATAAGGAGTAAACTCTGATGTCAGGATGACTAACAGATCCTGACATACGACAGATCTGTGTTCCTTCAATTGTTATCTATAGATAATACCTGGTTTTGTATGACAGTAGCCTTTTTGACATCAATTGATGAGCTATGCATGTATGTTGTATACACTACACATACCATTCCCAATAAAAGCCGTTTGGGAGAAGGGTTCAGGGCATTCCCCACTAGAGGGAATTGCCACCCCTTTTCCCACCAGAACAGTAAGATTGTGTCCTGGACGACTTCTTCACCATCTACCGTGGATGGGAAGATTCTGCAGGCCAGAGTTCCTCCCACAACAAAGCAAAAGAAAATGCAATTTTTTAATGTTTTCAAATAATGTTTCACCCAGTAATTCTATTTGTCCTACAAATGAACTCTCACAAGTACAACAAGATGTATATACACACATTCACACATACAGGATTGAACAACAGTAGGTTTATAGTTGTTCATATGGAATACAACAGTTAATAAATAATACAAGAATAAACTGTTTTGCATACTCACAACTGTAAACCTACTTTTTCCCACCCTCTATACACATATGTAAAATCAAGTAAGTTACATTCACATGTGCTATATGGAAAGGTGTACAAGATATACTAAGCAAAACAAACAAGTTGCAGACAATTTTTATATGCTTGTATATACAAAATTACTTTTAAAAAGAATAAAAACACAATATTAGTTTGAGTTATCTATGAGCACCTAGTTAATAATTTTTTAAAATTTATAAATCCTTATAAAACCAGGAAAAAAGATATAAAACAAAGTTATTTTGCATAGAGTCTAAAAACAAATTTCTAAAATACCTAATATCCTAAGAAATTTTTAACTCTTTGAGGTACCCATGTCTCTGAAAGTTTTCAGGGATTTTTTGTTGTTGTTGTTGTTCCTCAGGCTTTGAGAAAACAGCATTTGCCAAGCAAATGAGACATGCAATATACACACTACATTTTTTACTATATTTTATCATGGCACATTATGCTCAGTGAAATAAGCCAGTCACAGAAAGACAAATACTGCATGATTCCACTTATATGAGGAATCTGAAATAGCCAAATTCATGGAATCAAAGAGTAGAACGGTGGTTGTGAGGGGCTGGAGAGAGGTGAAAATGAGGAGTTGCTAATCAGTGGGCATAAAGTTTCAGTCAAGCACTATGAATAAGCTCTAGCCCTGGCTGGGTACTCAGTTGGTTAGAGTGTTATCTTGATACACCAAGATATGGGTTTGATCCCCAGTCAGGGCACATACAAGAATCAACTGATGAATGCCTAGACGAGTAGAACAACAAATTGATGTTTCTCTATCTCTATCTCTCAATCTCTTCCTCTCTTTCTGTAAAAGATCAATCAATAAATTTTGTCTTAAAAAGGTGAATAAGCTCCAGAGATCTGCTGTACGACAGTGTATCTACAGTCAACAATAATGTATTACACATTTAAAAATTGTTTAAGAGGTAGAGTTCATGTTGTATTCTTTCCACAATAGATCAAAAAAGAAGAAATTAATGTTGTTGCAATACTATAAGATAAAACATAATAAAACAATACAATGCCATGCCACAGATAACAAGTTTAATTAAAATGAAATATTAAAGGTTGTAGGTATGCAAAAATGCCAGTTTATATTTAAAGCATTTTGTTTCTACATATTTTAGTTCATTGTGGACTGAGGAGTTTATGAACTCCATGACAAGGTCCATTTTTAATACATTATGGGATGAGTACCTGGACTGTAGCAAGTACTGACAACAATGTAAACCCTCAATTTTCTAGATGAAGGAATAAACAAATACATTAAAGCTAAGTGAGGACCTTTATGGCATGTGTTTATTTTCAGGCACTCAAAGATTTTGTTTTTAACATACTGTAATATCTTGAGAAATTCTGTTAAACTCTATCTGCCTTGAAGCTCAACTTTTAAAAGAAAGAGACTAGGTTAGATGATGCTTTTAGATTTTACAGTTCTATAATTTTCTTACTTTGGTGTAGCACACCACGGGCTCCAGCATCAGGACAGACCTCTATTTGTGCCCTGGCTTTGTCACTATGAAATGAGGTAAGCCACTTGACTTCTATGAGTCTCAGTTTCCTTACAGAGAAAATTGGGGTAAATAATCACCTCTTTAGAGTATTACAAGATATAATTTTCATAAAGCACAGAGCTGCAACTAAATAATGTTAACTCTTTCTCTTGGTAGTCTAGGCAAAATAGCAATGTTATAGAGTGAAAGGACTCATTAAGTATAAATGCAACAGTATTTGTAACTCAAGATTATTTATGTGAAGCATGTAGGTGCACCCACTTCTGACACAGCTGGCTGAAAAGAGCTTTAGGAGAGAGCGGTCCTTTTTCAGTTTCCTTCATGCTGTGAAGAAACAGGATCAAGGCTGAGGTCAGCGGGCCAGGGCTCGAAAGTTCTACCGTTAATGGGTCCTTTGAAAACATGATCAATGCTAGGTCAGAAATATGTTGTTTATTATTTATAATCAAACAGTTATATTTTATTTAAATAATGATAACTCAATTGCTTCAACTGTATTAAGAAACTTCATTCTCTTGTACATAAAATATATCAAAATTAAAAAATGGAATTACTTGAAAAACACAGGTATAATCATATCATCTGCCCTTTACTTAATAAAACTATCAGCTTAAGAATAAAATCATCAATCTTTAGTTGCTTGTAACTGTCCCTTAATGTACTCTCCTAAAAGTAAAATTATGCATCTACTTGATATTTGTACCCTTTTACAAATAATCATAAATTATATTTATTAGCAAAACTCCATACCTTTCCTTTCCCCAAATATTCTACTATTAAGTAAGGACTGGGAAATTATGTCACCAAATCTGTACACCATCTCCCTCTTTTAAAGAAAAAAGACAAAAGCAGCTTAAACTGTGTGAAGAATCAATGCACTTTATTTTAGAATTTTTTTCCCACCAAGTTTTGTTTTCTAAAATATTAATTTCACCAGCAACCTCCCTCTCTTTATAGACAATGAACAAAAAGCAGATTCTAAATGTAATCCTCAAACCTTAGAGTATGTTACCCTCTAGGAAAACTATCAAATATACTGTCTCATTCATGTATTCATGAAACACATGTTACATATATATTTCATACTAACTAACCTTAAAAATCCACCATCTGGCTAAAACCATGGAAAGTTATAATTTTCCATAACTTTTGAATATCAGAAGCACTTTCTTCCATGTTAAGTATATTGAAGGTTACCTCAAGAGTCAAATGCAAAATCTAAGGCAGTTTCAAAGCCCAAGCACTAAGGTAAACTATCCTCCACTCCCAAATAAAGCATTTTTAGACAAAGTAAAAAATTTTTTCAGAATAAGTCAGTAAATAACCTTGGTTATGAAAGCACATTTTAACTTTGAATACAAAACTAAGTTTGCTGATGAGAATACAATGATGCAACAATAAATCTCACAAACATGTTGACAGGAAGAAGCTAAATGCAAAACAGTATATATTATATTATTTCATTTACATATAATATTTAAACAGGCAGAACTAATCTGTCCTGTTAGCAACCAGGTCAGGGGTTATCCCTGTTAGGTCAGGAGGTAGTGAATGGAAGGTAACCTGAAGGGGACTTCCAGCTGCTGGAAATGTTCTGTTTCTTGAGCAAAGTGTTGGTTAGTTTTAGTTCAGTGTGCTCACTTTATGAAAATCCATCATCTATACAAATATGGTATATACTTCTCTGTATAAATACTTTAATAAAAAGTTTGTTAACAGTAAGAACACTGCTAAGATGCATACAAATATTAACAAGTTGAACCCAACAACATATAAGAATAATGATACATCATAACTAAGTGGGGTTTGTCCTAGGACTGAATACCAGATAGGTTTGAGAATCAATCAATGTAATTTGCCACATTAACACAAGGAAGGAAAACCATATGATAACCTCAGCAGATGCAGAAAATGTATCTGACAAATTCATCATCCATTCATGACAAAACTCTCAGAAAACTAGGAATGAAAGGGAATATTCTCAACCTTATGAAGAACATGTATGAAAAACCTACAGTTAACTTCATTCTTAATTATAGGAAAAACTGAATGTTTCCACCCTAGTTTGGGGATTAAGGCAAGGATGTCTGCTCTCATAACTTCTATTCAACATATTACTGCTGATTCAAGTCAGCATGATATGGTAAAAAAAAGAAACAAAGGTACACAGATTACAAAGGACAAAGTAAAATTGGTTATTGAGAGAATAGTGATCATACTCTCTCTACATTGATAGTCCTGCAACTCAGGTCAACTCTGTACTAAAAAAAAAACTAAGTCCTAAGATTGATCAGCTCTAATATGTAATTGCCATATAGTAATCTTGAGACACTGATCCACATGTGAATAGTCAAACTTAACATTCAATTTCATTTCATGGGAAACCTTTTCAAACAAGTAAGCATTAACCTCCACTCGGTAAAATAGTCTTCACTATCTCACATCACTTTAGAAAATGGCATTGGGATCTACCATGAAAAATATAAGGGACTGAACAGGCAATGACTTTATGGTCTGCTTTTTTGACAACAACAAAAAAAATACAATATTGTCTTTCAAAACTGCCTCCTTAGAAGAAAAATCTGAGATTACTACATTGGGTTAAGAATTTTTAGAATTCTTCTTTGCTCAGTGTTTTTGAGAGACAGATCATGAACTAAACAGAAACTCTTTTTTCCTCTAAAACACAAATCAATTTCTAACTAAAATCAGTATTACTAGTCCCAATGCCCTCCAGGAAAAGACCACCAGGAATATGCCTGCAGTTGAACGAGGTGGGATGGCACTAAGGGAGAACACAGAGAACCATGGGGTGTTTCAATAACAGGATGTTTGAAAGAACCATTATAGGGCTTGGGCTCTAGTTGGGTGATTCAGTGAGGAGTGGAAACTTGAATACTGTCAGAAAGTGAGGGTAATTCTATAATTAGGTATCTCAATAAACCTTATCTGTGGGTGGGGGTGGAAGAATGAGGATAAAGCTACAACTAGTAAACAGCCCTCAATCATTTAGGCCAAGAGACAGGGCACTAGGGATTTTCTAAGTGGTAGGGTAACCTGCTTTTTGTGTGTATTTAGATAAAATCATGAAAGTGGGCTTGCTTTGTCTCATTTTGTCAGACTTAGAGTAACCTAGCTGGGGTGGTATTCCAAGAGATTGTTTGAATAACGTGGCCTAACTGTGGGCACTGAATGTCAGAGGCTGCCTCTTTTTTTCTCCTCATTAGCTTAAAAATCTATTATTAGATTAGGCTTCAAAAAACCTTTAGATGTTCACTATTAAAACCAGATCTATCTTTAAAGAACAAAAATGCTGTATTTAAGCAAATGCCACCAGTAACTACAAAATAGAAGTCCTAGTTATGATCAAAAAAGTCAAACTCTTCTTGTTATTTCTAGTCCGTTTGTTTGAAAGCTATCACAATATTGTTGTGTTGTTTGACCCATATGTTTGAAACGTATCTTAAAGTTATGATTCTGGAAGTTTTAAATCTGATTGTTAATTTTCACGAAATACTACTGAATTTTTTTTTTCAAACCCTCTGACCACCATCTCAGTTGAGAGTTCTGAGAAACAGGAAAGAGATTTCAGCAACATCAGCGGCCCTTCTTACCAGTTGAGAGTCTGATGAAGGAAAAATCTTGAGCTTTGTACCATTTTCTTTTATCTCATTCATCAGTTCAGTAAGAATATAAGACTGTGCCAAGTTCTAAAAGAAAACAAAAGTAAAGTCTGCTGGTTCAGGTATACTATGTCTCTGATTTTATGGAATAAATTACTCTCCCAAAGTTTCAAACTGGGTCTAGCATAGCATAATATTTTTAAGTTAAAAAACGTAATTGAATATATTTTACACTTAATAAATGTCACTATTACTGACAGAGCCATGACAAAGTACAGAGAAGACATTTAAGACGCACTGTAGAAAAAGGTTTATATGTGTGTATGACAATGGCTAAAAAGAGCCTAAAACAAACAAAAAGAAAACAAATCTCTAGGTGAACATGTAGCAATAGAAATTTCTAGATGAACATTTAGCAGTCATTTGACAGTCTACAGGAATGCAAACAAATATAAATTAAGATTATCTTTTACATTTTACAAAGCTTTCTGATGGCTCTTACCTGCATAACTGCATTAAAAAAACAGGTATTTCCTAAATTCGTAATTCCCTTTACAGATGTTATACAGCTGCCTTTTCTTCCCTTCTTTTTTTCACCTGTTTCACATTTTTCTTCACAAAGTTTTATAATTTTGGGAAAGGTACCTAAGTTAGAAAAAAACATAACTGACATGAAATGTAAAATTAAATATATATCATTTGACATAACTTAAATACATTATTTGAAATTAAATAAGATGTTTCTCCTGAATCAGTATTCCTAAAGGGCTGGGACACAAACACAAATAAACATCTTGAGTAAAGCAATTAATTTTAATTCATTTTAATATACGCATCTACACCTCATACCACACTGCAGAATAAACTCCAGATGAATTAAAAAATCAAATATAAAAGAGTGAATTAAAAACAAAAGCACAAAAGATCCAAATCACAGTTTCTAAATACCATTCCCTACTAAAAGGAATGTAGACTTCTTGAAAAAGAGGCTGATTCTTAACATGGGGCAGCCAAGAGGCAAAATGAGCCTATAACATTATTATTGTGCCTGAAAATAAGGTAGTGCTCACAAAAAAAGTGATGAGTATATCAAAATACACAGGAGCCATTCTTAACAGGTTCCCACTGTTCCAAAGTGGGGCAATTTGAATATCAAAATAAAGAAGGGCACTAAATAGATTACCATTCACTGAACAAAATGAAAGTGACATTGAATTGATAATTAAATAAAAGCAAATCACCATACAGTGACAGTTTTTTAATATTATTCTTGCAACTTTTCTGCATTTGAAATTTTCAAATAAAAAGTTAAAAAAAGTAATAAAATTACAATATAAAAGGTAAAATACCTAAGCATATAGTACATAAGTGCATGTTTTGGGTTTACTAACTTGTATAATTAATGCAAATTTGTAAATTATAGTATCGTATTTAACATCAGTCTGAAAATGAAGACCAATTCCTAACATTTATGAACTAACATGATTAATGATATCTATTTTAACATCAGATTACTTTCTGAATCATTATTATTTGAAGTTGGACAGGAAATTCCCAAGTTCTCAAATTTTTTGGTTTTTAACTGAATGTTCTTTTAAATTCAATCCCTTTCAACCTCAGATTGTGTAGTCCTTTACAATTACATTAAATAATTTATTCATCTAATACTGACACGCTGCCTTGCACTGCTAATTAACTTCTAAATGTTTGGCAGTTTGCCCCTCCAGTCAGATTAATGGAGATTAGGGAATGTCCCTGACTGTCTTTTTCTTCAACAACGGTATGATATTGGGAGTACATACATTATAAAAATTCAATGTCAAGGAAAACCTACAAGATTAAACAGAAAATATGGTAGACTTATAGCCCTCCATGTCTCCGATGACCTCTTCAGAAGAAATAAGGTAAGACAGCCCCTCCCCACCCCGCCCTTCTGTACAACAGTATTATGGGAGATGACCAGGGGCGGAGGTAGCTCTAGTCTCAGGACAGGAGCAAGAAACAAACACCATAAAGAAAGACTTGGGTACTGGCAGACTGATGTCAGGCACATGCTATTGGTTCAAACAAAGCGTGACTTGGCATCTTTGACTTTTGCCCCTCCCCACAAAGGCATCTAGAGGTAGGGCTCCAGTATCAGTTAAGTGAGACTATTAACACATTTGCTCATAGACTTTCCATAAGGATTAAACAAGATGCTATTTGCAATGGTTAGCACTACTTGTGTGAAAAACAGTCCAGAGAGCCTACCAGGAATCATTATTTGTGCCAAAATCAGTATCTTCATGGGCTAGCCGGACTAGCCTGGGCTAGTCCGTTGCTTATCTGCTCCTTTTTTTCTGTTTAATCATTTTCTGTACTGAGGGGTTTTTTTTCTCAAGTTTATTTCTTATTTCTAATTGGATTTTCTGAATTGCTAATGTGAGTTTTTCCTTTTATATTGACTGGTTTTCAAAATTTCTTGGCTTTTCTTTTTAACATGTGAAACTATCTTATCTCATTGAGAAAAATGAGTTGGTGGTTTCTAAAATGTTTCTATCATTAAAGCAAACTGATTGCATGGAAAAGATTTTTCTTTCAAGTCTTAACTTTTTTCTTAGCCTATGATACAATATTTTTTCATAAACCCTATTACCTGCTTTTCCCCTTTATTCCTGGTTGCTTATTCTTTAAGGAAAGAATAAGCAAACAGGTTATTGAATGTCTGTTGTCCACATATTGAAGAGTTGTTCTTAACTCCCAACTCTAGAATTCCAAGTTAACACAGTGAAGAACAAGAAAGATCTCTTCTCCTGTCCTCCAGGTATTACAATAAGTGATAAGAACTAAACTCCATACAACAGTTTTGGAGCAAAAACTAGTACAATTAATGGAGAAGGTCACCAAAGTGCAGAGACCAGGCATGCAGAAAAGAGAGAGCAATAAAAAGCCAGACAGTATTCAAATTTGCAAGTGAATGTACGAGCACATGACAAAAAAACCGTCAGTGTTTAAGAAGCACTACACAAACAAGAAGCAGCCCCATAGTGATCCTGGCTGGGGTTGCAAATGGGAGCTGTCCACCTCTTTATTATTATATCTGAGATTGCAACTGAAGGCTAGAATTGGCAAGTTTCACTATAGCCATTGCCACTAGATGGTTTTCATAGTGATTTGTAAGAGATTTATGATGAAACAGTCATTAAATCCACTCATTATTCTACCTCTCAGCACAGGTTCTTACTCTGATTTCACATTTACAAAACTCAGTCTCCATCAGGTTAAGTAATTTGCTGATGGTCATAATGATAATCTTTTAAATTATAAATCCATTGTTATTTTACCACATAATTTCTCTTCTATGACTTATGTACAATGAGAAGAATCATTAAAGAAAGTAGGGTAAGATTCTTACAGGTTTGGGTATATGCAATCTTAAACAAATGTGACTCTTCAAAAGTATTTTCTTCAGTTAACATTCTTAATAAATGTTGCCATAACATTTTTTTAGCTTATTAACATGAAAACAGAGTGACTGGGAGAACTAAACTATATAGATTATATTAGCTATATAAAAATATATTACATATATACATTTATTATTCACTTGGGAAAATACTTCCAGAAATAAATATTTTAATTTTGTAAGAACAAATAGCATTTTAAAACCATAACACATAAATGATTTATTTATCTGTGTACCACATTTTCCATCAGTTTTCAAAACATCTGGGACAGCATCCTAAAGTAAACAATGTTCATAAGACCATCTGGACAAAACTGCAGGCAAAAAAAAAAAAGCATAAACATATGGAAAAACAGATTTTACTCTTCCCTTCAGCAGTAAGGGATAACAAATGTCTAGCCTACACATATCCACGCTTCACTGTGCGATGCTTTTCAGCACCACCTGGCTCTCCAAGCAGAGCCACCAAATATGGACAGCTCTGCCAGAAAGAACATATCCATAGGCAAGAGCAATAAAAATAGTTTATTTCATGGTTAAATTGCCACTTCACACAAGTGGCAAGGATCTATTTGTTGACTTTTACATGTAAGTCTGTGAGAACAGATTCAAAATTAATTATGCTATTGGACTTGAATATTAAATAGTTTAGATAATTTAACAAGAAAATAAAATGACATTTTCTAAGAACTATTTGTTTAATTAAAGTGCAAGTTTTTCATTTTACTGAATAGCACATTTATAAAATGTGACAGTTCAAATTCAATCAATTTATCAAATGTCCATTAAACCACTACCTATATATATACTCAACTGCATATGATTTATGACTATGGAATAAGGAATTGATACACAGTGAACAGCACCGAGATATTGAGCCTTAAATTCATGATAATGTCTTACTAAAACTTTAGAAACCAAACATACATGTACATTTACTCACTAAGAAACTGAAATCAAGTTTAAGATTCTAGATTAAAACAAGAGTGTCTCAGAATCAGTCTCTCAATCATTTGACATAAAAACAGGTACATGTTTTAATAAGAAGCAATTTATTACTTCTATTAAAGAATAATTACTGATCATTTTGTTTTTAGAGATAACAGAGCTTTCTCATTCTGGCAGTGATTTTAGATCTTACTCACTTTAAGAGCCAAATGCACCAGGGACTACACTTCCGAATGTTTTGAAGTACAGTGTAATTAAAAGCTGCTACAGCAATAACAAAGCTGCTACAGCAATAACAAAAAAGACAAATTATACAAAATTCTGATTATCATTTGTCTTGTCCTCAAGTTTTACCTGAACCCATGAAATGCCTATAATTAGAAAGAATTTCAGTGTTGAAAGATTATTTTATTAAAAGGGATTTACTGTCTTACCTTTATATTACCAACACTGTCATCAGTTATTGCACTCATGTGATCAAGTAACATAGACACCAGAAGGTAAACAATATTAAGAAAAAATTCAGGCATTCTAGATAAAGTGCTTAAAGCTCTTTTATATCTCTGTAGTTTACCTTTAATCCTATAATCTGAGTACTCAAAGAGCTGCTGACTAACCTGATAAGATTTTGTGCATACTCAGGTCTTGCAAGACAGAAAATTGGTTGAAGCACCGGGCAAACACACACACACACACACACACACACACACAAAATTGATGGGTGTGGCAAAAATGGCATTAAGAACTCCATTATTACCCCCAAACCCCTAAAAACTATAAACAAAGTTAAATATAAAAAAGTGAGTATTCCTGTCAACTATAACCTTTGTATAATCTTTCTGGAGGGTAGTTTAACGCCAGTAATTAAAATTTAAGATATGCTTATAAATTGGCCAAAAGTCCCCCCAAAATTTAACCTATAGAAATAAAAGAGCAAGTACACAGCGATGCATCTTTTCTTATCATGGGAGGAAATTGAGAACAACCAATAGTGGATGTGTTGCCAAGTAATATCAAATGTCTACTTTCTCAAAGGTATAAATATTTGTAAATTACTTTTGTTAAACCAGAAGGGGAACAATGGTGCATCCCGAGTTTCCCATAGGTATAGGGAAGGTAAACGTATTTGGTAGTTTGCTTATTCAAAGAAAGAGATTGAGAGCGTTATCTCCTCTGATAATTGTCTCCATTGCAGAGAGATGATGAAATCAACTAGTTAGTAACAGTACATTCAAAACTTGGCAGTCTGGCTTCAGACTCTACACACTTAAACATTATGATCTACTATCTGTATAACGGAGTTGATATGGTTAATAAGTGCAATAATTTAAGACACTAATGAAATGCTAGTGATGGTATGAATGAAAAGGCCACTACTCAAGCAAAGCAGGATGTACTGGATGTCTTTGGCGTGTGTATTTATAGCTTTATTAAAGTTTATAGCAGCATTTCTCAAAAGGTTCCTCAAATGAATTAAGCCCTAATGCCTAAGGCACCCAAGTATGCAATTAATTTCTCCCTATGTTTCTAGGAGGTTACTAGTTAGGTGTCATCTTTGGGGGAACTGAGGAAATAGTCACTCAAATAACTTTATGTGTTTGTACTTGAATGATGAATCCCAGATTAAAATCCCTACATGTAACATGTTGTTTTTTTAAATGTCCAACATTTTTTGTCCCTAACCCCTTTTATACAGGGAAATAACCTTTTTTAGTACTTACTTTTGAAAACACTTGTTTCTTAGGCAAACAACTATCACTTTTAAGCAAAACAAAATGTATTACTCTTTAAAAACAAGTTAAAGTTTTATATTACATTCAAATGGTTACTGCAAATGGGCACAATATTATTGTTTTTTTCCTCACCCAAGGACATTTTATTTTCATTGCTTTTAGAGAGAGGACAGGAGAGAGAGAGAGGAAGGGAGAGAGAGAGAGAGAAATATCAATGTAGAAGAGGAACATCAATTGGTTGCTTTCCCGTATGTGATCTGAGTAGGAATCAAACATTCAACCTGGGTGTATGTCCTGACCACATACTGAACCTGAAACCTAATGGTTTACTGGTTGACGCTCCAACCAGCTGAGTCACACTGGTCAGGGTAATATTATTTACCTTCAGATACACTTTTCAGATCCCAAACATACCACTTACTTTCTTGTTTCAAAAAAAGAGCAAACTTATAGTTAATTCAACCAAAAGAACCAACACAAATCATGTCTTTTTACACCAAAAGCATAAGCACAATGAACTTACCAGAATATTCTCTCTGTAACTCTTTGAAAATGGTATCCCACCAGTATTAAAATTATAGGCAAAATTTACTGTTTTAGAAAAAAGATGTGGGAATGTCAATCATCTGTTTAGGTCACAAAAATCAAACCACTATCCAACAATATTACTTCACCAGGAACGCCTGTATTCTTTGAGTATTTGTAGAAAACTTACATGACATTTACGAGGCCATCCAAGTGACAAATGAGCCTTTCTGAGAATATCGACCCACTTTTTAATAATATGTACTTCTGGGTGGGTCTCACAAGAAAGTCTTCATGCTCTTTTTCAACTTTGTGTTATATATCAGGATTTTATTGGTTCTTTTAAGTTTTCTGGTATGTGTTTGAGGGATAGGATGTGGAGGGATTTTTTTTTTTAAGCAAATCCCAGCATCAGATGTAAAATCTACACAGCTGTAAGCATTCTTCTGGGAACCTACACCGGGGCTCCCTCGACTGCTTAATGCAATTACCTAACCCAGTCATGTAGTATTAATGTAATTGGCCCATTTCTACAGCTGAAAAGAAATTTAATTTTTAAAAAGGAAAAACTTGCTGCCCCATGACTCCTTTACCTTGGAACCAAATAATAATTACCTCACCTGTTTATTCTCAATGTTAACTAACTCCTCAATTAACTCCTAGATAACCATTAGCCTTAGAAATCTTTATTTGATCATGTAATAAACCCATATTGCCACATACAAAGACATGCCTATCTATCGACCACACAATAGTCAAGAGAATTTTCTAAAATACAAAACTAATCACCTACATCTCCATTTAAAAGTAATGATTACTCACTGCCTGCAGGATAAACTCTGAATTTATAAAAGCCCTTTAACGTCTGTTCCTACATACCTCTTGAGTCTCACCTGTAACCATTCCCCAGCACCACAAAACTCAACCTTGCAGCTCTATAAAATTTCCCTGAGTGCATCAAGCTCCCTCATCAATGAGCTATTTCCTGTGCTTGGAACACATAACCTCTTCATCTAACTGATTTCTAGATATCTTTCAGCTCTTGGCTTGAAAAGGTCTTCCTCTAAATAAAATGTTTCTGGCTCTTCCAGTCTAGGTTAGAGACTACACCAAAGTATTCTCACAGTCCCCTGTACTGACACCATCACAGCACTATTTAAACAAGCAATTATAATTGTGATTCATCAATATCCCCTACTGGGCCAAAAGATCAATAATGGCAGGCACTGAGAAATAGATCTGTCCCATTCACTACTGTATTTCCAGTATCTAACTCAGCATCTGGCTACAAATGCAAATGAATTAAAAGACTGAATGAATAAATAAAATTTTTATATTAATACTCAGGCTTTTGGAAGGGCAAAAATGCAAAGCTTATCTACTTCCCCAGTAAAACCTGGTTACATGCTAGTTCTGTTCAGTTCAGCAAGTATTTACTGCTTAGCCACATAGGAATAAAAAAGAATATAAGCCAGGGTACAATCTTCGAGGAACATACAGTTTTACAAATCAGACACATAAACACATGAAAGCTAAACAGTGCAACACCCTGTGGTCTTACATTCTAAGGTATGCTGCACAGAAGAAAGGAGCTCAGACAAAGGGTTAGGCAAGTGTTCTTGTAGTAGGATTTGAGCTGAGCCTGAGAACAAGTAAGTCTGCAGACTTGTAGACAGAAAATAAGAGACAAAAATGTGCTAGGCCTGCACTTTTGAAAGTGCGTCTGAAAACACCTCCCTTTCAAGGTCCTTAAGGTCAGAAGTACTTTATAAGTCTAATGTTGTTTCCTTTTTTCACTTTCATTCATTCTCAGTTACACAACGCAGGCTTCCAGAGGCTACATGCCAGGTGATACCACAACAGATTGGGTGCATAAGCAGGTATGAGAATCCAGCTCTTTTCTATTAAGCCACACATTAAAGAGATTTGTAAAACAATGCCACTTATTATGTTTGTGTTATTTTTTAAAAATAGTCCTTTCTTTAAAATGTTGAGTTACCATATCATGAAATTACTGCTATTTTTCAGTAAATTAATAATTTAATTTTATTGGTTTTAAATTGTTATGATAAGTATTGATACACAACCTACATAATCAAAGCTCTTCAAGTCCTCAATAAATTTTTAAGAGTCTAATGGACTATTAAGCCAAAAGCTGAGGTTCCCTGAGCTAGTTGTTTTTAAGAGACGGATGGGGCACCAGCCTGGACTCTCTGTGCAGAGAAGCGGACGCAGCTATACTGGACATTAGTTCGGGCACTGTGTCACTTAAAACGTGTCTAAGGTAGAGGTGCAGGCTTTCCTCTCAGTAGAGTTATCTTTACTTAGTGCAAAATATAAAAAAAATCTTTTCAAATCATTCTTGTTCTTCTACCTAAATACAATACAGTTTCATATTTTCTGAATTACCAAATACAGCTACATACTTATATCAAGCATTCTTACAAACCTCAATAGCAACTTCTACATTTGATTTTTCAAGTATTTGATGATAAAAAATATACTAAAGCCTCATAAAAGAAAGAATATGGCAAATTATTATCCCCCAAAACTTACTTCTAGAATGCCAAGGGATCTTATACTTCTAGAATGCCAAGGGATCTTATTTTAAATCAAACTTGCCTGACAAATCCTGTAGCTTGGAAAACAAAGATGCCCACATTCTGCCCTAGAACTTCTGGAAACCTTGAATTCAGACCTACGTCTCTCTCTCTAGATTTGAAAGCTCTATACATTCTCAAATTCCCTCAAGAACCTATTTCCAACCATTTCAGGTGCTACCCATAGCTCCCTAAACACAATTAAAGCTTACATAAAGCTTACACAGGTCCTTTCCACCACCTGAAATGATTTCCTCTCTAATCTCCACTTATCCCAAATTCATCCTTTAGGGGTCAGCCTGAAAGCCAACTCATCCTGGATTCCTTCTGAATTCCTTTCAACTGATCATTATATCCCTCTTTGACTATCTAAAGGACTTTGTTTAAACATCTCTCAAAATACAAATTCTATTTACATTATCATTACTTTTTTATCTCACAGTTTCTCTTAGATCTTAAACTTCTTTGGGGCAGGAACTGTTTTATCAATCTCTATTTCAGAAGCCAGTGGAAAGAGGGTAAAAGTGCTGACAACAATGAGGCTCAGACAAACTGTAATCTGCCCCAGGTCACATAGCTAGTGACTGACAGAAAGAGTTGAATTTTAACACCAGAATGCCAGACTCAAAGCCCTTGTTCTTTCGACAATATTATCTCATTCTCCCTACCTTACATTCCTTATGACAATAAATACTGAAGAAATCTGTGAAATTAAACAAAATCCGACTGGCTTTCTTAATCTCAAGGCAACTCTGAGGTGAAAAATATAGAGAAAATAATTTCTACAACTGCACTTTTGCCACCATTGGCATCATATCCCTGCCTATCTTATTGTGGACAACATATTTAATGTGCAGTTTTCAGGAGACAGCATCGAGACCAACACCTCTATTCCTGAAGTAATAAGTATCTATCCCCACCATATTTTTCCTGATTCCTGATTTGAATACTATTAGAGCTATAACTAGTATAACAGAGTAAGATTTCAATAAACGTTTGTTGAATGAATAAGCGTGATAAAATTAATAATTTCTTCTACTGTCCAGGAACCTGAGTTTACTTCCTCTAGTTCCTCCTCCAATTTCTTCGCCATTACTGTCTCAAAGCCATAGCTAACAAATACAACATATATTGGACTACAGAAACTATGGCTGACAACTATATTTTGATACAGTTTTTTTGGTTTCTGATGTCAAGTACTAAGCAGTTCAATTCTGCTCCAAAGGCATTTTAAAATTATCATGTCCATTCACTCCCTTCACCTAGTTAATTGGAATCCTGAGGTTTGCACTTCATTCCTCCCACTCTCCCTCATCACATTTTACTCCACCCACCTTCCCCCAGTGTCTCCCTTGGCCTACCACCTCCTTTAACCTCCTTAGTGACTGCCCCACCTTCACTCTTAACCCCCACCAGTCTCTTCTCCATCTAGCGATCAGAGTAATCTTATAAATTTTATAAAAAGATGAAATAACTGCCCTGACCAGTGTGGTTCAGTTGGTTGGCTGTCACCCTGCCAAGTGAAAGATCGCTGGCTCGATTACAGGTCAGGGCACATGCCTAAGTTGCGAGTTCAGTCCCCAGTAGGGGTGCATATGAGAAGCAACCAATCGATGTTTCTCTCCCTCTCTTTCTCCCTCTCTTCCCTAAAATATATATATAATAAAATATTATATATAATAAATATATATTTATTAAAATTTCTTTTTTAGATTTTATTTGTTTATTTTTAGAGAGAAAAGAAGGGAGGGAGAGGGACATCGATCAGCTGTCTCTCACACGTCCCCAATTGGGGACCTGGCCCACAGCCCAGGCATATGCCCTGACTGGGAATCGAACTGGCAACCTTTTGGTTTGCAGACCAGCACTCAACCCACTGAACCAAACCAGCCAGGGCTAAAACAATATTTTTTTAAAAAAAGATGAAATAACTGTCACTCCCTTGGTTAAAATACTATAATAGCTTTCATTACACTTCTAATAAAATACAAATTCTTTACCAAGGAATTCCTTGCAGTATCCTTCATGATCTGCCTACCCACCTCTTAATTTCACCTCATCCTACTTTGTCCCAGCAAACCACACTCCAGCCATATTGGTCTTTCTTGATC
This sequence comes from Phyllostomus hastatus, assembly GCF_019186645.2. Taxonomy (NCBI): domain Eukaryota; kingdom Metazoa; phylum Chordata; class Mammalia; order Chiroptera; family Phyllostomidae; genus Phyllostomus; species Phyllostomus hastatus. Next base: position 50,034,438 of record NW_025333872.1, read on the forward strand.
ACTGTGACCAATATGTTATCAATTATCTCTGCAATCTGTTCCTTTCCTTTTTAGCACTTATCAAAAGTTACATATTTGCTTATTTTTGTCTGTCCCCCCCACTATACTCTAAACCCCAAAAGGGCAGATAAAATGTCTTTGTTTTACCACTACATATCAAATAAAATATAAAACCTAGCATGTGGTAGGCACTTAATATTTTTGAATGAAAAAATTTCTTCCCTATTACTCTTAATTTGTATTAACATGTATTATATATTGCTTACACATCAGATAGATAACAAAGTATCTAATTAATATATAATACATTACTACTTTATAATAAAGAACTTGGCTGCCCTTTATCCCACATTCCTGAGAAGTATTCACTAAATCCTTGGATATTCAGAGTAGCTGAAGTATCCTTTCAATTCATGTTGGGTCCCTGGGTCCACACTTGATAGTTTATGTTAACAAAGTTAACAAAGTGTCTTTTATATTCATTGTGGGTGCCTAGACAGTTTATGCTAATGAAATGACTCGGGATGGGAGCCAGGCATGCCATAAAGACCAACCGTGTGATTAGAGGGCTGGGGTACTGGAGACGGAATTAAATCATGCGGCAATGCTTATGCAATGAAACCCCAATAAAAACGCAGGACATCAAAGATCCAGTGAGCTTCCCTGGTTAATAACACTGTGTACATTGTTACATATCAGCATGCTAGGAAGGTGATACATCTTGACCCCACAAGAAGAAGATACAGAAGCTGCATTTTTGGGACCTTCCCAGACTGTGTGTCTGTCTGTCTGTCTGTCTCTCTCTCTTTAGCTAGTCTTGATGTGTATCCCCCCCCCCTCTCTCTCTCTCTATCTCTTTTGCTATAATAAAACTATAATTATAGGTTAGCACTTTCCTGAGTTCTCCGCATCATTGTAGCAAATTATTGAACCGAAAAGGGTAGTAGAAACCCCTGAGTTTGTAGCCAGTTGTTCAGAAATGTGGGTGGCCTGGGAACCCCTGAGCCTGAGGATGGTGTGTGAAGTGAGGGCATCTGGTGGGGGCACTGAACCCTCACTCTGTCAGGTTAGCCTAATTCCAAGTAGTGTCAGAACTGCACTACCATTACATAACAAATAACAGATATCATTTCATAAATATGTGTCAGGCATTCTAAATCTTCAGAAAACATCTCAGCCTTACAACAACTGGATATGAAAGAATTGTTATCCTAATTTTTTAATAAGGAAACTAAGGAGTAAAAGCCATATAGACAATAAGTAACTCAGGTGTAGCCTAAATCCAAACTCAGCACTATCTGACTCAAAACCCATGATGTAGCCACCACCCTCACCAGCTTCTCATTACTGGTTATGTAAATACAACACAGGATAGCTGCCATAGAATATAGAGCACGTGTACTGAGAGGTGACCTTAAAATATAAGGCATTCTTTATGAATTTATGAACTCTTTATACAAAAAAAATACTACAGTTGAATATAAATTTCCTTAGAAATTGCTTAACTTACTTGTTTGCGTTTTAGAAACATGTTTCTGGAGAAAATCAACTATCTGAACCAAAACTTTCTTATTACAATGCGTTGATAATTTTTCATCACACTCGTAACACCTGAAAACAAAATTTAAGCAAATATTATGAAAGTATTTTCAATAATTTTGTACATCAGGTAATAAAGTTGTTGCTTATCTACTTTGGTCTTTAAATTGTGGTGAGGAACCAGGAAAGTCTAGAGAAATAAGCAGTGGACAGTTCATATAAAGCCTCAGTATTCAAATTAAAGCTTTGTAGTTCACCCTAAGTGTAATGGAATGCCCTAAGGGATTTTCAAGCAGGATTCAAGTATGATCCCATTTAAATTCAAAACTATCACTGATTAATGTCAAATTGGAGGGCATCAGGAATACTAGCAGATGAGGATAGAAAGAGTGGATCTGGAGAAAAATGAACACATTTATCTTAGATATTTGCCGTTATCAAAGGAATGAATGAGATTTAAAAGATAAGGGATAAGGGAGAGCAAAGTGTCAAAGTAACTGCCACAAGAAGGGAGAAGTGGGTGAGGGTATGTCAGTGATTCTCAAACAGGAACAATTTTGTCTCCCACGGGACATCTGGCAATGTTTTGAGACTATTTCGGTTGTCACACTAGGGAAGCAGCTGCTGGCATCCAGTGGGCAGGGAGGCCAAGGATGCTGCTAGACATCCTGTAATGTATAGGGCAGTCCGCTCACAAAAAGATTTATCAGCCCAAATGACAATAGTACTGAGATTGAGAAGTCCTGGTTTAAAGGAAATGAGACTAGCTGTGGGTTGTAATGTTTAAAGCTGGGTGATAGGTATGGAGAAAATCACTATCTATTTGTCTACTATTGTTAAAAGGTTAAAAAATAAAATAAAATAAATGGGAAGAAAATAAGTGCCAGCCTCTGGCTTCAATACTTAAGTGATGGAGGATCCACTTATCAAGGTGGGGAGCACTGGATGAGATTAGTGTTTTATTTTGTTTGGGACTTATTTGGGAAGAAGAGGTTAGAGAACAATTTCTAAAAACACACACCTTTTCCGAAAACAACCCTCCACTAAGTTTACTCATTAGTGCGTATAATATTGATAAAGATTTCTTCTATATATTATCATTATCTGTTTCCTTTATCTTCATGAGGCCCAATGATCAAATAAAAACACGCATTTGAAAGCAATGAAAGTTTTATAAATGTATTATACCAACACTAACTTACATATTCACAGTCTTCTTATGTATAACTCTTAGTGGTCCTAGAATCAATGGCTGTGAACTAAGTCAAATGTTTACTAAGTCAAATATTGTAAACTAGCCAATCATTTACTAAGTGTCTACTCTATCACTTGCACACAGAAATAGATACATAGATAAATCTGTGAAGGAAATGAGTCACAGAAAACATTCCCAAAATACCTTTTCCATAGGCTATGATGGAATTAAAAAAATTTAAATTACAGTTACCAGGTTTATATTATAATACATGCTTAATATATATAGGTGTAATTATTGCCAAAAATACTAAAAATATAATTGCTCCTTTTCAAAGTATTGAATTATTAAGAAATTTTTACTGCAATTACAATTTAATATTTATTTGTTATAAAATATATTGTAACATTAAGAGTACAGAAATAAAATATAAATAAAAACTGTACAATGACAGTGGATTTGGCAAAAAAAAGGACAGCTCAAAATAAGTTAATTCTATTTGTTTCCATTAGAAATAACAAAAAAATTAATCAAGCATACACTACAAGCCAGGCACTGTTCTTAGTGATTTATATGTATTTTCTGGTTTAATTCCTCGCAACAATAAAAAAAAATTATCATTTTCAAAATAAATAGCTTTATAGAAGTATAATATTTTCTTTTTACAGATGAGGAACATTTTAAAGCATTTATTCATATGAGATCTGTCCAGAAGGTATCCAGCCATGTACTATGAAAAACAGACATTTACTGAAGAAGATACAAGATACAAGAAACATTGTTCACAGAACAATGACATCTCAGTCCCCTTAAAACAGGCACCTAGGGATCTCACATAGTTCTCCCAATTGCCATCAGCTGCCTCATTGTATTTTCCTGAATCTCATAGATAGTCTGAAATCTCTTCCCTTTCAAAGGTGATTTTAGTTTTGGGGAAAGCAAGAAGTTACAGGGCTGTAACTTCCAAATCTGGGCTGTAGTGAGGCTCAGTAACCTGGGTGAGTTGATGTTTTGCCAAAAAAAAACCTCTGCATGTGATGTGATACATGAACAGGAGCATGGCTGTGATGAAGCTGCCAATCACCAGTTACCCACAGCTGTGGCCTTTTGAATCATCTGAATAGTTTTTATGGAGGAACGTTTAAGCTTAATGGAAAATTTGATGCAGATTTGTTGCTCTCCTCAGTCATTTTGAATGCCACGGCCACACAGTACACATGCTCACTCAACATCACCACCCCACTGACTAGTACAGTGAAGTCATCATTGTTCACACATGTGCATCCCAGTCCACTTCCCTTGGCTGCCAGGTCACATGGATGTCACAGAACCGTTCTCATTATATTAGTAATGGCTGGGCTTTTTCCAGACAAACCTTGTATGTTAACTTGAAGTGTTAATCAGTGACCCTTAACCTTGGTTAGACATGAGAATCACCAATGGAACTTAAAAATACAGAAGCCCCAACTTAATAGAGGACCACTGGCACCTATTGGGTTTTAAAATTCCACCTGTGTGATTCTAACTGAAGTTAGAGGTAAGAAACAACTGTGCTAATAATAATTAATATCTGTGAAAGCAGTATCAAATCCACAGTTAGCAATATTTTGTTAGATGTAATAATCAAATCTGTAACATTCCTTTCTTTTCTCAGGTTTTTTCTTAGTTCAGGCTGGCCCTCTCTTTCATCCAAATTAGTGAAGTTTTCTATTGAAATTGTTAAACTTTGTAACATTTAAGAATTAGATGAGGGAAATTTAAAAACTTTAAAACTTTTTTAAAGAGAAAAAAATAAAAGGGAAAAGAAAATAGCCATGATCTTTAAATTCTATATCAATGCAAGTAACAAACTTGAATTTCTTCTTCTAAAAGAGAATTCCCTTGAAATACCCCCAAATGTGATTTAAATTATTTTCATTATAATATAATTCTAACACATCACTCACAAAACTCAATAAAATCATCACTCTTCTTTTGAAAGCAAAATTATATAATTAAATATAAAAACAAAATTACAAAATCAATTAGATTATAACTAGCAATGCTTTTTTGCTAAAATTAAGTCATGAAATTATCAGACCATAATTATGATCCTAGAGCTACAACATAAATTCTGATACAGATTGACTCGAGATGGGACTATTCTATCAGCTACCACTCAGTTCTCCCACCACTTTTTCCTATTTCAGTGGTCCTTAAACTGTGGTCCCCAGACCAGCAAGACTGGCAACACTTGGAGACCATAGAGAGGCAATTTCTCAGGCCCTACCCTAAAACTACCAAATCAGAATCTATAGGCCTGGGACCCAGTAATGTATTTTAATGAGCCCTTCCAGTGATTTTGAGGCACCCCACAGTTTGAGGCTGTTGCTTCTTTTAAGACTACAGAGGAATGTTTATTGATCTGCCACACGAGGCATCATCCCTCACTGCGCTGGCTCCAGTGCATACTAACTTCCCTTTGTTCTTGCTTCCTTCTCCCCAATACTATTATTGGGACCAACAACAACAAAAACACAAATGCAGCAACCATCCAACCCTGTGGCTGAGTTAAATTATAAGATGGTATCTGTCCTACAGGCCAAAATATCCCGATTTTAGAAACCTGAAATAAAAACACAAAGTTAAAATATTTTTGTCTTAAACAAAACTTGACTCCTGAAAATTCACTTAAGGAACTCTAGGTGTCTATAAATTCCAATAGAAAACTTTTGTTGTAAAATACACTGAAAACTTTTCAACAGTGTCCACCTAACCACTGAAGCAATGTGGTGTGCTGAGAAGAGACAGGGAATCAAAAGACTTGTGTTAGTGCCTGGATTTTTGTTTTGTAACCACAAAAGGGTAAATGGTATCCAGTATCCTCATACATAAAGTGAGGGAACTGGACTTGATTCCCAACTGAAGTTACATAGTATTAACAGAATCGCCTAAGAAGTTCCCTTTTCCTTGAAGAAAATCACCACACCACTTGACTGATTCAAGTACCTTCCTCCTATAGAATGTCGGGTCCTATATTAGAAGTTCATTACAAAAAAACTGGAAGGCATGTTTCCTGACTGTACAAAGAAAATGTTAAAGAAAAGTAGAGGGATGGCTAACTTTTTTCTTATTTAAAATTTGTACTCATGTTTTCCATAGGTTGTATTCAGGCTAAAAAACATAAGCTGGTATAATATCTTTAATTATTTTACCTGTGGAACTAAACAAAAGGATATTTTTATAGTGGGCATAAGTACAAAATCAAACTTACCATATAATCCACGTGCTCAGACTAATTATGATACAATGAAGCTCTGTTCTCCAACTCTTGAAGTGCTTCAGTGAATGCTGGCTTTCTGAGTTCTTAGCACATCCCTAAAGATGAACAGAATATGATTTGTATGATTTACAAATACATTTGCTTCAAATTAATCAAAATTTAATATATACTCAAACTTAAAAAAAAAAACCTTACAAATAGAAATAGGTCAAGACAGGTCTAGATATGAGAACCATTGCTAGTAGGTTAGATTTCCTTTCAAGTTTTTATAAACCACACTTTCTGAACAAAACATACCCTTTACTTTACTTTAAACACTTCTAAGCTCAGCCTTAGAGAGCTCTACCAAAACATAGAATAAATTTACCTTAAGTTCTAAACATTACTAACAATCAAACTAAAAATAAACATTAAGGAAAATATTTAAGGCAAACACACATAAAAAAACATTTTTCTCACCTGAAAACCACACTTGAGGCACAACCAAATATCAGAAGGAAGTACGGGCTGTCCATCATAGAATCTTCTTTCTTTCAAACATTCTGAGCAAACTGACCACACATTCTCTGCTATTGCTTTTTTCACATGATTCACATTGACAGCATGACTTACATGTTGGCACGTGAAACCTACTGAATGAGACAAAACAAAACTTGAGCATTTTCTTTGCTAAGCCAAAATGCTACCATCAATAAGCAAAGTCGCTGACATTGAAATGCTGTAAATGAAAAGCACTGAGATTTGAAAAACAAAATAACTCAAAAAGGGTACATATGACATGATTCCATTTATAGAACATTTGTGAAATAACATAATTACAGAGTTGGAGAACAGATTGGTGATTGCCAAAGGCTGAAGACAGGGAGAAAGAGTTGTGGCAATAGACAGACATAAACTCCAGGGGGTGTTTCAGCAGTCAAGTAGTTTCATTGTGATGGTTATAGAAAGCAACACATGCAATAAAACTGCATAAAGCTACGGATGCATGTGTGCGCACACACGAATGCATGTGTATCTGGTGAAATCCGAATAAGCTGTAAGGATGGGCCCAATGTCAGGTTTCTGGTTCCGATACTGTACTATAGAAATACAATACTTTAAACCAGGAAAGGTTAGGTGAAGGGTAAATGGGATCCCCTTGTATATTTCTTTGTATCTTCCTGTGACTCTAAAATTAGTTCAAAAATAAAAGTTTAATACATAAATAAAATAAAGGAAATTATTTATTGAGCAGCTACAATGTGTCTAGCATTTTAAATATATTTTGTTTCTATTAAGATGCACAGACAGCCCTGCCCAGATAGCTCAGTTGGTTGGAGTGTGGTGCCATACACCAAAACGTTACAGGTTCGATCCCTAGTCAGGGCACATGCCTAGGTTGCAGGTTCTCTCCCCAGTCACGGGGTGCATATGGGAGGCAATCAATCGATGTTTCCTTCTCACATCGATATCTCCCTCTTTTTCTCTCTCTCAAACAATAAACATATCCTTGGATGAGGATTTAAAATAATAATAAAAACTTACTGGCCCAAGAAATACAACCTTACATCAAAGAATGAGTAATCAAAGAAAAATCAGATGCAAATTCTATGGTAAGAGAATATAAAAGAAGAAAGGAAATGGAAAATCATGGCAGAGCAATCACTGCCATGAAATAAAAACAAAAGACAGAAGCAAACACTCTAGCATGAGGTGGCAAAACACTAGGAGATGACTGGCAGAGTTCAGGAAAGAGGAGGACGACAAATAATAAAACTACAAAAATGAAGGCAAAACTAAAGCCTATAAAGTGACACAGACACTGCTGAAAACACAACAAAGGATAAAAATAAAAACAGCAAGCAAAATGAAAAGGAAATAGGAGTTTTAGAGGACTTTAGGAAAAATGTTAATTATGGAAGACAGGTGGGGAGTTAACATGATAATCAGAATCCCTGAAGAAAATCTTATTAACAGAATAGAATATTTAAAGAGAAAATTTAGACTTCCTTCAATACAGCAATCTAGTGATCCTGAAACACTATCTAGGTTAAAACCATGTAAAAACTGAAGTATATTAAAAACATCTTTTTAAATGAAAAGATGAACAAACTGGTAAGAAAGCAAAAAATATCCTTGACGTCCATGAGAAACAGGACAACAAAAATAAGCAAATTCTAAATACAATCTCAATAAAAACACTAACAGCATTTTTTTGGAGAACTAGACAGCTGATTTTTAAAGTTCACACAGAAAATGATAAAAATAAAGAGAAAAGAATTTATTAATTACAAGCATATTGTTTAACCACTATGCTGTATACCTGAAACTAATACAAAATACTGAATGTAAACTGTAATTAAAAAATAAATTAAAAAACATATTGTTATTTTTTTTATGCAGCACTCTTTAGGATGCTAGATATCACAGTTTACCAGCAATGTCATCGGAAGAGTCTTCATCGTGAGGTACAAGAGGCCTTTTACTTCTTTTGGCTTTCTCAGCTGCAACTTTGGATGGCTCTTTCACCCGCATCTGTTACTTACTGAAAAGGTGGGGGGGGGGTAAGGAAGACAGTTGAATCCTCAAAATTAAAATTTTATGTATTTAACTTAATGGATATTAAATTGATATTACTTCCGTTGTAATTGGTCTACTAAATCAACAGAGGAAGAACAGGGGAGAGTCAGCTAGAACCAAAAAATTTTTTATTAAGCCAACATACAAATGGCACTTTACACTTGACTTTTACCAACTAGTCCCTAGATATATGCTGTCTGGGCGAATGAAAAACTACAAAGTTCTGATCAATGGAACAAGTGCCACTGCTGGGTCATGTGTTCCCCTTGCCCTTCCCTTTCTCCTGCCCCACTAGCTAGAAGAGAGTAAGAGCTGGTAAAGCCACACGCCAAGCATAGCAGAGCCACTCCATCTTTGTTGTATGATCTAGAGCTAGACTTCTGAGAAATAAATTTCTATCTTTTAAAACTATTGTATTTTCCCACTTTTTTATTATGAAAAACTTTTTTAAGATTTATTTATTTTTAGAGAAGGAAGAGAGGGAGAAAAAGAGAGAAAGAGAAACATCAATGTGCGGTTGCTGGGGGCCGTGGCCTGCAACCCAGGCATGTGCCCTGGCTGGGAATCGAACCTGCGATGCTTTCATTCACAGCCTGTGCTCAATCCACTGAGCTACGCCAGCCAGGGCTTATTATGAAAAATTTTAAACTTCCACAAAATTTAAAAGAACAGTATGATGAATACGCATATACTATCTAGATTCCACATCTAGAACATTTTACATATTTATATAAATATCAATGTACATATATACATATATGTATGTTTGTTTTTGCTGAACTATTTGAAAGTTACAGACGGTATGGGTCTCTTAAGAATAATAATATTCTATATAATCACATCACTATCACATCTAAGAAAATTAATAATTTGTATCAGAGGTGTCAAATTCATTTTCACCCGGGGCAGTGCATGAGTCACCTTAGAGATTTTGCTAAAATGTAGCTTTTGAGTAAACAAGGCTGGTACAAAACCTGAGATTCCGCCTGTCTAACAAGATCTCAATGGGAAGACATTGCTGAGGGTCCACAGACCACACTTTCAGTAGCAAGGCTGTATAGTATCTGTAGAATATTCCATACTGAATTTTACTCTTCCTTCATGGCATTATTTACCTCTTTCTCTTATATTTCTACAAACTCAGTTAATTCTAAAGATTTTAGGTACGAGTTAAGCTTTTTTAAAAATCACTACAGAGACTTTGGAGTCTCTATAAAAGTAGTTCAGCACACTGGCTGGTGTGGTACAGTGGACTGAGTGCCAACCTGTGAACTGAAAGGTCGACTGGTCAATTCCCAGTCAAGGCACATGCCTGAGTTGTGGGCCAGGTCTCCACTTGCGGGTGTGCAAGAGGCAACAGATTGATATATTTCTCACACATCAATGTTTCTCTCCCTCTCTTTCCCCTCCCTTGCCCTCTCTCTAAAAATAAATAAGTAAATTCTTTAAAAAATAAATATAAAAGTAGCTTAGCCTAAATTCTACCTAATATCACTCTGCTCCACAGCTAAGCTACACTATAATTTTCATGGTTATTTATTTATTTGCTCTTTTTGATCAAGGTGGAGGAATCTTTCAATTCAGTAATAAATTCTGAATCTTGATTTAATCATACCATGTCCCAAGTAAGGGAGCATCTGAATTTACCATTTTATGAGTCATTTCTTTAAATCAAAGGGTCATCACATTGAACTCAGCCACAACAAATTAAGGCCTTCAGAGTCACAGAGATGCACAAGGCCTTCAAGTTTCCTTGACCACCATGTTGTTTCTGAATGCCTTCTCCTTCCAACTTTCCGCATCTGCCTAGCCCTACAGTTCCATCTTGCAAAATCACTAATTCAAGTCTTCCATTCTCTGATCACAACCTCAAGTTCTTCCAGTTTGCTTCACCAGCCACCCCTACTCATCATTAGTGCCCAGGCTGACAGGAGGCTCCATCTCAACAAGTGTTTCCATGATCACTACAGCACGGCAGGGAAACAGGGGCATGGCAAATGGGAGTGCTGATTCTTTAAGGTTCATTTGGAAGTGACACCTGTCATGCCTGCTCATATTTCAGTGGCCAAAACAAGTCATACAGCCACATCTAATTTCAAATAAACATGGGGCAGGGGTGTTAGGGTATGTACAAAGAGCGCAGCCTTATTGTATACGCAGGAGGAACAGAATATGTATGTGCAGCCTGAATGAGTATATCACCCCTCTAACAGAACCCCAGTCCTATGAACCCAATTAACCACTTTCTTGATGTCTGTATCCAAACAGGCTGGAGAAAGTCTTGTAAGAACGTGAGGTAGGTCCCCTAAATTCATACACAATCTCAAATGGATCAAGTCATCCCATTATCTACTATCCCCAGTCAACTTACCTTCTCCTCACACAGCCATTTGAAACCTTTTTCACTCTCCCAAACCTCCAACTCCCCCACATCCATACTCCTTAAAATACAATCTAGTTTTCTACTTTACTGAAAGAGACATAATCAGATGACAAATCTGATCTTCCCTCCACACAAACTTACATACTTACCTCCAACTATTTTAACTTGAGTCCTGAAAAGAGACAGATGTAACTAAAAGAATCCAGCAGTGAAAATGGCTCATAAGAAACTGGTCATATTTTTTTCCCAATTGCACGGTAAACTCTTGATAAACAAGAGCATTAACACATAGATAATGATTGCAGAATTTTTTTAAAAAAAAAAAGAAGAAATGGGTATTTGACCTAGAATCTATAAAAGACCTGGGCCTTTTTTCAAAAACATTGACTCAAACTTAACTTGGCAATGTCAAGTCAATTTGCAGTGGTTTTTCTGACATATACAATATGTCTAAACATACAGAATCATTTTGGACAGTAACCCACTGTTAAGCAATCACAGATCTGTGTAGGTTTCTTTTTCAGTTTCCCTTTAAAGCAAAAAGAAACGAGTCCAATTACTAGATCTTCAAATATTTTCTAACATCAACAGTGTCTGGGGAGTTCCAAGACCACCCTCACATTTGGAGATTCACTACAAGGACTCAAAAAAAAAAACCACAAAAAACACCTCAGCATATAGTTAGCTGTACTATTAGGGAACGTTTTTCACTGCAGTGTAGTATGAACACACAGCCTGATCATAATGGAGAAAGACACAGGTGAAGCCTGACATTTGCAGGCTTCCTCAACATTCTCTCCCTCTCAGAAGGGGTCAAATCGACCACCAATGCCTCTGCGCAATGTTTTTGCCCAGGGAAGCCCGTTATAGACTCCTGGGCCCACAATTTTTAAGGGAGCTGGTAACTTCAGCACAAACCATACTGCTCCCAAATGCCAAACAGGGGCTAACCTTGCAAGCAGACTTTTTAAAAATAGCAATCTCGGGCCTACCATGCACTTTTCAGCACAAAGAGTTTCTGACCATTTTTCTCCTGGGGTTTCCCAGCTAAAGTTTTCAGGTTTCAACTTCAGCATTACTCTAACATGTCTTTTCTGTAACGTAGGATGTACAACTAAGTTGATGAAAAATATTTAATTTCTTAAAAGCAGTTTATGCACACAAAAGCCCATATTCCCAAAAAAACGAAAAACAAAACAAAACAAAACCTTTTTGTTTTCCTACTCATGGGCAATTACTTTCAGTGGCGAGGAGAGCGAGAGGGGATTGGGACACAGCTCTCCTCTTAGATACTGGGCTCAAAACGATGAACACACTTACATCGCTTTACTGAGCATCACACTCGGTTCTAAGCACTTCAAAAATACTAAACCCACTTAATCCTCACAACCACCTTACGAGATCGGTTACTGTTATCTTCCCATTTTACAGTTGAAGAACCTGAGACGCAGGGGCTGAGTGACCCGCCAGCGTCCCCGAGCCAGGAAGCGGGGGTGGGGATCTGGCCCCGGACTGCCTGTCTCCGGGGCTTCCCAGTGCTGCACAGTGCGGCCAGAAGCCGTGGTTAGACACGCGCCCTCCGGTCACCGACAGAAACATCCCAAGTTCCCTCAGAGGAAATGCGTTACTGAGGAGAGAGCGCCGGAGGGAGGCCGGATAGGTGACCCGCCCCGCGCGCCTCAGCGGAGGTGAAGCCGGGACGCCGCCGCTCCCGGCCGCCCTGCTGCTTCCCGGGCTCCCCCAGCCGCTGCCCTGACACCGGGCCGACCGGGATCACGCGGCCCAGGGTGACCGCCTGGAGCCCCCAAGGATCGGGAGCCCCCCACGGGAGGGCGTGGGGGCCTCTCTCCCAGGCGCATCGCCCCACTTGGGGCTGGGGTCGCGAAAACCAAGACCGAGAAACTGTGCGACCCCGGCACCGAGCTCCCAACTCACCCCGAGGGGCCGAGCCTCCGCGTCTACACCAGGAGAGACTGCGCCTGCGCGGCCCTCCCGACCGGCGGCAGGGGCGGGGCCTCTTGTGACAGCCGGGACCTCTGGGCGGGCTGGACTGCCCCTCCAGGGGGCGGTGCGCCCGCAGTGGGGCGTGGACTGGGCGGGCCGGTGTGCTCTGGGCTACACCTCTTAGGTGGGCGGAGCCGGGTAAGCGCAGCACTGTAGGCTCCCCGGAATCTTAAAATAATAGCGGTGGACTCCCAGTTGGATTCCAATAATAGCCTGGAGTGCAGAGCTCTGGTCTTCCCGGAGTCAGGATTGCCTCACTTGTTGCCCGGTGCCAGCTAGGAGAGCCTCCGACTTCCCTCCGTCACTCTCTTCCGTACGATCAAGTCGTCTGGCAGCCACCATACATCACTTTGCTTTTTTATTATCATTGCCTTATCTTTCTCATTTCCTTGCTGGACAGGAAATTTCCTGATCTACACCTATACCTCTTAGAATTTTGGTGATCCTTTCAGGTGGTCTGAACATTGCACCTGCTTAGTAAAAGTAGGTGATTTGAAAACATTTTAATTGAACTGAGGCAGGAAAGTTAGCTTAGGAAACAGAGGCCCCCCAGGTTCTATTCCTCCCCTGCCCTTCTACGTTAGGGCACTGCGGTTGTGGCGGATGTACACACCTGTCCCCTTACTGTCAGCCTCCCAATTTCCTGGGGTAAGAAATATTCGATACAAAAGAAAACCAGTCTCAGCCAGAGTTAGCAGCCATGTTGTCCTGCATCACAGTTTTCAGGCCACTCTGCGCTCCGGACAGCCACCCTCCAGAGAGGAGGGACTGCGACTGGCTGCACAACGAATACCGCCCCAGCGTTGGAGACCAGGAGCCACACCCCCACTCGCTCCCCTTGCCCACAGCTGATAGAAAGAAACCTCCACCCAGACCCCTTGGTAGGACTCACTTCCTGAGTTCTCCTGCGCTCCCCTCCTCTTGAGTGTGTACTGTCACCTTAATAAATTTGCTGTGCTTTGCTGAATCTGTCTCTATCTTTTTTCCTGCGTGGTGACAAGACTTTGGACACTGTCACTAGGTTGTGGCCTCCCTTGACCTCCCTGTGAGCCCTCAGACATCAGAATGACATATAAATATCAACGCTAGTTATGGGTAAACTCTTTAAGTCTTGCAGTCTTTCAAACTTCTTCAGCAGGGGTCAGGTTTGGACTTATAGATAGTGCCTTGGTTTACAAGTCAAATAATACCAGAGATAAGCCAAAAATGTGTGACTTTTTCCTTTAGAACTCTAATTCATTCCTTATGCAGTAGTTAAAATTATTTCCATGTAGAGAACTTAACTGAGGAGATTACTAAATATTTATGTTTTGTGTATGGGAGCCATTTATTCCACAAATATAACCAAATACATATGCCAGTCACTGTGTTAGATACAGAGATTAGAACTATGTTTTGCAGTAAGGAATTTTCTCCCCCTAGGGAAAAGAAAATATCCCCCAATAAATGTAATTTGAAGTCTAAATTGTCTACTTCATAAATTAATAGTTTTCATTTATTTTAACATCAGATTGAAACAGAACAGGAGGGGAAAAAGACATGCAAACTTGAACAAATCCAAATAATTTGCATATAACATTGCACTACAGTATGAGCTTTTTTGGAAAGTATATATTGGTATCAAATTTGCACTTAAAAAGGGGGGTGTTGAATTAAAATATGGAAATTTAGCTTCTCAGACTCATAAAAACAAATTTAGGGATTATGCAAACAACCATACAATACTTAAATTTTTCTTAGAAATAACAAAATTCCAAAGCTATTTTTATTTCCAGCAGATGCAACCTTAACATAACCAAAATCTCCAGATTGCAATCATCATTCCAAAACTTGGAATGAGTTAGAGAAAATTGTCTAACACTATTTTTATTTCTGATATTCTTCAAATTAGTTATCTTTTTACTTAATTGAAAGTAAAACTTACTTCTCCAAGAAAGGAAATATTTTTTAAATAGTACCCAGTACCCAGTAAATATATTTTCAATGTTACTGCAAAGACATTATGACAAAACATAAATAAAAATGCAAATTTATATAAAATTAGCTGTTTATATATTTCAAAAAGCATTAAGTATTTATTTGAAAATACTGATTCATGTCAACTTAGCATTAGTAGAAAGTTAAATCCCCCAGAAAGTTAAATGATTTCTTTCCCTTTCATCCCACTAAAAACTTTGCTGACTCTCTCTGAAGGAAGAACTTGTACACTTAATATGAGGAGCAATCTCTTTTGACAAGATCTTTTTGCTCTAACCACACTTAAATAAACCAAGTTTGGCATTGTGCTAGGTATGAGGCAATATATTCACCTTTTCAGACAAAAAAAGTCTTACAGAAACATATTTCTCAAATAATGAGTCATAAACATTGGAAAATATTGTTTAGTAACACATGTTCTCACCAAAGCGTAAATCATTAAATGTGATTCATGGAGGCCGTGAACATTGTTTGCATGTCTGTGTCATACAACCTGTGGTTTATAACACATTCAGGATAGCTCCAGGATGCCATGAAAAGTACATGAATCTGCAACATATAGTGATATCTTGATTCAAAGTTAATCTGCAAAATAGATTACACAGAGACTATGACTAAGCTTCAAATTGTAACTGAGATGCAGGTCCAGCTGCCTGCTGCTACAAAAGCCAATACTGGAGAGGCAGTTGCTGGTGTAAAGGAGAATGATTTAACTTCAGGTGCTGGCCACCTTGAAGTTGAGGTACTCATGTCTCAAAGTCCACTTCCCCATTGAGTGGAGGCAGAGGTGTTTTGTATGAAGAAAGAGGGGAGCAAAACAAAGAGACTAAGGGAGAGGGTTGCAAAGTTCTCTACATGCAGACTAGCACAGTCTATTCCAATACGGCAAGTGATGGTCCAGTGTGCACCATCCTCTTTTAGTCATCCTGGCTTCACGCCATCCTGGCTCCATGGGCGAAAGTCAGCAAATCTTCTGTAGCTGGGATGCCTGAAGGTCAGAGTTTGTATATTTTGAAAGTAGTTCCTAGTATTCTTATACAAACATGCTATTTAGCTACAAGCCACATAGTAGTCAGAGTCAGCACATACAGAAACAATGTCAAAAGAATAGTGGGGTGGGTTATAATTTCCCACTGTTATAATTTTCTACCATTACAAAATTATTTGGAAAAACACAATTGTAAGTGATGTCATTGGTATAGAAATCTGAAGTGGTTTTATTAAATATTAAATTGTTGAAAACTGAACAATTTAAAATGGATGCTTAATGAAATTATTCCCTGGACACACACTTTAATAATGTTATTTAGAAAATAATTTTTAAATTTCCCACTGTGAGTGAATTCACAATTAAATATAGCTTTTATTGTGCTTAGAAACCAAGTTGAGAATTAAAAACAAGGTAATAAGAAACTTTATGTAATAGGCTGAATAATGCCCACCACAAAGTGTTCCAATTCCCAAAACCTATGAATATGTTACCTTACTTGGCAAAAGGATTGAGCAGATAGGACTAAATTAAGAATCTTGATATGGGAGATTATCCTGGATTATCCTAGTGGTCCCAGTATAATCACAAAGCTCTTTATAAAAGGGAGACAAGAGGATCAGAGGGAAGAAGGGGGATGTGACATCAGAAGCAGAGCAAAGTTAGAGAGTTGAAGAAGTTAAACTGCTGGCTTTGAAGATGGGGAAGGGAACTGCTAGTCAAGGAAAGAGGGCAGCCTCTAGTAGATGGGAAAGGTAATTAAAAAAATTTTCTCCCAGAGCCTTCAGAAGAAACATAGGCTTGATGACACCTTAATTTTAGCCAGATGAGACTTCTGACCTACAGAACTGTGCATAATAAATTTGTATTGTTTTAAGCCAGTAATCTTGTGGTAATGTGTTAGAGTAGCAGTTGGTGACTACCACATTTTAAAAAATAATTGCACCTCACCCTGACAAAGTTATCATCAAACGGTGGAAAAGATGACAATACGAGATTATCCTAATACTGGCACCAGTTGAACTAGTTATTGGAGTTCAGAGCAATTCTAAGAAGAGCATCCATGTAGTTTGTTTTAATCCAATATATTAGAATCCTAGTAAAAAGCAAATTGAAGAAATGGGCTTACTTTAAAGCTTTAAATGTTATCTTTTGGTATATTTACTACGTTCTACTTTTAAACTTTGTCTCTCCTTAATAGAAAAAAAAGAAGCAAGCCAATCCTTAGTTTCTTTCCAAAAGATTTTAAACATTAAAGCAGGACACATTTTGGTCAGCGATTAGGCCTTGTGGAACTACTCAGTTGGGCCGGCGCCCGGCTGGAGGGCGCCCAAGAGTCCGACACAGCTCGCCCGGCAGCAGGTGGAGGAGGAGGAACAGGAGGAGCCAGAGTTGGAGCAGGGGGAGGAGCAGGAAGAGGGGCACCGGGAGGAGCTTTGACAAACTGCGGGGAGAAAGTGGTTAGTAGTTGGAAGTGCGCGAGCTGGTAACGATGCTGCAGAAGTTGCTGTTTGGAAGTGCGCGCCGCGTGATCCTCGGGTCCGCGGAGGCTGCGCTGTGGGGTGAGCTCGGCCGTCCCTGGGGAGAGGAAGAGCCCTGACTTCGGGCCCCAGGGAAGGGATGCGATGGGTTGGGGCGCTGGCTTCTTCAGACTTCCAGTTAATAGTCAAACCCATTCCTCTCGGTACCTGGGGATGTAGCGCCCTGCAGTTCTTGTTACAGCAGTTGCTGGATTATTGGAATCTTAGGCTGCTCTGGGGGACGCCGGGAGCGGAGTAAACATTGCTCGGGGAAGCTCGCGTAGGAAAGCATTTATAAAGGGACTGGTGCTTGATTGAGCAATGAAGGTGAATATTCGACTCTGGGAACCCAACCAGATGGCCAGCTCCTGCCCAGGAGGGACGTAATGTGGAGCCCAGCCCCGCGAGTTTCATTTGTGACCCACTAGGAAGCAGCCCTTATAGCATGATGAGACACTCATCTAGGATTATAGCGTGTTAAAGCAGTAAAAGTAACACCGCGAATTTTACAGATGACCGAAGGGAAGACGGGGCAAAGGTAGTCAGTGGAGACATTAGGTCTAGAACTCAGAGCAAGCTTCCAGTCCTTTCTCTTTACTTTCGTGCCGCCTCTCTTTCAGCAACAACTGTTATTTGTGGCTTCAAGGCCAGGGGACTGGCGTAACACTGTCTCCCCTCCTCCCCTCCCAGGTGTTCATTTTAACTGTCCGTACATCCTCTGTAGTGCGTAGTGCTTTTTTTCTGTGCAGATGCTTTGTTGTTTGTTTTTACCTTTGTTCAACAACCATTCATTGAGCGGCTCACCGGCCAGGCCTCCTGCTGGGCATACAGCCTCTGCAGTTCTCTTTTCCGTTTTGGGGGGAGATAGACACAAGTAACAGTCACCACACACAGCACCGTCTAGTGAGACTGCAATGGAAAGAACTGACTCTGCCTGAGTTGGAGAAAGTTAGAGAAAAGGTGCCTTTTCATTTTATATATGAAAATAAACTATAGAATACTGTAAGTCTCCTTTATACACCATCCTACTCTCCTCCCCAGGTTTGTTACCAAACCTTCTAAACACTTTTCTATAAGTATACATAAATGTACACATAAAATACTACATATATAATATATAATAAAATCTGTTATAGGTCACATTTCATATATATTATTTATATTACATTATGATCTACAGTGCATTTTTTCCTGTATTTTTTCTCACTCAGTTATTCAGAAGCTTTCCATGACAACACATGTAACTCTTAACCACTGCATGTATCCATAGTGTGGATTACCACAGTGTATTTATTCAGTCCCCTGATGATGAACATTTTGCTTTCCAATTTTTTGCCATTATAAAAAGATCTTCAACAGTTATCGCACCCGCCTCTTCATGTATGTGTGTAAGTATTTTACTAGACTAGATAGCCAGAAGTGAGGCTGTTGGATCAAAGTGGTAGTGACAAGTGGCATTTAACTGGGTCTTAAAGAAGGGAATAAGTGTACCAAGTAGAGATGAATGAGAAAGCTATTCCCTTCAGAAGAAACAGTGTGCATAAGTCATGAAGAAAAAGTGAAAATATGTACTGTGTCAATTATTTAAACCTCACAGCAACTCTAAAAGATTATTCCCATTTTACAAATAAACTAAGTCCCAGAGAGTGTAAGTACTGTATTTTTTGGACCATAAGACACATCCCCCCAGCAAATTTGAGAGGAAAATGGGGGTGCATCTCATAGTCTGAATGTAGCTTACCAAGCTTGCTGTGGGGGGGGGGGGGTGGCAGTGGAGCGGGTCACAGGTTATTAAATATTTTACCAGTTTTTGCTTCAAAATTTTTTTCCCTATTTTCCTCCTCTAAAACCGGGGTGCATTTTATGGTCTGGTGCATCTTATAGTCCTAAAAATATGGTAATCTGTCCAGGGTTACAGAGCTAAGTGGACAAGCCAGGAATTAAAGCTGGTTTATTGGACTGTAAAATCCCTTCTCTTACTACTATAAAATGTAGGTAGGGCACATGTCTTTTTTTTCTGTGCTACAACCCATGTTTGTTTAATATGTTTGGTATATTTCAAGGTAATTAATTATGTTTGATAAATATTAATATCTGGGTAATAATAAGTTTTGGTGTAAAGGTGTTTTATATTCACCACTTTCTTGGCAAAAAATGTTTTAAAATTATAGATTTATAGAAATTCTACTTGGATGGCATCTTGGAAATAGCATAACATTTATTTTATAGATCAGGAACTTAGGCTCAAGAAAAACAAATTTAAGAGATTGAGAATCATCAGCTCAAATAGCTAGACAAGTGGCATAACACCACATGTGCACTACAGTCCCCTCCTTGCTCAAGCATTGTGCTTCACAGAAGGCTTCTGTGTTCATCTCTTCCTTATATAAATGAAAGGAGAAAATACTGCGTTTTTCTCTGTTTTTAAAGTTAGGATTCTTGGCCTATGAACTTTCAAAGTCATTCCATGAAGTACTCATTTCACCACATAGCCAGTAAGTCCACAAGTAATACCTACATACCAGAGTTAACTATGATACATGCAGGAAGGTCAGGTACCCTCCTGTCCCTCACAACCACTTAAATTCAAAGGTGACTGAAGTTGGAAGAACAAGAACAATGAGTTAAGAGAGCAAAGGTGGTATTAGGAGTCTTTTCTATGAAGATCAGGTCATCAGATCAATACACTCACCCCAACCCTGTCTCCATTGACCTATGGCTATTTCATAGTGGACATCAGGGTGAATATTGGTGGTTAAAACAGGTCTGATGCCTCAGAGGTAGGATTTTATTTATTTATTTATTTATTTATAGATTTTATTTATTGTATTTTTAGAGAAGGGAAGGGAGGAAGAAAGAGAGGGAGAGAAACATCAATGAGTGGTTGCCTCTCACGTGCCCCCCTATTGGGGACCTGGCCAGCAACCAAGTATGCGCCTTGACCGGGAATCAAACTGGCAACACTTTGGGTCATACGTCAGCACTCAATCCACTGAGCCATACTAGCCAGGGCCATTTTGTGCTTTTTATATATATATATAATGGTGACAATTCCCTTATTTTTAAAAATTTTATTCAGTTTTATTTATTTTTTTAAACATATATCTACATATATATTTATTTTTTAAAGTTTTTTAAAAGATTTTATTTATTTATTTTTAGAGAGGGAAGGGAGGGAGAAAGAGAGAGAGAGAGAAACATCAATGTGCAGTTGCTGGGGGTCATGGCCTGCAACCCAGGCATATACCCTACTGGGAATCGAACCTGCGACAGTTTGGTTTGCAGCCCACACTCAATCCACTGAGCTATGCCAGCCAGGGCTTATTCAGTTTATTTAAACTAAAAAATAGTTCAACTCTTTTTCCTCCCCTGCTCCTACCCCCAGTAGTTGAAGCCCCACCCACATCTGGCAAACACCAATCTGTTTTTCATATCTATGAGTTTTTTACATACATTTTTAAAGATTTCACATATGAGTCATCATATAGTATTTGTTTTTCTCTTTCTGACTTATTTCACTTAGCATAATGCCCTCAGCGTCTATCCATGTTGTCACAAATGACAAGATTTTATTCCTTTTTTACGACTGGGTAATATTCCATTATATATATGTACCACAATTTCTTTATTCATTTATATATTGATGGACACTTCTTGGCTATTTTAAGTATTGCTGCAGTGAAATGCAGGCGAATATATCTTTGAATTAGTGTCTTTGTTTTCTTTGGATAAATACTCAGAATGGAAGTGCTGACTACAGTAGATGAAACAGTCCCTCTTCAAGCTGGAAGGAGTGGCTTTGTCATTCAACCTTGTCATTAAACACTGCCTTAGCTCTTGGTTGTCTCTCAAACCTTTGTGCTTGCCCAAGCCACCTATTATGTCTTTAATAGCTCCCAGTAGTTGAGGATATGCCAAGGCCTGTCAGTGTCCCACAGGGGTGGATCTCAGGCTGACTGCATGCTAGACCATCAGCTTTTAAAATGTGCAAATGTATACAGTCCTATGGGATTGAAAGTGTAAGCCCCACTGGCCACCAGAGCCATACAGTCTGGAGGTGTACCCTTGGTGGCAATCACCGAAATCAGGACTTAACATACTTTTGATGTAGCTGGAGGGTAGGGTAATTGAGGGAGAGGAAGAATGAGGAAGATTGTAAGGCTTGATAAATTGTGCTGGTAAGGTGTGTTGAAAGGCTTGGACTGTATCCTGTACTAAGGAGTTTGGACTCTAATATAATGTGGGCTGTCCTGTAATGTAGGCTGTAGGGAGAACCCAGGTATGGTTAGATTTACTGGTGTGGAAGAAGCAAAATTAGAGTCTATTGAAAGATTAGGCTGAAAAAGGTCAAAATCAGGTACAGTGTATATTACTCTTGAAATCCTCAAGAGAACTACACATGATCTTTGAGTAAATCCCAAATATCAGTTTTTCTTCAGTATAGGAACAGATCACTGTTTCTTTGGTTAAGTACCAGATAAAGTGGTTGATTTACAGTTAGAGGCCTTGTTGTACAAAAACAAAAAACCACACTATAGCTTTAAAGAAAGAATTAGTTTGGAGTAGAGGCTCATACCAAGAGAGGCCTGGAGATGCTGGGAGTCGTTAAGGAAACATGCTTGCTTCAGGCTTTGGCTCAGTACGGAAAGGTAAGGAAATCATCTCTGCTAATTACACACCCTGTTCTTCCCAGCATCCCTGGGAAGAACAGTATAGCTGAATTAGAGAAAGTTAAATGTCAGTTTTAACAAGAAAAATACAACTATCTTTTCTTTAGTTACACAGGCTACATTCTGTGATTATGTTTCCCAGTGGCTAAATGCCACAATCTTGAGTTTAACGTAACTTATTAAACTACTATACTTTTCTAGTACCTAATAGTAAGGAATAGTTAACAAGTGTGAATTCAACCTGCTGGCCCTTTATATTCTGAGAATCCACAAAACAGCTAATTGAAAGAAAGAGTTTGATTCCATGTATTTTAAGATCTAATCTTGACAAAAAAATGAACCAACTTTTTAAAATCTGAAGAGGATGAGAAAGTCTGTATTTTTATTTTAAAAATGTACTTATTATGGTAAAATATAACAAAATTTATCGTTTTGATCATTTTTGAGTGTACAATTCAATAGCATTATTTATGTTTACAATGTCATCAGTCATCACCACTATGCCTAAAAATTTTCATCCCCAACTGAAACTCTGTTACCTATTAAGCAGTAACTTCCTATCTTCCCTCCAGTGCTCTGGTAACTTCTAACCTATTTTCTCTTTCTATGAATTTAACCTGTTCTAGTTTTGTCATATAAATGAAATCACAAAATATTATCCCTTTTGTGTCTGGTTTATTTCACTCAGCATGTTTTCAATGTTGTAGTTTCATCTTGTGGTATGTGTCAGAACTTTATTCCTTTTTATCGCTAAATAATATCCCATTGTAGGTACACGCCACATTTTTAAATCCATTCATCTGTTGATGAACACTTAGGTTGTATCCATCTTTCGGCTATTGTAAATAATGCTGCTATGAGCACTGGTATATAAATATCTATCTAAATCCCTGTTTTTGATTCTTTTGGGTACACACCCTGCTACATAACAAGCTATGTTTGGGTCAATGAAGACCTGCATATATGCATATATGAGAGTCCCATAAGATTAGAATGGAGCTGAAAAATTCCTGTCTCCTAGTGACAGTTCAGTGCCTGACTTCAAAGGAATTGCCAAGGATAAGAAGGTTGCAAAAACCAACAAGGCTGTGGTTGAGATGGCAAACAACTTTAACTTGGGTGTAGATGAGGATGACATTGAGAATCTCCTAGAGGTGGTTGCTGAGGAATGGATTGATGAGTTGTTGGAACTAGAACATGAATGCATAGCTGAAGAGGCAAGAGAAAAAAAGGAGACTGCAGGAGAAGAAAAATAGCCACTCCCAAAAAATTCACAGTGAAGAATTTAGCAGAAGCTTTGCAGACCTCAACAAACTCCTTAAAAAGTCTGAAAACATGGACACCAACACCAAAAGGTTTTCATCAACAGAGAAGAATGTTCATATTGCATTATCTGCTTTAAAAAAATCTACAATGAAAAAAGTACACCAAGCAAATCACCATGGGCATATTACTGAAAAAAAAAAAATGATGCCTCAAGAAAAGCCTCAGGTGGGTCTTTTGGAAGGTGTTCCAGAAGAAGGCATTGTTATCACAGGAGATGACAATTGCCTGCGTGTTATTGTCCCTGAAGACCTTCAAGTAGGACAAGATGAGAAGCTGGAAGACAATGATATTGATGATCCTGACCCTATGTAGGTCCAGGTTAATGTGTATTCGTGTCTTAGTTTTTAACAACAACAACAAAAATTTTTAAAAGTAAAAATAAGTAAAAAATAAAAAGTATTTTTAAATAGATAAAGCTTATACAATAAGGACATGAAAATATTTTTGTACAGCTGTGCAATGCTTGTTTTAAGCTGTTATTACAAAAAAGTCAAAACGTTGTAAAAAATCAAAAAGTTGATAAAGTAAAAAGTTACATACAGCAACCTAAGGTTAATTAATTATTGGAGGAAAATAGATAAATAAATTCAGTGTAGACTAAGTGTGCAGTGTTTATGGAGTCTACAGTAGTACACAGTGATGTGCCAGGCCTTCACATCCACTCACCCCTCACTCACTGACTCCGAGCAACTTCCAGTCCTGCAAGCTCCATTCATGGTAAGTGCCCTACAGGTGTACCATGTTCTATCTTTTATACCATAATTTTATAGTACCATTTCTAGGTTTAGATACTCAAATATTCACCATTGTGTTACACTTGCCAATAGCATTCAGTACGGTAATGTGAGGCGCAGGTCTGCAGCCTGGGAGCAACAGTCTGTACCTGAAGCCTAGGTGTGTAGTGGGCACTACCATCTAGGTTTGTGTTTAGTGCAGTCTGTCATGTTCACACAAAGACGAAATCGCCTAGTGATGCATTTCCTAGAACATATCCCACTGTTAAGTGACACATAACTGTATCATTTCCCCATAAATTTGAAATATTACCGTTATCAGATACTGAATTACCATAGATGGTACACTGTGGGTCTGCTTCTGGACTTAGACCTTTGAAACTCCTTATGTCAGTTTTACACTACTTAACACAGGTTCACATTATATTTAATATTTCAAACATTTGAAGCATTATTTACCTTAGTGGTCATTTTGTTGTGAAATATGAACACTAACTTTGCTTTTAATTAAAAATTGTGTAGCCTTTAACTTTTTAAAATATAATTTTGGACCTATAGAAAAGTCACAGAAGTAAAATATTTTTGCCCAATTTCTTCCTATAAACATCTTACCTGGTACAATTATGGAAACAAAATTAATTTTGACATAATACTATTAACCAATCCAGAGACCTAATTTAAATTCCACCAGTCTTCCGCCCTGGCTGGTGTGGCTCAGCAGATTGAGCACTGGCCTGCAAACAAAAGGTCACCATTTTGATTCCAGTCAGGGCACATGCCTGGGTTGTAGGTCAGGTCCCTGGTTGTGGGCCTGCGAGAGGCAACCGATCGATGTTTCTCTTCCTCTCTTTCTTCCCCACCCCTGTCTAAAAAAATACATAAAATCTTAAAAAAAACCCACCAGCTTTCTCACTGATGCCTCTTATAGTCCCAGACCCAATCCAAGATCCTACATTTGTATGAAGTTGTTACAGCTCCTTTGCTTCAATCTATGCCAGTTCCACAGGCTTTGTCTTTCATGACTGACACTTCTTTTAGTGTATTTACCTTTAGCCTTTATTTATGAAGCATAGGTATTTGAACAGTTAATATTCCATTGTATATACTTTATTTTTTTAAGGTTTTATTTATTTTTAGAGAGGGGAAGGTAGAGAAACATCAATGTGTGCTTGCCTCTCACATGCCCCCTACAGGGGAGTTGGCTGGCAACCCAGGCATGTGCCCTAGACTGGGAATCAAACCAGCAGCAACCTTTTGGTTCACAGGCCAGCACTCAACCCACTGAGCCACACCTGCCATGGCATGACTGACACTTTTAAGAGTACTAGTTATTTTATGGGTTGGTTTCAGATTTTCTTCTGATTAGATTCAGGGTATGCATTTTTGGCAAGAATACAAAAGAAGTGGTGTGCTCTCCTCAATGCATCATATAGGGTACATATTGTAAATCACTAGTGACCTTTGAATAACTGGTTAGTGGTATCTTTCAGGTGTCTCCTTTTGTATAATTAGTATCTCTTAGGGGATACTATCCCATTTCTCAACATACTTTCATCTACTAACTCTAGCATCTATCAATGGCTCTTGCTGCAACACTTATTACCGTGGTGTTTACCTAATGATGATGGTATTTCCATCATTCCTTCTACATTTATCAGTTGGAACAATCCCCACTCACTTATTCAATTATATCCTTAGTATTGACGTATGGATTAATTTTATTTTATGGTTATTTACTCATTACTATATTATGTTAGCAATTATTTAACAGAAACAGTACCATTAAGTACTTACAAGTGCTTTCAAATGCAAGGTCCTTATATCATATGGCTTATTACCTTTGCTTGTAAGGGGAAATGAAGTTAAAATTTTCTCTTTTTTCTAAGATTTTATTTATTTATTTTTATAAAGGGAAGAGAAGGAGAGAGAGAGAGAGAGAAACATCAATGTGCAGTTGCTCGGGGCCATGGCCTACAACCAAGGCATGTGCCCTGACTGGGAATCAAATCTGTGATGCCTGGTTCGAAAATTTTTTTAATATTGCAACTTTAGATCATGATAAGATTTACATATTTGCACAGTTCACTCAATGAATGCTTTATGTGTATTTACAAATTCACTCCAATTAAGGGGCTTGGAGAGGGTAGAATATAGAGCTGGCACAAAGCCAGCCATTAAGCAAGCAGGACGGGAAGATAGGGCTGCATCCTCCAGTTCAGACTGTGCAAAATATACACACAGACTACAGTTTAGTAAAGTTGAAAGAACAAGTATAGTTAGCTGACTTGAACCGGGGGAACATTCCTTCAACCTTTTCTTTGCAGATATTAATAGTGATACCATTTTGAAGGTGCCTTTATTATTTATTCTTTCTAGGTTTGAATTCAATAAAAGGAAACTGCCACAATTTTTGTACTGCCATTTTTAAAGATGTCACCTATAAGGAACTTAAAAACCTCTTGAATTCCAAAAAAATTATGTTAATTGATGTTAGAGAGACATGGGAAATTGAGTGTGGAAAAATCCCTGGGTCTGTCAATATACCATGTAAGTTGTATGTGTTTTAAACTGATTCATTACAGAAAAATATATAGATTCACCCAATTTACTGTAGATAAAATTTAATGGAGAGTCTTTACATTTTTTTTTTTCCAGTGGGTGAGGTAGGTGAAGCTCTACAGATGCACCCAGAAGACTTCAAAGAGAAGTATAATGAAGTGAAGCCATCCAAATCCGATAGTCTAGTGTTTTCTTGTTTAGCGGGAGTGAGAAGCAAGAAGGCTCTGGACACAGCAGTATCTCTGGGCTTTAACAGGTACATAGATGAAGCATAAAAATGGATTCAAGAATGTATATTGCAAGGTTTCATATGTACTACAATTTTGCTGGAATACTGAAGAACTTATAATTACTGTTAGTAATGGCAGTATAGTAAGAGTAAGAGCCTCTATCTTTTCATACTACTCAAATGTAACACAATCTTTTAAATAGGCTAAATAGTAGCCTAACAATCTTTAAATCTCTAAATAGTATGGTGAGTAGCCACTACATCTCTAAATCTCTAAAGTTCATAAAGTTTCTATCAACCTTGTGTTATAAAGCAGGAGAAAATGTTTACAGCACTGTTTGATGTATGTTTTCAGTGCCAAACACTATGCTGGAGGATGGATGGAATGGGCATCCTACGAATATTCAGAGAAGCCACAAGGAAACTGAATTTTGGAATTCAAGCTCACTTTTTCCTTGTGTATGTGCAGCCTAGCACAATGGAATGAGCAAGAGAATAAAACCCTAGCCCTGGCACCACTGGCTAATGGGAAGATTTTGTATAAGTCAATTATTTGTCGAATCTTTTTCCTAGCTGTAATTGAGAATACAACTGCTTACTTGTAAAGGCTATTGAAGGTCAAGACACTGTAAGTGACTTCCCATAGATATGTAAGGGTTGGGATTCCAGGAATTAATTTTTAAACCATTTAGTATAGTTTAATAGTATTCCAAAAGACCAGGTTACTTATATGTCCTAATCATGTGTGACTATTTGTGTTAGTATATCTTCTATCCACTAGAGGCTATAAGTTCTAGGCCAGATTAATAAACAGACTTGACATTAAAACACCAAGAATCTGGGGTCCTTCTAAGTAGATGAAATAATAATGAAAATACATTAACAGCATCCAAAGACTAATGGCAGTGTTGTGACCAGCATGGTAGTGATATAACTTTCAATTTAAAAATTATGATCTGGCCCTGGCTGGTGTAGCTTTGTGGATTGAGTACAGGCCTGTGAACCAAAGGGTTGCTGGTTTGATTCCCAGTCAGGGCACATGCCTGGGTTGCAGACCAGGTCCCTAGTTGGGGGTGCATGAGGGGTAATCACACATTGATGTTTCTCTCCCTCTCTAAAAATAAATAAATAAGATCTTTAAAAAAATTAGTATGATCTGTAAGGATCAAAATCAGAACAGCGACTGCTTCTGTTTAGGGAAGGAGATTAACTAGAAAGGCAAGGAGGGATATTTCTAGTGTGATAGAAATGCCCTGTGGTTCACAGATCTAAACATTTATCAAAACTCATTTAAGTGGACACTTAAAAATGTATTTTCTACTATTATATAAATTAATAAAAAACAGAAAAAAAAGCTTAACCACTAGCATGAGTATATTCCTTTGGAATGTCTTACACTTGTTAGTGCACTAGTGCCCGGGTAGTAAAACAAATTTGTGCTTTCTTCCATCTGTACCTCTTCGGACCCATCTGTTTGTCATCCAGATCCTGTAAGGCCTAGCCGGTGACTATGAGAACTTGGTTTGTCCTAAATGATATATATTAGCCACTGGAGAATCTGGAGTAGGGATGTGATGTGATCACATTGAGCTTCTATTTCTGATAATGTCAATCAAGTTTCTAGCAGAGCAAACTCCCTACAAGAACTACAAAAGCTGGGAAATCCATATATGTAATGTGCACACACACTTCAGTGTTGCTTCACCCTCCCTAAAGCTCTCTTTCTCTGTGAGATTGTGCCTTTTCATGTCCTCGCTGCCTTAGTATACTTGCTCTAGTATTAAACTATAAAGGCAGATCCAAGAAGGAAAGCTGTACAGAATGAGCCACTGTTGAATTACTGAACCTGTCAAGGAACACGAATCTGGGTTAAATACACCAGGCTTTTATATAGTTTAGTTGGAATCCCTGAAAAGCTTATTGTAGGAGTGGAGGTGAACCAGAAACTGACTAACCCCTGTAAAAAAGGTAAGGCCAGCTTTGAATCAACTAAATGTCTGAATGGATTAAGGTGATCTTCTTGATACCCTTACAGGCCTACCAGAAGTAAATCCTCTTTTGGACAAAGATACCATTTGTCTAGCTACAGCAGGAGTTGGCAACAGTAAATACCTTAAATTGCCATATAATCTCTATTAACCAACTGCTACTGTGGCACAAAAGCAGCCATAGGGCCATACATAAACAAGAGTGTCGCTGTTATCCCAATAAAACTATTTATGGTTACTTAGGTTTGAATTTTGTATAAGTTTCATGTATTGCCAAATATTCTTTTATTTTTCAACCATTAAAAATAGAGCAAACATTCTTAGATCAAAGATCAGCCCCAAACCAGTGGCAGGTGAGATTTGGCCCACCCCTAAGCCAGAACCACAAATGATACATAGAATTTTTCATATTGGTGTTCAGAATTCTACCAAATCTTACTAGAAACAGCGGCAAATAGGACCTCATGATTGAAAAATAAAGGAATAAAGACAATAGAAACATCCACAAAAGACCTACATACTGGAGTTTACAGCCACTTTAACTTTGGTTTATATATTCAATAACTTATGATAAAACAGAAAAGTTTATTACAGAAATGGGAACTATAAAAATGTATCAAATAGAAATTCTAGAATTTAAAATCCAGTAGATGGTAGATAAGTTTAACAGATTAGCCACAGCTGAGGGTTAAAAATGAAAAAACTGATATCTATATATTAACATAGATGACTCTCATAGGTAAAGCAAATTTCAGAAACATATACAAGAGTTTGAAAACAAGCAAAATGCCATTTATTTATATGTATGTGCATATGGATATATATGCATAACAAGTTACTAGAATAATAAATACAAAATTCATAATGGCTTCCTTTGGAGAGAGAACATAGGCTTTACCAATATTGTTAACATATCCTCAACTCTGAGACATACCAGTTTGTACAATTATACCTTTGGATTCCTGGTATTTGTTTAAAGAAAAAAATTATGATAAATAATGTATCCTGTTTGGGTTTCCTATACCTAAATATAATTGTACTTATCTTTTTTAAAAACTAGGGGCTAATAAATTAATTAGAGTAATTTATTTGCTACATTAAACTGGTAAAAAAATTTTAGTTGTCACTTTTTCTGAAATAAAAATTTAAAAATTATATATCTGAAACTGCACTGACTTTTACAATGAAACTAAAGAGCAAAAACCACTACTAAGGTCTGTGGTATCAGAGAACTCAAAACATAAAAAAATATAGCATATTATTTAACATATTTAAGTGGCTGTTTTGTTTTAATGATGAGAGAATATCACTTTTGATTAACTTTGCATTATCAAAGTTTTAGAAATGTGACATAGAAAAAGTGTCAACAGTGGACAACTTCAAGAGTTCTGCATTAACTGAAGTGTCTCGGGTTTCCTTCATTTACATTTCTTGCCTACCAGCCTCATGATCTTAGTGAGGTCTCTTGGATTCTGTGATAATGCACCCTTTCGCTATTTAGTATGTATATACCATAGAAATACTGGATGGAGGTAGGATCAACAGCTAATTGGTGAGAAATTTGTATTACTAAGGACAAATGGAAAATTAAATGCTTCTTCTACCATCTAGTAACAATTACTTTTCACTGTCTAAAAGGGCAGCAGTTTATTAGTGAAAAAAGGTGATTTTGTTACTACCTCTTCTCTGTGCTTCAACATTCTCCAGGAGCAAAATAAGGGAAAGGGGAAAGAGAGAAATTTTAATAAACAATGGTAATGGCAGAATCTGCTTGAAGTGTATCCAGATGGGGATAATAGTTTCCTGTGTGAATACATACAATATACTTGTTTACAGGCACACGATATTTTGGGTTGCTGTTTGCATTCATTTAACATTAATGGGTAAGGAAGGCAGGTGAAACTTGCAGCTGAACATCAGGGGGCAGGAATGACAATGAGATCCTTTACTGGAAACAGAAGATAAACTGAATACTGAACAATGATACCTAGCCCCCTGGCTTCACTTGTCTCCAAGAACTGACAGCCCCCTCAGACAGAAAGCTAGAAGCTTCCTCTCTAGAAAAAAAATGGACCCATCCCAAAGAAAAAGCTTCAGAATATGATGTTGAATTTTAACATTCTCCAAAAAGGACTTAAAAGAATTTTAAAAGTGAGATGATGATGGAATCTATGAATTTTAAAAGACTTAAAAGATTTATCAGTGAATTACAATGTGTGGTCCTCATTTAGATCCTGACTAGAATTATTTAACAATATTTCATAAGAGATAGCAGAAAACTTTAACACCAAGTATTTGATATTATAAAATTATGATGACTATTTCTTGTTTAGGTACAAGAATACTTTTATAGCTTTCTCTTACAGAGCAATTATCTTTGAAGAATACATAGTGAAATAAGTATGGATGAAATGGTATCTTTGATTTGCTTCAAAATAACATGCATGTTAGGGGAAATGGGTGAGAATTTAGAAGAAATAAAATTGGCCATGAATGATAACTGTTGGAGCTGGGTAATCAGTATGTGGAGGTTCATTACACCATTTATCTATTCTATATATGCTGATTTAAAATTTCTATAGGAGGCTGGAAATAAAACTCTAAGTCATATGTATTAATTTCCAAAGTAAAAGTTTTAAAACAATATAGGTAAACTTAAATGAAAAATTAGGGTTAAGTTAATGATTATGATATATAATTACTCTGTTCTTTCAGCCCAAGCCCAATCTTACTTCCTTCAGACCTGAGGTAAGTTTTTTTCTCATTTTTTATCCTGACACTGTGAGTCTAGGAGACCAATAATTGTCATTGGTACTGAATTTATACATAATCTCCTTCCCCAGTTTCTCTGCTGCTTTCCACAAGGTAGCAGATCTCTAAGTCTGCTTTTGAACCATTTGAAATTACCCATTTGACAAACTATAGAAGGCTTTAATACTAGTCAAAAAGAAGATGGACTCTCAAAAAAAATAAGGCAGATTTAATAAGATAAATAATCAAGACACTGGTCAATATGGCTGGAGAACGTACTTTTATTCTTGCAATTTTATACTAGGAAATCAACATTGAATTTTATAATTCATTGTTCACAATTAACTTGTAAAATTTTTAATCCTTAAATTGTACATCAATATCCTATGACTCCAAATTTTATTTATCACTCTCCTTCAAGTATGAAGAAAATGATTAATTTATTAAGTTCCACAGACAGCACAGTCCCACTGACATAACATTTAGTCTTAAGTCCTACGCTCATGAGAATTAAGAGTAGCCAGTATCAAACTGGCCTGAAACCTGATTGTGTTCCTGGCTCAGGATACCTGTAATAAATTTGTAAATCCACACTAAGACACAAAAATAAACTAGTGTGTGTATGTCATATAAAAAACTTTTCACAGTAGAGTAAAAATTAACATTAAAATGTTACCAAATTTCAACCATACTATGTTTTATCCAATTAGCTTTCTAAATGCCTGATTTAACTGTGAATCAAATGCAAATGACTTCATGTAGGATTTTAAAAAAAATTTGCCCAGCATTTCAAAATGGTTACAGAATTAATATAACTTTTTAAATGTCAAAGTATGCTATACATATTGCACTTTTCTGCTAGGCTGGGCTAGTATCTTCCATGGCAAGATACTAAAACTACTGAATAAAATACACTTTAAAATCAATAGGTACTTGATTAATTTCCCTGAAATTATCAACATCATTACCAAAATCTTCCAGGATTTTGTAAGATTTGATTCCTTAAATACAGTTTTAAAGTTTAACTTAAGGAGGGGAAAAAAAAACCCTCATATATTTCACTTTTTATGTCCTTTTTTGGTCCTTCAATGACCAAAGATAATTTTAAACAAATTATGCTTCATGTTTCCTGGCTTAATAAAAAGCTACAATTTCTATTATCCAAATTAAGAAAAATGACACTAATCAAAAACTATTAATTTTGAAATGTCTATAGGTCCCCTTAGAACCTTTCCAAACTTTTATAATCAAGATACTTTAATCAATTATGTACTAGAATCAAATTAGGTAAGGAAAAACTTATTTTGCAAAAATAAAATCACTTCCCAATATGCTTGACAGAAACAAGCTATTCGTTTTCATTTGTGTTCCATTGAAGACATTACTGAAATCTGTCCAATGGTTTATTTCCAACTGGTCCACTACGGAATTCTTCGGAATGTTTTAAGATTGGCTGTAGCTAGAATTCTGACTTCCATTTGGACCCTGCTCTCCTTCACTGTGTAAGTGGGAAAGAAAAAGATTTTATACCAATTAAAAGATTCATTTTCAAAACCCTGATAAGCCTACTAGTTTTTAAAGTTAGTTTTTCTGTGGTACAAATTTACAAAACAAAGACACTCACAATTTTAAGACACAGATATGGAAAAATTAAAATCCAGAAGACTAATATTTGGTTTTATATTTTTATTCTTATGTAACTTAGTATCCTCATACATAACAAGCTTTTTGAAAGTTAGTATCCATATACACTAAAAAAATTTAAATTAGGGTATGGGATTTCATTGTCATTACAGGTATCACTCAACATATAGATCAGAGCTTCTGAACAAATTTCCTATAAAATTAAATCTTACATATAAAATTGTATTCCTATTAATCCGTTATAAAAATCAAGAAGTGTTCTTCCAAAAAAAATTATTGTTTGAAGGCATACTAAAATCTTATGTAAATATAGCAAATCTTTATAAATCAGAAATATGGTAATTTCCTGGAAAATGCTGAATATTTAAAATAAAAGTAACTAAAACTGAAAATACCAGTAACTGTGGCAATAGGATTATTGCCTTATCTTGTCCATCATCATCTTGCAGCTTCAGGCCCTGCCACTAGTGGAGAATCACTCAGGGAATTTCTGCAAAAAATGCATCCAAGGTAGCTGTTTGAATGACTCCTTTAAAACAGCTCCTTGTGTAAGTATTTATTTTTTCTAACAGTGACATTAATGTATCAGATCTACAAATCTATCTCAATGTTTTATAACTTAAGGTAAAGTTAATTAAGATAGGCCATATTTCTTTATTTTCCTTTTGACCTTGTTTCCCTACCCGAAATGATCTGATGCACAGTGGAAGCTAACCACTGAACTATATATGAACAGATCCTACTAAAACAACAAAAACTCCCTAAGCACAAGTGATTCATATTTAGCAAAATTATATTATTGGGTGCCATGGACCATATGGGTCACTCAAAAGACAAAATTCTTTATCCTTACAATATCAAATGAATAATCTAAGTTTTTGAAAACTGCTACTGGAATTTATAAAACAGGATAATAGCCAGGAGTGGGTGAGGGTTGGAAGATGGCAGAGTCCAAGTGACAGGAATACTACAGAATTCTTTATCTCTGAATTTCCAATAAACTGGCCTAATTCTGCTCTGTTTAAATTTATGTATACTATATAGCCATATGTTGAGGGATACCTGTAATAGACCTGCCACTGCATTAGGAAGTTACTATACAGATAATCCAATTAATTTTTTTAAATGAGATATTTTCAATTTATCAAGTCACAAATTTAAGAAAGTTAGTAAGTATTATGAGGTTCTGGAAGAAATTTTAAGCAAAAAAACCCCAAAATAATGTAATCTATGAAAAATGTGATAATGCATATGAGACATATAATTAAATGGAATAGAAAATTAAAGTCCACAAAATACCTGTTTGGAGGAGGTTTTGGTTTCGGCATCTTACTAAGAATAGTTGCCATCTCTTTTCTCTCATCAAAATTCTTCCACTGTTCATATAGTTTTAAAATAACCCTGATTATTTCCAAAATCTAGAAGAAAATATGTGAAAAGTTCTCAATGGCAATATCAAGCAGCATTTAATATACAAAGATACACATCATATATTAGGCATCCCTCAGAAAACAGTGAAAAGACAGAGTCTCTGTCCTTAAGTATTCAGGCTCGACAATCCTGATAAATGTGCAAGCAGTATTTTCACCACACTGCTATTTAGGCTTTTCCTTCTAGCCTCTCCTGTGTTAACATGTATGCCCTGTCCATCCTTATTCATCTCTCTGCTGCTGGTTTCCTTCTATCTGCTGATAGCTAAACCAAAGCAAAATAATGAGGTTCTAGAAACAGAGGTCTAAATCATGCAGTTCACCACTATACAGTATGCGCGTCTAAAACCAATTGTTTCAAACAATTTAATGGGAGGTAGTACACAAAAGATGTTTTAATTCTGGTAACTACTGTAAACAGGTTAAGGAGCTAAAAAATTTACAGCTACAAATGTCATATCCAGTTTCCAAATTAGCCCTTTCTTCCTCTTGTGAATATACCTAACCTTGGATTGATTTTAATGCTATCAAGAACATTTCAGCAGGCCCTGGCTGGCATAGCTCAGTGGATTGAGCGTGGGCTTGTGAACCAAAGTGTCGCAGGTTCGACTCCCAGACAGGGTACATTCCTGGGTTGCAGGCCATAACCCCCAGCAACAGCACATTTATGTTTCTCTCTCT
This sequence comes from Phyllostomus hastatus, assembly GCF_019186645.2. Classification (NCBI taxonomy): domain Eukaryota; kingdom Metazoa; phylum Chordata; class Mammalia; order Chiroptera; family Phyllostomidae; genus Phyllostomus; species Phyllostomus hastatus. Next base: position 50,069,877 of record NW_025333872.1, read on the forward strand.
CTCTCTCTCCCCCTCCCTCCCTCCCTTCCCTCTCCAAAAATAAATAAATAAAATCTTAAAAAAAAAAAAAAAGAACATTTCAGCAGAAAAGACAGAAAAAAGGGCAAAAACCACTTTGCCAGGAGACAGGCTGTGCCTCAGAAGTTTATGGTAGTATTTAGTGATCACTAGGTAGCTTTTAACACATTGTATGAGGGAAACGTATTTATACGTTTTACGTTGACTGGTAGTAGAGTGCGTGATAAAAACTACCCACAAACAATGTGTTAAAATAACCCTGAAAATTAGAGGCTGCTCTTCAACTGATCACACTAAAATTTTACCATTCTGTTTAAGCTAAACCAAAAGGAGAAATAGTACCTAAACAGCCAACATCAACTCTTCTTGTCAAACATATTTCTTTATTATTATTTTTTTTACCAAAAATCTTTTTAGCCTGGTAGACATCTTAAGATTTTAGGCTCATGATAAATAATATATGGCATTAACTTTTAAATGTTCACGTTTATATTCCACTAAGGGAATTTTACAGAATACCTTCTCCATATCCACAGAAAGCTCAGCAAACCACTGTCTGGCATCTTTCTGCTGTACAACACAGGCTACATGTAGGCAAGCTGGAAAGAAAAGAGACAAAGGCCCACATTTAATTACAAACATTTAATGTGTGGACTCAAACCAAAGATAAAATTTTCACTGAAAATTTTCATGTGTATTTTCCAATATTCTTTTTAAAAACTGCATAGGTTCATATAATAGTTACCACTGACTATTCCATCTTATATAGAGAGAAAAAATTACTAGATTATATTAAAATTTTTGACATCTCCATCTCTAGCTCCTCACTGTGTGCTAGGCACAGTGCAGTTGCCTTGAGAATCAGGACACATTAGAGAAGAAGTAAAATCCAATGAGGATAAGGAAGCTGAGAAGTGATCTTTCAACAGTGATACAAGATAGTGGTTAAAATATAACCAGAGCCCTGGCTGGTGTGGCTCAGTTGGTTGGAGCATTGTCCCAGAGACCAAAAGGTCACAGGTTCAATTCCCAGTCAGAGCACATACCCAGGTAGCGGGTTCCATCCCTGGTTAGGGGTTGGGGGGGCCCACAGGAGAAGACAACCAATCAATGTTTCTCTCTCTCTCTCTCTGTCTCTCTCTCTCTCTGAAAACAATGAAAAAATGTCCTTGGGTAAGGATTAAAAAAAAAAGTAACCAGAAGTCAGTGTAATGGGAAAAACTAAAAACAAAACAAAAACCCCAGCCAATCGATATACTGATAAATTTCAACAGCACAGACTATGTTTTGATATTTCAACTAAAAGTAGTGTTAATTTCCTCTGCTTTTTAAAGTATGTCAACCCTGGCTGGTGTGGCTCATTGCACTGAGTGCCAGCCTGCAAACCAAAAGGTCGCCAGTTTGATTCCCAGTCAGGGCACATGCCTGGGTTGTGGGCCAGGTCTCCAGTAGTGAGTGCACGAGAGGCAACCACACATTGATGTTTCCCTCTGTCCCTCCCTTCCCCCTCTGTCTAAAAATAAATAAATAAAATCTTTAAAAAAATAGTTATTAGGATATCAAATTAGGTGAAAACTGGGCACACTAGTACTGTGTTGTAATAACAGAGCTTAAAAAATGTAATACTAACTATATACAACTCACAAAGATAGTAAAAATGTTCAAAGACAATAATCTACATCATAATTTTGCCCAATATAATTCCTACTGAGCAGCTTGACTATCCTGATCCCACACCAGCTTGTTCAGTTATGCTTCCTGATGTGGTCATACATATATGACTTTGCTTAGGATGACATTCTAGGCAAACAGTGATTCAAATGTGAACTGACACAGTGGCTGCCCCAAGTCAAACAAAGCTATAAAGTACAGCCTATGTCCAGGAGGGATTTAGAGGCAAAAAGACTGAAATTATAGTAATAGGTAATTAAAACACAGTGGAAAACACCATGATAATGGGTTATGTAGGGTACATTAGAGATAGAAGAGACATCCTAAACCCAGCATGAGATGATATTGGGAGTTTTGCTGAGGTGACGCTGTTCCTAGAAAGGTGAAATCTGAGCCAAGTCTTAAAAGATTAAAAAAATAAAAGTGGAAACAGAGAGTGGTAGGCACATAACTGGTAAAAAGAAGCTACAGACTTTATCCAAAAATTAACAGAAGCACTTAAAAGTTTTAATTGGGGGACAAATCATGCATGGATCACAGTTTCTCTCTACCTTGGCACTGCCGACATTGTGGGCTGGGCAACTCTTTGAAACTGGGTAGTATACTATAGGATACTTAGTAGCATCCCTGGCTTCTACCCACTAGATGCCAGTGGCATCCACCATTGCTTTGACAACCAAAACCACTGCCAAATATCCCAAGGAACAATTATCTCTACTTGAGAACCACTAGCCTAGCTCAAATGTAAAGGATAGGTTGGCTCTCCAAGAACAGGGACACTGGAGGCCTATTGGTCAGGAAGTAGACTATGGTGGTAACCTGAACAGAAACGGGATGATGGCTATGAGATTACTAAAGGTATTGGTTACCAATACTCAACAATAGGTATTGGTTACTAACTAGATGGAGGAACTGAGGGAGATGAAAGAGGCTAACTGCTCCGTTTCCAAATAAAGTAACTAACTACTGCTATGCACCAAGCTAGTATAGACATTAAAAGGAGCACATTTGGGGGCAAAATAGTGTGCCCAGTCCTGTTCATGAGTCTGAGGTGCCAGTGAGATGCCAAGGCAGAGTGACATATAGAACTGCTCAGGAGCAAGATCTTGGTTAAATGAAGACATTTAAATGTTTCAAAACCTAAGAAATAGAAGCCACAGGCCTCAGTGAGACTACCCAGGAAGAATGAAGACAGGAGAAATGGCAAAGATGTGGCACATGGCCTGATATTCCCTCTTTTCTATCCATGCAGATCCCAGCTTTCCTTCCCACTGAACCTAGATGCCACTTTAGAATCCTTCCAAATATAGTGCTTTCATGGAGCCTCCAGTACTACAAAAATATAACTCATGCACCACCCCTAATGTAAGGATAAGAAATATTAACATTTAAGGACTAATTGAAAAAAGAGAAGACTGTAAGTCTGGACTGGTAAAGTATGGGGGAGAGGGATCAAGAGGATAGAATCATGGATACCAACAGAAAAAAAGAACAGGAATGAAAAGTAGTAAGTGCCCCTCCACCCCAAAGTATTAAGTGCCTAATATATGGCAGAAAATATTTGGTGCTCTATAAGGTATCTCATGTAATTTTTGTAACAATTCTGTATGGAGTTGTTAGTATCCCCCACATTTTAGAATCAAGGAAACAAATTCAGGAAGTTTAGATAACTTCCCCACAATTATAAAGGAAGCAAAGTTTAAACCTTGGATCATCTGATTCCAAAGACTGTGTTCTAACCCATTATAGTACTGCTTTCCACAGGTAAAAATGGCAGCTAACCTCTCCCCCAAAAAGGGCAATAAGGACCTCAGAGGCTCCTTTACTCAACCTCTAAGGACTTTTATTAGACTCATGAAGGAAGGGCCCAGTTATTTCATATAAGTTACAATACTAGCAGGCTTAATTCTGAACTTCTTCCTCTAGATAAACACTCTCCAAGGCTCTGGAGAGTGTTTATTATTTTAAACAAATTTTTAAAAACGTACCAAAAAAGGGGAACAGAGGTATGATAATTCTGATTTGTGACAGTTGCAGCTCATATCATTGAAAGCTTACATGCAGGGATTAGTCTATTACTTTATGAAACATAAAAACATAAAGTACAACAGGGTGAAATTCCTTTTAGGATGACCTAAACAGGTTTATGACAATTTCACTAGTAAAGATAACTCACACTTACATACCTAAAGCTATCATGAAAGGAGGATACAGTAGGCAAAGGTCCGTTCTGTAGGTATCATTCACTATCCTCCTATAGAAATGTAAATCATATTATTACTGAAAGCAGAACTACCTCATCTGATTGTACATTTTGCTCCAGAGAGGGCCGTATTTCCCATCTTTGCACATATCATTTCTCTTATATTAATGAGGCACAGATATAAAGGTGAAAACATCAAGGAAAAAGATGGATACATAAATGATTCAATAAATAAGCATATTTTAATGAATAAAATTACAGCTAAATGTTTTAAAATTTAAAACCTCATCATAAATTTTAAACAGATTTTTTCTAATTTGTCAAAAATTAGAAAATTATATAGGAAACCAGAAATCATACAATGGATTAATATGTATGTTGAATACCACCAAAAAGTATTCTGATAAAGATAAATTGTCTCCTTATGTAAACAGTCTGTTTTTCATAATAATCAACTTGAATGGGAATATTCATCAAATAGATAATTTAAAAATCCTTATCATTTTAGCATTTGTACCAATATAGTTATTAAAATTCAACAAGTAGATATTTTGTTCAACATCAAATATCTTGGGACACTACTTTAATTACTTTAAAAATACTAAACTTAATATTTACTTGTCAATCTTCCTAGCTAATAACAAGTTACACTATGAATAACTTCTGTTCTAATTACCATGCAAGGGGAAGCAACATGTCTTCTTGGCCCATGTCCTGCACATACTGGAGCAAAGGTCTATAGGGATGATACACTATCAAGCAACAATCCTAGAAACAGTTTAAAAGATGTGTATGTATAAAAACAGATTTATTACAACACAAAGAAAACTCATCATTACCCAACTGATTTGTAATTGTATATTCATATGTATTTCTCTAACTCATGCTCGCTTCCCTCTTATTTTCTTAAGAAAGCAGTATGGCAGCCCTAAACTCTACTATAATAGTGAAGGCATTGCTCTCTCGGGAATATACCTTGGTAAATCGGTTGGCAGTCAGTCAGCATCCATTCCCTTAGAGACTCAAAGTGTCACATCTGCAACACACTGAAACCTCTTATTAGCCTATAAATCCATAATTCCCAACTGGAGGAGCAGAATTCTGCCAAAGACATAATCTACCTTTAAATAACACCACACACATACACAAATTGTGCAAATAATTGACAGTGGTTCAATGCCCTGACTAGTTTGCTTGTAATCCTTTTATTATAGTTACTAGAACAGAAAAATATTTCCATCCTAAGTAGGATATACAAATTATTTTACAGGCTTTCAAGAGGATACACATGATGATGCTACTAGGTACTATGATTTCACCACCATGTATCACTTGTATGGTTTTAAAATGCACCTCCCTACAAATAATTTCTTTAAAAAACTCTGACTTCACTAAATTTGAAAATAAGTTTTACTCTATTAATCACAGAGAAGACGTATACTTACCATTAGTTCTAAAAGATAGAATTCACATTCTAATATCTGTTTAAAAAGATTATAAATGTCAATATGAAACCAAATTAGATGAGTCTATTTAGTCTAACAATTTATAGACATAGTAATTTATCACAAATTTTTACTAAAAACTTTTTAAAATGAAGAAAATAAAAACAGTAATTTATAACAGAATTAACATATACAATAAAATTACTTTTTATTACTATAATGATTGAAACTGTGATTATAAAGCATTTTAATCCTTAAAAAGGCCAGCCTTTTTTAAAGGCTGCTCATATATAAGGCTGCTCACAATAAAAATGCTCATATAAAGCATACTTATTTTTATTTAAAACATCCTGTATAAACTTCAGATTTTCCAATATACTTTCCACTCAACAAACGCAAAAATGCAATTATCTTAAATGTTATTCTTATTATAAATCAGTAAAAGGAAAGAAATACTAAAAAATGAAACCAAAAATTACAAGTTAAATGGAATGAAGAAATCCCTTACAAGGCGGAAGAACATGTCTATTAAAATGTCAACAGAGGGCCCAGGCTGGCGTAGCTCAGTGGATTGAGCGCGGGCTGGGAACCAAAGTGTCCCAGGTTCGATTCCCAGCCAGGGTACTTTCCTGGGTTGCAGGCCATAACCCCCAGCAACCGCACATTGATGTCTCTCTCTCTCTCTTTCCCTCCATAAAAATAAATAAATAAAATCTTTAAAAAAAACACCCAAAAACAAAACTGTCCGCGAAGAAAAATCTTAGGGGGCGGAAAAAAAAGTCAATAGAGCCCTGGCTGGTGTGGCTCAGTGGATCGAGTGCTAGCCCGCGAACTGAAAGGTTGCTGGTTCAATTCCCAGTCAGGGCACAGGCCTGGGTTGCAGGTCAGGTCCCCAGCTGGGGGTGCACAAGAGGCAAGCACACACTAATGTTTCTCTCCCTCCCTTTCTCCCTCCCTTTCTCTCTCTAAAACTCAATAAATAAAACCTTTAAAAAATAAAATGTCAATAGAGATGATCTTCTAAAACAATATAAAATTTCAAATATGGTTTTCATACTATTCCATTATAGCAGCTTCAACTGCACATCAGTATCACCTGGGAGCTTTTAGAAAATACCAGTCTCCAGGCCTCAAGCCTAAAAATTCTCATTTAGTTGGTCTGTAGAGGTCCTGACATGGTATCATCAAGTTCCAAAAGTGATTTAATGAACACCCAAGGTCATATAACCACTTATCTTTAAAAATAGGAGAAGCAATTAACTGTGATTTCTTTAAAGTCTATATTGTAGTATTCAAAACTGCCATTTCTAGACTATTCAATTTAATATAAAACAGAACGAATCTATGTGCAACTTTCACAAATAGTTTTACTTTATACAAGATACTTACATGGTTCATCCTATAAGGAAATTCCTTTGGAAAGGCATATGAAAATCTAGTTTTTACTGCAGAAAACAAAAAACAACTTAAACTGAGAAAATGAGAAAGTGAATTAACCCCAAATTTCTTTAATACTGTGTAGAATATTAGAGGTAGTGCTAAATCATTTTTATTTTTAGTAAGGTGCCTGGAGATACTTAGAAATCCAGATTATTTTGTTTGCAGGTGAGGAGAATGAGTGGCTGGAACCCCAGACCCCCATTTACATACAATACAGAGCCTTAATTACATGTTTAATATATTAAGACTCTGCAACTTAAAAAATAAAAGAATTGGAAAAAAAATCACTGGGTTTTATTATCTCTAACATCTTCCCAGTTCTAGAACAGTCTCTTCTTTATCGCAATTTCCATACAATTCTCACACAACTGGACAAAACACAGAAAGTGTTGGTCATAAAGATAAAACATATAATTTTTTTTAGGAATAATTCTTTATACAAAATTTTTAAAGCAATAACTTGCACCTGGTAATTTAGCTTAGAAGGAATATGTTCACAAATATATATGTATATGTATATACATATATATGCATATATTTGTGAACTATATATATAAATATAATTAAAAGGATAATAAAACCAAAAAATGTTTGAGTGTTTATCTCTGTGATTTAGGGAGTTTTACTAATCTGTACTTTCTAAACTTTTTATAATAAATAGGTGTTTATCAAAAGACATATTTTAACAAAAGCATGAATAAATGTACAAAGGTCTCTAGGACTTTTTTCTTACCACACATAAACCCATACACAGTTACTACTATTCTTAATAACTAAGTACAAATGAGAAAGCTATTAGTTATTAACCTTCCATCTCCTCGAAATGCTATGGGTATATACCTTTAAGTACTATTTGACATAACTGTGCTCGAATCATCAGATACACCATTTTATTCAATCAAGTTTATTCACAGGTTTTAGAGGATGTTCTGTGATCCCTTCCATTTGTACAGCTTAAGTGACCTCATTGAGACAAAAAAAATTTTCATTTATTTTATGTACTGTATTTTGTAAATTGAGTATCCTAACCACTAATTTAGATAGGTAACATCCGCCAAAATTTGAAACCGAAACCATTTGAACTCGACACTAGGAAAGTTATACTTAATCTTTCCTTTCCTCTCCTCCCTTTCTCCATTAAGGTTTCGGACTTTTACAAATTCTTTGATGTAAATAAGATGTAAAGTGTACAAGTAAAACAAGTACTTACATAGTGGTACCTAATTGATGAGGTAAAATGATCTCTATAAATAAAACAAATTTACACCTCTCACCCCTGGACTTTGACACCTGACTTACTGAGATTAAATTTACATGATGCTTTTGATTTTCTTCTAGCCTGGAGGAAAATGTATCCTCCTCTCTTTTGCTACCTATACCATTTGTGAATTTACTTTTATCTACTCAATTGATAGTCACTACTTTCCTTTATCCTTTAGCACCTCTAACCATTTCTCCACCAGTAAATCTGTCCCATCACTTACTAAATATGCTCAAATTTCCCTTAAAAACAAAGACAAATAAAACCCCTACCAAATTATACTCCTGTTGGTTTTCTTAAGTGGACTTTGTTTTTTTTAGAACAGTTTTAAATTTATAGAAAAAAAACAGAAGATACGAGTTCTCATATACTCCCTGTTAAGGAATGAATGTCTATGTCCCCCAAAAGTTGGAATGTGAAGCCCTAAACCCCATGTGATGTTATTTGGAGGTGAGGTCATGAGGGGGGACTCCCACGATGGGATTCTTCTCATAAGAAGAGGAAGAGAAATCAGTGCTTTCTCCTCTCTCTGCCATGTAAGAACACTATGGGAAGTAGCTGTCTGCAAGCCAAGAAACAAATTATGTCTGAACAAAGAACTGACCAAGGTAGGCACTTTGATCTTGAACTTTCCAGCCTCCAGAACTGTAAGAAATAGTCTATGGTATATTGTTATAGCAGCTCAAGTAGACTAAGACACCCCATCACCCAGTTTCACCAGTTATTAACATCTTACATTAGAATGATACACTTGTTATCATTAATGAACCTATATATACATTATTATTAACTGAAGTCCATAGTTTATTCAGATCTTCTTAGTTTTAACCTACTGTCCTTTTTCTGTTCCAGGCTCTCATCCAGAACACAACATTCCATACCTCCATACCTCCTTAGATTCCACTTGGCTGTGACAGTTTTCCAGACTTTCCTTGTTTTTGATGACTTTGATAGTTTTTAGAATATTAGTCAAGTATTTTGTAGGTTTACCCTCCACTAGAATCTGTCTGATGTTTATCTAATGGTTAGACTGGGGTTTTGGGTTTTTGGAAGGAAGACCACAGAGGTAAAGTGCCATTTCATCAGAATACATCAAATGTACACACCATTAATGTGATTTATCACTATTAATATTGACTTTAATCATCCAGCTGGGGTAGTGTCTGTCAGGTTTCTCCATTGTAAAATTACCTGCCCTGCCCACTTTTCATAATGTATGCATTAGAAGGAAGTCACTATATGCACAGCCAACACCTAAGGAATGGATATTTATGCTTCCTATACTTAAGGGTGGACTTAGCTACATAAAGTATTTTAAATTCTACATGGGAGGAATTGTCTCTTCTCCCCCATTTATTTAATCATTTGTATCAGTACAAACTCACGGGTATTTATTTTGCACTTTGGGTTATAATCCAATATTAAGTTTTTTTATTTTGTTGCTGAAATTCTTCCAGCTTTGGCCACTGAGAGCTCTTTCAGTTGGATTGTGTGTCTCTTTAACATATCCCAATTAATGTAGGCTTTCAGTTTGGTTTTAAATACTTCCTTACTTACTGGCACTATAAGATACTCTAGGTCTATCTTGTATTTTTCCTGCCTCAGTCCTAGAATCAGCCATCTCTTCAAGGATCTCTAGCTCCTTTTATTAGAGAATGTTATTAAACACAAAGATTGGAGTACCAGGTAAACTCATTGCTTATAGAACCTCTTAACTGACAAAGCCCCCCCCCCACACACACTCATTCACAAACACATAAATCTATGTATCGATACATTTTACAAGTATCTATGTAAAGGTAAATGCAGTTCATACTGATGTCTCTAACCCTAACTGATGACCACATTGATCATTCTGGTCTCCTCTCCTTGCTTATCTGTAAATTCTCATTCTAGCAATGGGAAACCTAGCTCTTAACATCTGCTATCTATTTGCCATGAATATATCCATGTAGTGGAATTGTTAACTTCACCATACATTTGTAGCAGTATCAGAATTGTTAACAGGTTACAATGCTTATGTACACTTCCTTTTTGCGTTTAGTCTTACAGACTAGACTCATTTCCAAAGTTAGGTAAGCAACTCCCCTCTCCAACCCTCTTCACTGAGGTCCTTACATATATTTATAATATAGTTAGATTCTCCTTTTCTCAGAATCAACTCACCTCTTAATTCTTTGTTAACTGATTTCTACCCCCACCCCATAGTGTCTAATGACATCATGTTCTCCCTCGAACATCACAAATCCAAAGGTCTGGCTTTTTTCTTTGGAACACATCTATGCAGCACAAGACACTATGCAACCCTATCTCTTTCTTAAAATTTATCAACTCCTAAATTTCTATCACTGGCTTCACATTTCTAAGAGTATATTGTACTGATACATTTACACCTGATATGTCTAAGATTAAATTTACTTCTTTTCAGAACCCACTTATTCTCTTCTCCTGGTACTACCTTTACCTTCTCAATGCTCAGGCATGAAACCTCAAAAATAATTTTTGATTCCTCCTTATTTTTTTAAGTATATTTTATCGATTATGCTATTACAGCTGTCCCACTTTCCCCTTCACCCCCCTCCACATACTACCCCCCTTCTCTCCAGAAGAACTCCCCTTAGTTCCTGTCCATTGGTCATGAGTGTAAGTTCTTTGGCTTCTCCATTTCCTACACTATTCTTAACCTCGCCCTGTCTATTTTGTACCTACCATTTAGGCTGCTTAATCCCTGTACCTTTTCCCCCATTCTTCCCCTTCCCTCTCCCAACCCTCCTAATGACCTCCATACCTATAATTCTGTTCCTGTTCTGATTGCTTGCTTAGTTTATTTTTTTTTATTTTATTTTTTTAGATTCAGTTGTTGATAGTTAATTTGTTGCCTTTTTTAATGTTCATGGTTTTGACCTTTTTGTTAAATAAGGCCCTTTAACATTTCATGTAATAATGGCTTGGTGATGATGAACTCCTCTAGCTTAACCTTGTCTGGGAAGCACTTTCATCTGCCTGCCCTTCAATTCTAAATGATAGTTCTGCTGGATAGTGTAATCTTGGTTGTAGGTCCTTGCTTTTCATCACTTTGAATACTTCTTGCCAGTCCCTTTTTGCCTGCAAAGTTTCCTTTGAGAAATCAGCTGACAGTCTTACGGGAACTCCTTTGTAGGTAATTCTGTTTTCCTCTTGCTGCTCTTAAATCCTTTCTTTTCAAAAGTCGTACTGACTCTATCCTTCAAATCTTGCTTGCTTGTTCTTGCTGACTGTCAAAATGTTATTTTAAGCCTTTATTAGTGCTCACCTGGATTACTTCAATAACTTAAAATAATCTTTTTCCACCTTAAAACTGTTAGCTTTTATTTCTCATAGCACCTGGCAGAGACAGCATTCACTAGTTTGCAGTTTTATATATATTCATGGTAAAATGCATCTTACATAGCATTTACCATCTTTAACCATTTTTAAGTATACAGTTCAATAGTATTAAGTACATTCACACTGTTGTGCAACCATAACCACAGTTCATCTCCAGAACCCTTTTCATCTGGCAACACTGCAACTCTACACTCATTAAACAATTACTGCCATTTTACCCTCCCTCTGGCCCCTGGCAACCACCCTTCTACTTTCTATCTCTACTAATTTGATTATTCTAGGCACCTAATAAAAGGGGACTCATATAATATTTATCTTTTTGTGATTAGTTTATTTCTCTTATAATGTCCACAAAGTTAAGCCACATTGTAACATGTGAAAAACCTCAATTATGTGTCTAGTTCAATTCTTGCTCTCCCTCAATTCATCTGACATAATTCTGCCAGATTCACAATCCTGATGCACAATTCTAGAATCACCCTCATGTGGAAAATAAAGCTTTCAAAGGTACCACCACTGCTAACAATGAAATGCAGATTCCTTAACAAGGTATTCCATTACCTGGCATTAGCCAGATAAGGCATTCCCTACTACTTCCTTATTCAACATTCACTGAATGAAAATTATTAGTTTTCTCTATTTTTGACCAAACTGTTCAATGCCTCTAGATTGTTTTTCCCCTGTATTCTTCCAGGTTCAAATTTTATCTTTCTTTACTAAATTCTACTTAAGCCTTTCTGGATTCATCTAAAAAACGATCTTTTCAAAATCAAATCATTCACTGAATTCTCTGTAAGTCTCTTGTGCCAATTATTTTCTTCTGTATTAATATTTACATAGCATGTCTTACTCTTGCCTTCTAGTTCCAGGTATTTATCTTTGTGTCCACCCCTGCATGCAGTATGGTATTTTCCAGTGACCATGATGCTGCTGTTCATGATACAGCAGTCACTAAAGTTCAATGAGTATTATGGGCTAAATTGTATGTCCCCCCTCCCCACAAGTCCATATATTGAAGCCCTAACCCGCTATGTGATTGTATTTGGATAGGGCCTTTAAAGAGGTAATTAAGCATAAGTGAGGCCATAAGGTTGAGGCCCTAATTCAATAGTACTGGTGTCCATTTAAGAGAAGAGACACTACGGGTACAGGTGCACAGAAAAAGGGCCATGTGAGAACACAGCAAGAAAGTGGCCATCTGCAAGCCAGGGAGAGAGGCTTCAGGAGAAACCGATTTTTTGATATCTTGATCTTGGACTTCCAGTGTCCAGAACTGTGAGTAAATAAATTTCTGTTGTTTAAACCACTCAGTCTCTGACATTTTGTTATGGTCGCCCCAGCAAATTAATTCACTGAACAAGGCACTGTTTGAAAAGCTTTATCATTATTCACTCATTTGATCCTCTCAAAAGCCCTATGACATAGATATTATTAACATCCTCATCTGGAAGATGAGGAAACTGGGACACAAAGAGATTATATTTTGCTCAACTTGTCACATAGCACTGGAGCTGAAATTTAAAACCTAAGTTGTCAGGGCCTATATAATACACTATAAAATTTATGAAATAAAGAAAATAGTTTACTATAAAAATCTCTATTCATTGAAAACCAAACACTCTTGTGAATATATCTTTAAGTTTTTGCATGAGAAACAAACAAATCTTGGTAATAGGTATCTTACATACTTCTAAAAACGTTGGAAAGCAGAGACTAATAATGTAAGAAGAAAATAAGGCCCTTAAAAAATAATTTGATTCTCCAGAGGAATTCAATGCTTCATCAATGTCTATATTACGTTCTGGGGCATTAGTATATTACACTCTGGGGCAAAACTACTCTTCCGTCCTCAAAAAAAATAAGATATGGCACAGTAAAGATTAAATTAGATTTTACACTCTTCTCAGAAAGGGTAATGGCCCCAAAATATAAAATTATCCTGGCTCACAAACTTAAAACACAAAAGCATTCTTCTGCCTCTTCTATGTAAGACCACAGAAATAAAAACAAATAAATAAATAATCTAATTTGCTTTTGGTAAGTGATGCCTTTTTGTTTAACCTATGAAGATGGGGCATAATACAATGTTAATGACTTTGTATATAATATTTTACAACTGTTACTTTACAATGTCATTTCCTTTATTGTCATAACTCACAGGCAACTAAACCACATCTTTTTACAAAAGAACTAAGGCCAAAATGTAAAGCAACTTGTTCAAGGTTATGTACCTGCTATTTAGTGACAGAACAATTAGCTGTCTTGACTAAAGTCAGCATTTTTTGCCTGCACCATGTTTTTGAATATGGAGGGAAAATACATCATTCTCATCAAAGACATACATTACAGTAGCTAAAGAAATAGTTTACTCCACCCAGAAGAATGACACAAAGGCTAGTCGTTAGGAAGCAATAAAATACAATAAAATTGGGAAATAATTTTAATTTAATCTTATGAAATTAAGAACCACTGAGTCAATGTTTTTGGACCATTAGTCACTACCCATTTTTTAACATTAAAAGTAGTCTTAGTCTTAATACTATAAGTAGTTTTAAAAACTCTGTATTTTATTTTTTAGTCAAATTCATAGCCATAAATGTGACCTCAGATTTATTTTTTATCTATTTTCTTATTGCTTGCGCTATTAGTTTTCCCCTCTTTTTCTCCCTTTTCCCACCTCTCCCCTACCTCAGTCAATCCCTGTGTTGTTGTCCATATCCATGGGCCATGCAAAAATGTTCTTTGGTTAATCCCTTTAACCTCTTTCATCCAGTTCTAGCCCCCAACCCAACAGCTATCAGTCTATTCCATGTATTTATGCTTCTGTTGACCTCAGGAGATTTAATAAACCCAACTAATCTGTCGCAGGTCTTCTAAACTGAAAAACATTTGTGCTGCATGGAGTTTTCCTTCGAATTACATCCGTTAAGTAGGATACACTTTTTGCACTTACATACAGAAGTAGCAGCAGAAATCAATCTTGTATTTGAGACTACTCCAAACTCCTAGAGGAAGAAAAGTGGGTAAGATCGGGTACACAGAAACCCAATGAACCTAAAGGTATCTGAGGTCTATTCAAAACAGAATTTCCTGAATTTCCCCCAGTGATTATATAGTCTTCTACCTGTTTGAGGTATGATGTACTTAAACCTCTAAATGTATTACTTTTCCTTAAAACTGCTACAAGTTAAGACAGGTGTTTAAATAATGTTATAATTTAACATCACTGACAGGTACCAAATTAGAAACCAAGCCTTAAAGTGACATGATAGTTTTCTGCACTCAAATTAGTTTCTAAGGAGATTTTTTTAGATTCTACACTTAACTGCAAGAATATTAAGTATGCTGTCTGTTCAATTGGACCCACACTAACAGAAATAACTCATGTCATTTAATAAAACAACTGAATTTCCAAAGAAGATAAACTTTAATATCAGCAAAAGAACTAAAAAATACTGCACAATTATTCTTCTCGGAACAGGAAGAGAAGAATATAATAGTATAAAATTTTCAATGTCAGTTCCCATTTCCTCTTTGAACTTAATATGCCACCAGTGTAAAAATGACTAAAATTTACGAGGTGATCCACCTTACATAAATTTCCTTTTAATCTGATTAACCTACCAAGATTACTAAAGCCTTCATTTCATTTTAAAACAGAAAAATTAAGAATTCATTCCTTATTCCATAAAAGAAACTAAGCTAAATATAAT
Source organism: Phyllostomus hastatus (assembly GCF_019186645.2). Taxonomy (NCBI): domain Eukaryota; kingdom Metazoa; phylum Chordata; class Mammalia; order Chiroptera; family Phyllostomidae; genus Phyllostomus; species Phyllostomus hastatus. Next base: position 50,084,994 of record NW_025333872.1, read on the forward strand.
CTACTCAATACCTTCAACCTATATCCTTATCCTTGGGGAAAGGGGTGGCAGGGGCACATATGTGTGTATACATAGGACCCGGCACAAATAACACCCCTCTTTTTATTACAAAATCATAAGCATGTAATTCTGTAAGGTAACATTACACTCAAGCACACCATATGATATTTTAGGTGAAATGTTCAAATTAAAACTATAAATTATTACAGCCATATTATTACCCTACCAACTACACTCAAACAGGCCTTAGTTCTGCCAGATCCTGTATATCTATATTCACATTTAAACCTCAAACTATAAAAACTAAAACTAAAAAGTAAACACCTGATGCCCAAGCTGGTGTGACCAGGTGGATTAAGTGCTGGCCTGTGAACCAAAGAGTTGCTGGTTCAATTCCCAATCAGGGCACATGCCTGGGTTGCAGGCCAGGTCAGGTCCCCAGTCGGGTGGTGTGTGAGAGGCATCCACACATTGATGTTTCTCTCCCTTTCTTTCTCCCTCCCTTGCCCTCTGTCCAAAATAAATAAATAAAATCTTAAAAAAAAAAAAAGTAAACACCTGAGACATAGTACTATTTCCATAAACGTAATTCCTACACCACTGGATAAAATGGAAAGATTTGGTCATAGTTAGAGTTAATAAAAAAGTAGCGCTATAACCAACTATGAAAAGATATATTTTTTTCTAGGAAGAATTTTTAATCCAAAATTCTTAAAGTGAAAACTTTCACCCAATAAATGATAATGTAAAACAGGATTCTACTTAGAAAATCATACAACAAAAAAATACTAAAAAATTAGACAAGTTAAAATCCCCAAGTTTGCCCTAGCTGGTATAGCTCAGTGGACTGAGCACGGGCCTATGAAGCAATCGTCTGATTCCCAGTCAGGGCACATGCCTGGGCTGTGGGTCAAGTTCCCAGTAGGGAGTGTGCAAGAGGTCACCACATATCGATGTTTCCCTCCCTCTCCTTCTCCTTTCCTTCCCCTCTCTCTAAAATTAAATAGATAAATAAATAATCTAAAAAATAAAATAAAATCCCCAAGTTAATCTGTAAGAGAAGTATATGAACTGGAAAAGGAACCAATTATATGGTCATGGAAGATGATGTGACTTTGGGTGGTGAGCACAGAATGCAATATACAAATTATGTATCATAGAAATGTGCACCTGAAACCTATATGACCCTATGAACCAAATGTCATCCCAATAAATAATTAAAACAGTTTATAAAAATTTTGTCTAGGTTCCCATACTGGCTGTGCTTCAGATACATAAAATTACATGGTAATATTTGGAAAAACCACCTCCATAATACAAGACCTTTACAAACATTTTGTTTTCTATTAAAGAACTTAACAGCAAAGCTGGTTCTGCCTCCTTAAACTATCACTTACAATTAAAAACCCCAAAACCTCTAGAAAGCTTGTCTTAATTTCTAGAGTCATCTCTCATTATTTTTGGTAATAGGTAAGAAAAATGTTATAAATAATCCTAGATAATGGCTAAAACAAAATTCAAAATGAGTATCAAAAAGAATGTAAACTTACTAGATTAAAATTACCTTCAATTTTCAAGAATACAAATTACTATTCTAAAGACAAGCTAAAAATAGAAACATAAGTATCATAATACTAAAACTGCATAGATTATTTTTTGTAAAGATTTTTATTTATTTATTTTCAGACAGAGGGGAAGGGAGGGAGAAGAGGCAGAGCAACACCAATGTATGGTTGCCTCTCACTCGCCCCCTACTGGGGACCTGGCCTGCAACCCAGGCATGTACCCTGACTGGGAATTGAACCAGCAACACTTTGGTTTGCAGCCAGAGCTCAATCTGCTGAGCCACACCAGCCAGGGCTGCGTGGATTATTATGTAACCCAGTCAATATAGCTACTATTGCCTGGATTTTACCTGAGCCCTCTCAAAAATACTGAAAAGGTAAAGGTGAACAGAGATTTGGTTTTAGCTGCAAATTGCCATCTCTCTCCCTCACCTAATTTCTATATTCTTATTGCCAAAATGATTCCTCATTAGAATCTACATAGGTAGGGCCACCCCCAATCCTTGACTTCCCTCTTGCTTTCCCTATGGCTGGGTAGGCAGCCAATCATCAGGAGGTAGGGAGGGAAGATAGGACATAGAAAGCAAATGGAGGAGGAGGGACATTGTCCAGTTACAGGAAAAATCTGTAGCAGTTACAAACTACTACTTAGTGCCAAAATAATAAATATCTTAGAAGGAATACAGCAAAGCAGTTAAGTGCATGGGATTAGGAGCTAGACCCATAGGGTTCAAATACTGAATTTGATGCTTACCAGCTCCATGATCTTAGGGAAGTTTCTCAACCTCTGTGGCTCACTTTCCTCATTTATATATCTATATGTCTCTTTGTTATGAAAATTAAGTCAGTTATAGTTTTTTTTAAAGATTTTTTATTTATTTATTTTTAGAGAGAAGGGAAGGGAGGGAGAAAGAGGGAGATAAACATTGGCTTGCAACCCAGGCATGTGCCCTGACTGAGAATTGAATTGACTCAACCTTTTGGTTTGCAGGCCAGGGCTCAATCCACTGAGCCATACCAGCCAGGGCCAGTTATAGTTGTAAAAGTACTTAAAATAGCACTTTATACATAGTAAGGTCTGTGTGTTTGTTAAATGAATAAAAGATATGTGAATAATTTCATGCAAATTTCAGTATTTTGCATAAATCACCATCTGTTATTATTTTTACACAGGTAATCTGAAAACTGGGGCAAATTTGCCAACTCACATTGACTATACTTTAATGAAAAACAGAAAATTATTGAATACCTCTACTTTGGATGCCAAAAACACACATGTAGGAGCCATTAATACAGGATCTATACTTTTCAGAGAATACCTAAGAAACAATAAAACAAAGTTAAATGTAGAAAACACACACTGGAAAAAAAAATCAAGATAACTCTATGGCAAGCACATGATTCAACTATACTAAGGTTCATCAAAATTAGATAAGAGTTTCAAATAAGTATAGCATGCCCAAAATAAAACAGTCCTACCTGGCATAGAATCTCTTGAAATAGACTGTAGCAGTGGCAATAACTTGTTGTCTTAATTTAAGATGTTCACCTAATGCTTGGATAACTAAAAGAAAAATAAAGTTTTAAATGTATCTCCTGGTATCATTATAATATAAACACTGAACAATAAGTTCCATGTGGCTAAATCATAATTACATTCATTTTTAACACAGAGAAAAACCTACATATGTTAGAGACCTCTAGTTGGATCACAGTACTAATACGAGAATTTACAAATTTGTTTTAAAATATAGATATGCATAAACAACAAAAAATAGAAATTGCCCCACAACAAACACTACTGTTGTATTAAGGAGGGTGAATGATAGGCATTTCTCCTCTACCTTCTAAGAATTTTCAATGCCTTTCACATTATCTTTAGAATATAAAAAGAAAATATTTAACACCTATCAAATTCACTTGACTGATTTATAAAGTTTATTTAAAAATCCTTAATGAATTTTCACAACAACAGAGAGGTAGGTTTGCAGAAGAGTAAACTGAAGGTTAGAAAGACCATGTGACAAAGCCACCATGTGGCAGGACAAGGATCTTCTGCCTCTAAACCCCTTTCCCTCAAAGCAAACTTGTAAGATAGCACTGCTCAATATAGCATGTCAAGCCAAAGAGTCGTTTATCCTCAAAGTAATCTTCTTTAGCCAATCTTAAATTGAATTTAATAATGCATGATACTTATAAATATTAATGACTATTTTGAAACTGTCTTGAATGTCTCTGACATTAAGATTTAAAAATAACTTTAGATCACTTAAAAAGATTAAATGAATATGAGTTGTAAAAAGACTACATGTGTAAATAAAAATGTTAAATAGGTAAAATGGATAGGCTTTTGAACATTTCACATTCAAAAGTTTTGTAGGGTGTTGGGGAAGGAGGAGATCTTCAATGTTTATTTTAAAACAAAGTTCTTGAATTTAAAAGAAAATAATACAAATAAAAATGTTAAGTAGGGGCTAAAACAGCTTATCACACATTACCAAACAAAAATATTTTAGTTCAGAGTTAATCAACAGTATCATTTCAACCAATTTTTTAAAAAGTTTACCATTTGTAAAAAATATTTGTAATTTCCAATATTCTTCTTCTGAGAGAAACTTTAAATCCTTTTGGCGTTCCTTCAACAGATCTTGTTTATCCAAAATCCATTGCAAACTGGAAGAAGCAAAGATGTCAAAACATGTTATAGAAAATCAAATAACAAAGTTATAGAAAGCATTCTAATATTGAACAAGTTATTAACATTCTGAGAAATACAAAGTACACATAACCTTGAAAGACAGTATTTTCCACATTTATTGAAACTCCAACACTGAGAAATATCTCACTAGTAAGTGTAAGTTGCCCTGAAAAAAAAATCTACTATAATTTCTATCTTCATTCTCAGTCTGTCACTAGCTTTACTGTATTTCATTGATTCTAAGATTCTGATATTAACATGCATCTTACAATCGGTGATGCCTTAGCCTTTTAACTGGCAGCATGTTTTTTCTTGCTTAGTGATATATAAAATAACGGTGAAATTATTTGGCACCAATCAATGGTGCCCTGAATTTGAGATATATCTTTCTCAGTTGTTCATGGGTAACTAAAGCACTTAATTTCCCTACCTCACAATTCCAATCACTTTAAAAGCTCCTTCAGAATTTATTCACTGATAGCCTCCTTCCTCCTGCCTGTCTACTATTTTTAATCGAAGATATGAAATTGACATGATCCTCCAAAAAACTACTCTGCAACTTTCTTCTGTCACTCAGTATGTAATGGAAATTCTTTTGTCAATGAATGTATTATTCAGCATCCTTTTAAATTGCTGCACAGCATTATGGATGAATTATTTAGCTAATCCCTATTGATAGGTATGTAGGTTATTTTTTTTACCATTACAAGTAATACTTCAACAAATATCTTTCTCATTTATCCTTATATATTTGATTAATAACATATTTAGAATAATTTCCTAGATCAGATGGGTCAATTTTGCTGGTATCTTTGATATAAATGGTCATTTAAGTTCCATTAAAAGTTATACCAATTTCCATTTCTATTAAGAATACATGGGTATGTCTTAAAATATTTAACCCTATGGGTTATTGCCAATCTTTTAAATAATTTACAATTTAAAGACAAATTAGTATCTTATCATTTTTTAAGTGTACATCTGAAGTTAAACATTTCCCATGCCTTTATTGGCCAAATACAGTTCTTTTGTACATTATAATTCTAATATTAGATCATTTTTCTAATGATAGTCATATTTTTTGTGTTTAAGAGATTCTTCTGATCTCAAATTTCTATATTATGGATAATAAATATTTTTCAAATATGCTGCAAACATTTCTCAAGTTTAGCATGATCTCTCAGTATTTAGTTATATGTAATACAGAAATCTCAATCACTTATATATCGAAATCTACCCATATTTTATTGACTTTATGCTTGTCATGCATGAGAAGGCCTCCCCTGACACAAAATTTTTAATATGTATACACACACATTTACTTATATTTTCTAATACCCTTAAGGCTTTTTTCTTTCAATTTGTGATACATCTACAATTTATTTTGGTACAGATAGTGCAGAGCTCCAGCTAAATGTTTCTCAAATGGTCATCCAAATGTCACCAAAGTATTTCCTAATGTTTAATTTTATCACTGTTTTTGAATCTTCTTTATAATTTCCCATTTTTAATTTTTATTTTTTCTATGCCATACTATTTTAAAACATATAAAATTAAATAATTACAATCTAGTATGGAAAATACCCCCTTTCTTGCTACTATTCAGAAAATTTCTGGCTACTCTACTACAATTATTATTCTAAGACCTGAATATCAAATCCCAAGAAAGGAAATCCACTCAAAATTTTGTCTGGACTTGCATTAAATTTAAAGATCAATATAGGGAGAAATGATACCTTTACAATGTGAGAATTCAAACTCTACATATTAAAATCTTTAAAAAAGTTTTTCCTTCCTACCCTGGCTTGTGTAGCTTAGAAGATTGAGTGTGGGCCTGCGAACCAAAGGGTCTCCGGTTCGATTCCCAGCCAGAGCACATGCCTGGTGTTGCAGGCCAAGTTCCCAGTTGGGTGTGCACGAGAGACTACACATTGATGTTTTTCTCCCTGTCTTTCTTCCTCCCATTCCCCTCTCTAACAATAAATAAAATCTTTTTAAAAATTTCTTCCTGTGTAGGTCCTGTACGTTTCTTAAATTTATTTTTGAGTATCTTGTATTTTCTGTTGCTACTGTAAACCATATTTCTATTGTTCATTTAATAGAAAGCTTTCTATGTTTATATTTGTAACTGGTGATGTTATTAAACCTTTGTTATTTCTAATTTTTCAATTAACTCAATTTTCTAATTTTATCTCCACATACTGATTTTATCCTTCTTTTTAGATCACATTCTATCAACTGCGTTTAGTAGATTCAGAACAATGTTAAACAGGCACAATAATTTTCCTAATGTTTTACTATTAAGTATCTCTTGTGATGTTTTGATATGTTTTTATCATGTTAAGAAAACATCCTAACTGCCCTTACTGGTGTGGCTCAGTGGACTGAGTGCCAACATGCAAAGCAGAGGGTCTCTGGTTCCAGTCCCAGAGCACATGCCTGGGTTGCAGGCTAGGTCCCCAGTAGAGGGTACTCAAGAGGCAACCACCCACTCATGTTTCTCTCCCCCTTTTTCTCCCTCCCTTTCTCTCTAAAAATAAATATATATTTTTAAAAAGACATAATATCCTATTTGTTCTAGTATGAGCATTAATCAAGAATAGGTGTTGAACTTTTATTAGGTATCTTTTTGATGCCTTCATTGTTTAACAGATTTCCTAATATTAACTGTATTCTATAACAAAAATGCTGTCATTTAAAAAATTTTTAAGGTAATGTTGGACTCCATTTGTTAATACTCTATGATGCTTGCATCAATACTCAAAAGTGAGACTTTTTAGTGCTATTTTTTGCCAGATTTTACCATTGTTATTGCAGCTTCATAAAGAAAACTAAAAAGCTTTCTTTCTTTGAGTGTGAACAGAAATAATTTCAGTAACAGATTCTCTTGAAAATTGAGAAAAAAATTAGCCATAAAATAGTTTGGGCCTGGAACATTTTTTAAGGAGTTCTTTGGTAACTTTTAAAATTTGTTTTAGCTTTCAAATTTACTACCATGGAAATACATTTATACATTTGGGAGATAACCCAAATGTGTATCTGAGTTTATTTACTTATCTTATTCCTAATTTTGTAGTATTGCATTATCCTTTTACCTTGATTCAACTAGCACCAGTTCAGTCTGTTTTCATTTTACCTTCCAAAGAATCAATGCTTATAATTTCCAACAATTTATTTTTTCCTTCTAATAAGTATCAGTGTTGTTTTTTTTTCTTTTTTAAAAAAATTTTATTTACTGTTAGAGAGAGGGGAAAGGAGGAAGAAAGGAAGAAACATCAATGTGTAGTTGCCTCTTGAGTGCCCTCTACTGAAGGCCTGGCCCACAACGCAGACTGGGAATCGAACCAGCAACCCTTTGGTTCACAGGCCAGCATTCAATCCACTGAGTCACATCAGCTTGGGCAGTATGAGTGGTACTTTCATTCTTTTGTTTCCTGCAGTGCATTTCCTTTTTAGTATTCTTACGGAGAATATTTTATTTGTATTCTCTCTCAATTATTTAGGATATTGATTTTTCTTGTAAATTTGGCTTTAGCTACAATATATGGATATATATTGATCTCATTATTTCCTCACTATTACATAATTTTCAATTTCCCCTTTGATACAATAAAGCATCCAGAGCTGGTTTTACACTTTTAATTCAAAAAATTTATTTCTTTTTAGAAAGGGGAAACGAAGGAGAAAGGGAGAGAAACATCAATGTGTGGTTGCCCCCCGAATGCTCCCTACTGGGGACCTGCACTGCAACTGAGGCATGTGCTCTGACTGGAATCCAACCAGCGACCCTTTGGCTCACAGGCTGGTACTCAGTCCACTGAGCCACACCAGGGCTATCCTTTTAATTTTTATTACCTGTTCATTAATTCATTCAGCCTACCAGTCAGTATTTAGTGACCTTCTAGTATGACTGCATCATGATCAAAGAATGTGTTCTAATACAATTTTCTGAAAAAATGCTGTAATTTGCTGTTCCAGGATTATCATTATTTTCATCTCTAGTCATTTTATCTTTAAAAAATAAACTTCACAAATATTTAAGTTTTTCCTCACAATACATAGTATAAACTCAGAAGATATAAATACATTTCATGAAATTTAAGATGACATTGCTTTTAAGATTCACCATTATTTCATGTACTAAGAAGAAAAAATGCTATCCTGAAATGTTAAAATGTGCACTTTAAAGCCATGAAATACAGCATATTTCATGTCAACTTTCCTTTTCACCAAAATCACCTAAAACAATGGTTTTCGTAATTATTTTGTGTGTCTTTTCAGAACTGTCTTCTCTTTCATAATTGTTACCTTTTGCAGATCAGGGACTCCATGATTCTCAAGGAATCAGAGGAAAGCCAAGTGTGCCCCTTCTACCAGGACCATTTCAACTGGGAGGCAAGGGTAGTTTCAAAAAACACATTTGATGTTATTATAATAATTTTATATTTGAAAAGTGAAAAAACAATTGTTTTTATAAAAGAGATCTTGCCCCTGTTTTGATAACCATTCTCACTATGGCATAATGCTTATCAAAAGAGGGGCATAATCTTTAAGTTGAAAAAGTCTATAAATTCTGACAAACATTTAGCTAGCTGTCAATTCTCTCACCTTCCTTCAAACTTATCAGAATACCCAAATTTTCTCTATTTTAATTTTGCCCAAGCAAATATTTCAATGAGTCAAACAGTGTAAAATAAAAATATCAGAAGTAAAACTTCTATAGCATTTCATCTCCACAGAATTACTCCACAGCAAGAAAAGAATCTGCATTTCTGAAAATAGGTTTCGAAAACCACCGTTTCTTTTTTCCTGCAAAGGGCCAAAAAAAAGAATGAACAATGGAATCCACCTTTTTCACAGAATCAAAATTTAAATCACAGTTACTAACGCTCTCGGCATTAAAAATTACTTACACTAAAATATAACCTTTGTCAGGCTGTGTTTATCTTTCAACTGCGCAGTCTAGTCAAACCACCTTCCTGACTGCTTAAACAAATGTATTCAGGGGAAAATGTTTTTAATATTACTCAGGCTCTTCCATGGTCACTGACAGAAACAAAAACTTAATCATGAAAAAGGTTAAAGAAATAAGCAACGTTATTGAAAAAATACACTCTTAAAACTTAAGGCACAGGCTAATGAAATGGATAAATTTTGAGACCACCTGCCCTAATCTTACCAACATAAAACCCCACGCAGACGTGAAGTAGTGGCAGGAAGCAGTTAGTGAAACATGACTGACTCCCCCCTCTCCTCGGAATATAAACCCACTCAAGACAGGAGGTGAGAAACAAAACACTACGATACCGACCCACTGACGAGATCCTAAACAAAAAGTGAACCACAACAGTCCTGAATAGCCAGCTTCACAGTCCTGAACCTTGTCACACTTCCCACACCTTTGCCCTTCCCATCTCATCCCACCCCAACCTCCTTCCAGGCCTAGCTAATCCAAGAATTTTAAACTCTGGAACCTTCCGACCTCGCAGACTGACTCCTCTTCCCCCAAGCTTCCCGCTCACTTATCATTCCCTCCCCCCGAGCCCGAAACCGGCCAAAGGGCGGGGAGAGGGGAGTTGCCAGAGAAAGACGCATCCCGCTTCCGGCCACAGCCGCAACGCGGGAGACTCCACGGTGTTCCGGACAGGGGCTGGGATCCAGGGACAGGGGCTAGGATCCAGGCCAAGGGGAGTCGCAGGCCCCGTTCTCATCGCCCCCCCTAGAGTCAGGCCCTGAGAGAAGACAGAAGGTAACTTACTAATGGGAGCTCTGCCAAAAGTTCCCTGCCATGGAACACAGCTTGCCCTGATACAAAAGCACCAGCCGGCGGAGCGGCTCTCGGAGCGACCATAGACCCAGCCCGCCTGGTAACCGCGCTCCTCTATCTGATCTACCCGGCTCCGCTCCGCGGCGGCGACGGTAAGAGGAAGAGGATGGCACCCTATTCTTTTTGACGCCGGCCGGCAACACTCTACTGTGTAAACCAGTTCCTATGGATAAAAGTTCCGACCCGCCCCGCTTTAGCGGAGGAAGCCGGCTGGGAGGAGACAGGCTGTGGACGCACAGAAATAGTTAATGGGAACTGGTGCTCGCGGGGGTCTAGGGCCTCTCGCGAGAGCTTCTTGCCAGTTCGGGCGTAAAGCCTGCACTGCTTGGTCTTGTGGCTTCCGTAATCATTCTCCGAGTAGAGTTGCCACTCCGGGTTTTGTTATTCCATTCTACAGTTTACAGGCCTCCGAAGCAGCGCGGTGGGATTGTATTAAAGGTTTTCTGCCTTTGGTTCTTTCTCCTGCAAATTGGGAAGAGAAATAGAGATTTTGGCCTCAAGGACCTACCTACCAGTACCTACTGGCACCAAGCGGTACGCTTTCTAAATAGAGTTCTTTTGCAGTGAAGCGGAAACATTTAGAGCGATACTGTTTTAATGCCAGCAAATCACTAGTTTCACATATATGTACTAAATAGAAACATATGGCCAAAAATGCAATACTTTAATTTTACAAGATGAAGTAATCTGTAGTTTTCATTTCTATTATTGATACTGTAGTTATTGTAAAACTTCTCATTAGTTTTCCAGAAATGGGACACAATTGGAAGTTCTTCACCAGTGTTCTCAGGTAGTTTGACGAAGTATTTTTCACAATGTGGGTGGAGACCAGTTAGGGTGTGGTTGAAACTGAGTATAATAGGCATTCCCCCCCCCCAAAGAAAAAGAAAGCATTTTCCTAAGTGAAATTTTTTTAAAGATTTTATTTATTTATTTTCAGAGAGGGAATGGAGGGGGAGAGAGAGAGAGAATCATCAATGTGCGGTTGCTGGGGGTCATGGCTTGCAACCCAGGCACGTACCCTGACTGGGAATCGAACCTGCGACACTTTGGTTTGCAGCCCACGCTCAATCCACTGAACTACACCAGCCAGGGCTAAGTGAAATTTTTTAAAAAATTAGGTATATTAAAAATAATAAGGATGTTACTTAAAATATCTGATTCAGTTATACATGGATGTATGTATTATGTCCAGATTTGAAATGCCATATGATTTCACTTATATGTGGAATCTAAAGACCAAAATAAACAAACCAACAATAGAACAGTCCTAGATACAGAGAACAGTTGGATGGTTGCCAGTGAAGGGGGTTGGGTGAAAAAGGTGAAGGGATTAAGATAGTACGACATAGGAATTACGGTCAATAATATTGTAATAACTGTGTGGTGCTAGGTGGGTACAGAGGGGAATGCTTTGTAAATTATATAATTGTCTAATCATTGTGCAGTATACCTGAAACTAATACAAAATAATATTGAATTAAACTGTAATTGAAAGCTAAAACTTAAATTTCAAAAAGGATGTGAAATGCATCGTAGTAGCCTTACATAAAGTATTTTATATCACATGTTACTCCCATAAAGTCCCATAAAGTTGCTTTCCTTGATCGTTGTTCTCTAGGTCTTTGAGAATCTAGTATGTTTTCATCTTTCAACTACTCCATCTTGGTTCTTTGCCTCCAGGCTTCAAATCTTTCCAGGTACAGTGCTCAGGACTTTCACAGGCTCTTAATCAGTGGTGAGAGACTTGAACCAGAAACAACACTGTCACTTCCTCTCTTCCCATTGACCAAAATAAACACACGCTTCTAATTTAACTGCAAAGGGGCTGAGAAATGTTCGGGAGTCTGTAGTATATTTGATGAACTATTGTCTGCTACACTGCAAATTATAGTCAAAAAAGTTTGAAAGGCAGTAGCTTAAGAAATTCCAGGCCCAAGGCTATTTCACATTGGTTGGGAATTTCTTCAACTCTCAGAGGTTGCCAGTTTGACAATATCCTGAAGATAAAGATACTGTGATAAACTGGTATTGATAAATGTTTTGTTCTGTGTGCCCCCACTACACTCTACCACTAGGCCAGCATTGTTTCATACTTAATTCTGCATTCTTCTTTCCACAAAACTGAACTCCTTGAACTTTTTTTTACTAGTAGTTCAGGGCCTTAACACATAGGCATAGCAGGAACTGGTATTTGTGGGGCAAAGTGCTTAAAGAAGAGCAATATGATGTTGTGAATGAAAAATTAGGCTGAAAGGTATTTAGAATGCAAAAAGAAATCAGAAATTACTAGAGTCTTGGAGATTTAGGTCCCTTCTGTGAACTCTTCTAAGCAATTTACCAGAAATACTACATAGAAATGCTTTTCGTGTCGAACCCGGTTTCTGCTTCTCATCCAGAACTCCAAATGCCCAGGGGCTCCCCATGCTCCCAGTGACCAAGAAAGAGGGGCCTGAAGCTTAGGCTTCATTAATTCCAGAGTAAATTATCTCTGAGGGTGCTCTGTAAAGGTAGGTTAAATTGAATGATGTGAGCTGAAAGCTAACTTCATTTGAAGACATCTGATGGAACAGAGTAATTTACAAAAGCTGTTAAGATGGAAAGCTAGGCTAGCCAGGAAAGCTAGGTAGCCCAGCTTACCTGGATGCAAAAGATGATGGACCATGTAGATTGCTGCTAGGGGTTTTTTTTTTTTTTTAAGCTTTCTTTAAATAGTTCTAAGAATATTGTTCCCTGGCTGGTGTAGCTCAGTGGATTGAGCTCAGGCCTGTGGGCCAAAGGGTCGCTGGTTTGATTCCCAGTCAGGGCACATGCCTGGGTTGCAGGCCAGGTCTGCCGTAGGGGATGCATGAGAGGCAACCACACATTGATGTTTCTTTCCCTCTCTTTCTCTCTCCCTTCCCTTCTCTCTAAAAAAATAAATAAATAAAATCTTAAGGAAAACAACAACTGTTCAAAAATAAGTAAGTAGTTCTAGGAATATTGTTTCTCAGTCTTCACTACCTATTTAATTTAAACTTAATGGAATCAGTCTTGTCCCTTCTAATCTTCCGTTTACCTTGTGCTTTTCAAATAGGGATGTGATCAATAAATTCTTGTTACTAATGTTGGTTCTCTTGCGGCAAAAAAAGCATTTATCCCTATTCCTACAAGGCTTTCCGCAGCAACATGAATACCATTTCTCAGAAACTAAAGGCTGGAAATTTAGTGGCTTTATCAAGCCCACTTAGCTAGTTAGTGGCAAGAACAGCTAGAATCCAATTCCTCTGATTCCCAATGCAATAAGATTTTCACCCAACTATACAGCTTCAATAAAACTAACTACTGTAAACTCATTATTCCAGGTTTGTGGTAAAAGTTTCTCCTCCCAAACACTATTATTGAAGATCATATCCTCACTTTTAATTAAATTGTCATGTGACTTCGCTTTGGTACTAGCAATCATTATTGTGAAAATATCCTCTCCTCTTTCTAGCCATTTATTGTGCCTCCTTTATTTCATTTCCTAGATACTTAAGTTTATTGAAGATGACTAAACCTCTAAACCTTCCGGTAAAGCACTATTTAGCCACTTTAAACCTCAGTTTCTTCAACTGTAAAACAGGGATAATCATAGTTCCTAAGTCACAGGGTTCTGGTGAGGTTTAAATAAACCTCAAATGAAGTTAGAATAGTACCTGATACATGGCAGGAGTTCAATAACTCCTTTATTTTAGCTTCCATTATTTAAGAGTGGAAGTCATTATTTTCACAAGTTTAGATTCTACAACCTGGACAAGAGTTCTGTCTTCACAGATAAGGAAAATAGTGCCACCTTGATACAAAGAAAGATGCACTCCACCACTTAGCACTAGCTCTTGATACTTCAATGCATTTGTACTCCACAGGGAACAATAATCAAATATATTGATTTACAGTGTGCTACTATACTCATGCCATTGGGTATTGTTTTTCCCTGTACACTTCTAGATCTGGAATCTCCAGTTTGGGGGATTCTGGAATTCACTTTCTGATTTCAGTTAGTCTGGAGTGACCTTTGAGAGAATACAATGTATCAATAAGAAACTTCAGAGCTAAAGCCCAGTATTATTGTCTAAAGATTCCAAAGACCAAGAAATGTCCCATTCCCAAAAAGATTCCCTATAACAACAACAACAACAACAAAGGTAAAAAAATTAGGAAAAACTTTAAGTCCAGTCAAGGTGATCCAGCTGGGAAGACTGTCTGGATTGCAACTAAAAATTTACACCAAGTTATTGTATTATTTTGCAATAAAGAGAAGGTATTTAAGGAAGGGAAATGTATGGAGTACATAAAAGGAAGTCAGAAAGGTCAAATTTGGCAAGGTGTCTATATGAGGCTTCTATTGCTGCTGTAACAAATTACCATAAACTTAGTGTCTTAACACAATTTATTATGCAGTCCTGGAGGTCAGAAGTCCTAAACAGGTAGGTCTTACTGGGCTAAAAATTAAGGTGGTCCTTCCTAAAGGATCTAAAGGAGAATCTGTGTTTCTTGCCTTTTCCAACTTGTAGAGGCTGCCTACACACCTTAGCTCATGCCCCCTTTCATTTTAAAAGCCAACAATGGCCAACTGACTATGACATAGCATCATTCTGATGCTTGCTCTTCTGTCTGTCTAACTGCTTTTGATCTAAATTGTATACTTACCAAGAAATCTTCCAATAATAATTCATTTTTCCACATGGATTTGCCTATAGAAATACAATGCTCTGAGCAATGAATAAAAGTATCTGATCAATGTGGCCATTATTATTATTTTAATTAATGAATTATTTTTTAAAATATTTTTTTATTTTTAAAAATATTTTATTTATTTATTTTTAGAGAGAATGGAAGGGAGGGAGAAAGAAAGGGAGAGAAACATCAATGTTTGGTTGCCTCTTGTGCGCCCTCTACTGGGGACCTGACCTGCAACCCAGGCATGTGCCCTGACTGGAAATTGAACTGGTGACCCTTTGGTTCACAGGCTGGTGCTCAGTCAGCCAGGGTGACTGAGCCACACAAGCTAGGGTTCAATCAATTAATTTATATTTTTTTTTATTATTATTATTTTTAGGAAAGAGTAGAAGGGAAGGAGAAAGAGGGAGAGAAACATGAATGTGGGGTTGCCTCTTGTATGCCCCCTAATTGGGACCTGGCCCACAACCCAGGCATGTGGTCTAACTGTGAGTCAGACAGTGGATCCTTTAGTTTACAGGCCAGCTCTCAATACACTGAGCTACACCAGCTAAGGCTACTGGGTTTTTAATATACGAATTTCTGTGAGCTTGATTATTGTGTGTCTAGACCTAAGAGATGGTGCAGACGCAGTAAGCTGGCAGCTCAAGTTTCTGAAGCTGCAAAAATGAAAACAAGATATGTGGATTCTGGTGAAGTCCATCTGTTCAGTGGTCTTCTAAAAAGATTAAAAGCTGACTTTTTTAAAAAAAGATTTTATGTATATATTTTTAGAGAAAGGAAGGGAGGGAGAAAGAAGGGTAGAGAAACATTAATGTGTGGCTGCCTCTTGTGCACCCTCAGCCGGGGACCTGGCCTGCAACCCAGGCATGCGCCATGACTGGGAATCAAACTAGCAACCTTTGTTTTGCAGTCTGGCGCTCAATTCACTGAGCCACACCAGTCAGGGCTAAAAGCTGACTTGGACATACTTTTCTCTTGAAACAGAAAAAGAATGGATTTCACCATATGACTATGGACTGAATGCTCTCCTAATTTCTTCCATGACATCCATATTGACCAGTTCTCTTTCTTATTTTTACTTCAATTCTGAACACAGGGATACCTCTTTTTATTGCACTTCACAGATTTTTTTTCCTAAAGATTTAATTAATTTATTTTTAGGAAGAGGGGGAGGGAGGGAGAAAGAGAGGGAAAGAAATGTTGATGTGAGAGAGAAACCTTGATCGTTGGCTACTTGTATGTGCCCCAACTGGGAACTGAATCAGAGCCCAGGCATGTGCCTTAACCAGAGATCAAACTGCAACCTTTTGCCTTGAGGGACAGTGTTTAACAAACCAAGCCAAACTGGTCAGGGTAGGTGTTTCAGTTTTTACTAATAGAAGGCAAGAACCCTCCACCAGCAAAACATCATGACTCACTTTATTGCAATACCTACTTTATTTTGGTGATCTGGAACTGAACCGGTAATATCTCTGAGCCTGTATTTTAATTAGACTCTTTTGGTGCTTAAGTAACTTTCAGCAATGTACAATTCACTATAAAAAGAAACATGGATTAACACCAGAATTATAACTAGAAAACTGTCCAGAATTGAGGCATATTTCTCTCTGTGTTTTCTCTTGTTTTCTTTTCCCCATCTACTTCATATTATCTCCATACTCTGTTTACTTCTTAGTGTCTGCTTAGTTTAATTTAATTTGTATGTTCTTCAGCTTTTCTGTACACCGTGAACTTTCAGTTTCACTTCCATTGTACTATATTCTCTATTTATTTCTTTTGTTTGCTTGTTTTCTTTATGTAGACAGGATCACACATACAAAATATTTGTCTGGGACTCTGCACACCTAAACACAGCTCTGATTAGAATTAACATGATTGGCTTAGAGTCATGGTCCTTAATCTTGACTCTACTTTAGAATTACTTGGGTTGATTCTACAAAATTCTGTTTCACAAACTCTACTCCCAGACCAAATGTCTTCTGTAGAACAAATACACATATACAGATATTTATATGCCTGTGTTCTTGTTTATGTATGAGCAAGGAAAAAATGTAGATAAATATGCATTAGGACATTAAAGTAATAATGGGATTAGTTAGATTGAACTGGGCAACTGCTAGGGTGTGGGGCCTTGGGAAAAAAATTTTGTGGGGTCTCTTTCTACATAAACATTCTGATTAAAAATTGTATTCCACTGGAACCTCTAAGGCTAAAGACATAAAGAAATATGCATAAACATTGCACTGTGGTTTATAAATTTTCTCCTTACAGGAGTGTAGATGAACAATTCTGAACCTGCTTTACATGAATGCTGAGCCTGAACAAATAAGTAAATGGATTGTAGATAGTGAGTCCAGGTTTCTCACTGTCAAGAAAGAAGTTATAAGTCATCAAAGGAGGAAAGCTAGAATTTTTTCTATGGTAATGGAGTAGAGTCTAAAATTACTGAATTAACTCTGTCATCTGACTTACCAGCTCTGAAATCCCACATGCTCTTGAATGCCCACACAGTAATTTTCTGTTGAGATGCTCAGCTGGACACTTCCATTACATCAAACTGCACTGATTTAATTTGTTAGTCTAGTTCACAAAGTATATGTTATACTTTTTATATATTCTTGGAGAAAAAACTCTAAAACTTTTCTGTTCAAAGGCATTTAAAATGCTGGAAAGGAAAAATAGCATGATCTCTTTCAGTCCACAACTTTAAAAAAGTTTTTGGAACTGCACTTGGAAAATAATTTTTCATGTGACTGTTAAAACTGGGTAAATGAGAATATTCTCTCTTCTTTTTTTCTCTCTGATATGATAGGAGGGGAGAAACCAAGGAATACAGAGCATAGTGCAAGGTTTTAGATGGGCTTATAGGAACTAGTTGACAAGAGATGATTGGTGGTAACACTGGAGGCAAGAGAATCAGGCACCAGTGGCCAGTAAGAAAAGTGCCTTGGATAAGTTGATTTAAAAGCTTTCTTTAATTTGAATGTCATGGTTCAGTCAAGTTCTTATAGAAAATACCAGAATTTGATGAGCTAATGACACAACCTTTTATCTAGGATTTTATCTTAATTTGACTCTACTCGTATTTCTCCTTACACATAGTAAATTTAATAATTAGAAAATATTTAACATGAGTAGTCTTTAACAGATAAACACAGTTTGTCTCCTGCACAACCACATCAAAATTACAGCTGAAATATATAACCACCACCACTCAGAACCATCAGAAATCAAGTGGAATGGAAGTCAGACGACCACAGAATTAAAGAAACTACATCCATCTGGACTGGGAGGAGGGACAGAGACACAGAACGGGCTGGTCCCACATCCACATGTGGTAGATTAAAATTCAGGAGGAATATCTTGGGAGCAAAGAGTCTCACCCTCATACCAGACTCCCAGCCCAGGGTTCCAATGCCAGGAAAGTAACCCCCTATAACTTCTGGCTGCAAAAACCAGCAGGGATTCAGTTGGTAGAAGAAACTTCTGGAGTGCCAAGCAGTGCCTTTTACAGAACCCACACATGGACTTAATCAGACTCACTCTGAGCTCCAACGCTGGGGTAGCAGCTTGAAAGGCACCAGTGGCATACAGGGAGGAACTGAACTGTCTGACATCAAGGTGAGAGTTGGACAGCTTTCTCCCAGACTAAAGGTAGGTAGAGGCCATTTCTGAACCCTCCCCCCCACAGAGCCACAGAGCAGGTAGGCTGGTGCCATATCTGAGGCTCCATCAACCTGGCTAACACTGCCCTGCCCTGGAGATCTCCAGAGACTCTGGCCCACCCAACTTCTGGGCCTACCTAAGTTGCTTTTCCATATGAATGACTGACCTTGACTCATGCTTCACAACTTCTTAAATCCTCTCTAATAAGCAACAGCCAGCCTCTGAACCTCTTGCAAAGTCCCCAGGCCCAGCACCAGCAGCAACCAACCTAGGTTCACAGCTTGGCTTTGCCTGGGAATCTCTTAAGCCCGGCACAAGTAGCAGCCATCTCAGATTGCTTTATAGCTCTGACAGGATGGCCGTGGGCAAAACACAGGTAGGGATTGACCTGGGCCTGTACCACTCAGGACACTCCAGAGCCTGCACACTCAGTGGACAGCTACAGACCACATTGGAGTGCGACCACTCTGCTTTCCCACAGCTCATCCTCCACAGAAGGTAGAGGTTGGTGGTCAGTGGCTACAGTCAATCCTTGCAGTTGACTGGCCTGGGTAAGTCCCTCCCATTGGCCCGCCAACAGCAATCAAAGCTCAACTAAAACAGGAGGGTGTACTCATCCCATATGAAGGGTTCACCTTGAGTACCCACCTTGAGTGATAGGGGTGGTTGTGCCACTGGACCTTACAGGACACCTACTATATTAGGCCATGCTACCAAGACAGGGAATCATAGCAGCTCTACCTAATAATTAGAAACAAACACAAGGAGGCTGCCAGAATGAGGAAGTAAAGAAACATGGCCCAAATGAAAGAACAGATTGAAACTCCAGAAAAAGAACTAAACAAAATGGAAATAAGCAATCTATCAGAGTTCAAAACACTGGTTATAAGGATGCTCAGAGAACTTAATGAGGACCTCAACAGCATAAAAAAGATCCAGTCAGGAATGAAGGATACACTGCTTGAAATTAAAAAAAAAAACAAAACAAAAAACCCACTGGTGGGTGTGGCTCAGTGGATTGAGTGCCAGCCTGTGAACTAAAAGGTTGCCAGTTCAATTCCCAGTCAGGGCACATGCCTGGTTTGTGGGCCAGGTCCAAAGTTTCTCTCCCTCTCTTCCTCCCTCCCTTCCCCTCTCTCTAAAAGTAAATAAAATCATTTTAAAAAACAGAAGGAAAAAAAAAACAATTTACAGGGAAACAACAGTAGAGTGGATGAAGCCAAGAAACAAATCAATGATTTGGAATGTAAGGAAGCAAAAAACAACTAATCAGAGCAACAAGAAGAAAAAAAGAATCCAATAAAATGAGGATAGTGTAAGCAACCTCTAAGACAACTTCAAGCAGTCCAACATATACAGCACAGGGGTGCCAGAAGGACAAGAGAAAGAGCAAGAAATTGGCAACTTACTTGAAAAAATAAAGAAATCTTTCCTAATTTGGTGAAGGAACTAGACATTCAAGTCCAGGAAGCATAGAGAGTCCCAAACCAATGGATGCAAAGAGGGCCACACCAAGACACATTATAATTAAAATGCCAAAGGTTAAAGGTAAACAGAGAAGCTTAAAAGCAGCAAGAGAAAAGTAGGTGGTTACCTACAAAAGAGATCCCATAAGACTGTCAGCTGATTTCTCAAAAGAAACTGCAGGCTAGAAGGGGCTGGCAAGAAATATTCAAAGTCATGAAAAGCAAGGACGTACAGCCAAGATTGCTCCATCTAGCAAAGATATCATTTGGAATTGAAGGGCAGATAAAGAGCTTCCCACTTAAGAAAAAAACTAAGTGCTCATCATCACCAACCCATTATTATATGAAATGATAAAGGGACTTATTTAAGAAAAAAAAAGATCAAAACTGTGAACAATAAAATGGCAATAAATGCATGTCAATCAAATCTAAAAAACAAACTAAGCAAACTGAAAGAACAGAGATTGAATCATGAATATAGAGAGCATTTTGATGGTTGCCAGAGCATTTTGATGGTTGCCAGAGCATTGTAATGGTTGCCAGATATACAGTGGGAGATGGGGGAATGGGTGAAGAGGTGAGGGGATTAAGAAGTACAAATAGGGACCAGGTTGGTGTAGCTCAGTGGATTGAGTGCCGGCCTGTAAACCAAAGGGTTGTTGGTTTGATTCCCAGTCAGGGCATATGCCTGGGTTTCAGGCCAAGTCTCTCATAGGTGGGCACTTGAGAGGCAACCACACATTGATGTTTCTCTCCCTCTCTTTCTTCCTTCCTCCCCTCTAAAAATAAATAAATAAAATCTTTAAAAATATTTTACTTATTTACTTTTAGAGAGAGGGGAAGGAAAGGAGAAAGAGGGAGAGAATCATTAATGTGTGGTTGTCTCTTGCTCACCCACTACCTGGGGCTGGACCTGGCCTGCAACCCAGGCATGTGCCCTAACTGGGAACCAAACTGGCGATCCTTTGGTTTGCAGGCTGGCGCTCAATCCACTGAACAACACCAGCCAGCGCAATAAATAAAATCTTAAAAAAAAAAAAAAAAGAAGTACAAACAGGTAGCTACAGAATAGCCATGGGAATGTAAAGTACAGTATATGAAATGGAGTAGCCAAAGAACCTATGCATGACCCATGGACATGAACAATAGTGTAGGGATTTCCTGAGTGGAGGTTCTGGGTGGAGTGGGGCAAAGGGGGAGAAATTGGAACAACTGTAATAGCCTAATCAGTAAAATATAATTATAAAAAATATGAGTAGTTGTTTTAATTCATGTCATTGAATACAGAAATCTTTACTCAACTACCAGGTAATCAGTTTTCTATTTTCTTTATGTGTGAAATCTATTAGCTACCTGAAATGTAACCATGGTTAATAATAGTTACATGTACATATTTTATTTAGTCTTTAACAAGCCTAATAAGTGATGGGGGATTCAAGAGTAGGAGAAATTTAGTTTTAGGCAATAGTCAATAAGCTTAATAACTAATGCATGTAAAAAGCTATTATTTCAGAAACTGAGGGTATGATCCACCCTGACTCCAGAAGGCCACAAGCAGCACCACCTTTGTGCCCCAGAGGACTGCATGCAATCAAGATGGTATCTGAGCCATTACACTCCAGAGCGAGGTTATCTACCACTGAGGACACAGATAAAGAATCACCGGTCAACAGATGAAAGAATGCTGCTTAACTGATCATCTGATTATCTTTATCTGATTAACTTTTTTGCTTGAATTCCAAACCCCTTACCTACACTTTCTTCTTCTTATGAAAAGGGTCGAATTAAAATGGAATATAAGACAGTTTGTTAGCATATATAACCTGCCATCTTTTCAGATCACAAGCCATCTGAATAAAGCACCCTTAAAGATTCAATCCCTGTCTCTGCTTATTGGGCTGGTAGTGACAGGAAGCACAAATGACAACTTTTCCAGTTTCATAAGTAGACATTATTATTATGCTTTTATGGATAAAAAGACTTAGGCTCAAAGGTTAAATAATGAGCCCAGGTTACATATGTAGTATGGTGAAGCCAAATGCAGTAAGAGTCTATGTGTCTGGGGTGTGTATAACTTCATATTTTACTCATGGTGCCAAGGAAGAACAAACCAGCCATGTGAGAACATTAAACATATTAAGGAGTAGCAAATATACTCCCACAGGCTCTCTCACAGTCCTGAGCACTTAGTTATTAGTGTGGTTCCTCAATAAATGCTTGTTGATGAAAAAAATTTTAAATGTCCTTGCTGAAATATAACTACTATTTAGGAATGGTGGGCAGAGCGCCAAGCTAAGCAAAAAACCCAGATACTATCAGGGACTCTTCTATTAACTAACCATGTGGCTTTGGACAAATTACTTATCTAAGCCTTCATTTTATTTTTTTAAAGGGAGAAAGAGAAACATCATTGTGAGAGAAACATCAGTTGGGTTGCCTAATGCATTTGTTGCCTCTCGTGTGTTCTGTCCTGGGACCGCACCCCAGGCATGTGTCCTCATCAGGATGGGAGATTGAACCGCTGACCTGGATGGCACCCAAGCAATTGAGCCACACCAGTCAGGGCCTGAGGCTCTTTTTAAAATCAGAATAACAATGCCTGCTGGGCCTGCTCCCCAAATTTGAGACCATATATGAATATATGATCTGTTGAACAAATGAAAGGCTTTACAATCTCAAATTCTAAATTCAAAGAAGCCCATTAGATAGGGGATAACTCCTTTGCAAAAACCAGTTCAACCTCCACACAGACCTGATTATGATATAAACCTATCTCAATATCTTACCATAAATCTAGCTAAGAACTCTGGAATCTTTTATTGGATTCTACTTCTCTGAACCTTTCTGACTTCTTCATTTGATGTCATCACCCGTCTACCGAAACTAATCAGCTTCATTTCCAAAATCATTTTCTATAGCTGAAGAAAAGAAAGTATGCTGTCCAGAGGTTAGACTCTCGGGGCATTGTATTCAAAGAACACAGGAATCTTATGGCCCTTTTTCTTACCCCAAGCTTTATTAATCATATTTTAAGTATTTATATATTATGATGTTTTGATTCTTAAAAAAGTTTCTGGCTGGGGAGAGACTGACCTTTCCAGGGATAGACAATTCTTAGAGATTACAAAAGGCCCAGCCTAACGCATGTCTTTGATATGCAAACTAACCAATCCAGAGCCATACCTCCTGTCTCTGGCCCATACATCCCAGGAGACAATATTCTTCTGCCTTAATTATTACAGGGCCAGATGCTAGGCAACTAGGAAACACCCCATATCCAAATCCAAAGAAATTCATAATAGCCCAGCCTAAACTGTTCACCCTTTTATGTCTTACCTTTCCTATAGAAGCCTCAGCACTCTGGCCTAAACCTATTGCTTGCTCTTGCCTTTGCTTCCTATCAAAACCTAGTGTTCCAGCCTTGTCCTTCTGTGGTGATTCTCGCATTGTTTCTAGAGAGCTGTATCATTAAACATTTCTTTCAATGGCATTGACCTTTCTGTGTTTTCACTCAGTCACCTTTATAAATTAAGACCCAGGCACAGAATACAGGCCCAGCTAGGTCTTTTCAAAGCCAGAAGCCAAAGTAGCTTAAGGGGAAGTGGAGTCACTAGTATCAAGATTTCTACTTCAGGGCAAGGTTGTCAAGATGTACTCATTTTATGATTCCAATTTCTTTAATTGGCAATCCTTGATCTAAGTTAAAAACCGTGAAGAGTTGCTGTGATATACTCACAATGTTTCTTTGTGAAAAGGGAAAATGGGCACCATCATTTTTTGTTTTTAATTGTAAAACTGCCTGTGTACTTCCTGATTCTTATTTTTTTTTTTTACCTTACTTATTCAGCTTTTGTTCTCTTTGGGTGCTCTTCCATGAGTCTAGACGGGCAGGTTATGTACAGACCTTAAAGATAGACCTCCTTCCCTAGCATATAAAATGCACTGTAATATCTTAGTCCATTCAGGCTGCTGTAAAAAAAAACCCATAAAATAGGTGACTTAATAACAACAAACACTTATTTCTTCCAGTTCTGGAGGCTGAGAAGTGTAAGATCAGGACCCCCAGCAGATAGCTCACTCCAGGTTCACCGATAGCAGCCCTCCCAAGCCTCCAAAAGAAGGGATCTCTCTGGTGTCTCTTTTGTAAGAGCACTAACCCCATTCATGAGGACTCTACCCTTATGGCCTAAGCACCTCCTAAAGGCTGCACCTCCTATTACTTTCTCATTGGGCATTAGGATTCAACATAAATTTTGAGGACACATTCAGACCATAACACTGAACATAGGTAGGTAAGGAAAGTAGGTAATATTTTCTTATGCCCATAGAAGACAGAGCTAATACTACAGCAGATCCCTCCAACCACCCTTTACTTTATTCCCTCTCCCTAGAGACACATGGAAGAGGACAAAGGTGGTTCTAATTCTATCTTTCCGGCTGTTTCCCCTTCCTGTCCTTTTGGAAGTTACTAATGGGAAGGTGGCCTAGAGGTGACACTTTGTTTTCTACAGCTTTTCTTGATAGCTGAGTCTTTTTCACTTATTTAACTAATGGGAAATATAAACTTGCTGAGGGCAGATGCCTTCTCTGTGTTGTCCACGACTGTGCCAGTGCCCGGCACATACTGGACGCTCAACAAACACGTTAAACGAATGAACCATTGCTTTTCTGAGAGCTGCTCTGTGCTGGGTACCACTCTGTGAGCTGAAAACAGGGAAGTAACAACCAAACGGCGCGTCCTGTAGTTCTAGAGAGCTAAAACTTCCGCGTTAAGTACCCTGCCTAACAGAGGGAGCTCGGGCCAGAGACCAGCGCAAGGCGCGCTGGGTGGGGGGCGGGTCTGCCCGGTCTATTCCGGCTGGGTTGATGCTTCTCCGGCCCCTGCGGCGCGGACGGATCTGCTGCTCCAGCAACAGACCCTGGAGCGGCTTGAACGCCAGATGATTCCTCCCAGCGGACTCGCCCCAGGCATTCCGCTCTCATTCCCAGACGCCTCCTGGAGCTCCGAGTTCGACAGCACACACCTGTCGACCTCGTCCTCGCAGCTGAGACTCAGGCCTGCTGGACTCCTGGGAGCGACGTGCCCCACCCCCACCCCATACCCGGCCGCGAGCTTAAACAGCCGCGGAGCCACGGACAACAACAACAAAGCCCTTATAATTCTTCCCAGGGATTTCAGTCACTCGGCTCTGCGGCTGAGGCGTGGACTTCGGTTCGAAGCCCGGAGAAGTGCGAGGAGCTCAGCTGAGAGAACGGCTGAGCACCGCCCTGCCCTTCTTCACTCTCATGCTCGCTCCAAGTGTCCTCACGTCCTTGGCGAGGTGCTTGCACCTAGGTCGGGCAGGGTCAAATCGCGGCTGTGGGACCTCTCCAAGCTTCAGGTTTAGCTGGAGCCGGAGAAACCCACCGTGTCCAGGAGCCAGTCTCATGGGTGCAATTCCAGAGTTACCTTGAAATTCCTCTCTTCTCTTAACCCTAAGCAGGTACAAGAGACCCAGAGGAAGGACTGTCGCTGCGCGTTGAAGCTGGGGACGTGGGATGCGAGGGAAGCAGCAGTAGCAGCAGCCAAAGCTACAAGCAGGGCGATGTGTGCGCCTCGTTTCTGTTTCCGGAGTCAACCTTGCCGGCCTGCTCCACCGGGCACCCGGGGACCATACTAACCATCTTTTACTTAGGCACAGAGCCTGACATCCGCAAACACTGTCAGCCCTGCCACTGCTGTGTGGTGAACTCGGCGGTGGAGGGAGGACTAGCAGAGGAAGAATTAATCTCCCAGAGGAACATCACAGCTGTGCTCGCCTGTTACTCGTGTTATATTTAAAAATAATGTTAGACTTCACCGGATATTTCAACTGAGAATATCAACATTTCATGTACAAAGTTTTCTATTTAGAAGAAAAATAAAGTCCTCCTCCTCGATAAGCATGTTTTCTCGTTTTGATTTCATGATATACAGAATTAAATAGCCCACTATGGACACAGGAAACCAGTCACTACCTTTTACAAAGACAGTCATCGCTTCTCTGTGTTTTTCCTTAGGAAACGAAGACTTACATTGACTATAGGTTTATTCAGCTGTAGTTGTAACTTTGGCTAAGTAGAATAGATTTACACATTCAAACCTTTAAAAAAAATGAAGTAAAAAATTATCATGATAACAATCAGCTTGAGAATCTTCCTGGTCTTGATGTTGGTCTGTTTTCTCCCAAGCATCAAAACCTGGGCTCGACTCCCATATTTGACCCTAGGACCATGCAAGTGAATTGGACAACCTTTCCCATGGGCCATCGTACCTTTCTTTACAAGGGCCACCAAGCTGTCCAGATCTTTTGAAAACTATGTAATAGTTGCCTTGCAGTGCTTCTGAAAACGTGGGGAAGATCACATCTGAAGTGCCTGGGAAGGCCTAAGATGATGGTTGTCAAGCACGAGTAGAGCTGCTACATAATAAGTGCTCATTGCATGTTCGTGGAAACCACGATGATGTGTAAATTAACATAGTAGCGGGCCTTACGGCAAGTGGCCCATTACTCAAATTTTACCGACAAATGTGAGATCCTGCTTCTCTTTTGTTATCGCTTGTCTTTATCAGTAGAAAGCATTTAATGAACTTACTTTAAAAGGCTTCCTGTCTTGGGAGTGCAACACCAGCTTGGTACAGTCACTGCAGGCCTTGTCCCTCATCCCACCTCCCTGCGCTTTGCCTTCGCAAGTAAGGTAGGGGGTCTGGCGATGCGGAAAGCCAAGCAGGGTGTGGAGAGCAAGTGCCAGGTGGTAGACCGAGGCAGGGGGCAGGCGAGGTGCACAGTGAAGCCGCTAGTTTCCGCCCGCCCTCTGGGGGCCGCCCCTGAAACCGGCCCTTGCACGCACTGTGACACCTATTTCCGAGAGCACTGGAACACAGCGCGCGGTTTTCCGCGAGCGCGTGGTCCCAGTGCCACCCCGACGCCAGCCAACCACTTAAGGCGTTAGCGCGGCGTGGGGCGTCGGGGAGACTGCCGCAGGGAAGAGAGAAAGGTCCGCGCGGAGATCTCGGGGGCCTCCACCTTCCCAGGAAAACAGTCTGATCGCCTTCGAGTCCAACCCCAGGAGCAGAGCAGAATGGCCCCCGCACCCGGTGCTTTTGAAGTTCCAGAGGAGGCCCAAACTCTCCTCTTTCTCGGGGCGCGGGGCTTCGGGGGGGAGGCCTGCTCCCGAACTCTGCCTCCCTGCAGAGGAATCTCTGCGGGTCCCGGAGCCGAGTATCGTGCAGTCTCAGTCCCCAGGGTCCCTCTTCCGCAGCAGGTGACGGGGGCTTCGGCCGGACCCGCAGAGATTCCTGGCGTTCGCTCTTTGCCTGGGCTTCCCAGCATCTGCGTTTCTTCCGAGCCCAAGGTCGAAGAGTTTTGCCACCGGGCCTGAAGAACCAAATGAGGAACCTGGTGGAGTCTCACACTGCAATACTGTCTCACTTCTGTTTTTGTCGAAGAGCTCTTTGTGTGGAACTTTCTGCACCTGAGCATCAATTTGGAGTGGAGTGAAACGTTTGCCCTGAACAATCCTTTCTTGTCTGAGATGACCCATTTAATCATTGGAAAAACCGGCTGATTGCATTGCTCCAGAAAGAGGAATCATTTGGAGATCTCAGTGCTCATTGTAATAGTTGGTATCTCCAGAATGTAGAACCGATTGCTCGAATTTATTTTCTAAAAATGTTACAAATTTGTAACCAGTTTTTAAAAGAACAAACAAATGTTGTAATGTTAATTAGTAGCAAGCACAGGAGGGAAAATAATACCTAAAAATTCATTGAAACACTTAAAACTCCCCATTTTTTATTCTCTCTCAGTAACTTTCTTTTCCTTATTTCAATCCCAATTTGCAAGAGAAAGAAGCAAAGCAAATACCCACATCTCACACTTAGATTACAGATATTGTCCAATTCTTCAAACACTCAAAATTTCTTTATTCTTTGATGTGCAGGTCTGCCTAGGCTTAAAGAGTTGGGCAGAAAATTTCTTTAGGACAGAATTTTTCATAGTTGAAGTACTGGTTTTTTCCAATTTATAGATTCAAGCCTGAAATCTATGTAATTGTATTAACCAATATCACCCCTAATACCGTTAATAAATAAATACATACATACATAAATAAATAAAAACAAGTCAATTTTTGCTTGATCTCCTCAGATTGAACAGTCCTACAAAGAAAATGACAAAGTACTGCTTAATTAAGAATGTGTTTTGGAAGGAATATATGTGTTTTGGAACATATGATGTTGAGAATAAAAGGCCTTCTTTCCTCTTTTA
The DNA here is from genome assembly GCF_019186645.2 of Phyllostomus hastatus. Classification (NCBI taxonomy): domain Eukaryota; kingdom Metazoa; phylum Chordata; class Mammalia; order Chiroptera; family Phyllostomidae; genus Phyllostomus; species Phyllostomus hastatus. The sequence goes on from NW_025333872.1 coordinate 50,113,208, forward strand.
GGTAACATCATTTCTATACAAGTATTTTCTTTTAAAATGAATATTTCAGCTAGCCAGATCTAATAAATATCTTGAATCTTACATTTATATGGTAATAAACACATTTATTAATAAACTTGGTGATATTCTTATTTTAATTTCTCTCACATGCTTATTATGACATTTGTTACCAAGAATGAAAAACTGTAGGTATGGCTTTGAATAAATCACAACCATCCTTAATTCACAAATTCTTTTCTACTTGGAACAGGGAATGATATTCTTCCTGAGATTAAACAATATTTATTTTTCTTTCTCATATATTATTTCCTTGATTTCCCAATTTAATAACAGGAAGCCTTGCAAATCTGTTCTTTATTATATAGGCAATATGAAGAAAGTAGGAATGGTTTTAGTGGTCAAAACATACTGAATTTATTTTCCTTGTAAATATGAGGAATCTAGTTTTTCTCCATTGTCATTATCATCATACCTAAAATAATCAAAATTAGAATGTTAAGGGTAATGCTACCCAGCATTTAAATAATATCAATCATTTTAGGAATTGCTTCATTGGATATATGGACAATTTAGCCCTGACTGAGTAGCTATGTTTCCTTAAAATGGAATAAAATTCAAGAAAATGAAGTCCTTATCTTTAGTATCCTCATTACTAAATAAACATTTTGTCACTTATCATAACTTTTTAGCTATTTTAGTTGTTCTCAAGTGAAGTCTTTAAATTGTTTTACCCTTAATCACATAAAAATCATGAGGTGTTTCTACAGAGGGACATTATTAGAAAGAATAAACTGCCCCAAACTTATGCCTGCTCTTTAATCACTTTACAGTGAATTTGTGGGGAGTTTCTTCCTAATTTATCTGTTATAATGAGGAAGGAACTATCTCTCTTTTGTTGTCATAAATATTGAGGCCAAAGAAACTCAAATGGAAGTACAGTAGAGCAATAAACAGGGGTACAGGACTAAGAACCTATAGCTCTCAGGTGGTCACCTGTTCCAGTAAGAATCAAGTTAAAATGTCTCATGGGATTTATTTTAATTGAGCAACCTGGAAGAGTTCTATTTATTTTATTTGACTTATACCTATGTATAGTTGGATTTTTAAAAATTATCTGAAGTTTGGGACCTGGATCCTTTAGATGTCCCACTGGTTCCGAAATACTTGGCTCCATGAGGTATAATACAAATGGCTTTTTGGAGCTGCCTAGTAACTAAGCTATGGTAGTGTTTAGTAGGTCTGTGTAAAAGGATAGGAGTTCAGCCAGGCTTACGAGAAGAAATAATGGTTGCCCTGAGGAAACAGTCAATTTAAACTAGACTATAAACTATCTTGGATTTCAGAATCAAAACTCTTTAGATGAACAGATCTAAAAGCTTGTTTAGATCCTGGCCACCCAATTGACTTGGGCAACAGTTTCTTGCAGGAGAGCTGGTGGCAGTGCTGGTGGTGCAGGTCAGCCTTCTGCCTGTAGTAGCAGAGTACAAAGGACAGGGTCAATCCCTCTGATTTCCAAGAGGAGGCAGAAAAGGACCAAGATGAAAAGCAGACATTGCTTTTTTCACTTCTTCCCTTTAAACTACATTAGAGGAAACATGGTGAGGTGGAAAGGGCAGGCTCCACCCTTCATAGGTTTTATGGCTTTTGGCCAAGTGTGACTACCTTCTATGCCTCAGTTTCCTTTTACAAAAGGAAGGGGTTTGGACTAGATTATCATTAAGGTCTTTAGTTTTGTGATATGATGAGAAAGGAGGAGGAATAGTATTAGGGACTGAACTATCGAGCCTCTCTCTCAATGTACTAGAAGTTTGCAAAGATGTTATCAGCCCTCCTGATTGAACTCTCACTTAACTCAGCAGTTGTCCTCTCCCCTTTCATGCACTATCAATATTTTCCTCTTTTGAGAATCATTACTATCATCATAAAAGTCTATTGGTAAATATGTACCAGTTTTTAAGAAGAACTTGGGCGATCCCATTTCCTTCTCAAGTTAATATTCTATTTCTCTGGTTCCATTTATAGCAAAACTCCAAGTAGCTTATAGTCACTGTCCCTGCTTCTTCTTTTCCCATCAATCCAATAGCAACTTCTCTTGGTAAAGTCAGTATTGATTGCTATGTTGCCCCATCTAATGGTTAACTTCTAATATCTTCATTTTACTTGACTTTTCAGCAGCATTTAACAGAGATCATCATTCTTTTATTGTTTTTTATAAACTTCACTTCACTTCAAGGACACAACTCCTTTAGTTCTACTTCACTGGTTGCTCCTTCTGTCTTCTCTGCTGGTTCCTCCTCACCTGTCTTACTTCTAAAAGTTGAAGTGCCCCAGGTCTCAGTCCTTAGATTTTTTTTTATCTCTGTATGCACTTAGTCCTTTAATAATCTCACCCATTATCATGACTTTAAATATGTACTCTATAGTGATGACTTCCCAATTTACATCTCTAGACTGAACACTCCTCTAAAATCTAAATGTATACATTTCAACTTCCTACTTCACTACTTCTGATAATAATAGCCATCTCACATTTAATATGAACTTGTGTTTCTCGTCAAATTTTCTGCTCCTTCAGTCCTTTCCATCCTTGTAAATAACAAATTCACACTAACAATTTGCATATGTCAAAACCTAGGATTCACTTCTGATTCCTAATTTTTTTTCTTTTCTTTTTTGCTTTTACTTTTAATTATTTACTCCTGGGTCGTAAGTTTTTGTTTCTTCGATTTCTTCTGAGCTATCTTTTTCTTCTATGCAGTCTCCTCTTCTGGTTTAAGAACAATCTGCTCTTTTTCAGGAAGGATCATCTCAATGTTGCAGAGAGCTCATGTATGGGTTAATCTGCCCATGAGCTCTATAAATGCCACATCTTGGGAGCTTTGTTCACTTGGTTGTGCTCAATGACTAAAGAACCTACATCTAAAACCTTATATCTAGCATTCCTGTCAGCATTTTTAAGCATGTGCACCAAAAATTTAACACTCTTTTTGGGCTACCAATGCTGTATCCAGCTCCACTGTTTGGCCTGAGCACACCTACCAACTCCACCATTGTAACAACAGAATGTCACACATTGCTTCTGTAAAGTGACATCCTTCAGATACTTGGTGGCTTTTCTAATATGCATACCCTTGAGGGCCTGGGTAGTTTCATGAGTGTTCTTAGAGTGAACACAAAGACTTGAACCTCTTGATTTGCATGAGTTTGTGGGGTTTTCTGTGCCAAGTGGATAGCAAACAATTTTCAGAGATCACCTCTGGCTGCTTCAGGGAAGAGTTGATTCCTCTTTTTTATTAACATTGTAGCCCAATTCATCAGGAAGTCTTGGTGGCTCTGCCTTAGAAACATATCCAGAAGTTGGTCTCTTCTTATCACAACTGCCACCCTGGCCCAAGCCACCACCACCTCTTCCCTGGATGTTGTTATAGTCTCCTAGTTAATCTCTGCTTTCACCTGTGTGTCCTGTAGCAGTCAGTGTGATCTTTCTAAAGTAAAATTCCAATTGTGTTACACCCTTGTTCAAAACCTTATAAAGATTACCCATATCACCAGAATAAAATCCACAGTCTTTAACATGACTCAAAGAGCCCTACTTCAATAGGCCCTGTTATTTTTCTCTCTAATCTCACTTCCTACCACTCTTCCCCTCACATACTCTGTTCCAGTCACATTGGCCTTATTGATATACCTGGAATTTACTAGGCACACTTCTACCTACATAGCCTTCCCCCTTACTTTCTTTGAGTATCAAACATCATCTTATCAGAGAGACCTTTTCTAGCCATCCATACAAAATAGCACCTTCCTCCATCAGTCTTTCACCATTTACCCTGCTTTATTCTTTTTCATATCACTTATCATCTCAGATATTACTTAATTATCTAAATGCAGAACTGCTCTAAGATTGGTTAATTGAATTGGCTAATTCAATGGCTCACAATGACAGGCCTCTGGCCTCCTTAGCATGTTGGTTTCTGCCCTCATGTTTTTTCTCTCACAACTGATTGCTATTATTCTAGGAAACACAACATTCATCCTCACACACATTCAAAGAGAAGTAATGGGACCTCTATCCTCCGGACATCCTTATTAATATCAGGATAAACCTTTCCCATGTATCTCCAGAAGACATTTCCTTATGTCTTTCTTGGCCAGAATTGTCTCACTTGCCAATTCCTAACCACTCAAAAGCAAGAGAAAGGGAACTGTCATAATTGATGTAAATGAATCAAGATTTATTCTCTGGGATTTGGAGTTATTTAGCACTCTTTCTGAAACCCTTCACAACTTTTTTTTAATGAAATTTTAAAAACTTGATAAAGTTTTTTTCTTACTTTATTTTTAAAAATATTTTATTTATTTATTTTTAGAAAGGGGAAGGGAAGGGGAAAAAGATAGAAACATCAATGTGTGATTGCCTCTAGCATTCCCCCTACTGGGACCTGGCCCACAACCCAGGCATGTGCCCCCACTGGGAATGGGACCAGCAACCCTTTGGTTTGAAGACTATGCTCAATCCACTGAGCCACACCAGCCAGGGCTCACCCTCAGTTTTAAAAATAATCCTCCCTGGATGATATATTGACTGATTTTAGAGAGAAAAAGGTGTGGAGGTGGAGAAAAAGAGATCTATGTGAGGTAGAAACATTGATAGGTTGCCTCCTGTATGTGCCCAAACTGAGAATTTTACCCGCAACCATTTGGTGCATGGGACCACACTCCAACCAACTGGGCCACCCTGCCAAGGTCCTTCACTGCTTTCATACACAAATAAAAAAGGTTATGTTAGCAAGAAAGAAGTGGAGACATCTTAATAATGTTTTCTACACTCATGATTAATCAAAGCCCCACTTTTGTTGGCCACTTCTTTTCTAAAGAAGTTGTCCTCTCACATATTTCTACAGCTGATCATTTGAATCAAGTCAGTCTCCCCATTTATCTCTCTTGTATTTAACTGTATTCACTCATAAGAAATGTATTATTTGATACTGAATACCTAACAACCTTGAAACTTAGTGACATAGAAAACCAATTTCATACATCATGATCAAATGAGATTTATCCAAGGTTGGTATAACATTCACAAATCAATAAATGTGATTCATCACATAAACAAAATGAAGGATAAGAACCACATGAAAAAGCAGTTGATAAAATCCAGCTTCCATTTATGATAAAAATCTTTCAGCAAAGTTGGAATAGGGGGAACATACCTAGACATAATAAAGGCCATATATGACAAATCCACTGCCAGCATCATACTCAACAGGGAAAAACTGCAAGCATTCTTTTTAAGATTGGGAAAAAGAGAGGGCAAAGAGACTTCTGGCCAAGATGGAGGCATAGGTAGACACACTGTGCCTCCTCACACAACCAAAATAAGGTCAGCAACAATTTAGAAACAAGATAACAACCAGATCTGACAGAAAATTGGACTGTATGGAAGTCAGACAACCAAGGAGTTAAAATAGATACATTCATCCAGACGGGTAGAAGGGGCGGAGTCAGGCAGCCAGGTGGAGAGGGGTCATGGCATAAAAAGCACTGGATGTGTAACACATCCTGAGTACGTAAGGCTCCCCGAGTGCAAGACCACAGCAGGTGGACCCTGGGCGCACAGGAAGCTGGCAGACTCTGTGAGGTGGCGACTGTGAAGCAAGGGACTGCGAGCAAGGTGCCTGGCTGTCTGGGCCACATTCACTCGCAGATAAAGCAGGCGAAATTGGGCAGTAAGACAGATCATGCAACCCAGGGTCCCAGCACCAGGAAATAGAACCTTGAAACACTAATTGAAAACACCTGTGGGAGTTGAGGCACAGGGAGAGACTTCCAGCCTCACAGGAAAGTGCATTGGAGAGACCCACAGGGTCCTAGGACATACACAAGCCCACCCACACAGGAATTAGCACCAGAAAGGCCCAGTTAGCTTGGGGGAAGGGACTGAAATCCGACAGAGAGAGGAGCAAGTGTCATTGTTTCCTCTCAGACCCCACCCCCACATACAATATCACAACCCAGCAACTGGGTTGCCCTGCCCTGGAGAACACTTAAGGCTCTGCCCCTCATACATAACAGGTGCGACCAGATAAAAAAAAAAAGGCTCAAACAGAGGTACAAATCAAAGCCTCAGAGTCAATACTTTTAAGTGACTAAGAGATAGCCAACCTATTAGATGCACAGTTCAAAGCACTGGTGATCAGGATGCTCACAGAGTTGGTTGAATTTGGTCGCAAATTAGATGAAAAAATGAAGGCTACGATAAGAGAAATGAAGGAAAATGCACAAGGAACCAACAGTGATGGAAAGGACACTGGGACTCAAAACAATAGAGTGGACCAGAAGGAAGAAAGGAACAACCAAACAGAAAAGAATGGAGAAATAAGAATTCAAAAAAATGAGAAGCTTAGGAACCTCCAGGACATCTTTAAACGTTCCAACATCTGAATTATAGGGGTACTAGAAGGGGAAGAGGAAGAGCAAAAAGTGGAAAAGTTATTTGAACAAATAATAAAGGAGAACTTTCCCAATCTGGCAAAGGAAATAGACTTACACGAAGTCCAGGAAGCTCAGAGAGTCTCAAAGAAGTTGTACCTAAGGAGGAACACACCAAGGCACATCATAATTACATTAGCCAAGGTAAAAATGAAGGAGAGAATCCTAGAAGCAGCAAGAGATAAGGGCACAGTCACCTACAAAGGAGTTCCCATCGGACTGTCAGCTGATTTCTCAAAAGAAACCTTGCAGGCAACAAAGGGCTGGAAAGAAGTATTCCAAGTATGAGAGGCAAAGACCTATATCCCAGATTGCTCTATCCAGCAAAGCTTTCATTTAGAATGGAAGGGCAGATAAAGTGCTTCTCAGATAAGGTCAAGTTAAAGGAGTTCATCATCACCAAGCCCTTATTTTATGAAATGTTAAAGGGCCTTTTGACCCAGCAATCCTACTTCTGGGAATATATCCAAAGGAACCCAAAACTCTAATTCAAAAGAACAAAAGAACCCCTATGTTCATTGCAGCAATATTTACAATCACTGAGATATGGAGGTAGCTCAAGTGTCCATCAGTAGATGAGTGAATAAAACAACTATGAGACACTTATACAATAGAAAGCTACTTGGCCGTAAAAAAGAAAGAAATTTTACCCCTTGTGACAGCGTGGATGGCCTAGAGACAGTTATGCTGAGTGAAATAAGGCAGTCAGAGAAAGACAAATACTATATGTTTCACTCATATGTGGAATCTAATGAACCAATTGAACTAACAAGCAAAATAGAGACAGACTTATAGATAGAGAGCAGGATGACTGCAATGGGACAGGGGCAGGGGAGGTTAAGGGTGGAGGGATTGAGCAGAAAGGAAAAAAGGACTCATGGACGTGGACAACAGTGTGGTGATTGTGCAGGTGGGTAATGAGGGGGTTAAATGGAAATGAAAAAAATACAATAAAATTTTTAAAAGACAAAAAAAGAGAAAAACTATGTACTTATTCACAATTCTGCAATTTGGGCCAAAATTTCCTAGATGGAACTTTTGCTGGTATAACCTGGACTCATTCAAGGGGTTGTAGTCATTTGGTGGGCAGCTGGAGGCCAGGTTTCTCTTTCTCCATATGATCTTTTACTTTTAAGGAGACTAGATCAGGCTTTTAAAAAATGAATTTTTAAAAATTTATTTTCTTTAAGCTTTTATTTATTATTAGAGAGAGAGAAGGGAGAAAAAGAGGGAGAAAAACATCAATGCGTGGTTGTCTCTCATGCGTCCCCACCGGGACTGGGCCACAACTCAGGCATATGCCCAAACCAGGAATCAAACCAAACCCTAGACCTCTCCATTCGCAGGCCTGCACTCAATCCATTGAACCACACCAGCGAGGGCTAGATCAGGTTTTTTCACACAGTAATCAACAGTGTACTAAAAGAAAAGCCCCAATGTACAAACATTGATCAAGTTTCTGCTGGCGTCACATTGAGCAAAGCAAGTCACACAGCCAAACCCAGAGTGTTTGTGAGAGGACATTATACACGAGCACAGATACCACAACATCTGAGCCACTGAGGATGCTTATGTAACAGTTTACCACAAGAGATTAACCATGGAAGAGAAAAGAAAAATCACTGGAAGAATCATGAAAATCAAAGAGCCATTCTTTTGGGAATACTGTACAACTTCTATAAGCTGTGACTGAACTAAATGTAAAAATGAGAGTACCAAGTTTATGGAATAAAACCTCTGCTATGTATGATTTATTATATATTTAAAAAATTATACATTAATTATCCAAAACTAAATTCAAGTTTGGGTGAAGACAACAGAATCAGGTACAGGATTAAAAATGAAATATCTTTCTAGATATTTTATTTAGTGTACAAAAGCAACCAAGCTTTATCTCAATTTAGTCTCTATTGTTTTCTTTCTGTTTATTGGTTTTATTTTACCCAGCATCATTGTGTTGTGAAAACCAAAGTCGTTATTAAAACAGAACCCCAAAATTGTCTTCAATTTGTCAACTCTATTTTTTTAATTAAAACAATTTTTACTGATTATAGAGAAAGGGAAAAGGAAGGAGAAATAGAGGGAGAGAATCCAGTTAGCTGCCTCAAGGCCTGCAACCCAGGCATGTGGCCTGATCTGGAATCAAATCAGTGAACTGTGACCTTTAGGTTTGTGGGAGGATGCCCAGCTAACCGAGCCACACTGGCCAGGGCCATTTTCATACAAAAGGAATCTACACATAGGTAATCCAGAGTTGGTGGTTCCATTAAGTCATCTGGGATCCTGCGTCCTTTGTCTTCTGTTTGGGCATTCTCAACACATGGCTTCCATACACAGGGTCATTTCATAAACTAAGGTGGCTTCTATAGTCCTAGCCATGTGTCTGCATGCAGGTATCAGAAAAGGCAAAAGGAGTCTGAGTCATCTTCTTAGTCACAGACAACTCTCTGCTTCCATCACATTAACCAGAGCTTACAGAATGATATCTAGCTACAAAGAGGTTGGGGAACACACAATCTTTGTTCCAGACAGCAATGTACTTAGCTGTAATGCAGTGCAATCAGGGTTCTCTTGGATGATGGGGAAAATGGGTACTTGGGAGGAAAAAGACTTTGCTATAATGACTAAGGCAATGTAGTGAAAATGTGCATTTTTTTCCCTGCCAGAATCTATGAAGACTTCAATTATGACTGGGAATATCCTCTTTGTGGATATCTCCATCCTTCCCTTATTTATTAGGGCAAAAGCTCATTTTCTCAGCCTTCTTTTTGTTTCTAGGGCATAGGAATGCAGCTTGGGATCTAAGTCAGATGCTAACCCCCCAGGGCCTTGGTTTGGAGATAATGTGAAAAGGGCAATACCTGTGTGGAGTCCATTTTTGTGAGGGTAGCAGCAGAGACATCACCCTTCCTGAGGCATTAGTGGCAGAGGTCCATGCTCAGATTTGTCAGCTCAGTTTGTGGGTCTATGTCCTGGGCCGTGGCTGTGGTGAGTCCATTGGAGTCATGCTGTGATCTAACTTGAGCAGTTTTCCTGGGGGAGTAGCCTCCAAGTAGCCTCTGATTTCTGGCATTGGCTTAGAATTAAGACTGCATACATCATATCTGTTTCTGCTTCAACTATTAAGAAAGGATTTCTGATGTTTTGTATCTGGCTAGTTTGCTAGGGTTTCTGTAGCAAAGTACCACAAACTATGTGAATTAAACAACATAAATTTATTGTCTCACAGTTACTGAGGCCAGAAATCCAAAATCAAAGTGTTGGCAGAGTTGGTTCTTTCTGAACTACCCTGGCTGTGAGAAAAGGGTCTATTCCAAACCTCAGTTTTTGGCATGTAGATGACCATCTTCATGTTCATATGATGGTCTTCCTACATTCATGTTTGTGTTCAGATTGTCCCTTCTTAGAAGGACACCATATTGGGTTAGGATCCCACCCAATTACCTCATTGTAATTTGCTTACTTCTGTGAAGTCACTATCTCCAAATAAGGTTACATTCTGAAGTCCTAGGGGTTAAGATTTTAATATATAAATTTGGGGGGGACACAACTTAACCCATAACAATATGTAAAGACCCTCACTGATGCAGTTACACCTTGGGACACAAAATTAGGGACAAAGTAACCCCAGTCTCAGTAATAATACAGAAGACTGTCCTCCTCCCCACTGCCTTCCCTCTTTCCTATTGGTTTCAAAAAGCAAAACAACAGGGTTCCAAAAGTCAAGGATAATGTAAAATAAATTTACTGATTTTTAAAAGGAAAGGTCTTTGTACAAACTCACTGAATTTAAGCTGTTTATAGTTGACTTAAGCATGGTCTACATTTGGTGGCTTCTGTTTCAGCTGAGAAGAGGAAAGAATTTTGTTCAATGCCACAGGTCTAGCATTTTTTATTGTGACAGCTTTGGACACTGTGCCTGTGGGTTCCTGAGGCCTGATGGGGCACCACTGTAACTATAAGGATTCCAGATGGCCATTTAGACCACAGACTGCAACTCAGTACATTCCCTCTGAGTTGTATCTCCTTGGTATAATTGGTTAAAAAAGCACAGAACAAAAGAATCTATTTTTCACATATTTCAATGAAATATTGGCAGTATATACACACCTACTGCCTGTCTCAGATCTTGCCTGCTGTACCATAAATCTACTTTTTCCCAGCCCTGTGTACTCATATTTATTTTTTTAAAGATTTTTCCCTGGCTGGCGTAGCTCAGTGGATTGAGCGCGGGCTGAGAACCAAAGTATTGCAGGTTCGATTCCCAGTCAAGGCACATGCCTGGATTGCAGGCCACGGCCCCCAGCAACCACACATTGATACTTCTCTCTCTCGCTCTTTCTCCCTCCCTTCCCTCTCTAAAAAATAAATAAATAAAATCTTTAAAAATTCACATGTCCTTTAAAAAAGATTTTATTTATTTATTTTTAGAGAGGGAAGGGAGGGAGAAAGAGGGAGAGAAACATCAATGTGCGGTTGCTGGGGGCTGTGGCCTGCAACCCAGGCATGTGCCCTGACTGGGAATTGAACCTGCGATGCCTTGGTTCACAGCCTGCGCTCAATCAACTGAGCTACACCAGCCAGGGCCTCATACTTATTTTTTTTAAAGGTACTATGGTTTCTTTACTTGGGGATTTTTTTTCTGTTTTTTTTTAAAGACTTTATTTATTTTTTATTTTTAGACAGAGCGGGGGAGAAGAGAAAGAGAGAGAAACAATAATGTGTGGTTGCCTCTTGTGCACCCCACATGGGGGAACCTGGTCATGCCCTGGCATGTGCCCTGACTGGGAATTGAACCAGCGACCCTTTGGTTCGCAGGCTGGTGTTCAGTCCACTGAGTCACACCAGCTAGGGCAGTATTTTGCCATGTATAATATGCACCCACATTTTTGGCCCAATCTTTCAGGAAAAAACCTTTCATTTTAATTTTTAAATTCAACTTTTATTTATTTATATTTAGACACTTGGTTTTTGTATTCTAAAGGAATTTTAGCATTTATTTTTGACAATATTATGGTACAATAAATTTTTGTAACAAATAATTACAAAACACAAGAGCAGATACAAGGTATTTCAGGTACTACCCATGTATAATATGTATCCTCATTTTTCCCTGAAAAATTTTGGCACAAAGAATGCTTTATACGGGGCAAAATATGGTATAAGTGGTTTGCTCTTTATGATGCTAGCTATCATTGATGATCATTTCCTGTACCCATTATTTCACCAAGGGTTCCAAAACATTCATACTTAAATTTTCAAACTCCTTTTGCATCTATTATCTGGAATATGTCTACGAAGCAAGGCTTCCCTTCATCAATTGTTTGTTGCTCTGAAGTATATATGACCATCTTATATGACTGCCTAAGTGGGCCCTGGTGTTGGAAGTCCTATTCCATTTACTTTATCATGTACAATTTCCAGCCTAACAGTACAGAAGCTTAGCATAGGGCTCAGCAAATGGTAAGCGTAGGTATCGTTATAAAGATACGAGTCCTGGTCAGCTGGCTTAGCTGGTTGAAATGCCATCCCCATAACCAAGGTTGTCCCTGGTCAGGGCACATACAAAAAACAACCAATGAATGAACAAATAAGTGGAACAACAAAGTGAATCCTCTCTCCTGTGTCTCTCCCTCTCCCTTCTTCTCTCTCTCTAAAAGCAATTAAAATATGAATAACCAACATTTCTGAGTACATCCTATGTCCTGAATGCTGTGCTAAGCACTTTCCATCAACATCTCATAATCTCAACAAATAATCTCATCTTATTACTCATATTTCACAAATGAAGAAACTGAAGAACAGAAAGATTATCCTAACACATGTTTAGTACTTGGCAGAGGCAGGATTTGAATCCAGTCAGCCTGACCCTGGAGTCCACTCTCTCAACCACAAGGATATCACATAATAACTTAATGATCCTCACAGAAAAAAGCAGATATGTGAAGCCAATTAACCTTCTGGAAGTGTGTGGTCAATTGAAAATAGCCTGAACATTTAACTTTAAAGGATGTGGGAGGAATTCTGTTTCTATTATTTACTGTGTGACCCTAGACAATCTTCTTACCTCTGAACTTTTCTCATTGGTAAAAGATAATGAAATCTGCCTCACAGTGTTGTTATGGTGGTTAAACTTAACAGGCTGTCTTGCGTTGGACCTTTAAAAAATTATAAAAATGTATGCATGCTCAATAATAAAAAGACAAATAACCCAAATAAAAATGGGAAAAGGATTTGAATAAACATTTACCCAAAGAAGATGTACAAATGCAAGAAGCACATAAAAAATGCCTAAGTGTTAGGTTTTTTTAGTCATTCGTGAGATGCAAATTGAAAATGCAATGAGATACTATTTAACATCTATGATAGTATAATAAAAAAGACAGATAAAAACCAATACTGGAGGGTATGAAAAAACTGGGATCTTCCTACACTGCTGTGAAAATGTATAATGATGCAAATAGCATGAAAATTATTCAAAGAGTTAAATATAGACCCAGCAAATCATTCATAGGTATACATTTATCCAAAAGAAATGAAAACATGTATATACAAACAAAAACCTGTGTGCAAATGTTCATAGTGACATTATATATAATAGCAAAAATGTACAAAGAACCCAAAGCTCTATCAACTAATGAATAGATAAATAAAATGTGATATATCTGTATAATGGAATACTATCCATTCATAAAAAGGAATGACATCCTAATACATGCCACAACATGGATGAAACTTGAGGAATTACGCAAAGTAAAAAAAATACAGTCACAAAAGACCACATGTTGTATGGGTCTACTTATGTGAAATATAAAGAATAAGCAAATCTTTGTAGACAGAAAATATATTGGTAGTTGCCTATAAATGGGGAGTTTGGGAATGAATGGGGAGTCATAGTGATGTGTGTGGGCTTTCTTTGGGAGGGGCAAATTCAAGTATTCTAAAATCGCTTGTGTGATGATTACACAATCCTGAACATACACTAAAGAAAATAACCACCACAAACATTGAATTGTACACTTTAAATGTACCGTGTATGTACATTTAAATGTATAGCATGTGAATTATATCTCAATAAAGCTGTTTAGCAAGCAGCAATATTTTTGTCTATGGGCATAAGAATTCATCTTTTGTAACCTTACCTAATTTTTGTGTTGGAATTAAATATATATTTGAAGGGTTATCTGAATGTGAATCCTTACTGTAAAATAAAAGATACATGAGATTCAGACATGCTTTCAGGAAGCTAAAGTGGATCATCATTTGATCATGGACAGGAATAACATGAGTGATGGCATTACATTTTAAAACAGACAGACACACAATTAGCAGTGTCACTAGGAGAATATACAGGATCCTACTAGTGAACCTACTCCTTGTTATTCAGAGATGCTAGTCATGAACCTGAATTCAGTTTTTAGTTGTGACATAAGCTAAACATTTTTATTGTTTTTTTTTCCCCTATTGCTATCACTTAATGAACTGTGCCACTCACAGATTGTCCTAAGGGCCATACAGGTACCTGCCAGGACAGTTTCCTCCTGTGAGGCACCACTTTCTGAAGAGTTGAAAAATGGATCATGGGTTAAAGGAAAATTTTGTGCCTTCTAAACATAGATTTACAACTTCTTTTACGATGTGGGCCAGCCTGGGGAGAAAGGAGGGTCTGAGGTCTGATGAGGAATTAAAATATAAAAAAAAACGTTTGACTCCTGGCTCACCACTGGGGCTTATCCCAAGCTTAGACAGCCAGGTCTCCTATCCTTCAGGGAACGGCTGTTTCCAGGTGGATTTAAACAAATTAAGAAACACGAAAGGAAATCCAGATAATTTTGGAACTATCTGCTGTCACCCTCACTGTTCTTTTGTTCAGTGTTCATCTGTCATTTCTGGCTTCTCTGCTCCTCAGGGGCTAAAAGAAGCTGTCACTGCCCCCTGCTTAGACAACTGTCCCAGCCTCAGCTTCAGGCTGACTTTTCAGCTTTTAAAAGACCTTCTCACCTTCACCTGTCATGTTGAGGTGGAGATTTACAAGGAACTATCTATCTTACAAACACAGTCTGAATGTATATGAATCCTTATCCTTATGCTTGTGTTTTAACGTAGTGTGAATATATTTTACACATACACACAAACACAAAGCAAGAAATATTTTCATTGACTTACTTGGTTGTGAAGTTCTCTTTAACATACAAAAGAAGATACTATTGTTTCTTTTGACTTCCCCCACCCTAATTCAAATTCCAAATTGTTATTATTGCCCCAACACAGGGTACGTTCTTGGGGTTGGGGATGAGGGGCAGAGATAAAGAAAGAATGAAAGCCAGCTCTTCAAGGGGAAGGAGGGGAGACCGTCTGGGAATCTCAAGAACATCTTTATTTCCCCTTTTAACTCTCCGCCTTTCTGATTAAAGGGTTCAGCCCCGTTCCCCCGCCCGCGTTCAATTATCCCCCAGCATCTTTTCTCTAAATCTGTCACCACCACTTGCTAAACGGCAGCCCCACCGTGAGCCATTAGCCCTGTTCTTTTCCGTTTCGCTTTTCCCCCCTTCAGTTTCTCCCTGCAAGCTTTATAAATTTCCCTTGGAGGAGGAGTGTTCAAACGGGTGGAAGTCTAAACACAATGCAACCTGAGAATTTGTCACTCTCCGCATATGCTCCTGAGTGCTTTAATCCCAATTAGGGGCGGCTGACACACGGTCCTATTCATTCCCATCAGCTCTTGAATACATTTGCCTAGAAATGAACTTCACAAATAGAGGCGCTCCTAAATGTGCCCAACAGCAAGGAAAATCGAATTGAGTGCGGGCTCATTCGGCAGCGGCCGGCAGAGGAGCGTTGAATGTGGAGGTGCCCCGAGACATTGCAATTCAGCAACATGCTCGCTGACTTTTCTTTGCACCATGTCAACCGAAAGAACCAAGAAATAAGTTGGGAAACTCCGGTTAAAAGGCAACTTGAGAGGGACTCTGAATACTTTTATTGAGCCTCTTCCAATGAAGCACTTAAAAAACAACATAAAAGGCACCACAAAACCCACCAGCGGCGTCCGGGCTGCATCCTAGCCCCGCGATTGGAGCCTCCCCGGCCGCGGTGCACCCACCGGCCTCGCAATTAAGGGGAAAATGGCCTCGTTGCCGGCGTGTCATCTGTTGGCGTTCCCAGAGCCCGTCGCCGCCGCCCTATTCAAGCCCGGCCTTAATGTCCCACCCGCGCCTCGGGGGCTGCGCAGCTGGTCCGTGCTGACCCCGCGGCCTCGCGGGCGCGGACACCCTCGGGAGGCGCGGCTCGGGCCACCTCAGACCCCGACTCCGAGGAGTCTTCACGTTTCCCTCGCGGCTTCTCCTGCAGCCCCCGACTCCAGCGGCTCCCTCCATCCCGGGGTTCGGGACTCTGCGCACCGCCGGGGTGGTGGGGGTGGAGGGTTTTGGTGACTCCCCAACACCCCGGTCCTTAAGATCTAGCGACACCGGGGGCAGCCAACTGCCCGCCCCTGGCCCCCGGCACCTGAAGCCCAGGAGCTTTGCGTCCCGGACGCCGGCAGCTCTGGAAGAGGGTGTTCCGAAAGGAGGCGCTGATCGCAGCCTCGAAGTCGCGCGGGGGCTCTTTTCCTCGTGGCGGAGTCGCCGTAAGTTACACGGGCGCATCGCTCGCAGCTTTTGGAGCCCGGAGCTGGGACGCAATCCTGCGCGGGCGGGGTTCGCCCCCAACGCTGTCGGCCTGGGGAAACGCTGCGGCGAGAGCCAGTCCCGGCGGCAGGCCCCTCCGCTGGCTGCTGCTTCGGGAATCCCGTTGCGTTAGGGGCAACCTGTTACGGGGCGGGAGTCCTGCCCGCGCGGTCCCTGGTGGGCAGAGAGCGGGGCCGCCCGAAACCGCCTCTCCCCGCACCTCGATGCAGAAGGGATTACGCTTTAATGCGGCCTCTGGACGCCCATTTTAAGTTCATAAAAAAGCCGAGTGGAATGTTTTGATTGAGTCTCAACATTGTCTTTGAATAAGGCTGAGACCATGTAATTAATGTGTCTTTTTAATAAGGGACAATACGGCCGTTCAAGCTATTTAATTTCATTTAATTTTCCATCCCATTTGCTGCATAGCCCGCTTTTACTTTTAACACCCAGCTTTTCACGGCCCATCTTGCTCCACTGGGCACATTAGATTGGTTTCACCCTTGCTTTTTAGGGGAGGAAAAATAAAAGAAAATGTGTTCCTTTCCTCCTTTGTGGACAATTTATTTCACTTGGGGAACTTCAACTCTGAGCCACAGGACAGAATAAAACTCAGCGAGCTGGTGTGAATGCCTCTGGCGCAGTCCCTTTCTTCTCGTGGGGCTGGGAACCAGCCACAATTGGCTATATTAATAAATAACTTTCCTCACAGTCGGCCTTTACATGGTCCTATTGATAAAATTGTTCGCGTGTCGTTCACGCTTTTTCACTCATTAAGGAGGGCCAGGGAGGAGCCCCCGAAACCAGGCCCCGCGCTCGCCCCTTCCCGCTCATAGTCCTGGTAATTTAAACTGGGTGTCATCCCCGAGTCTCCAGGCCAGAGGTTAGAGGGACATGTTCATGGCTTAAATTTATTGCCCTCTACTCTTCGGAATGGCTTCCTCTCCTCCTCCCCTCCCCGGGCTTTCGCCATTCATGGGCCAGCGGATCAAAGTCTCCTTTCTCTCAGTCGCGGGCAGCTTTCGTGGCCCGTGGAGGGGCATGTGGAGGAATAAGGGGAAAAATCAGTGGCAGCTCCTTCAGAAAGTGGCCCTGGGCATGGCGTGGCTGCAGGGTCAGAGGAACTGCAGCATGCGGCCGCTCAGACGCTCCGAGCGCCTCTGTTCTCTGCCCCAGCAGCCGCGTCTGCACAGACCTTGGAGTTAGAGTTAGCACAGAGGCCGGCCATCCATGTATCATGTAGACCTGCTTGGATTGCCCCAGTAAGCAAACCACGAGTTTTGGAGCACCTCAAACCCACTCATTCTATAGATCATTGCGGTGACCTTCGCAACCGTTGGGTGGAAGCCAAGTGTCTGCATTATCATTCCCTGTGTAAGGGTTTGGAGACTGAGGCTCTGAAGCTATTCACAGAAGGGCCTTTGAGTCTTGAGTGACAGCACAAACTGAATGACCCCGAGTCTGCTGACCGTGTCCAGTAAGGCGAACTCAGGTCTCAATCCAGCCATGCCACACGGAAATATTTTGAGGGCCTTGTGAGACAAACTGCTGAGTTAAAGGTGTCGCCACCTTGCGTCCTGCCGCTGTTGTTAGTCAGAGTCACCCTATCAGTAGCCTAAGAACAGCACCTTCCTAGGGCAGAGCAGAGCCGAGTGGAGAACTCGACTTGGGGGCTGCTGGGAGCCCTCCTCCCATTTATACAGAGGTTGGGCCACAGACACCAGGTCCGAAACTCAGAGTCACTCAGGCCTCGCCTGTAATTCCGCCTTGGGCTAGCGCCCAAATACATAGGATTTGGGGAGCAGTATCCGAGATTAGCAGTGCAAGGCAGGTGTGAACAGAACTGTCACACATATCTGATTAACTAGATTACTTGACTATATATTTTGAAAATAAATGTCCCTACACAAATTGGAGACTTCCCCCAAAGAAAACGAGAAGCACTCTGATTTAACTCTGAAGTATCCATCTCCTAGTTCGTAAACTGGGCTAAAAGGCAGGGGTTTCCAATGCCCACCTCGGCCTCATTTCCCCCATCTTTGGTAAAGGGTTTTTGTTGTTGTTGAGGATTTTTTGTTTGTTTGTTTCCTTTTTTTTAGGCTAGCTTATTGGTTCTCAGGAAATTAGCCCCAAGGATTGCTTCACCGTTTTAAACTTAAACGCAAATCAGGGTTAGGGGCAGTTGGTTGGCATGTGTGGGAGACTTGATTAAAAACCCAGTGGGCAGAACCCCTCTTCCCCCTTGGGTGTGGTCAGGGTGTGGCATACCCGGCAAAGCCGGGAACCTGCAGCTGCTTCCCATTCTCCAGAGTAGTGTGGCCTGGGAGTATCCAAGACCACTTATACACAGCTGACCTCGTCTCCCAAAAGTGGTCCAGAATGCTTCATATTTCAGGGCGAAACTGGACAGAGGGAACGATAAAGCTGTACTAAATAGACGACTGGCCTGAACCCAATCCCCTGAAATGGTAATATGGTCGTTATTTAAAAAGTGTAGGTATTTTCTGGTGTTTTCCCATCAAGTACCTGCCTAATTTCTGTATGGCACACGCCAGAAATCAATAGAAGTTAACAAGTCCTCCAAACAGTCTCCATCTCTTTGTTTAATCTCCTTTACAATAAAGCCAAGGGGAGAGAATTAAAAATCTTTGAAGTAGACCAAAGCTCAAAGGAATCAGCCAAGTAGACTTAAAGTAGTCACTTATTTCCCAAAACTGGTTTGTCGGCTAACAATAAAAGGAAGTAAAATTTATGGAGAAATTATACAGTGGATTTGTCACTTAAAATATCGTAACTGTCTCGAGGACAATACCCCATGCTGAGGATTAATGGTCCCGCCGGACCTTTGATTCAGCAGCGCCTTTTCTTCGCCCTTGACAAATTGGATTTTTAGGAATGGGAAGGTCGCCTGGACCATTGTGCGCCAGCCATTCAGAGGCCTCGATTATGCAGGGGGCTGAGGGAACCACTCCATGTGACCCTCTCGGGTGGGACTCTGCAGCTGCTTCGCAGCACAACTCTCTCACCAAACTCCGCGCCCTTGCGCTGGCGGTGCCAAAAGGCGCCCGCCCGGATTGAAAAGGCGCACTGCATGCCCGGCCGCGTCACTCCGCGGGCGGAGGACGCACGTCGGGGCACTGCTCCCTGGCTCGCGCGCGACTAGAGCTCTGTCGCTTGCGCCCTGCAGAGGACCCTGCGCGTCCAAGCGCCTGCCCGGCACCGCGGCAGCAATGAATGGAGCCTCCCGAGCTCCGGCCACCAGCGTGAGTGCCGATTGCTGCATCCCGGCAGGCCTGCGCCTCGGGCCGGTGCCCGGAACCTTCAGGCTGGGCAAGTACCTGTCAGACCGCAGGGAACCCGGGCCCAAGAAAAAGGTATTAGCCATCCCGACCTTCGACCCCGGTCGTTCGCCTCCCTGTTACCTGGCTCAGGAAAGGGTTAGATAGGGTAGATAGGAGAGGTGTGATTGAGTCTTTCGTTACCTGCTGACTGTGCCAGGTGGAAAGGGACTCTGATTATTTCCCACGAGTAGCATTAATTGAGAGCTGAACTGGACCGGGCTGAGGGAAGAGGACGCAGCTGAGAGGGGACATCACCCAGTAGGGGTGCACGGGGCTCTTTGCGTGCCGTGACCACTCGGAACTCGCGGTCTCCCCGCAGCTCTGAGGTCTCAGCAGAGGCGCGCCTGGCTCTGGCCTCTGCAAAGGCTGCTTTCCACTGTTTTACAATGGTCAAGCCGTTGAGGGCTTTTCTTATTTCCATTTTTCAATATGCTAATTTGAGGCTTAAATTACCTTAACATAATTTAATATTAACTCCGAAATAAATAACCCTTGGGAAACTCTCAGTTCCTAGAACCTTCCCAGATTTCTCTTTCCGCGGATGTCTGCTTGTGGGTTTGGGGTAAATGGATAGAGGGTGGTGAGATAGGTAGTGACTTGGACGTGGGCTCCGTGGGCGAGGATTCGGGCTCCTGCAGCAGGGCTCTGAGTGCCCAGGGTCGCACCTGGGGGACGTCAGCGGCAAACCCGCCAGCTCTGACTACCCAAACAGCTTTGTGACACCAGACCCGAGAGGGTTTTCAAGGTTCCCGCCCGCCCTCAAGCTCCCCAACTCGCACAGTTGGGCGAACAGCCACAGGGAAATGAAGGTGGTGTGGGGGTGTAGGCTGGGAAAGGACCCTAGTTTTGGCTTGCCGTTGGCTGGACCTTTCTTGTAAGAAATTGTTCCGGTGCTCAGTCAGGAGTATCGGCATCTGGCTGCTCACGCAAGCGTCATCTCATCTGCGGTTTAAAAGCCGGGTTCGCCGCGCACTACTCCTTTAAATGCGCTTTAATTGCTTTAAAATGGTCAGCTTGCGGCCGCTTTGTTCAAACGTTTTCGCTGCCGGGGTCTTCAGCACCTCCATGAGGTGTAGGGAGATTGGGGGTGGGGGACACGAGAGGGGTTGGGGGACACTTTGGGTTCTGGCACTGACTTCAAAACGTCACTACCTTGGTAACTGTGCTGCTCTCAGATCCGCAAGAGAGAGAACTGGAGTGGGGGTAGGGGATGTGTTGGTACAAGGTGCGCCCAGATGAGGGGGGGCGGTGGGAGGTGCCCCCACCCCTCCTGTTGCCAGGTGGGGCGAGCTGGGGTACTGTTTTGTTAGACAGCCTCTCCTCTTCCTTCCCCTCCCAAGAAAGGGTTTCAAGTAATTACCCTGCTCCCAGCAGCCCGCAGCGGTCTGGTCTAAGCTAACACAACCATTTTCTTGAGTCGGTCGGGTGGGAGGGGGGTGGGTAATTTCCTCTGGGTTGTGGGCCTGGCTGTGGCGCAGGGAAGAACGACCACTGCTTGTGTTGCAGGTGCGCATGGTGAGAGGGGAGCTTGTGGACGAGTCGGGGGGCTCCCCTCTGGAGTGGATAGGGTTAATCCGGGCAGCCAGGAACCCCCAGGAACAGACTCTGGAAGCTATTGCAGACTTACCCGGAGGACAGGTACTATGGGTTTCCCGCTGCCAGTTCCATCTACCTGACCTTCACCGAGGTGACCACCAATACTAAAAGCAAAGCGCTTTAGTTCCAACTCTCACTTAAACGTCCCAGCAACCCTATAATGTACATATCATTATTTCCCCTGCCTGGATAACGAGGGAAGTGAGGCTCAGAGAAGTCCAATAGGTTTTCCAAGGTCACACAGCATCAGTGCAGGGATTCGAAACTTTCCCTCTTAGTTTTTTTTTTTTTTGATCAATTACCCAGGGAATGACAGCAAGCTGTCCTGTTTCTTGCGTCCCAGATCTTCTACCGAGCACTGCGAGATGTCCAGCCAGGGGAGGAGCTGACTGTGTGGTATTCCAACTCCTTGGCTCAGTGGTTTGACATCCCCACAATTGCAACTCCGACGCACGACGAGAAAGGTATCCCCACTTAGAGGGCCTTTGGACCACAGTGGGTGGGCAAGCCTGCAGCTCACCTCTACTCTTTTAGGGCCCCAGACTTAAAAAGCCTTTCTGTTGCTCTGTGTAAAATTGAATTCACTGTTCCCGTCTGTGTGGGCAGAGAGGTGATGTCACCCACTACCTCCTTAAAGTCAACAGTAAATGATAACAGCAACAATAATAATCAGGCTGTCTATGGCAGGAGGAAAATACTCTTTATGAACTTCATGGGAGTCATCCTTTCCTATTGCATATCCAATTAAGAATCAATAAAGAAGCCGTGACTTATTATTAGAGTAATCACATCATGAGCTCCAGGAAGCATAACAAACTTGGAATGCTTTCAGAAGGTGTGGGGGGGGGGCATCTCTTCTGAGCTGGTTGGAAGGAGAGTAATGTACTTCTACAGCATTTTAGAAGCATTACGGTACTTACAGCTGGTCAGTTGGCAAGTCCTGAGTCCCTTCCATTTAAATGGTATTTATGCACTTCCTCTTCCCTACTTAAATTGAATTTGGTATGTATCCCAGTTTCTTCTCAGATTTATTTGATCCCTTCCAAAGCCAAGAGAGGATTTATGCAAATTAAGGTGCAGTAACTAAAGAGAAAAACATTTTCAAAACCTTCCCAAAACACTGAAGAACACTTCCTGTGGAATAAAGCTGGGAAGTGCTAAAGTAGTTGAGATCCTCAGACTCCCATTTAATGCCTCCATGACTTTTTGCCTTGCCAATTGTTTGTTTATCTGTAATTTCCCCTAAAGATAGTTAATATTTAAAGTCAATATTATAAGTGCTGTGAAATATTTTAGTATGCTTTCCTCCTGAATTGCCTGCTCAGTCTCATTGCTTTACAAATAGGGTTAAAGAAAGTAATACAAATGTGGGAATTAAGAAACACTTCATGAACAAGGCAGAATAAGTTTATTTAGAACAATGAATCACTGCAAAGTACCACTGTCTTCTGTAAATTAATTTTATTGACTTTTTGGGTAGATTTATATGCACAGTATTTATAAAAAGTATCCTAAAGTAATTTGTTACTTGCATTACATTATAGTAAATACTTGTGTCAATTTTTTCTAGCAAAAGAGAAACATGCCAAAAGCCCCATAGCGAAGAACGATTCTTAGAACTACTGGCCTTTAAGGGGCCAGTCATCTCCGCACAGAACACTCTCACTTAGGCACTCTCAACTAGTATACAGGCAACTTGTTTGAGTGATAGCCTTCATGTTTTCATTTCAGTCAACTGAACTTAAAACATCATATGGTAACAGATGTCAAAATTGACACCATTTTCCTTTTGTGGAACATATGGGTTATTTTGAACCCTGACTTTCCCACATTTGAGATGCTTGAAATCTTGACGACCTTAGGGTTACTTGAAGGAAAGGAGGCGAGGTCACTTATGACATGTGTTTGAGACATTGGGCATTGGTTGGATTTCAGTCCAGACAACATGTCAGTTGGTTAGGATAAACTGAAAAAGACACATTGAAACTGAAAACACATCTGCTTGAATCTTAAAAAGAAGAAGAAATAAGTAGGGATGACTGCTATTCTTCCAGTATTCACTAATTTCAGTGGATTTCAATTCCAGAGTGAGACCGAAGAAAGTGCTGACCCATTGTTTTAGGAACAAAGCCTACCTGGCTTTGCACTGAGCTGAGTCATTCTGGAGCAGCCTCTGAAAACTTCTTTTTTAAAAAGTGGTGATGAGAAGGGGCACTGAACTTAGGAGAAGGGAGGTTATTATTTAAAATATTAAATCAGTATACTCACCAAGAGAATCCAGGCCTCTTCCCTCTTTTCTTTAAGATTTATTTTACATAAATGTTCAATACAAGGTAACAAAAATATTGAAATAATTTTATCCAAGTCTTCTATAAACAATTAGGATGGGACCTAATAGGCAAAACCTTCCCCTCCTTTTTTTCTGTCTGCTTTCCCTGTGGCTTCAGCTGGAATAAACTACTTCCTACTTGAATTTTCACTTTAGTTACCTGGGGGCTACTACTTGCTTTATGTAAAGCTAGAAGTAGAATACACAAAGGGAGGAAGAGCTGCAATTTTGCTCTGTTGCCCCACTGTTGCTCTGTAGTAGTGTTTAGAAGTTTGAGCTGCTTGTGTGCATGGAGGGAAAATTTAGCTTCTCCATTAAATTTAATGAGACTGACACTTACTTTGAATACTTCATTATGGCTCAACTAACTTGGTTTCTTTTTTTTTACAGAAATCCTTCCCTTCACTATTATCAACAAACCACAACATTAAAAAAAAACACCCAATTGCAAATCGCTGTTCTCTGTAATACAACCTTTTTGAGTGAATATTAACTTCCACAATGTGAAACTGTTTCATACACATTTCTCTTTGATTGAGTTCACAGATCCTGGCAAAATGAGAAACAACTAATGTTAATAATATTACACACAAACAAAAAATGTTTGACACACACAATACTTATACAGATTCCGGTAGAGAATTGTTCACTTATTACAAGTTGATTATCTATATCTACATCACTTCAATATATTCATGTAATAAAAATAAACTATATATCTTTCCCAAAGACTTTACTAAGGTTGGATTTGTGTAGCTATCTAAGAATTAATTAATTAAAAACTGACAACATAATGCAATATCATTCTTTAGTTTTTAGAATATCAGGACACAGGCATTTTTATTTCCTCCCATCAAATTAAATAGGGTTAAAGAGGAAATAAAGATACAAATAATTTTGAAGAATACCAAATCATAGTCCCTATGTGGTCCTTCAGTTGGTCACAGTCCAGGAAAAACTCAGGCAAAGTGTTCAAGGCTGGGAGGGGGTGGGAAGGGTGGATAGTGGACATAAAAGACATTGTTCTATGAAAAGGAATGATTACATATGGCCCATACATACAGGATATTGTCTCGCCGGGTAATGAGGAGCTCACGACTATTAGATTGGCCTTTGTTCAGTTTATCCAAACTCCTTGACATACGCCAGCCACTTATTCTGCAAACGCCAACAGATGGGCCCAGGCCCAGCACAGGCTCAACACTTGATTTAAAGCAACAGCTGCTCTCTGCTCTGTCTCTTCCCTGGCCAGCCTGCCTGAGCTCTGCTCTCCCAGCGAAGATCTGCTCCGAAGGCCCGAAGGCCCGGAGGAAGTCTTCGTTGGAAAGGCCAGATCACCCCTCTTAGCTTCTAAGTAACCCCAGATGATGCAGATGGTGATAAAGTTGATCATTTGGGGACTTCTCGGGGTTCTTGCTATAGTGAGGCTACCGAACTCAGTTATTCCCGGGAACCAAGAATACTGCTTCTTCCCATACCTCTGGTCAAAACCTGTGTTTTGCCTTAGTGGCACTGACGCTTTCTTTCTTGCATGTTCACCTTTCACGGGGTCGCTTTTCTACTCTTTTCTCGCTCAGGGGAGGAGCGCTACATTTGCTGGTACTGCTGGAGGACGTTTAGATACCCCAACAGCCTTAAGGCGCATCTACGTTTCCACTGCGTGCTCAGCAGCGGCGCGGGGCGCGCCTACCTGCACCAAGAGCACGGGTCTCGCCAAGGCGCTGGCGCTGCCGCTGCCGCTGCCGCGGATGGCCTTGGCCTCTCTCCGAAACCCCAGGTGCCGGACTTCGCCGCGGCCACCCCGGCGGGCACTCTGCGGCCCCACCTGCAGGCCCCACTGCCTGTCCAGGCCTGCGGATCCAGGGAGAGCATCAAGCGCGAGGCCTCTTCTGCGCCCTCGGCCACCTCGCCGCCCTTCTCCAAGTGGGGGCTGTCCAAGAAGAGCAAGGAACATCTTGACCGCGCCCTGGACGTGAGCGGGGCCGCCCGGGGAAACGGCCACTTTCTGGGCATCGTAGGTGGCTCCCCAGCAGGGGGAGGCGGCCTGGCCTTATATCCCGGTGTGCGCTCGGCTTTCAAGCCCGCGGGTTTGGCTAGGACGGCGGCGACAGCGCAGGGCGACGCCTACCGGGAGGAGGGCGGTGGCAAATCGGGGACCGGCCTACTGGGAGGGGGTCGGGCGGGAGGGCGCCCCGGAAGCAGGGAGAACGCGGCGGCGGGAGGCGCGGGCCAACACCAGCACCACCACGCTCACCACCACCACCACCACCACCACCACCCGAAGTGCCTGCTCGCGGGGAATCCGCCTCTGCCTCCTCCGCCTGGTTTGCCCTGCTCTGGGGCGCTGCGCGGCTTCCCTCTGCTCCCTGGCCCCCCGGAAGAGGCGTCTGCCTTCAAGCACGTGGAACGCGCCCCGCCCGCCGCTGCCACACCGCCTGGAGCGCGTTTCGCACAGCTCCCTCCGGCGACTGGCCTGCACCTCGAGCGATGCGCGCTGCCGGGCCTCGACGCAAGTGGGCTCAAAGCCTATCCGGGTAGCGAGTGCAGCCACCTGCCCGCCGTGATGCCGGCCTTTACTGTCTATAACGGGGAGCTACTGTATGGCTCAACGGCCGCCGCCGCCTATTACCCGCTCAAACTGCACTTCGGTGGGCTGCTTAAATATCCGGAGTCCATCTCCTATTTCAGCGGGCCCGCGGCGGCTGCGGCGGCGGCGGCCACGCTGAGCCCCGTGGAGCTAGGCTCCCTGACCAGCATCGACCGGGAGATTGCCATGCACACTCAGCAGCTCTCCGAGATGGCGGCTGGGAAAGGCCGCGGCCGCCTGGACGCAGGGACACTGCCACCCGCCGTCGTGGCTTCGGGTGGCGGGGGGAGTGGCGGCAGCGGGGGCGGCAGCGCCGGCAAGCCCAAGACCGGCCACCTGTGCCTCTACTGCGGCAAGCTGTACTCACGCAAGTACGGGCTCAAGATCCACATGCGGACGCACACGGGCTACAAGCCGCTCAAGTGCAAAGTGTGCCTGCGGCCCTTTGGCGACCCCAGCAATCTCAACAAGCACATCCGGCTGCACGCAGAGGGCAACACGCCCTACCGCTGCGAGTACTGCGGCAAGGTGCTGGTGCGGCGCCGAGACCTGGAGCGCCACGTTAAGTCCCGCCACCCAGGCCAGAACCTGCTCGCCAAGGCAGGCAACGGTCCAGGCACAGAGCCTGACTACCCCCGGGACCCCGGGGAGCCCAAGAGCGACAACGACAGTGACGTGGACGTCTGCTTCACCGACGACCAGAGCGGCCCTGAAGCCGGGGGTGGAGGAGAGCGCGTCTCCTAACCATTCTTGCCGAGAAGGGGTGTGTGTGGGGCGCGTGGACACAGAACTGGGGGTTCTGTACTGGAAGTAGAGAAGCTCTTGGTGGTGAGAAGGACCCTGTTGACAAAGTCGTTTTTATTTTGGCGGGGCGCCAGACTTTGCGACAGTGAAAGGTGCCGGGACCGGTGCTGAAACGCAGAGCAAAGGTTCAGAGGTGGCTTAAAGAAACCTGGCATCCCGGGGAGCCTGCGGGCCTGGGTCCTCGCGCTCGAGGACGCTGCGGATAGGCTTCCCCACGAACGCCCAGGCCGTCTGCTCTCGAGGTTAGGATCACATTAACGTGAACGTTGCTGGCGCCCTGGAGGGTGTCCACTTTAACTGTCACGTATTTTAAAATTGTTCTTTTCTGTGGAGGAAATTGTGCCTTTTGAAACGATGTTTTGTGGGTGTCTTTTACATTAGCATTTCACTGCGTAGGCAAAACAGTAGTCACAATTGGATAGATGTGGCATCCACACACTTGTCTCAGTTTCATCTGTTCAAAGACTGCGCCTTGCCGCATTGAATATATAGTGGTAGCAGGTGTACAAATTGGTCAAGTTGCAATTATTTATAAGAGAATAATGACAAATGTAAAATATCTAAAGCATGAATTTAAGAACACACAATATATAATTTTAAAGAAAATGTCCTATTTGGTAGAGTACAAATGTGATGTCTGTTTTATAATAATGATGTACAGTGGATTCAGTATTTTGGTCTTGGTTCCAGTTTGTGCAATCTTTAATAAAGATTAAGATACAAATGAGACTTGTTTACTTAATGATTTAAACAGATTCTTTACAGAAATAGTTTAGTATGAACACAATGTGAGAGGAGATGCCATAAATCATAGGACACTTGAATTATTTGATTTTTCATAAAATAAATGTTAAGTAGTGTTGTGATAAGGAAATATACCATTTTCAATATGTGCATTTCATGGGCTCCTAGATAGCAGGCAGGAAAATTATTTTCTGGAACCATTGTTAATCATACTAAGTGTCTTCATGTTTCTGGAAATAAGCTAATGACCTTCAAGAAAAATCACACATTTCTTGTCAAAAAGAATTATGGAACTGTAGAATCACTATTTCTTGTTATGTGCCCGTTTGACAGAACTGAAAAACCAGGGAAACTTGCTCAGTACCTTTTGTGATATACACACTTTTTAACATTCATACAACAAATACTAAATGAGGATCTATTTTTATTGGAGGTGCTGATCTATTCACTCTACATAGGCTTTTTCTCCTTCTTGGAAGAACAACCTCATGCTGTGGTATGGGTCCTATTTTACAGAAGAAAATAAATATACTCTTCAAGGTCACTGGAAGGCCCATAGTTAGAACAGCAATATTAGAAGCAGTGACTTTATCTAAGGATATTAAAATTAATGCTAGCTAATGGAAGATATAATTTTGTGGGTTAAAATTGGAAAGTACTCTTTCCCCTTTCTCCCCTCCCCCCCCACCTTCACCCCCCCCCCACACACACACACTCTGGGGAGGATTACTCTGCAGTTTTACTGAAAGCGGAGTAGTAGTCATTTCCTCAGCTAAGGACAGGTACCGTAAGAGCACTGCAGCCAGGGCTCTTCCCAGAAGATGGTGGGGAGATTCTAATAAGTCAGTGAAGGTTCTGGATATGCTTCTGATGATTTCGTCAGTTAAATGCCCTGTATTTTTGGACTCTCTGAGCACTGCAGCCATCTTCACCATGCTGGCTCCCAGTTGGGAACATGGCCTCAACCACTGGGTGGCTGGCAGGGGTCTTTCTGACTCATCATGGCAGGAGGCATGATTGGGAGGGAGGGCATCTGTTTTAGTGGTGATCAGTAAAATGATTTCTTCTATGAGAAAACTTTTGCTGGGAATAATTGGTTTCTTATTTATATTTAGTTATTTTAAATGTTAATTGACCAGAAGATGTTTTGCTTTGCAAAAGGAAGCCTAAAGAGAATTAAAAATATGTGGATTAACATGTACATATGGTGACAATAATACTACATTTATTTTTTATTTTTAAAGACCTCACTTATTTTTAGAGAGAGGGAGAGGGAGGGAGAAAGGGAGAGAAAAATTGATGCGTGAGAGAAACATTGGTTGGTTACCTCTCACACACTCCCAACTGGGGACCTGGTCTGCATTCCACTCATGTGCCCTGACTGGGAATCCAACCCTCAACCTTTTGTTTCACAGGCCAGCACTCAATCCACTGAGCCAGGGCTAATAATACATTTATTCAGGACCTACTTTGTTCCAGATCCTTATGCTATTTGCGATTCTTTTCTTCTCTACAGATGATTGTGGGCTTGCACCATCAGGTTCAGATAGCTTTGCCACACAGAACTGGAAGTGAACCCAAGCATCTGCCAGTTCAGCCTGGCCTCCAGGGGCCCAGGGCTCCTCACTAACTGCTTAGTATCATGGTTCTGCCATTTGAAGCAATTATTGCTTAAAACCAAATCTACTCTTACAGATTGGAAAACTTTTTCTGGAATCAGATAGTGTAAAACACAAGGAAAGTAGGAAGGGCTGTCCACATTTGAAACGTGGGAAAAATTAAAATATTTTATTTTATTTTTTAATGCTTCATGAGTTTGTGTGTCATCCTTGTGCAGAAGCCATGCTAATCTTCCCTGTACTGTTCCAATTTCAGTATACGCACTGCTGAAGTGAGCACAGTGAAAGTTTTTATCAGCTTTAAAAGTCATATTTTTGTCTCCCATTTCCTAACTCAGCACTAAGTCCTCTAACTCTTGTTGTTGTGTGAAAATAGACTCTAAAGAAATAAGTTAAAAATAGTTTAGTAAAAGGAAATACACTTAAAATTGACAAAGACTTTATAAAACAAACAAAAACAACAGCCCCCAGTCTTCTGTTTTCCTCTTTGTAAATTGATACCTGTATGATATAAAAAACGAAAATTGAACACAGATCTAAAAGACTCTTAATTGCAGGTCATTTGTGGTTCCCCACAGGTTGCATCATATAACGTGTACATGTCCATCGATGTGCACATCCTCATACTTAATTAATACAATTATTTATTTCAATGGCAAAGTCAAATCAGTGATATACAATCAATACAAGTGATATAAGCAACAATATCACTTATTTCAAGTGGCTCAGATGAACAGTTGAATTAGTGTTTCTCAGATTATTTCTTTCAATCTCCTATCTTCTTTCCCCCACCCTCACTCTCAACCCTCAATCCTTCTCATCCTGATGACCACAACTAACTTTGAGGGTTGTGCTAAAGCCACTGGAAGTTTCTGAGATTTTAACTGAATATTTTGTGCCAAAGGATTTTTTTAAAGGAGGATTCATGCCTTTTAGAAGTGAAAGACACTAGATAGTTTGTGCCTAGCTAATTTGGATATTAAAATGCTTTGCTAACCTAAATAAACCAGATAGAGGTGAGTTACAGGCTTGCCTCCATTACTTACTCATTTGACATCTCAGGCCAATTTCTTCATTGCCTTAAGTTCCTAACCTGTAAAACAGGGTGAAATAAACAACAAGGTAGTTTTAAAGATTGTAAAGTTGTAAAGATTCTAAGCAGTTTACCTGCTTAGAATCAAACACGATGAATATTAAGTTCTCAAACAATGCTGTGAGAGTAGACTGCAGGAGGAGGAAGGGGGAAAAGGAGAGAAGGAAGGAAGAGAAGAAGTGAGAAAGAGAGCAGCGATAGAAAGAGACTCAGAGATAAACTTTATAAAATGAAGAGGGAGGAGGAGAGAGAGAGGAGAAGAGAGGGAAGGGAAAGGAAAGGAAAGGAAGGGAAGGGAAGGGAAGGGAAGGGAAGAGAAAGAAGAGAAGAGAAGAGAAGAGAAGAGAAGAGAAGAGAGGAGAAGAGAAGAGAAATGCAAGGAAGAGAAGTGAGTTTGTGTACAGGAGTTGGGTGTGTGTGTGTGTTTGTGTATAAGGGGTGGTCTCTTTGGCTTCTTTCCTCCCTGTTTAAACCACTCAGAGCTTGCAGTTAATTCAACATCTGGCAGGGTCCAGCCTTCCCCCCCCTTCAACATTTAAACAAATTTTTTGATTATAATCCATTATAATCTTATAGACCCACAAGCCAAACACTATATGCAGTCTGTCAATCACGGAAACCCTTTATGCCTGCATAACTGTATTTAAAAAACTCTACCAACTCTGTGATTTCATCTTGAAGACATCAAGGGACCAGCTAAGGGCTGCTGCTCTTTTATATAAGCATTAGCACCTTCTTACAAGGGCACTCGATGGATCCCTGTCTTCTTGGTTCCCTTTTAGTCCCCAATAAGCTCAAGTTCCATTAAATAAAGCTCTTTCACATTTTCACTAAAGAGTAACTTTTTCAGACTCCCTTGTCAAGCCATCTTCCTATTTTGAAGACAGACACGGGTTCGAATGGTTCACAGCGGTTAAATGAATAGGAAGAATACTCTTTGTCTGTTTCCACTAATTTTTTGAATGGTCTGCTGTGAGATTTCAGCAGAAGAATGCAGCGGAGGTACATCTCCTCTCCTAAGACTGACAGAGAGGAGCAAATGGCTAGTGCTGCAATTCCTCAAGGTTCTACTCTAGGGAAAGTTTATTGACTGTATAGACTCCAAGGCAAGGAGGTGAGTAGAGGTGGAGCTCCAGGTTAGAAACGCGACTCCAGTCAGTTGCATTCGTGGTGCTGATGCTGGGGTTCCAGACCAGAGTGGGCGGTGATTGGCCGAGATTCTTTAGTCCGAGCGAGCTAATTTGCTCATCTTTTGGACCTAGGGTTGCGAGTGATAGCGAGCTGGCGGAGCGCGAAGGTCTGGACAAGCACTGCCTCCTGGGAACCCCTAGCCCAGTGGCGGTGTCGCCGCTTGGGTAGGTGCTACAGTGTCAGCCAGTGCGTGTAGCGCTGTTGTGGCTCACAGCTTTGCTCTCCTTGGCAACAAGAGTTTTCGGGTTCCGGTTGGGGCAGAGATTTGGGAGTCTCCCCACGTTTAGGTGTACAGTCAGGAGACCCAGAAAGGCGGGAGCCGGAAACCGGGAACTACTCCTCGCCCCGCCCCCCCAACCCCTACGGCAGCGCGCCCAGCTAGTCCTTGTTTAAGTGCCTTTGCCGGGCTCTGGCGAGGAGCTGCGGCACCAGTGCAGAGCGCCCTCACCATCTGCTGTTTCCCCAAAGGGAAAGGGACAGAGGCACTGGCGCCATCGATGGGTCAGACTTGACCCTTGGCCACCCAGGTGTGAGTTGTGAAGGGGAGTACTCAACAGAAGGCGGCGGCCACGGTATTTAGTTCCAGAAGGAGCGTGGCGCTCGCTCTGGGGTGGGTGACCTTCCTACAAAAGATGAAAGGAGTGCTTCTGTCATCTGCGACTGTAGTTTAATTCAAATTGGGTGTAACTGGTTGGGGATAGACAACTTGTTAATGCTTTTGGCTTGCAAACTATCCCCATTCCCTTCAAAAAGGGATGGAGATTGGGTGGACTTGTATATGTGGGTGTGAACCCTTTGGAGACAATGATTTTATTTCAAGTACAATTTGTTTTAATTGTTTAAATTTAAGCTTTTATGTAAGTTGATAAAAACAAAAGTGCAAGTTATTAAAGAATATAAAAGTGATAGTATAAAGACAGATTTCTGGTAGTCACAAAAGGATTAACAGGGTCGTTTTCATGTAGAATCAGGAACCTTTATTAAAAAATATATTAGATATCCAAATTCATGAGTATTCTCTACTTTTCTCCTATCCACATATGCTTTTGCATAATTCAGTATCATGGGAAATGGCTGCAAACACCCATTTCCTGTTCTTAATGTTAGCAGTATAGTAATGCTCTCAGAAGCTACTTTAAGTAGAGAATGATTTAAATTACAATGTTCCATTACAAGCTGTATTTGAACAGGAAGCACTCAATTCCAGTGATTTTTGTAGAAAGCGATAGGTGGAAATGTCTAATATGACAGGAGATACAGTGAAGAGAGATGCAATGACAGATGGCTTTGCATAAGAAGATAGTGAAGGTCAAAGACAGTTTTAATCATTAAAAAAAATCCATGACAACCGGCAGAAAGATAAGCTTTTATACTTGACACTGAGCAGTTGATTTTTGAATTATCACCTTAAGGTAAATGGAGATGTGACCTGGTCAGGTTTAAGCTCACTTGAGTGCATTGAACTGTAGCAGAATACATCTGTGAGGAAAAAGATGCTTTCAGGTATGCAACAAGTCAATTCAATGAGAAATGAATTTATGTAGGGCGTCACGTTTTATAAGTCTATTTGTAATTTTCAGAAGGCTGGAGAAATAAATGCCTTAGCAATCAAGAAGATGTAGAGAAAAGAAAATACATTAAGATATTATATATATATGTATATATACACACATATATGCATACATACACACACTTTCTGAATTATTTAAGGCTAACATGCTGATATGTGATCTCAGAGTACTGGCCTTGCCATTGATAGGTGTTCGTACATATATTGTGCACTGATGTTGTTTCCAAAATCAATTTGTTTATTATTATTGTCTTAAATTGGTAGTTTTAGACTTCATGATACTCATATTGACCAATATTCTTCTCATAAAGTGAGAAAAAAATAGCTTTGCCTTGAGGTTTTCTTGGCAGCACTCATTTAATTAAATCTCTATTATCTGTTCAGTCTGTATAACAACCTATTTTATAGGTAAAGGAAATGAGGTTTACGTTGCACAAACAGCTAGAAACGTCCCCAAGATTTATTCCTAGCCCTGTCCACTTCACAGCCTCACTCTCAAAATGCTGCTATATGTCCTCTTTAAAACACTGTCATCTAATGTTAGAAATGTTCAGAAATTTAGTTTGCATCTTTTATAACTAGATCCAGTGACTGTTTTAAAGGATAAAGATAAGGTGAGCTGAAAGACCAATAGGTTCCAAGGCTTTTTCAGTTGAACCAGACTTAAATTAATGATCATCTTGGCTTGTTATGTACTTGAAATTATTTGAATTCTGGTAAATCCCTATAAGGCTAAGTTGGCCAGTTCAGTCTAGCCTGGCTTGGTCTTAATAAACAAAAGACGTGTGTATAAGGGTGAGTACAGAGTGGCTCACCTGTGGTCCTAATGATCCTAGAAAGAAAAGGATGATAGCAAGATTCTGTTGAGAATTTCAAGACTAACTATGCCCTGACAGAGAATCCTCAAATTCCCAAATTAGGACCTAAAAAATTTCCCAGTCTTCAGTCAATTTTCAAACTTTTTTCCACATGTAGCTGGCTGGATTCCTGGGAGCCTGGGCCCCGGCAAGGTACAGGGGTGGGGCTGGGTTGGCCTAAAGCTGCTCTGCTTATGATAGAGCTGAGGGTGATAAGAATGAAAGAAATACAGAAACAAAATCAAAACAGAATGCCAGGCACATTATCACGTGGAAAGAGCCAGGCTGAGGCAGAATCCCAGTACATACCAGGCAGCAGAATGAAACCAAACTAGAACAAGAAAGTTGGGACAGAACGAAAGGAGGTGGAGACATCTTGAACAGCTAGAGCCTGGCATTTTTCAGAAAAGTTAATTTTGCTTTTTAAGTAGGTAATATGATCACATGTTCAAAGATAACTATATAAAGTTTATACTTAGGAGTATTGACTCAATCTCATTTTTGTACACTCCAGTCCAGCCAGAGGTAATTACCAGAGATAGATTTATTATTATGCTCACTGGCATGAGTTTGTTCCAAGACTTGTACCTAATTTTGCCTTCTTTTTCTTAAAATGGTCTTCTCATATTTTGTGAGTGTCAGAACCTACAAAATCTGCATCTGTACTTGGTATCCACTTGTTTTATTTTCTTGTGTCTCTTTTTGTAAGGATAAATACCCAGGAATGGAGATTATATATGTAATATAATATTCGAACAGTCCAAAGAGAGCTTCCTTATTTTTATTTTCTTGTACTGCTGCATAGTATATTCTACTGTGCAGACATTCACAGATTATTTAACCAATTTTTCTATTGGTGGATATTTGTGTTGTTTTCTCTAAAGAATATTGCAATGAGTAACTTGTGCAAAGTGATTTTGTAGGTGGGATGCAGATATTTTCAAAAGTGTCATTGTTCTGATTATAGTGGGAAGGTGGTTAGTGAAAACTCTAAACTGGCCACGATAGTGTCAGAACCAGACCAACCTCTAAAAGATGGAAAATTGACTAACTGCTCTTTCTCTCTGTGGCTAGAAGTCTCAGAGTCAAGTCATTAGCTCTTGAACATATTCTACAATAGGAAGACAGAAATGGAATCTCCACCCCATTCTTTTTGTTCTTTTGGGAATTTGGCGAAGAATCCATGCGAGACCTTAGCTATAGACCTGTACTTCTCCAGGCCAAGCAACATGAAAATCCTAATGTTAGCCTAACATGGAAAACATATGTTTGTATGTGTAGATTTTTGAACTTTTAAAGTTCTCTCCTATTAACACTAGCATCAAATTTTGATTTTCTTATGATGTGTTAAAAGTACCTACCTAAATCTATCTTTGGGATTATGATTCAGCTTGTAACTGGATGAGTGGAGTGTGGGCCTATGGTGAATAGCAGGTACCGAGCATAACCCATACCAGCTGTAGAAGAGTGGCAAGCACTCCAATAGGGGAACAAACGAATGCAAATGAGATGCACTTGGCCATGGAACAAAGATGAAAATGACATTCACTTGTAAATGAGTTTTCTGTGTTTGATGTAAACAGAATGACACGTATTTTGTGGGGTGACCTCTATGACCTTAGGAGAGTTGTTGAATTCATTACATGGGGCTGCACATGTTTCTGACATTTTGTCATTATTAGTATATCTCATGATCTAACAGTCTGTAGGTTTTTAACTGATTTAGAAGCATTTCCATGATTTTCTGCCCTAGAGATGGCCTGAGAGTTAAGATAAGATGCTCCACTGAAAGATTAAATGCCCTGGAATAAAACTTGGATTTGGCACCTTGAACTCAGATAAGGAAACAGCTGATCAGATAGAGCTCAGGATCATGAGGAAGGAGATTAACTTCTCAACTTTGCCTTTCATCGCTAGCCACCGTCCCCAGCCTAGATATTTGCTCAAAAATTGAGGTTTCTTTTTTTAAAATATATTTTATTGATTATGCTATTACAGTTGTCCCATTTTCCCTCCTTCACTCCCCTCCATCCTGTACACCCTCTCCCACCCATATCCCCCCTTTAGTCATGTCCATGTGTCATACTTATAAGCTCTTTAGCTTCTACATTTCCCATACTATTCTTACCCTCCCCCTATCTATTTTCAACCTACAATCTATGCTACTTATTCTCTGTACCTTTTCCCCCTCTCTCCTCCTCCCACTCCCCTGTTGCTAACCCTCCACGTGATCTCCATTTCTGTGGTTCTGTTCCTGTTCTAGTTGTTTGCTTAGTTTCTTTTGGTTTTGCTTTAGGTGTGATTGTTAATAATTGTGAGTTTGCTGTCCTTTTACTATACACATTTTTTCTTTATCTTCTTTTCTTAGATAAGTCCCTTTAATATTTCATAAAATAAGGGCTTGGTGATGATGAACTCCTTTAACTTGACCTTATCTGAGAAGCACTTTATCTGCCCTTCCATTCTAAATGAGAGCTTTGCTGGATAGGGCAATCTGGGATATAGGTCCTTGTCTTTCATGACTTGGAATGTTTCTTTCCAGCCCCTTCTTGCCTGTAAGGTGTCTTTTGAGAAATCAGCTGACAGTCTGATGGGAACTCCTTTGTAGGTGACTGTCCCCTTATCTCTTGCTGCTTCTAGGATTCTCTCCTTCATGTTTACCTTGGCTAATGTAATTATGATGTGCCTTGGTGTGCTTCTCCTTGGGTCCAACCTCTTTGGGGCTCTCTGATCTTCCTGGATTTCCTGGAAGTCTATTTCCTTTGCCAGAGTGGGGAAGTTCTCCTTTATTATTTGTTCAAATACGTGCTCAATCTGTTGCTCTTCCTCTTCCCCTTCTGGTATCCCTATAATTCAGATGTTGGAATGTTTAAAGGTGTCCTGGAGGTTCCTAAGCTTCTCCTCATTTTTTTTGAATTCTTATTTCTTCATTCTTTCCTGTTTGTTTTTTTTTTCTTCCTTCTGGTCCACTCTATTGTTTTGAGTCTCAGTTTCCTTTCCATCCCTATTGGTTCTCCGTGCATCTTCCTTCATCTCTTTTATGGTAATCTGCTTTTTTTCATGTAATTTGGGCCCCAAATCACCAATTCTGTGAGCTTCCTGATCACCAGTGTTTTGAACTGTGCATCTGATAGATTGGCAATCTCTTGATCGCTCAAAAGGATGAGCCTTGGGGCATTGATCTGTTTTTCTGTTTGAGACATGTCTCTCTCTTTTGTTTTTGGTCTGGTCGCTCCTGTTACGGTGAGGGGCGGAGCCTTAGGTGTTCACTTGGGCTGGGCACCCCAGTCGCTAGATTGTGACATTGTATGTGGGGGCAGGGGTGGGAGGGAACAATGGTTGTAGCTCCATTCTCCTGGGATCTCAGTCCCTTCCCTGGGATCCTGGGCCTCGCGCTCTGCCCTGATTCACAATCACAGCCTCACTGGGTCCGCCAGTTGCCACTTGTGTACTCAGGGTGCACCCGCTGCGATCTTGCATGCCCTGGATGGCTTACACACTCCTGGTTGCCTTAAGTGCCCAGTTCTCCCTGTACTCCAAGCGCCCGGCTGCTCGTCTCCGCCCCTCCTACCCGTCTGGATGAACGGGTCTACTTCAACTTCTTGGCTGTCCGACTTCCATTCAGATAAATTCTCTATCAGTTCTGGGTGTTATTCTGCTTCTAAATTGTTGTTGTTCCAATCTTGGTTGTGCGTGGAGGTACGGTGCATCCATCTATGCCTCTATCTCGCTGGAAGTCCCAAACATTGAGATTTCTGAGCCTTATTCATCTTTCAACCCCCATTTAAAATTTCCCCTCTTTTCTGTAGCCTTCTCTGAGTGTCCTAGTCCAAGCTTTAAAAAATATCCCTGGCATAATATTTTAGATATAGATATTCAACAAGTATTTCAGAATTAATCAATCAATTAAGCACTCTTTGAGTTTTCCATTCCTCTGAAATCTATGATGAAGCACCAAGAGCCTGCCACTGCGGTGGCTGGGAACACAGGTTGGTTAAGATTGCCTCAAGCTACTCATGGCCCAGTGGAAAAGGCAAACAGAGGACCAAAATGGATAACACAGTGTGCTAGGAATAGTGATGGGGATAAGTATAGAAGAAGGGCACCTGCTCAGTCAGAGAGAGAAGAGAGTGAGTGTGGGGGGAAGGAGTTAAATAGAAAAAGACTTCCCAGAGGAGGTGACAGTTGTGCTGAGTATTAAAAAATAGGTAGGAATCACCTGGGTCTAAGGTAAAGAGAGATGAAAGGACATTTCCAAGAGGCAGGATAATATGAGTGAAGAGACTGAGTGGAGAAGCAATATGGATGGATGTAAGAAATTCCAGGCAGTGCAGCCTTGCTGAGGGTGGGGTGGGGGACAGAGTGGTAGGCAGGAGGTA
Organism: Phyllostomus hastatus; assembly: GCF_019186645.2. NCBI lineage: Eukaryota > Metazoa > Chordata > Mammalia > Chiroptera > Phyllostomidae > Phyllostomus > Phyllostomus hastatus. The sequence goes on from NW_025333872.1 coordinate 50,151,478, forward strand.
TTGCTGAGAGATGAGGGTCCATCTCTGAGGAAGAGTTATGCAGTGGTTAAGGGGGCTTTGGAGTTAGGCAGAGCTAAGTTTGCATCCTGGCTCTGCCTTTTCCTAGCTATAGGAACTTGGTCGAATAGCTTAACCTCTATATATCTCAGTCGCCTTATCTGCAAAATGGAAACAATAGCATTGTATTTAAAGGGTTCTTATGGGTATTAATTTAAGTAATATTTGCAAAGTGCTTAGCACAAACATACAGAGCATCTTGGCTAATTGTTTTTGAGGGACTGGAAAGCTGTGCAGGGGCCATAAGAGGGGGGCCTCTGGAAGGTGTAAGCTGGCATTGCTAGGCAGTCTGCCTGGCCAGAGGACTGAGTTTTGGAGGCAGGGAGATCTCTTAGGAGGCAGTTGCATTCAACATTTCAGTTGAAAGATGATGAGGGACAGTAATAATAGGGATGGAGAGGGGAGGATAGAGTTAAATATCTGTGAAGTAACTTTGATAGGATTTTGTAACTGAGAGTAAGGAGTCAAGTGAATTAATGATAGGATGGTTACAAAGTGTTAAGTAGTATCACACTGTGTCCATGGGTTATTTGCAAATGCACTTTCAGTCAAGATGTTCTTAGAGGTGTTCTGTTTCATTGAGAAATACAGCCTAAAAAAGGAAAAAAAAAACCCTGTTGCATTTGAACATATTCATAACAAAAACTATGTTATCCCTTCCCAGGAACAAAACTCAGGTAAACTAAAAAATAACAATCATATGGCAGAAAGTAAGAGCAGTATACAGATAGCTTATTAAAATCAAAGAAAAGCTTTGTGATTGCAGTAATTAAATGGTAAATAATAAGAATTACTTAATTTGCTGGTAAACAAAGATGTGCAAACATGTTCTTTTTCATAGAAAAGGAAGATATGTATATTAAAATATTCTTTTTATAATTTTAATTTTTTGTTGTTGTTCAAATACAGTTGTCTCCATTTTCCCACCACCACTTTTCCCTTCCCCACCCACCCTCACCTCCCGCCCTCAATTCTTCCTCCCTTTGGCTTTGTTTATAGGTCCTTTATAAATTTTTCTTGACAACCCTTCCCCTTCTTTTCCCTGTTATCCCCTTTCCCACTTTCCTCTGGTTACTGTCAGTTTGTTCTTTATTTCAGTGTCTCTGGTTATATCTTGTTCTAAGAACCCTGAAATGCTAATTCAAAATAACCTATGCACCCCAATGTTCATAGCAGCACAATTTACAATAGCCAAGTACTAGAAGCAACCTAAGTGCCTACCAGTAAATGAGTAGATAAAAAAAACTATGGTACAATTACACAATGGAATACTACACAGCAGAAAGAAGGAAGGAGCTCCTACCCTTTGCGACAGTATGGATGAAACTGGAGAGCATTATGGCAATTGAAATAAGCTAGGCGGTGAAAGACATTTACCATATGATCTCACCAATAAGTGGAACCTAGTCAACAAAACAAACAAGCAAGCAAAATATAACCAGAGGGTATTTTAACATTAAAATACTCTTAAATATAAAAATTAGATAAACATTTAGAAAAATGCTAGTAATGTTCTGAAATTGATATATCTGTGCACAGATGTCATATTTCTGAGGATTTATTCTGGAGAAACAATTTAGCAGTTTAACAAAAGCATAAACCTATAAGTACATTGTTTTTCACTGCAGCATTAAATCCTATAGCAAAAGAAAAAGGAAAAAAGCAACTTAAATATCAAAATTGTGGTTATTATTTAGGGAGCATCAATGTTATGGTACATTATAAAGTATTATAAGGTATAAGATAAAGTTTATTATAAAGTATAGTATATTATAAAGTATTATTAAGATAAAACAGTAGAAAACACTTTATGAAAATATTAAATGAGAACAGCTGAAAAAAATAATTATCCATTACGACTGCAGTTTCTTAAGAATATGTGTTCACTTAGATAAAGACTAGAAGGTCATATGCAAAACATGGAAGTAGTTGTGCAGGACTTATGCATATTCTCATGTGCACTACATTGTTTTTAAAAAATTTTAATTAAGCAAGTCTAATTCCGACATTATTTAGTAATTGCTAACATTTTGCTATTTTCATTGCTGAAGTATTTTAAAGTACATTACAGTTATCATGACATGTTACCCCTTAATAGTTTAAAATCAAGAATATTTTCCTCCACAACCATAGTATCATAATTATATCATGCATAGTTAACAATTTCTTAGTATCTAGCACCCACCCCACATTTATATTTTCCCAATTTACATGGTCTTTTCAAAAATGAAACAATTTGATAAATCTGCCCAGTCCAGTGTGATTGTTCATTGCTGGGTGGAGAGTAACTGGTGCCGTGCCTGGGAATGTTCCCAGGCTGGCCTGCATGTGATGTGCTGTCAGCCCTCTGGGCCTCTTGCGTGGAGCCCTAGGAGAAGGAGGACAGCTGGCCCAGAGATGGTTGGCTCCATCTGCAAGTGGAGCTGCCTCTTTTCTCCTGCCCTCTGCTCCTGAAGAGCTGGGGGCACAGGCTCTTAGACCCTTGGAGTCAGCTGGCAAGGAGGAGTGGGAAACCAGCCAGCAGGTCTGTGCTCTGGGTGAGGGACTTTGGCTCGTTGTCTTTGTCAGGCCAGCTGTGGAAGGTCTCTAGATTTCACACAACCCCCCCTACTCTGTTTGGTGCTGCCAGCTCCTAAACACCTGACAGAGTTGCCAATTCCCCTTCTCTACCATTTGTGCAAAGAACTGTCTCTTCCTTTGGTTAGCTGGATCTTCTCAATTAAACCAGGCCTTAAACAAATTGGTGGTGAGGGATATGACTTCCTCATGAAGTTATCAAGGCTGTCTTGCAACTTCTGTAAAAACCAAACCAAATCATCAAAGAATGTTTACTATGGTAGTTTTAGTTTTCTAAAATTCCCCAAAGTAGAGAGAATGGTAAAATGAGCCTCCTGATGTTTTACCAATCTTATGTCATTTGCTTTTGCTTAAGTATTTTAAGTTTTAAGCATTGTGTTAATTCTCATCTTAAAACTTTACACCCAAAAGAATAGAGAGTTATTCTCTAACATCCTCTAATGCCCATTCCATTTTGAAATTTCTCCAGTTGTCTTAAAAATATGTTTTTACAGTTAAATTTGTTTGAATTGGGATCTAAACAAGGTCCACCCAATGCTTTGATAGGTATTTCTAAAGTCCTTTCACATTTATAGTGGTTTTCCTTCTTCCACCCTCTCCACCCTTCATTACTTTTATTTGTTGAAAATAGGTCATTTATTCTTTATAATTTCCTGCATTCTGAATCTGCCTTTTGCCTGATTGTGTTCCCATTGTGTTGTTTAACACATTTCCTCTAATCCCCTGCCATGTTTTCTGGAAACTAGTAATCATATCTACAGAGTTGATTAGATCAGGGTTCAGTGTTTTTATTTGGGAGAGGGGAAAAGAATACTACATAGGTGATGCTATGTACTTCTTATTGTATCACATCAGGAGGCTTGTAAGGTGTGCATGCCCTACTTTTAGTTATGTTAAGGTTGATTATTGGATTCAGGTATAGTCATTATCTTGCCAAGCTGTGTTTTTTGGCAGTTATTGATGAAACTTGTTTAGATCCATTCTTTCATTAGGTGTGGAAAATAGTATTTTTTCAAATTCTGCCATTCCTTTGCATTTGTTATTTCTTTTGTTACCTTTTAAACATTAGGTCTCTGTAGATGGTTGCCTTAGCTTAGTTCACTTACACTTTCCCTAGGAGTGAGCTATGGCTAAATTCTTGGCACTGCTGTGACTTGCCTGCTCTGATTCTGATGCTGCTTTGAGAAATAGCCTGGAACCAGAATTTCAGAGGGAGATTTCTCCTTCCTAAGCCATAAACTTTTGAGGTAGTGACAATTATAAACAGTGTCAGCTTTATGTATAGTTTTGATATTTGTGTGGTATGATTTGAGGGGAGCTGAAATGTCGGCCTGATGAGAATATTTTCCTCCTCTCCTGCTATAGTGTTTGACACCCTAACAGTGGTATTCTCCCTTAAGGGCCTTATGTAGACTCGAGACTTGTAACCAGGCTAAGACATGATGTTATCTGGGTGCAAAAATGAGAGGAGCCAAGACCAACCAGTACATTAATGAACATATTAGCAGGAGTTTTTATATTATTGTTAGCTGCTTCTCACCCATTGTCTTCATTGCTGTCTCTGGAACAGGTAGCTGGGAATGGAACACAGGATTATTAGCTTGGATGAGGGAAGGAGATTTCCATGGGTCCAGGTGATGTGCATACCTGGGACTTGGTTCAGGTTTTTCTGTGGGGATCTCTAAGAATAAAGGCTGTGGAGGAGGCTGTTGAGAGGAAGAAAAATGTTGAAAGTGGTTGGAAAGCAAATTAGTGTTTTGTACTTTTGTTGAGGGTGACTCTACTAAGCCCTCTAAGTAGCCTAGAAAGTGAAAACAGGACTCTGTTTCCTACTCTTTTCTTTTACTCTCATGTTGGCTGGGAAGCCTGAAACAGTGGGAAGGTAGGTTCTAGGGGAATTTTCCGAACAGGTCAGCATTAATAAAGAACAAGAAGTTGGGAAGTGGAATTTAAGCATGATGGAGAGTTTGAAAGAATATGTGAGAAATGGGAGGAATCATTTTTTTAAAGGTGAAAAAAAATGCCAGATCGCTCTCTTTGGCCATAGAAGAAAGTTCAGTTTGGCGTTGTAGAGAAACGGGGCTTTTTCCCTTTCTACCTACTCAACAGCCCATTCTAATAAGGAAGTTTCAGTATTTTTATCTTTGATAATTTCAGAAACAGTAGCCCATTTATTCCTAATAGTGTTACTGAAAAATACTAGTAATTATATAATGACTGTGGAAATCACATTTTTAAGTAAATGAAGAGGGAAATGATTTTTTCTTATTATATGTCCCCAATTTATATGTAATTACCAGCTATAAAAGAACCTTCCTGGTATGCCTAATAACCACCTTTTGTCCTTGCATGAAAAGTCGAGGTTTTTAATTCAAGGTTTTGTTCTGCTCAGCTTATTTCTGGCTGGTTGGGGAGACAGAGGCAGCTGTTTTAGGGCATGTCTCACAGGCCTTTCTCAGACCAGGGAGAGTATTGCTCTGGAAACCAGCTGGCCGTTTTCGTCACCTGTCAGACCCAGTGCGAGCAAACAGAATTCAGACAAACCAGTGGAAATCTGCCAGTACAGGGAGAAGTGGCTCTTGATCAGAAAACATGGTCACTTTAAGCCAACAGTTTCTAATTACCTGCAACTCTTCTGATTGGTAGATAATAACACATACTATATATAAACATGTATGTTTTTTTCCCATTAACTTTGGCTTTATTAGTTATTTCCTCTTTTATGAGCCATCTTTTCAACAAAGGAAGGGAAATGAAGAGAACAAAATAAAACGGCTTTCTTTTCCTTTTTAGTGATAGCGTCAGTGATTGTATGTCTGCTATTTATGCATGGCAAGAGCAATGATAGAATAAATTTTCTTTTAATTATAAATAAATTTTTGGTCTTTTCTATTTTTAGAATTTATTTCCTTTCTATAGCCATATAGCTACCATTTTGTTTTTTATATTTATTAGGCACAAGTATCATATACCATAGTGTCTTTTTAAAATTCATTCTGGCTCTGGCTGGTGTGGCTCAATGGATTGAGTGCTGGCCTATGAATCAAAGGGTCACTGGTTTGATTCCCAGTCAGGGCACATGACTAGATTGCAGGCCAGGTCCCCTGTAGGGGACATGTGAGAGGCAACCACATACTGAGGTTTCTCTCCCTCTCCCTCTGTCTAAAAATAAATAAATGGATAAGTTAAAAATATATTATACCATAAAATTCTTTCTAATATTTCCTAACCTTTCACATGAAAAATATTGATATGTGGAATAATATAAACTACAATATTTTTGCTTATGTATATGCAGTAATACTTATAATAATACAAAGGATGTGAACATATGAAGTCTTACATTCATTCATTTGTGCGTTCTTTTGTTCATTCACTCAATTGTTTGTGAAATGTGTTGAGCACCAGGCACTGTGCAGTTATAAAAGCTACAAAGATGGGTGGTCAAAAGACTACATTGGCTGCTGAGTGGAGAAGGTATTGTGGAGTAAGGCAAGAGAGGAATGAGAAAGGCTATCTTGGGGTTGTTAAGGGGTACACAGTTTGGAGAAGACCCTGGCAGGTAAACAAGGATTTCAAAATCACATTGAAGTGCAAAAGAAGGAGTGAGTAACCAATTTACAACTCAGTGATGAGGGAGATTTTCATTTGCCCCACATGTGTGAGATGGCAGGACAGATGGATCTCAGTAGTTCAGCATGCTTGTGTAGTGCTTGGGAGCCAGGATAGGCACACCTGCAAGACCTGTCCAGAGGTATTGGCCATGTACTATGAAAAAGAGACATTTATTGAGGAAGATATAAAATATAAGAAACATTGTACATAGGACAATGATGCCTCAGCCCCTTTCAAAGTAGGTACTTTGGGTCCTCACAGTTCTCAGTGGCTGTCAGCTGCCCCATTGGATTTTCCTGAATCTCATCAATGGCCTGAAATCTCTTCCCTTTCAAAGGTGATTTTAGTTTTAGGAAAAGCCAGATGTCACAGGGTGCCAAATCTGGGCTGTAGGGAGGCTGAGTCACCTGGGTGATTTGATGTTTTGCAAAAAAATTCTGCATGAGACATGATGTATTAGCAAGTGCATTGTCATGATGAAGCTGCCAGTCACAAGTTGCCCATAACTGTGGCCTTCTGAATCATCTGAATAGTTTCTGCAGAGGAATGTTGAAGCTCAATACAAAATTTGATGCAGATTTATTGCTCTTCTCAGTCATTTTGAATGCCATGGCCACACCGTACACATGTTCACTCAATGGCATCTATCACCCCCACTGACTAGTATAGTGAAGTCATCATTGTTCATGCATGTGCATTCCAGTCCACTCTCCTTGGCTGCCATGTTACATCGATATTGTGCAAACCGTTCTTTTTATATTAATAGTGGTTGGACTTTTTTTTTAGATAGACCTTATACATCTGATTCAGCATGAAATGAGTAGGTGACTCAGAGAGAGGAGCCTTAGCTTCACTTGGTCTCTTGTGACCTTGAACACATTATGATGTCACTGAGCCACCTCATCACTGGAGCAGGGGTAGGACTGGATTTAAAGGTGAGAAGATGAATAGGGCTGATGGGGGTGCAGGAGAACTAGGCATGGACTGATGTTTACTATGCTGTAACCTCTGTTTAGAATGCTTTTTTTCTCTTGGTATGGTGGAGAGGACCAGCTCAAATGTTACATGTTTGGCAAAGCCTTCCTGGATTTTTTTAGCAGTAGTAGTAATTGTTCTCAAGGCATTTTGTATATGTAATATTATCATATTTATAACACATCTTAAATCTTTGCTTATGAATCTGTCCTCTTTACTAAAATGTGAGTTTTGCTAGGACTGAAACTATATATCATTTTTTTCTCTCTATAGTGCTACTTATAGTAACAGGAAGACAGTAAACAATTAATACATATTTAAAAAATGAAATTAGCCCTGGCTGGTATGGCTCAGTGGATTGAACACCAGACTGCAATGGACAGTTTGCTGATTCAATTCTTAGGTCAGGGCACATGCCTGGGTTGCAGGTCAGGTCCTCACTTGGGGATGTGCGAGAGGCAACTAATCAATGTTTCTCTCACACATCAATGTTTGTGTTCTTTTCTCCCTCCCTTCCCATTTCTCAAAAAATAAAAATAAAAATCTTAAAAGAAATGAAATTAATGAGTCAGTATATGATTGGGCTGGCAAGGTTTTCTTCTACTGGATAGCAACCCATTTTGTTTTTGTTATTTCATTCATTTTACAAATAATAATAATAATAATAATAATAATAATAATAATAATAATATAGCAAGCAGTGTGCCAGATGCTGCCCTAAGCCCTTAATACATATTAACTACTTTTATCTTTATAATTATCCTATGAGTTAGATAATATTATTATTCTCCACTTTACTGATGATAAAAAATTGTAAGTCATAAATTTATATTTGTTTCCAGTTGGCATTCATTCACAAAATGGTTTTTGAGTGCCTACTTTTTGCCAGGCAACATTTTAGGTGCTAGTAAGTACAGTGGTGAACAAAATCCTTATTCTCATGAAGGTTAAATTCTAGTGGCAGAAGAAAAACAGGGAGAAATAAGTAAATAAACAAGACATACTGGCCAAGTGCTATGCAGGTAAAATTAGACAATGTGACCTGGAGAGACTGGGGAACTTCTATGTATCAGATGGTCAGAGGGGCTTTTCTGAAGAAGTAACATTTATCCCCTGAATGACCAGAGGAGCTAGACAGTGGATATCAAGGGAAAATCCTTTGGGGCAAAGGGCAAAACTAATGCAAGTGTGTTATGCCGGCAATGAGTCTGGCGCTCTCCAGATAGAAAGGCCAGTGTGATGAAGGAAAGGCTGGGAGGAGCTGAGACACCTAATGTAGGCAGAGGTGAGGTCAGTTAGGGCTGTATAAGTCAAGACAAGGACGCAATTTTAGTTCTGACTGTGGTGGGAAGCCATTAGAATGTTTTAGGTAGGGCAGTGATTTAAAAAGATCTTGTTGGCTGCTGGGTGGAGAAGGTATTGCAGAGCGAGGCAAGAATGGAATCAGAAAGGCTATCTGGGAAGTGATGGGAGCATTTCAAGGGAGAGATGCTGCTGGCTTTGCCTCTAGTGTTAGAAGTGGTTGTGTGTGTTTCAAGGCTAGACAGGTTCCAGGATGCAGGCAGACAGAAGAAAATGCATGGAGCCATGGGGATGCTTGACATGCTTTTATTCAAGGGTGGTGATGCATACACACTGCAAGCTGCCTGTCCCCCTGCTTGTTGCACTGCATGTCCCTGTGTGTCTCTACATGTCACCTGTCCCTCAGTGGGAAGTCCTAACTCCTTTATATATACTATACTACATGCGCACAAAGCTGGCTGGGTGTCTCTTAACCCTTAACAGAATTCACTGTTATAACACAGTGGTTTCTGTGCATGTGGGCCCACTCTAGACTATGGGAACCATTTATCAGACCCAGTCTCAAGGCTATAAGAACACAGCTTATCTTAGTTCCCCAGACATCTGGGTGAGGGAGCCAGACTGACTCTGTTTACCCTACAAGGTGGTGATAACTAGTTGGATGTTGGCGTATGTTTTGGAAACAGGGTCAAAGCATGTGCAGATGGATTTCATGTTGAAGGTGAAAGAAGAAGATGAATCAATGTTAACTTTTAGATTTTAAGTGTGCAACCTAGGGTGGTTGGTGCTGTGACTGAAATGGACAAGGCTTGGGGAGAAGCAGCTGGGGAAAATAGGAAAGAAGGTGTTCTCAGTGATTATGATTTTTTCCTGAAGGGTTTAGCAACCGTACAAGATTAAGAGAATATGAGTGAGTGGATCTTACTAGTTTAGTCTTGGCAAAGGGAGTTGAGGATTTGCATGGGAAAGGGGTTCTTAGAGGTTATGCAATTGGAGAAGAAAAAAGATCTGAGGTGTCTCTCAGCATGATGCAACCAAGATGGCATGCGCACTTAGGTAGGGTGAAGCTTGCAGGGTGAGGGGATTTTGGAGTTCGAGATTTTAGGTGTGAAACTTTTATGGGTGATGATAAGATCCAGGATACAGTCATGGATATGGACTTGTGAAGCACAGTGGAGGTAACATCTTTAGAGTTTAAAATGTTAAGGTTATGTGGTACTATTGGGAAAGTTTTAAAAAATGGTGTTGAAGTCCCAAAGAATGACGAAAGGAGCCAAGGCAGAGGAAAGAAAGTAACTAGGTGCCAATATTAGGGGAGGAAAGATCTGAAGGTTGGCAGATGACACTTATAAGGATATTTAGATGGTGGTACAGAGGCATGGCATGGCTTTCAAAGACTTGTGTGGAAGTGGAGCTGTCTGGATGCTGGAGAGGGTAGGAGAATGCCATCCCCAGATCCTTTGGAAGTGCCAAGGGATACTTCTTCAAAAAAGAGAGCACTCAGGGTGCTGGGCCCTGGAATGGTGGGAAGCCTAAGTTTCAGTTAACTCTAGAGGTATAGGGAACAGTCTGTGACAGGTTCAGGGTGCAGGAGGACTTGCTGATGAGGAAATGTGGGCTGAAAGCCTGAGATGTGAGCAGGCAGAAGAGGAATAAGCTGTGAGATAGGATTGGAAGGGTGGAAAAAAGGCTGTAGGAAGAGGATCAGAATGGGGTGGGGAGAAGGTAGACTGCCAGAGAGAGACTTTCTGTTGTGACAGTAATAACCATTTCTGCACAAGACTATACAACTTTGAAGCAAAGTTGTTTCTTACAACTTGGCAATATTAAAATCCTAGTTTCGCACCACAGATTACTTATTAAGGTACCCTCTCCAATCTATCAGAAACCTGGTAACCTACATACCGAATTTAAGATGCCAGTAATGGGACAAAGTGACTTGTGTTCCTCGATGAAATGCACTTAAAATGACCTAATAGCAACCATGTAGTACTCCTGCCTAAAATATTTAACCTGAATCTAATCTTGAGGAACTGGCCAATTAAAACTGATGGGCATTTTTCAAAAACAACTGGTTTAAATTTTTCCCAAATGTTAATGTTATGAAGGACTAAAAAGCACTAAAAAGCTGAAGAACTGTTTTAGATTAAAGGGCATTAAAATACTAAATGATTAAACAATTAAATGCAATGTGTGACCTTTGATTGGATCCTGAGTTGGAAACAAACACACATACACCAAAAATCCCCCAAATCTAGTTCTAAGGGACATCATTGGGACAATTAGGGAAATGTGAATATGAATTATATATAAGACAGTAGTGTTAGATTAATGTTTAATTATCTAAGTGTGTTAATTGCATTAAGATTATAAAGGAGAATGTCCTTTTCTTAGGAGATGTATACTAAAGTGTTTAGAGGTGAAGTGTTGTATGCAGTTGACTCTCAAATGGTTTAGCAATATCTACATGCCTGTAATATCTATATTTTATATCTCTGTATAATGTATTAATACCTATCTTTATATCTTTATATTTAGAGAAAGCAAATCTTAAAATAGATAAAGCAAATGCTTTCAGTTTATAGATTGAACTTTACTATGTGATCAGTGAAAAACATCTCAAGAATTACATTAAAAAGAATTGTTAAATAATATTTAAATAAAAATTATTTTAAGAATGATATTAAAACCAACTATAGAACAATATCAGTCTCTGAGGGTTAGTACAGTCTATGGTTAGATCAATAACCAGTCATTATGACCAACTTAATGACACAACATGCCTTGCTTTACATCCAGGAAGTCATCCTCATCCTATCTGAAGAAAAGATATTTTGCTATTTGGGTAAATCAGTGTTAATTGGTCATTTCAAAATACTTCACTGGGAATGAAAATGAGAGCTTCTTTAAATGGACATTTTTCTTTCTTTCCATACATCTCTACTACTCATGGTATCTCTCGGATAGGAGTCCACAGGCAATGTGGTGGGATTAATGCCATGAGATACATTATCCTGGCCCCTCACTTTCTGCCATCCTTGCCAAGTGGAATGCCACTAATTCACAAAACGTATGCTCTGCTTCTGCTCTTAACAAGAGGAGAGAGTGTTCCAGAGTGAGTTGGTGTAAGTTGTGGCTAAAGGGAGAGTGGAATTGGGGGTAGTATAAAAAGTGTCTTAAAATCTCTCTCTCTGTTCTTCCATGTAAAGATATGAGAAAGTACCATCTATGAATGAGGAAGAGGGCCCTTATCAAACACCCAATCTGCTGGTGATAGAATCCTGGACTTCCCAGCCTCCAGAACTATCGCTGAAGTAGGAGGATTTGAAATGAGAATGCCTTTTACAAATTGATGAGACAATAAAGCTTTTTAAAGAAATAAAAGCTTAAGTTAAGAAAACTTAGGTTAAATAAAAAATTTATAAAGGAAACTAACATGGTCTTTATAATATCATAAAAATACAGAGAAATAAACCTAATCAAGCAAGTGAAAGATTTGTGCTTTGAGAATTAGAAAACATCGATGAAAACCATTAAAAAAATGTTTTAAGAAGTCCTGATGATACACTTTTTTCAGAAATAGAAAAGTCTTCCTAAAATTCATAAGGAATTTCAAGGGACACCTAAATACTCAAAATAACCTTGGAAACAAAAGAACAAAGTTGGAGGTATTCCACTTCATGATTTCAAAATTTACTACAAAAATTATTATTCTAATCAAAACAGTGTGGTACTGGCATAAAGACAGACGTATAGACTAATGGAGAAGAATAGAGAGCCCATAAATAAACCATCATGTATATGATCAAATGATTTTCAACAGGAGTATCAAAACTTCTCAATAGTGACAGACCGTCTCTTCAACAAATAGCATTAGGCCAACTGGATATCTGCATACAAAGGGGAAAAAATCAGACATGTTACAGCATGTATGACAATTTTCTCAAAATATATTAAAAATAAGACTCAAACTATAAAACTCCTTGAGGAAAACACAGGTGAAAAAATCTTGAGTTTGGATTTGACAATGATTTCTTGGATATGACATGAAAAGCATAGACAACAAAAATAAAAATGGACAAATCAAACATAAACATTGTTGTGTGTCAAAGGATGCAATCAACAGTTGTGAAAAGATAACTTACAAAATAGGGGAAAACATTTGCAAATTATATTATCTGACAAGATGTTAATATCTAAAATATATGAGTAACTGCTACAGTTTAACAACAGAAAAACAAATAACTTGATCAGGAAATCAACAAAGACTTGAATAGGTATTTTTCTAAAGGTAGCATACAAATGGCCAACAAATATATGAAAAGATACTCAACATCACTAATCTTCAGGGAAATGCAAATCAAAACCAAAATGAGATATTACCTTGCATACATTCTGATAGCCACTACCACTCCCTGCCCTGAAAGTAACTGTGGGTGGGGACGTGGAGAAATTCAAACCCTTGTGCACTGTTGCTGAGGTTATGTAATGGAGCAACTGCTATGGAAATCCATGTAGCAGTTCTGCAAAAAAATTGAAAATAGAACTGTCATATGACCTAGTAAACCAAATTCTAGGTGCATTCAAAGTAAAGAAAGCAGAGTCTAAAATAGATATTTACAAACCCGTGGTTATAGCAATCTTACTCATAATACCAAAGAGATGGAAGCAACATAAATGTTGATTTTCTGATGAATGAATAAACAAAATACAGTATGTATACATAATGGGGTATTATTCACTTTTCAAAGGAAGGGAGTACTGTCCTGTGCAACAACATGGAAGAATGTTGAGGACAATATGCTAAGTAAAATAAGCCAGTCACAAAAGGAAAATTATTTATGATTCCACTTAAGTGTCTTATGTAAAATAATCAAAATCAGGAAGAAAAGGTAGAATGAATGGTGGTTACCAATGGCTGGGGGGAGAAAAAACAGAGAGTTTCTCTATAGAGTTCTGTTTTGCAAGATGGAAAAGTCTTGGAGATCTATTGCATAACAATGAGGACATACTTAACCCTACTGAATGGTTCAGTAAAAGCTGGTTATATAGACAATTTTATTTTATAGTTTTTTCAACAAAAAATTTCTTATAATTTTCAAAATATCTTTAAAGTTATTAAATAACTTCATCTCTTTCCCAAATGAAATTTTGATTTATTTCAGTGATTCAGTTGATGATTAAAGTCTACTGTCACTTCTTGTATTTGATATAATGCAGCCCGACACATCTTTTGAAAATAATTTTATAAAACTCATCTTTTTAAATCAGAAAACAAGTACATATTTATTGCAAAAATCCCAGAAATTCCAAACTAACTGAAAGAAGACAATTTAAATATGTTCACAGTATCCCCTACCTGGTAAAAAACAGCATTAATGTCTTGGTCTGTCACCTCCAGACCCTCTTCTGTCATGTCTATATATGGAGTATGTGGTTTTTACATGTATGAAAATGTACCTCACATGATTTTGCAATCTGCTTTTGAAAAACTTAAAATACCATTGACAATTTTGAGTCTCAGAAGTTCTTTTAGCAGAAGTTATGAGCTTTGTTAGCTAAGTAAGGATAATGGGCACTGTCATTTTGATATTTGAACACCTTAAATTAATCTGTGACTAAAATTCATTTACTGAAGACCTGTCCCCAGGTGTTTAATCTTACTAATTTCAAATGCTTCTGGCAAGAACGAATAAGGTCTCTGTGGTCCAAAAAGATTTGGTGTGTCTCATTTCCATGCCAGAAAGTGTTTTACTAAGTTGCTATGGAAATTTCTGAGAAGTTGTAGTAGTTTTACTGTTCCATACAATCCCTATATCTCATCAGATCACACTACACAAACTTGTAGGGAAACAGATGATGGGGAAAGACTGAAAGGTCTAGACTGAAAGATAAAACCACCAAATAGCTTTACAGAGATGTCAGTTGAACACACACACGGGAGCATTAGACAATGGAAGTGACATTCCAAACAACGTCTTTTTTCCCCTTGTGCACACTAAAAGTGCTTGTATTAATTGACAGCAGATAAAAGGTGAAAGAATACAATGCATCATAACTCATGTTAAAGCTTACAGGTAAAAGACTGAATTCTCATGTGAAATAAATGGCTTTCCACAGAATAAACTGGAGTTGTTTCAAGGACATCTTTTCATTTGTGGAGCAGGTGCAGATGAAGTTTTGAGAAACTTGGGCGGTATTTTTAAAAATAAAACATTTAATTAACAAGCTTGAAAACAGTGAAGCACTTGAAGTAGGAATAAAACAATTGTTTTATATCAAACAGTGAAAATTCAATTTGTCAGTACAACTGTATTGAAAAGCTTTAAAATATTAATAAATTGCTGTGGGCTTTAAAAAGAAGTTTTAATTTTCTTTCAAGGTTTTCCCTTGAGACAAGTTCTAAACCAGAAAAGACATTCAAATGAATGCAAAAAAAATGTATATTCTTTTCGAAGGCTCAAAAGCTTATTTAAAAGAAATAAGATGAAAAGGAGTTAGAATATTTATAAACACTAAAAAATAAATACAAACATGTCTCTACATGTGAATTCTTTTTGTTAAGGTTGTTTTGAATGGCAGTTGCTATCATGACTTTTTAATAACTTGTTCTTAGGATTTAAATGCAATGGATTTTAAAAATAATATAGAGACACAGTACACATTGTTTCTCAAGGGACTAAAGCATAAGGAGATTTGTGAAAGTTATGTGATAAAAATAATCTTGTGAAGATACCATATCAAGGTTAAGAAAATTTCTGTTAAAGATTTAAATGTTCTTTATGTTAAATTTTCCATAAAGTAATCCTTTCTGATTCCAGCCTTTTCTGTTAAAGGCTCCAGTGGCCACATGTGCTGTTGACTGTACCAACTCTTGCCCAGGTTTGCCAGGTTCCCAGGAATTGGTAACTGAGTGACTGTGGTCAGGATAGGAGCCCTGCAAAGCAAGTTGGGTAAACTTCGTGATGACAGCCAAGTCTTTTCATGGAGTGTCCAGAATTGACAGGCCACCAGTGCTTCTTTCCTTTGCACCTCCTGTTTGAAGAAAATGCAGCAAGTAAAAATCACTACACACCTTATGAAATAGTCTGTCTGCACAGTGGAGCCCTAATGAGATTAAAGAAAAACTTGATTCCTTTCTCCTTCCTGACAAGGCAGAACTGATCCTGAAGGTACCAGAAGAAAATTATAGGCATGTAGGGTGATGTTTCCCAAGGCACTCACAGAAAAAGGTAGAACAGTGGTCATCTTTACATCATCTTGGGCATTCTGTAGTTCACAAAACTTTTTAGTATCCTCATTTCTATTACCAAATAGGTTAAAAACTGATGGTTGAATAATAGATAATGCTCTGATTTTTCCTTTTAAGAAAACTAAGAATCTTAATTCTATATGCTTAATTTTCCATGTCTTGAAATAATAATGCCTAGACTGAATATATTAATTTTTGTTTAGAAAGAGAAAACAATCACCAAAAGTAAAAAAAAAACAAAAACAAGGCAATGAATAGAAAATAGAGAAACTTGAATAGCTTGATACATAGCACATGAAACATTCTGTGCTATTAAGTTATGTTGGTTAATGTTTATACTCAAAAAGTGGCTCATTTTCTCAAATGCATGCAGCTATTACTCCTCTCAATGAATTCCTTATTAAACTGCTCATTTTACTTCCCTTATATTTCACATGGGGGTTAAGTCTTTTGATCTTTCTATAGCTTTTTGCCTTCTGATCCCTTACCTCTCTTCAAACTGTTTGCTTTATTATTTAGCTTTCTTAATTTGCAACCTTTTGTTAAATATCCTAGCACACCTTACTTATTCTTTTCCCTAAACTTTCATTGCATGAAACCTATTTTTTTTCTTTTTTTTTCTGGAACTGTGTAGTGGGCACAGTTTTTCTTTTCTTTTCTTTTCTTTTCTTTTTTAGAGAGGGAAGGGAGGGAGAAAGAGAGAGAGAGAAAAACATCAATGTGTGGTTGCTGGGGGTCGTGGCCTGCAACTTAGGGATGTGCCCTGTCTGGGAATCGAACCTGTGACACTAGTTTTTTAAAAAATTATATTTTATTGGTTATGCTATTATGTTGTCTGAATTTTCCCCCCTTTCCCCTCCTCCAACCGACCTTCTTCCCTATCCCTCAGGCATTACCTACATCATTGTCCATGTCCATGGGTTATGCATATATGTTCTTTGGCTACTCTATTTGTTATGTTGTACTTTAAATCCCCATGACTATTCTGTAACTACCAACTTATACTTCTTAATCCCTTTAACTTTTTCACCCATCTCTTTGGCCCCTCCTTCTACCTGGCAACCATCAAAACGTTCTTTGTATCTTTGATTCTCTTTCTGTTTTGCTTGTTTGTTTATTTTGTTTTTTTTTTTAGATTCATTTGCTGATAGTGTGTATTTATTGCCATTTTATTGGCAATAAATAAAATTTATTCATATTTTTTATCATCTTCTTCTTAAAGAAGACCCTTTAACATTTCATGTAATTGGTGGTGATGAACTCCTTTAGCTTTTTCTTTTCTGGGGAGCTCTTTATATGTCCTTCTATTGTAAATGATAGCTCTGCTGGGTAGAGTGGTCTTGGTTTTAGGTCCTTGCTGTTCATCACTTTTAATATTTCTTGTCAGTCCCTTCTAGCTTGCAAAGTTTCTTTAGAAAAATCAGCTGGAAGTCTTATGCGAGCTCCCTTGTAGGTAACTAACTGGTTTTCTTTTGCCACTTTTAAGATTCTCTTTTTATCTTTAACCTTTTGCATTTTAATTATTACGTGTCTCGGTGTGGGTCTCTTTAGGTTCATCTTGTTTGGGACTCTCTGTGCTTCCTGGACTTGTATGGCTATTTCTTCACCAAGTTAGGGAAGTTTTCTGTCATTATTTTTTAAAATAGGTTTCCAATCTCTTGCTCTCTCTCTTTTTTTGGCACCCCCATGATGCAAATGTTGATATGCTTGAAGTTGTCCCAGAGGCTCCTTTACACTATCCTTGAGTTTTTGAATTCTTTTTTTTTCTCGCTGTTCTGATTGGTTGTTTGTTACTTATATTCCAAATTGCTGATTTGATTCTTAGTTTCATCCACTCTACTGTTGATTCCCTGTAAATTGTTCTTTATTTTAATTAGTGTATCCTTTGTTTCTGACTGGATTGTTTTTATGCTGTTGAGGTTCTTACTAAGTTCCTTGAGCATCTTTATAATCAGTGTTTTGAACTCTGAAGTTAGTAGCTGGCTTTGTCCATTTTGTTTAGTTCTTTTCCTGGAGTTCTGTTCTGTTCTTTCATTTGGGTTATGTTTATTTGTCTGCTCATTTTGTCAGCTGCCCTGTGTTTGTTTCTATGTATTAGATAGAACTTTTACATCTCTCAGACTTGGTAGCATGGCCTAATGTAATAGGTGTCCTATAGGGTCCAGTGGCACAACCTCCCCTATCACTCAACCTGGGTACTTGAGGTATGCCCACTGTGTGGCTCTGTACCTCTCTTGTTATAGTTGAGCCTTGATTGCTATTGGCATACCCAAGGTCAGCTACTGCCTGTATTCTTTCCAGGGTCACACAGCATAAGCTACAAAGTGATCTGCTGATGGCTGCTACTTGTACTGGGCTTGGAGGTGCCCAAGTGAGGCCATGCTATGAACCAAGGCTGGCTGCTACTGATGCCTGGCTTGGGGCAACTTAGCAAGAGGTATGAGGCTCACTGAAGTCAGATGTTGCTTATTTGAGATAATTTAGAAAAATCTGAAGTATGGGCCAAGACAAGTCATTTGTATGGAAAAGCCACTGGAAACAGCTTGGGTGGGCCTGACCTGAAAGTTGGGTGAGGTGGGGCCTCAGGGAATCACCAAGGTGAAGCAAACAGTGTGAGCCAGGTTGATGGAATCTCAGATACGGTGCCCATCTGCTAACTCTGTGGCTCTGTGGAGGGAGGGCTCAGAAAAAGAATAGCAGCCTCTGCTGCACTTCTGTCTGGGAGAAAGCTGGCCCCAGCTCTTGCCCTGGTGCCAGACAATTCACTCCCTACTCATATGGCTCTGGTGCTTTTCAATCTGCTGCCCCCATGCTGGAGCTTTCAGGGAGTAAGTCTGAGTGTCTGTGTTCAGGCCTTTTAAGAGGCACTGCTAGGGAGTCCAGCAGCTTCTGTCTTCTACAGTCTCAATCTGCACTGGCGTTTATAGCCAGAAGTTATGGCAACTTATTTTCCTGTGACTGGAACCCTGGGCTGGGGGGGGGGCTGGTGTGGGACAGGGACTCTTTGATCTTGAGATATCCCTCCCAATTTTTATCTATCATATGTGGGTGTGGTTTCAGCCTGTTTTACATCTCCGCCCCTCCTACCAGTCTCAATGTAGTCTCAGTTTCTTTAATTCCATAGTTGTATGACTTCAATTCAGCTCAATTTATGATGGCTCTGAATGATGGCTGCTCTGTAGTTTAGTTGTAATTTTGATGTGGTTGTGCAAGGAGGCAAGCTGTGTTTACCTATACTGCTATCCTGACCTTGCATGAAACCTTTTACATACTGAATGAAACCACAGAGATTAAGGATAATTTCTATTTACCTAAAAAAATCACAATATTTACCTTTCCTCTTGGTATATCACCATGTGTAATGCCATGCAAACATTGTCTTGTTCACTGTTTCATGTATTATTATTAAGTCCTTGCTAGGATATTATTCACCATGTTGCAGAACCATAGAGAATTTTAGACATTATAACAACTTTTAACCAGAAATTAAGAGAGAGACTTTATAAACCAGCTTTTTCATAGACCCTCCACCAGCAGAACTTTATTTACTAAAGTTCAAGAATGTGATGGAGCTCTTTACGTGATATTTCACAGAACTTTCATCCCCAGGGTTAATGTGGCTTAACCTCTCCAGGGCAACAGCTCCATTAAGGACAATATTCCAAAATGGAGGAGAGCAACACTTTAGTCAAGCACATATATATATGACTATTGGAAAATAATTTTGACAGAGGTAATAGAATACTGTAGTAAATATGTGTAGCCCTGACAAATTACTTAACTTCTATAAGCCTGAGTTTCTTTACCTCAAAACCGTGATAGATAATAATATCTATATCTATATAGTTGTGGAAATTAAATATTTTTAAATATTAGCAAAACATTTCAATGAATGGAACTTATTATTAACTATTAAAACCTAAGACTCACCATCATATCTTCTTAAACAGGGTAGGCAGAAAAGATTCCCCCCCTTTTTTTTGGTAAAGAGTTATAATACATAATAACCATGATACCCTTCACACCTCTGAAATAGGTAGACATGTATATTCACACTACTTTAAATGTCTCCAGGTTATTGTGCTTTGTTGAGTTTAGTTGTAGATGCCATTTTTGGTTGCTGTCAGTATTCTCTTGTTGCTTCTGATTTGCTGCTGTATGTTGCAGTCATTCATTCACTTTATAGACCAGTTTGACCTAATAATCAAATGCATTATTTAAAGTTTTCTAGTAGTCACATTCAACAAAGAGAATCAGGTGAAATGATCTTTAGTGATTTATTTTATTTAACCCAATATGTCAAAATTATTTCAACATGTAACCAATGTACAAATATTGTGATATATTTTACATTAATTTTATACCAAGTATTTGAAATATTGTATTCTTCTTTTACTCTCTTAGCACATCTCAATTCCATTGCTACATTTTATTAGATACTTGTTCTTTATTTAGATTTCATAAGATTTACAGTGGAAAGAGTAGATTTACATGTGCAAGTTGTTCTAAACATACTTAAAAGTTCCCCAATGAGCAACTGAATATCAGTTTTAAAATTAAAATTAGTTATAATTAAATAAAATTGAAAATTTGGTACCTCAGTTGCACTAGCCAAATGCTCAATAACCCCATGTGGCCGTCAGCACTGCATGGGTGCTGAGGCACTGAACTCGAGGTCACTGGGCACCTGTGATGAATGAAATGTGCCAGGTTAGAGGCAGCTTTTAAGATATGGTGCTCTCAGCTCTGGCTGGCGTAGCTCAGTGGATTGAGCGCGGGCTGGGAACCAAAGTGTCCCAGGTTCGATTCCCAGCCAGGGTACATGCCTGGGTTGCAGGCCATAACCCCCAGCAACCGCACATTGAAGTTTCTCTGTCTCTCTGTCTCTATCTCCCCCCCTTCCCTCTCTAAAAATAAATAAATAAAATCTTTAAAAAAAAAGATATGGTGCTCTCCTCTGACCCACTGTCCCCAGCCCCAAAGTAGGGGAATTGAAAGAAATACAAAATACAGCAGTGTTTTGAGAGTAATTCTTTGCTTTTTCCTATTGAATGTGACTTTATGGGTCAAAGGACATTTTCTGATTCCTGTTGAGTTAGTATCCATTACTGAGATCATTGAGGTTTTTGATAGTCTGACTTCTCAATAATGAGGCATTATTTTATATTTGTATGTGTCACATACACAGGGTTGTGCATGCCTGTTATACTTGTATATGCTTTTCATAAATGAAATAAAGCAACTTCTATTTAAACTGTAGCTTTAAACAAATAGCCCAGTATTTGTCAATGTGTAATCAGATATTCTTATGTCAAAATGTATATACATTTGTTGATTATTCTAGCTTCCTACCCATATTGTTGTTAACTTCAGATTTCTGTTTCATTTCATCCTGTCAAATAACTAGCTTTTTCTCATTATTTTCTGCTATTGAATTCAATGTTGCACAGAAAAGTTGATTTGTTAATTAGTTTAATCACCTCTTCTCATAATGGCAGGGTAAGATTGGCGGAGAAAGCTTGTTATCAATCCGTGCTACTGGTAAGCAGTAATTATAGATAATGATGCCTTTGTCTTGCCTCATTCTGAAGACTGTCTTGAAATTCTCCTCACTGAATTAGCAAATAGATTGTCATGCTGAATTTTCCTCTGGTTTCTTCCTGTAACTCATCCCCTACTCTACCCCCAATGAAACAAAATTGCAGCTTGTTAGGTGGAAGCTCATTTGAAGTCTCAATTTTCTTGAGTATCCAGCTCTCACAGGGAAGTGCCAGGTGCTCAGTCGTGGCCACAGCACTTGCCTTTAGCTTAAGGTTCCAACTCAACTGGAATCCTACAAATCTTTGATTTTCCTTTTGCTTGAAAAGGCAGCGGTTGTCTTGACAGCAGAGCTAAAGCTCTGTCCTTGTACTTTGATGCATATTGTGGTACAATCTAATAATCAAAGTCATTTGTCAAGAAATAGGGTGTTCCCACTTTTCTCTGAAGAGATTGGACTAAACAGCAGGTTTTATGTGGGTGTAAGCCAGAAATGGTAGCCATCACCACTTTAGAAATGCGCCTGGAATGCAGAGCCCAGAGTGGGTTTTAACCAAGACTCTACCTTTATATAGGTGGTTCTCAACCAGGAATCGGGATTAGAAATGTCTGGTGATATTTGTGATTTTCATGACTAGATAGGAAGTTGCTATTGGCATCCAGTAGGTAGAGGTCAGGGGTGCTGCTAAACATCCCACAATGTACAGGACAGCCTTTGCAATAAAGAATTATCTGGCCCCAAATGTCATCAGTGCCAAGGTTGAGAAGCCCTGCTTTATATGATTATGAAGGGACCGCTGTGGCGTATTTGGTACTCTTCCTCCTCAACGGTCAGTTATTTACATGGTTTGGGGAACACCTGATTCAGTAAGAAAATTGGAATTGCAAATGAGTGAATTTTCTATGCCATGTCATGGGGACTTTTTATGGACAAGAGATAAGAAATAAAAATGGGAAAAAAAACCCTTCTTTTAATCAAAGTAGAAATTTGTTTTTCTCTACTGGTAAAGAAGTATAATAGAAGCCATATGCTAAACTCTGACATGCTTCAGAGTCACCAGCAGATTCCTTAGCAGAACCACATTCTTTCACTAGCAGAGAGAAATTTCAAGGTCCATGAATATTGTAACCAGAAATGTTTTGGCCAAAGGCAGCTTGTTTCTTTCACTTCTTGAGATTAGGCTCCATTTGGGGAAAACCCTAATGATGTAGTCTCATATGATTACAAACCCAGTTTAAACCAAGCAATTTGGAGATGTTTGGATATGAATTTATCTCATGACAGTAAAGAGCTTGTTTGAACAGACTCAGTCCCTAGGGGGCTTTTGGACTGAAGTGGATCTGGAGCTGTGGGTTAGGATTTTCTTTGAATTGAGAGTCACCATTGTAATATATTTTGCTAAGCAGTGCCAAAACACACACTTATTATTATTATTTCTTGGCACTTACATGTGAAATGGAATGGCACATTTAAAAATATTTCTATATCTCCATAGATCAATTTAGGAGGACAATGGTAACTCTGCAAAGAAGACGTTTCTAACAGTTTGAACTCTCTTTCTCTTGAGAGATGGCAACTTCTCTTTCTCATCAGAAATTTTCTGGCAGTGGCTGTATGACCACATGTGGATATTATTATTATTTCACTGAGTTGAAAATTGTGTTAGATAATTTCTGAGTTCCTTTATAACCCCGAGGTTCTCTGATTCAATGGTTCTGTGAGTTTATCCTTAAGAATTTACAGTCGTGTCATTTTTCAATCCCCAACTCCCTATTCTTCTATGTACAGTTCTCCCTGATTTGGTTTCATCTGTTGCTGTCTCCATAATCCCACAAATGAAACATCTGTTAATATCTGCCTGTCCCTTGCCCATAACCATGCTCTTTCGGTCTCCTGCTCCTGGAATGTCTCCTACTCATCCTACAAGGCAATATTACCCTCCAATATTAATCTTCATGAAGCTCTTTCCTACTGTTCTGGCCTAAACTGATTGTTTCATTTTCTTATTTCTTCCACATTTGTAATCTGAATTATAGAACATGGGGAAACATTTCAATGTTTTCATAAAAGTAGAGGTACTTGCAGAGGATAAGTGGATTTCTACCGTAATTGCTATGGTTTCTATATTTACTTCTTATGAAGGAGTCCCTCACCTCTTTACAATTAATACCGATGAAACTATTTAGCACTTAATTGTAATTAAAAAAAATTAAAAAACATTTTCTTTGTTCACCATGCCAAATCAAGTCTCTGTCCATCACCATTTATCCCTTCTATTCCCTCCTCCACCTCCCCCAGCCCATACCCCAGAATTTTAAGTTCTTTCGTAAGTTCTTGCCTCTTTAACTAGACTCTTAAGTTTCCTGGAACCATGCGTTTGCTTTGGTTCTCCTTTTGTGCCTTTACAGTGCTGGGGTCAGAGTAGGCAGGCAATAAATGAATGCTAAATTAAATGAAGGATGGCAGAAGCAGGTGGCCTGCTAAGCACGACACGCCAGTGATTCCACAGAAGAGGGCTTTCTGCTGGGATGGCATGCACCAGGCTGCTTTTTAGATGTCCCCTTCCTTTGTATAAATAATTTGGGAGAAGGCTATGTTTTAATTCTCTTGTTTTCATTGTCTTTTAAAAGCAGAATGGGAACAATAGACATGGGAGAGTTGAAAAGGCTTGGAAAGAAAAAATGAAAAAGGCTGCCAGTCTTTCCTGTAACGTAACAACTTTTTTTTCCATTTCTTTCTGAGAAATGTTCGCAATATCAAAATGTCAGCCTCTACTTTACTTTTCCTGCTTCTGCCTTTTGCTATTCTCAGAGATAGAATCACTGATGCCTCAAGCTCTTATGCTGAGCCTTAAGCACATGAACCTGCTCTTTCAGAGACAAGGAGTGTCTGTCAACAGTGTGGACTCTGCCATTTCATGCACCTTAGAATCTAGCTGCTTTCTTGGATTTTGGATTCTGTGACTACTTTGCTGATCATCTTTACCAATTCCAGAGTTACTTTAGCTAATCTTGCCAAGAACTTGGTGTCTCAGGCACAACCTTTGAGAGCAAATTTTGCCTTTTTTAGATGAAGTTGTTTCCTACCCAGTTTTGGTCATATTCTCTGATGAGTGTCATGGCTTTCCTTGTAGAACTGGACCTCAGCCCTAAACCTTAGCCTGGTGACAGGGAACCTGTTGTTCTTTGCCTTGTCCTGTTGTTCTTCAGGCCTTAATCCTTCCTTGGTATCCTAAGCTAATTATTGTTGTCCCGTGTGCAAGAAGATTCCGCTGAGGTGTTAGCTGTCCATTTCTCTTTTCACAGTGTCACTTGGGGTCTAGATCACCTTCTACCTCTCAGAATTAGACACGGTGCTTCACCGGCCTATCCAGTAGCTACGCTGATTTCTCTGGGTGCCTGGACCTTGTTTATAGATTTTGGGTTAGGTCTATAGTTTTTTTCCCCCCTGGCTCTGGTAACTCAATCATTTACTCATGGCACTTGACTTCAATTATGCCTCACAAACTTAATTTGGATGTTCTGAATGACCTTTGTTGTTTAGTAAAGGAGGGTAGGGGTTGTTTTAGCCCTGATTGTCCAAGGTTCCATGGGTTATTAAGAGATATTATTTGAAAAAATGTTTCCATGGTCACATACTTTGGGAAACATTGAATTAAGCAGAGTTAAATAGATATCTTAACTGAAATTTGACTTTCTGAGAAGAAGGCTGGAAAAACAGCATTTTCCATTTTGGGGGGCATGAAGCCATTTTTTTCCAGAACATCTCTTACAGTTTAGGGAATATTAATGATCCATATAACACCCATTTCAGTTTGGAATGTTTCTTTAAAGAATAATAATAAATGTTGGGTAATAGTACTGTGTGGTCATATTAGGTTTTACAGGAAAAGAATAAAAACCTAGTCCTGTGTAAATACAATTGCAATTAAGAAATCAAATTAAGCTCATTTTATGAAAATAACCTTTGTATTAAACAATATACATATTTATACTTTAATAATCTATAGTTAAACTAGAGAAGTTGAGAATTAATTTTGTAGCAAAAAATGCAAGAAGAATTAATATTAATGAATAGAGAGCTTGTCAGGGAAACTATATTCCAATCTTCTCCTACCTTTTTATCTTGAATGAAAAGAGCACTGATTACTAATGTCTGTCTACATATGACTCACTGTCAAATGTACTTGCCCAGAGAACAAGGATTGTGTCTTTCTGATTTCTGTATACTTGGTACCTAGCACCCTGCTGGACACATTGTGTTTGCCGTATTGATGATTGTAAATAGTAACAGTTTTCATTTTCTGTAATGTATTTGATGAGATTTCTAATAACAGTTTTTACTTTCACCTCCTCTTATTTTTAAAAAAGATTTTACTTATTTATTTTTAGAGAGAGGGGAAGTGAGGGAGAAAGGGAGAGAAACATCAATGTGTGGTTGCCTTTCACTCGCCCCCTACTGGGGACCTGGCCTGCAACCCAGGCATGTGCCCTGACTGGGAATCGAACTGGTAACCCTTTGACTTGCAGTCTGGCACTCAATTCACTGAGCTACACCAGCTAGGGCTTACCTCTTTTTCTTAACAGAGTGAACTGTTAGATATCTCTTAATTATGTTTTAAGTTGATGTAATAAAATTTGCCATAGTCAGCTCCTGAAAATATTTTATTTCATTACCTTAAATTACATAGACAAAAGTGATCCAGCTGTTATTCTGAACTATTAGTATTTATTTCTAAATATCAAATTTAGTCTTAACTGGAAGTCTTGTCTCATTAGTTCTGTTTAAGTCATGTTATTTTGGTTCTTGGCTCAAAGACATTACCATATGTTGTTAGTATTAAATCATAAAACTTTTCTTTTGTTGAATAACATAAATGGAACCTGTTTGAAAACCCACTCAAAGTCTTTAAAATAGATCTTTCATGCTCAAATGTTACTGCTGTATAACCTTCAAAATGAGCTTGATTGTGATTATATCATAGTGTATACAGATAAAAAAACCCAAGACATATACAATAAAAATGCAATTTTAAAAGATTTTATTTATTTGTTTTTAGAGAGAGGGGAAGGGAGAGAAGAAGAGGTGGAGAGAAACGTTGATGTGACAGAGGAACACTGATCAGTTGCCTCTCTTATGTGCCCCGACCAGGGACTGAACCTGCAACTTCCCTGACCGGGAACTGACAACATTTCACTTTGTAGGATGATGCTCAACTAACTGAGCCACATGGTCAGGGCAAAAATGTGAAAATTTCTTGTCAATTATACCTCAATAAAGCTAGAAAAAAATTTAATTTCAAAGAAGTTTCACATATGCAATACTCACATTATGTACATAAGAGGTAGGTTATAAAATATGTTTTCTCTTGTTGAACTTAAATATATGCTGAGCACAGATTGAAATTATGCTGAAATGTGTCAGCATAAATGTATTAATCAATGTACATTAGTAGACACTAGAGAGTAGGGTGACTTTTTAAGAGACATTTGGTTTTGGGTAGAGCTTCTTAGGGGAGAGGAGCATATAGTGATTTTTAGTCTCCATTTCACAAATTTCAATTCAAGGTCATATTCCTTAGATGAACTTAGAAAAGTTTGGGAAATTTTTTAAAAAATCCCCTTTAAACTTCTCTGAAAGGATAATATAGTTACATTATTCCCTCTTACATGTCTGCAGGCGTCTTATTTTATGAGAGCAGATTCTTATTTTAATCAGGCTATATATTTTTTAACTTTAAATAAGTTTTTATTTTTAATTTTTAGTTGTTCAAGTACAGTTTTCTGCCTTTTACCCCCATTCCAGTCCATCCCCCAGCCCTCCCCACCTCCCTCCCGTTTCCACCCCGCCTTGTTTTTGTCCATGTGTCCTTTATACTTATTCCTGCAAACCCTTCCCCTTTTCCCCCGAAATTCCCTCCCCTCTCCCCTCTGGTCACTGTCAGCCTGTTCTCTATTTCAGTGTCTTTGGTTATATTTTGCTTGTTTGTTTGTTTTGTTGTTTAGGTTCCTGTTAAAGGTGAGATCATATTCCTAGTCTCAGATAAAAAATTTTCCATTAGCATTATACTATTTATAATATAATCTATATTTTGTTTGAAACACCAAAAATTGTACAGATATAAAGTAATTCAAAACTTTTTATTATAGAAAATTTCAAACATATACAAGAAACTGGACAGAATAGAATAATGAAGCCCCATGCACCCCTCTCCTGGCTTCAATAATGACATTCATTCACTTAAATCATTTTGAGAACAGTCGCCTTTTTCTGCTATGCAGTCTTTTTTTCTTTAATTGTTCACCAGTCACAATTTAACAGCGGTTTTAAATAATGTGATTGGTGAGGCAGTGATAGAGAATATTTAGAAACATTTCTGCCCTTCTTGTTCTCATTTATTTCAGGTGACAGTTCAGTTTTGTGTCTTGTAAAGATAATGGCACAGCTGCCTGGGTGTGGCTGAAATGATTCCCGTGGCCCTTTTGGTTGTCCTTTGCTTTGGTGATGACCAGCGGCTCGCAGCTAGCTCTTTTTCAAAGGGCGTGATTTCGGTCTTTAGGTGGCGCTGAGCTAGGACACTGGCATTACAACCGTTCCCGCCGCCCTCTCCCGAGCTGCCTGTCTTTGCTGGAAGAGTGAAGTCTGACACCCGTGCGGCAAGTCTGACCCTGAGAAACAAATGTACTGATCTGTGAAGAGGAAGCGTAGGAGTGTTTTCTATCCATCCTCTTTCCCGTTTCTTTGTTGAAAATAATAACAGTAGAGGGCTTTGCTCTTAAGGGTACACTTCCACCCTAAGTACTGTCTCTTTGTGTCATTACTGTCACTGTTGTGTGTGTACAGTGGGGAAAATAGCTCAGGAGACCCTTTGCCCAAGCCTTTTATTCTCTTATTCCATCTGTCTGTGGCAAACCAGAAAAAAACCATGTTAGGTCTTGCCTTATGGCAAATTCTGATCCACAGGTGCTGTTTTCCCACACTTACTTAAGCTTCTTTGCACATCTACTAGCTCAAAGGCCTGAGGGCCTCCTTCTGAGTGTGAGATACTTTTATATATCCAGGCCCACTGGCCTTGCTTCTGGCAGATGCAAGCAAATAAACAAAGGCTGCTTGGGGCTGACTTCCAACACTAGAAACAGGTCCACGGCCAGAACAGGAGGAGGCATAGTAGAACTGCAAGTGTGTGCTGTTTATACATCGAGATTGCCAATATTTTGCAGTATTTTTGGGTAATATATCCATTTTTACGTAGTCTTTTGAAATAAATTAGCAATAAAGACAAAGTCTCCTTGAGGATAATGGCTGATTTTTAAATGAAGGCCTAGTTAAAAATGTGATTTGAAAATGGTTTCAAAAATTTGGAAAAGGCACTTAACAAAATGAGTATTGGCTTATATATTATCATACTACTGATGAAATGTAAAAAAACATATAGGTTAATGTCTTACAAACAATGTTCTATTTTAAATTATGTGGAGTTTAATTTTGGCGTCTACTGATGCAGTATTGTAACCATCTCACCTCATGTGTCAGTGGTCAGATTAGCCTGGAGCATGGCTTCAAGAACAATTCAAGTTTTAGGAAAAGGAGAGGATACCTATAACTCTGGGTTACCATGGCTGCAATTCCTTTTGTCTACCCATTTTTCACCTAAACAAAGGCGGGGCAGAACAGGTTCTGCTTTTAAGCTAGGTAAAAAATAGAGGGAGATTGAAAATGATGGTTGGATCTGAAATTTTGAAAAAATTGAGGTAGAAAAATTTATTTGTTTTTAGAATAAATAAGAAATAATATGATGTAAGAATGTCCCCCTCCCTGATGAATAGTAGCTGTTAAGTAGCTGTTAAATGTATCTCTTTCCACAAAACTCCCATTTTTAAGATACTAAGCCCTCATTAGGGAAAATGGGATAACTGGGAGTTTAGTGGTTAAAAATAGCATTGCCTGAATTTTGCCAATGTTTTGAATAGAGGAAATAAATAGATGTGATTGAAAATTTTAGACTTTGAAGAGAAATAGACTGGAATAGAATAAGTAGGTAAATCTCTGTACATTCACACTTACATTCTTACAGCCCCTGTAGCTTCTTACAGTCAGAGGCATTTCCCTAGGCAAGTGGAATTTCCCACTGGAAAGGTGAGAATGCAAGGGGAACAAGCCTCTTCACTGTGTCTGACCTATAGAAGGCTCCTTTGAGTTTAGCTTTGTCCCCAGTCCATTTAGCTGTGACCTGTGTGGTAGGTCACTTGCCCTGTAGTGTGAAGTTACTTCTGAGCAATCAGTCACCAGTAGCTGCTTTTCTTACAGGGGACCTCTGTGTGAGGCAGGAGCTGGAACATCACAGAGAGTGCACTGTCTTTTGTCTCTCACACTTTTACTTTCAGTTCCTCTCTGCCCACTTTCAGACTACACTGCAATTTGTTGTGATTTTTCCACAGATTGGATTTTCCACAGATTTCCACAGATTGTGCTGCTGCTTTTTCTTTATTTTTCCTTTTCTTCCATATTAATTTTTATGCCGATAATTTTCAGAAGGTTCTCCTTAGGGCATTTTTGATTCAGAATTTCAATTTAATTCAGCTTGGATTAAGACTAGATGAACTATTTAAAATTCTGGTGCAATTTGCTTTCTTTTGCGACTTCAATCTTGTCAAAAGATGGGTGCCCAAATAATAGGTATTTGTTATGATTTCCTTGGCATTTTCTGACACATCAGTGTTTGACTTGAACTACTTAATTTCCAATTTTTGCTGCCCAGGTATGCAGGTTGTTTGTTTATAACTGATTCATTTTAGCATCTACCTCTTCTTTGTGGGGCTTCTGGGAGGTTGGGAGCAGATCATGTCCAGGGTTATTGTGTATGGTAAGGGGATGGATAGCTATGGAGCTCGCTTACAGTTTCAGGGAGTAGGACTTACCTTTTCTGTCATGAGCTGCTAGCTAGTAACCAGCTAATTCAGGAATATCCAGTCACCCTTCAAGAGACTTAACCGAGGCTTCCCCAGGTATGTGCCATGGAATAAGGGCTTTCAAATATGCTGCATAAGATAGTACCTTCTTAGAGATTTAGAATGCATATTTATATAATAAAGGCTCCAAGAAGTCCTGTAGTCAATAAGCCCATCTGTATTTTATTCAGTATTTCTGAATTTTTTGACTTCACAATCTTATAAGTCACCCTTATTAATGAACATCTTATGGAATTTATATTCAAAGGAATACATGTTGGGGGGGAGGAATTCTTATTTAGGCTAGTTCTTTTCATGACATTTAAAAATGACTTTAGGATACGTTTTGAGAAGAAATTTCTCTCTACTATTATGATGAACCTCATGTACTCGGTACTAATAATCAGTAAAAAGAATTTCATAGTTGTGGAGGTTCAAGAGAAGTGTAAATTTTATACTATTTCTTTTGAGGTTGTCTCAGTAGAGATCTTGATGCTCAATGCTTTGAGCCCTTTTCAAATTTTTTCTGCCCCTCTTAGACAGAAGTAAGAATGTGACTATGTCAGCAAATAAAGGTATTTATTGGTGGATAAGCTGCAAATGAGATATTCTCTACCTCTTCTGCTAAGCCAGGCCTTTCAAAGGATAAGTCACCCAGTTAGTAACAAAAAGCTGCTTCAGGATTCAGATCCCACAGTACTTTGTTGTGGTCCATCTAGTCCAGCGACCCTTCTGGGCAAGACTAAATGTGCTTTTTGACAAGTTCAGTTCGTTACATAATCTGAGTGACAACTTTGTCCCTTAGTAACCTCTTATTATTCATGCATTTCTCTGAATTGGTTTATATTTTCAGTCTGTTTAATTTCTTAACATGCTGTGCTAAACTCATACCTTCAGTGGGTGAGAGTTAGGCCATTTTCCTCTGTTTCTCTACCCCGCCTTCTTCAGAATCTCACTGCCTGTGTGGGGCCTGCAGGACCTGCTGGTCTTGCCCTGCCTCGCCACAGTTTCACTGTTCCTCATGCCCTGCTGCTTCTCCAGTGCGTGACTGTCTGTGGCTGTGCCCCTGCCTTACCATCTCTGTCCCTTTCCAAGCAAGGGCTGTTGGTTCTGATCTGCTTATTACACATTTCTCAAACATTCACTCTTTGTCCAGCATTGTGTTAGGAGATAGAGAAACAAAGAAGCATAAG
Organism: Phyllostomus hastatus; assembly: GCF_019186645.2. Lineage (NCBI taxonomy): Eukaryota > Metazoa > Chordata > Mammalia > Chiroptera > Phyllostomidae > Phyllostomus > Phyllostomus hastatus. The sequence continues at coordinate 50,182,936 of NW_025333872.1, forward strand.
GCATGACTCCTGCAGTCTCAGAGTGAAAAATCTAAGGAGACACCAGCAAAAAAAAAAAAAAAAGAAAAGAAAAAAGAAAAAAAGAAACATTTTAATATAATGTGATGTGTGATTATGGAGATAGCAGAGTATTCTGTTGGAGGTACAGGAAGGGTTGTCATACCCAGCCTAAAGCAATCAGAGAAGGCTTCCTGGAGGAAGTGAACTGAACTGAGATTTAAAAGACAAGTAGAAAATAAGTAGATGAAGAGGTCAGGGTATTGAGTGAGTTTTTCTAGTAGAGGAAACTCAACTCAGGCTGGATGACTTCCTGAAGGATGACCAGAGCAATGAACAATTTATGCAAGGGTAGCAAGGAAGAAAATGATCCTGTCAAATGATCCTGGAACTTCAAAAAAGTTCCAGCACAGAAAGCTGAGGAGGTATAGGTGAGATTCTCCATTCTTTTGTGTTTTTCCTGATTTTCTCTACTCTATATTTGAAGAGGGTATATTTCTCGGTGATAATTGGTCATACCAGATACTAAGCTGAGGAACACCTGGAAGGCATTGTCTCATATCCAAACTCTGGACATAGATATCCTGATGATACCAATTAAGATCAAAATTACTATGTCATTTATACAAATACATCATTCAACAAATATCCTTTTTCATGAATAGGCATTGTTAGGGGCTGGGCATATGTTGATGAATAAAACAGAGAAGATTCTTATCCCCCTTCCCCCTTGAAGCTCCTTATCCAGTAAGGAAGAAAGAAGTTTAAAAAGTAATTATAACTGTGTTGTGCACAATGGGGAATTCTAACTAGTATATGAGTTAAGAGTATGCTCAACAATGCTCATCAAATGTGAATGGTGGTCTGAGCATTCATGCACACCAGAGAAGAAGTCTGTAAAGAGTGTGACTCTTACCACTGGAGTAAGAGCTAATAACTCTGTGGTCACACTCATTAGTGTTGGGATTTCCTAGTAAAATTTGGCATATAAAGGAAGACTATTGTTGATCAAAATCAGCCTTAGAAATGATCATTTTATGGTTAAAGCAAGTTGCTAATTTGAAAACCAAATATAACTCTTTTTTACCAAAAGTCTGGGAATAGTTTAACCAAAGGCTACATCTGTCAGCAGGGCTTCAGTGTGGCATCTAGGAGGTTAGGTAATGTCACCAGGAGCTCACTGACTGTGGCTTGTAACAAATGACTGACCCTTAGGGCCACCAACCCTGGCTGTCTGGTGCTCTGCTTGGCCCCTGCTGAGTGGCTCCTATTCTCTCACTTCCAACTGGACCACTCCTCTAGCCTGAGGTAGGTATTTTCATTATGATCTATAATAACGTTGAAAGGACGTTGTAACTGAATGAGCACCATACATTGGAGACTTTTGATGGGCTCAGCTCATCAGGCTTTGAAGAGGACTATGTGAGAGAGAGGGGAGGGTGGAGGCCTGGGTCTGAGATGGCAGCCAGGGGACACGCTTGCTTGCTACTCTGCTCGGCTTCTGCAGCCATTTGCTGAAGCAAATCAGAAACAAGGGGTCTTATCAGTTCACTATGGCTTGAAATAGGAACAAAAATTTGTGTCTGTAGTACCAATGCTGAATGAGAATAGGAACAAATGCCTTGGTGGAAAAACCAGCTTGCTGTGTCTACTCTTATAGTAGTAAACTGTCCTTGCATCTCAGGACTCTTTCTCATGGTCTGTTCTGGGCATGGAGATCTGTCTGAAATGGAGCCAGTCTCAGTCTGGGTAGGGTGTGAGCAGGAAAAGGGTGAACTACATGTCTTTATTCTCTTCCCTAAGCTAATTATTTATTATATTTTCTACTTACGAATACTTACTCTATTCATCAATGAATGATGAGACAGTTTCCAATGAGGCTGTTACATGCAATATTTCGAACAATGAATAAGGTTTAGTAATTGCAGAATTGAGTGGGAAGGGAAACAGAGCAATTGAACAAATACATGTGTATTGTGTGATGTGAAAGAATCTGCCAGTTTGGTCAGTGGATGTGGCCTACATCATCTCAAAGGGAGGAAGGAACTTTAAAAATTATATTTGATATAGGATGTGGGTTGTAACTTGCATTTCAAATGTGCACATCTGGATAACTGGGAGCTAACAGCACACTTGATTGTTAAATTACTTGAGCACCAGCAAAAAAATATAATCTAGTATAAGGACCAAGACGTATGTATAAGAAGACCCATGGAGATGGGATGAGTCAGGGTGTGGAGATGGGATGAGGTAGGGGTGAACCAAAGGAAGCAGATGGTTGTTAGGGGAAGTAGTGCTTGCCAGGAAATGGCAGGTGCCAGCTTGCAGACAGTAGGTGGAAGCCTTGAACGTTAGACAGATCCTTCAGCAAATGAGGAAATGAGGAGACACTGCATGCTTTCAGTCAAGGAGAGACGTAGTAGAGAGCCCACCGTTTGAGTCATTTGAGAACTGAAAGACACTGACAAAATGGGTACACCAGGTGGGGTATAGCTTGTTGTCTCGGCACTGACACAGAGATGAGATACTGGAGTATGGCTTTGAAAGCCATACATGTTTTAGATGAAGGGCAGGAAAAATGCAGTGAAGAATTAGATGTGCAGAGGGTGGGAAAAATGTGAGTCAAAAATAACCTCCAGTTATAAATCATGGAGGTACAATTATAGTGGTTCAAAAAAGTCAACAGAATAATACATTCTTTCAATTAGGACCTGTATTTGGAATTGGTAAGGTGATTTCTTGGCAATTAAATAGTGATTCAGATTATTAAAAAAAGGGGAGAAACTTGTCTTGCAATATGTGTTTTTATGTCTGAGTGTTTATTTTTAACTTTGGATCTATAATGAATGTGAGAAGTATTCTCCTTTTATTTAAAAGAGCACACACAAGATAATTATTACGTAAACTGTTGCTTTTCTTTGTAATTTAAAAATGTTTTCTCCAGAGATAGAGAATTGTAGAAACAAACTTCTGGGATTTCTCAGAGTGCCAGAAAATGATCAGTGAAAAAGTTCAGTATTTAATCCAATAGTATATTTAGTATTCATACAGCTGGTTTTCCTTTGGGGATCCTCCTAGGCAGCGGAACTACTGAAATTAACGATTGCTATTCAAAAACAAACGGTGCAAATGACATACAAGAGACTCTTTAGGGTCAGTCCTTAAGATCTGGTTCTTATCACAAGAGATTTGATCTTTTTCTTGCAGTTTATATGATTTGTTATGATATTAATTTATTATTGGGTAACTGGGCATTAATTCCATCATGATGAATTCTATTAATTTTGTAATATGCTATAAAACATATCATGCTTTTTGCCATCATTTGTCTGGGGTTGCAGACAGAGTGTATAGCATGGTCACACAAATAGTTACCATACACACTGTACACAGTGTAGTCTGGGTGTTCCAGAGCAAACAGAGGAGCAGGTGGTGATTTTCTTACACAAAATTTAATCATCAATTTTTATACCTATTCTTACCAAAATGCCTACAATCATGGAACTCTTCTGATTCTCATTGCAATGTAAATTCATATATTGTAATATTTGTTTTGAAAATTTATGTACTGGCTCACCATATGAACATGTTCTCATTGCCTACTCAGGCCTTTGAGCAATTTGCAGTCTTTTGTTAGCAAATAAAGGCCCTCGGAGCCTCCTATTTTGAGCCCCAAGTTTACCAGCTGCTATCCACTACTGGGCCTCATTAGAGGCCTGCTGCTCCGCTGAGAACCACACCACATGCTACACCCTCTCTTGTCTGCATATTAGCCTGTTGCTGCTCCTTAAATTACCTGGTACAAAAGCTTGCTCTATTTCTCCACAGAGAGCAACCACTCCTATCCAGTTTGAAGAGGTTCTATATCATGATCCTCAAACTAATTAAGGTTTGTGGGCAGGCCACAGGTTGTTATAGAGGAACTTTCCTGAAGGCTAATATTTATGAGGATTTTTTTTTTGACAAAGGTTACTGCTGTTGTAGCTCATACTCAAAAGCTTGATTTTAAAATAAAAAATATCCATTCTTGTTTTAATCTAGGGGATATAGTTCTTTTTATATTTTAAAAGTTATTTTCTAAGGGAAGTAGAACATAATACTATTTAAAAACATTTGGAATAAAGGACTATTTTCAGAAGATGATACTAATAAACATACAGGAAAGGTATTTCCATGAATATTTATTGGATATTATAGGTTATATTTACTATTTATGTTAACTGGGCAGTATTATTTATATTTTTAAATAAAAACATTATGTATATCTAACTTTTAAGAGGATTCGTTTGCAATTTAGTGGTTTAAGAAATGAATTAAATAGTATCAGTTTCTTTATGCCAAGTGAACAAAATAAAATTTCAGGATTTCTGGGATGAAGATTTTGATATTTTGGTAACAAATTCAGAAGGAATAGTGAAATTACAGATGTTCTGGATTTCCAACAAAATAAATTGATAAGAATCTGACTGTGGAATAAAGAGTTCTAGTTAATAATTTACCTGTGCCAGTGCACAGAGGATGGTGAGTGTATCTGCCTAGCATTGTCCTTAGAGCTTCAGAGAGATAATAAATGCTTTTTCATGAGCAGGAAAGTAAAGAATATTTAGGTCAATCAAATCATAGCATGCAAATCTTTTCTATAGCTGCAAACAAACACATTTTAAAATAACTTTTGGGCCCTGGCTGGTGTGGCTCAGTGGGCTGGGTGCGTGTGAGAGGAAACCCGTTGATGTTTTTCTCTCACATCGGTGTTTCTCTCCCTCTCTTTCTCCCTACCGTCTCCTCTCTCTACAAACAAATACATAAAAGCTTTAAAAAAATAAAGTAACTGTTGGGCAGGCACAGGGATTGCGGCAGCTTCAACTCTGACTTCAATGTACCCAGCACTTAAACAATATGTTCATCAGAAATGAACTCTAAGGGGCATGTTTATGGGAGTCTGTTGTGTCTTGTGGCGTGGATGGGTGGATGAGAAGAGGAGAGTGGTCTTCCTCTTGGAATATGGCCATGGCAATCATTTAAACAAATATTTGTTAAGTACCTGCTTTGTGTCAGGTATTAGATTAGGCACTGGAAGGGCAACAGCAAAAGGGCATACATAGTTCCTGTCCTTATGAAACTCATGGACTGGTGAGGATGGAGACAGATACACAGAAAATTGCTCTCTGTGTTAATTGGAGCTATGGCAGACAGCAGAGTGCACTGAGAGGACAGATTGGTCCTGCAGGTAGCAGAAACCATCCATGCGTAGGCTAGACCAGAGGAAATAGCCTGGGGTTTCTGGCTTTCACTCTCCTGCTGAGTATTTTGGGCTTGGAAACATCAACCTTCACTTGCAGTTCTGAAAACAACCATGATGGTAGTTATCTCAGGTGCTACTGAGGGACTCCTCTACTCTTTCTGGTTTACCCAGCTCTAGGGTGATTTCATGTGTTTGGAGTGTGTGTGTTTACATACAACAGGTATATTTTGTTTTACCATTTGAATGTAAGTTGTAGACATCATTAGACTTTAGTATGTCTTCTCTAAGAATAAGGTTTATTTTTAACTAAGATATGGTTTATTTTCTACATAAATTGTAATGACATCTCTAAAAACTTAACAGTAACTTGATAAAATTATCTGATTTCTAGTTCATATTAAAATTTTCCCACTAATGCATTACAATTAATTATTGTATCTATCTTTTCTTTTTCCAACCTATAAGCAACCATTATCCTACTTTTTTTAAACCTGTCAGATCTATATTTTTATGCTTTTGCTACATTTGTTACATATCTAAAATAATATAAAATATTGTTTTGTGCTTAAAATTTTAGTTAAGTGGTATTGTACTATATGTATCATTTAATTTTTTTTAACTCAGCATATATTTTCAAGGTCTATCCATGTTACCACATGTAGATCTAATTCATTTTTAAATGCTATAGAACACCACAATATATTTATCAATTTCTTTACTGAAAGATGTTTAGATTGTTCCACTTTCTCACTAGCTAAATTGCTATGCCTTTTAGCATTAAACAGAGTGCCTTATTAAACTAAGAAGGCATTTTTGCAGATAAGTTGACTTCACAGTAAATCTCCTTTTGCTCACTCAGGTCATCTGGAGACTTCTGATGTGAACCTGGTAACACTCTCAGTCCCAAAGAAGACTGCCAGTCTTTGCTCTCCAGGGTCTGTCTCTCAGGACCACCTTTTTGCAGATACTGTACACCAGACGGTCTCAAGTCTGGCAGCACATTATAATTATCTAGGGAGATTTAAAATAGACTAATGCTTAGGTTCTAAGCCCAGAAATTCTGATTTATTTGATCTGGGGTGGGGTGTGGAGCTATGGATCAGAGCCACAATTTAGAATCTCAACAGGGCTGCACAAGGTAAATGGTTGTATTTTCCCCAAACGGGGAGCTTTTGGTTACATTCCACAATTACAGAAAATCTTTCCATTGGAATGTGGCAGATGGAAGATCTAAATGTAAAATCCATGTTTCATTGTAATTTAATCCATTTTGCCTGATTGTTTATCTCAGGAAAAGTTTGTCTCTGAGTTGTTGATGAGTTCCTGTTGTTAGCGGAAAAGGTGCGGGTCCTGGTTCCCTTCCGTCTTGGCTCTCAGGAGTTCTGGAAGGAGAAACATTTATTGAGCCAAACAAAGTGACAGATACTTTACCTACAATATCTTGTATAACCTTCTAAATAATTTTTTGATGGCATTATCACATTTTACATTTAAGAACATGGAGGTTTGGAAAAGTTAGGTAATTTGCCCAAAGTTATAAAGATAGCAAATAGAAGAGTCTGGGTTGGAAACCAAGCCTGCCTGACCCCAGAATGCAGATTTTTCCCATCCTTTTGCTATACGCAGCAGGAAAGTTTATAAGGGTCTCCCGCAGTGTCCTTTGCTGTAGCTGATGGGTGCCCCAAACAAAGCCCAGATAACTGATTTTTAAGATTTCATGCTCACAATCTGGACAGCATGAGAGGAAAGGTCTCTAGCACAGAGCATGGCTGGGAAAGGTGGAGACAAGGATACCTTCTGATACCACACATTTAGGGAGGGTCCCCAGGCTTTTCACTGCCCCCCCAACCCCCCCACCCCCCGGTCTCGCCTGTACAATCCCTTCCTTTGCTCACTCCATCGCTACTACTGGGCTATGTGTGGCTCTCTCCAATACTGCAGTCTTCAGTTCTTTTCCCTTTTTCTGTGGCTTGGTTCATTAGACCCTACCATATCCCCTTTCTGGTGCATATTACTTGGTGGGGTTGTTTTAGACTAGAAATTTGGGGGAACCCAGGAATACAGGATTGTTGGCTGCAGGAATGCCAGTGGACTTATAAAATGAGAATGTCTAACTTATGTTACTTATTATGTCTGATCAGTTAAGGACTAAGGACTCTTTTGTATCAATAAGTGATGATAAGATCTAGAAATTAGTGTATCTGAAAGCAGGGTTCACACAACATTGCTCAAGTTCTTACATAAATATACAAACTTGTGCACAGCTGTTTTGGAAAGTAATCTTCCTTCTCACATCAGCGGATGTGAGAATGTACAGCACGGTGCAGGTGGGTCTCACAGGCTTCAGTGGTTGGTGTGGGGTTGACAGAGATGCTGGCTTAGCCAACACATTTGATTAAATAAGACCTTGGAGTAAAGGAAGCTTTCATCAAGGATGGGGAAGGGAGGCAGTTGAGGGAGCTGTGCATGGCTGGAAATGTAACCTCATTTAAGATGGAAAAACAATGCCTAATTAAACCACCACAATTTTGTATCTCATTGGCAGACTGATGGGAGAGAGAGGGTAAGGGAGGAAAGATTGCTGTGATTTGTTTAGGTGCCTGGAAAATTTGGAACAGGAAAAACCAAACCACCTGTGAAGAGAATGCCCTGCTTGTTCTGGCTGAACCCTTGAACAAGATGTTGGCAGGGAATCCAGGTAGACAGAACATGTGGGTGGACCATTTGAGGGATTGTAGGGGCTGGAGGGTAAGCTCTGTTGTTGCTCATGGCAGTGTGTTTCCTGTGTCTCTCCCTGTTAATGCAGATGGTACACAGAGGGGTTCGTGCCGACTCTTTGCAGCCTTTGTGCAGGCAAAGAGATGTTTTTTTCTGCACACATCTATTCTCTGCATGGGATAAGGTGCCTCAAGCAAAGTCAGAAAGACATTGGTTATCTAAGCTTTGACAGGCTCAATAGGTTTAGATGGGAAATGGGACACTCCACTCTGTGAGACTTTTTAAAATCTTTCTCTATATAAAATTCTTATTTTCTTCAAAGCAGAATAATTTTTAGGCCTGCTTTAACTCCTTGGAACCCTAGAATCCATTGGGAGCTAAATGAAATAATGCACCCCAACTACCTTTGACCTATTTCCTGGCTTTTTTTTTTCAGGTTTGTGGAGGGAGATTGACTTGTCTGAATTCCCAGAATGTTATAGCTTACAACATCAGATTGCTAAGTATGGCAGCTGTTATGGGCTGAATTGTGTCCTCTTCAAATGCAAACATTGAAGTCCTAATCCCTGATATCTTAGACTGTGACAGTATTTGGAGATAGGGTCTTCAAAGATGTGATTAAGTTAAAATGAAGTCATTAGGGTGGGCCTTAATTCAATCTGACTGTTGTCCTTGTAAAATGATGAGATTTGGTCACATGAAAGGTCACTGGGAATGTGTGTGCAGAGGAAAGACCATGTTGGGACACAGCAAGAAGGGGGCCATCATGCGAGCCATGGAGAGGCCTCAGGAGAAGTCAAACTAGCTGACAATTTGACTTTGGAGTCCTACCCCTAGTACTATAATGAAATACATTTCTGTTGTTTAAGCCATCCAGTCTGTGATACTTTGCTGTGGCAGCCTTAACAAATAGCTTATATTGATTCTTTCCCACCTTTAAAGAGGAGTCATGTCCTTATAAGCTGTTGGCCAAATTCCATTTTAACGCCTTGACTAACCAATTTTGTTCATTCCTGTTACCTTGGTGAACTAAAGCAGCTAGTTAAATTATTTTTCAGTTTACTGATATTTTGAGTTAGCAAAACATTTAAGCCCTGAGTAGCTCATTTTGTTAGAGCATTGTCCTGGTTTACCAAGACTGTGGGTTTGATCCCCAGTCAGCTAACATGCAAGAATAACCAATGAGTGTGTAAATTATGTGGAACAACAAATTATTTCCCTCTCTCCTTCCCTTCCTCTCTCTCGCTCTCAAATCAATAAAAAAGAAAATGTCTCATTGTAGAAAATTTCAAACATACAAAAGAAGATAGAACATTGTAACTGTCAAAAATTCAGAAATAACAGAAACAATTAGTAACTGTTTATTGTGCATACACCAAAGAGACAGTTTGCAAGGAGCACTTCAGCCAAAACATGGAATGAGGCTCAGGGGTATATTGGTGAGAAAGCAGTGACTATTTATTCTTCACAGCGATTGCTTATAACATTAGCATTTTCAGTGGTTACCTCATATCAACCTTGGAAACAGTTCAGTTTTGCTTATGATTTTCAGAGGCATAAGCAAGAAATGACCCAGGTCAAGTTAATCTCATAAAATAAGCTAAATTAAGCTTTGTATGACTGAACTGGTTTTGTCTGCTCAGGAAATTTTCAAGGTTGGTCTCCATTTTTTATTTTAACATCATGAATCCTCTGTGTTCACTACTCAGCCCCAACAACCCACACATCACAGCCAATCTGCTCCATCTACCCATGCATCCCTCCTCCTCAGATCACCCTAAAGCAAATCCCAAACATGATACCTCCTCATCAGCAGACATCTCAGTATGTATCTACGAAAGACAAGAACTTTAAAAAAATACTATTATCAACAGCTAACATTTTAAAAACAATTCTGCAATACGAGAAACATCTAGTTAGTATTTAAAATGTATTTCAATTGTCTCATAAATGTAATCATTAAAGAAGAGTTCATTTCTTTGAACCAGCATCCACATAAGACCCACACATTGCAATTTGTACATGTATCTTTTTAAAAAATACATTTTATTGATTATGCTATTAAATTATAGAGTTCCCATTTTTTTCTCCCCTTTATTCCCCTCTGCCCTGAACACCACCTACCACCATCATTCCCCCACCTTAGTTCATGTCCATGGGTTGTACATACAAATTCTTTGGCTTCTCAATTTCCCATACTATTCTTAACCTCCCCCTATCTATTTTATGCCTACCAATTATGCTTCTTATCCCTGTACCTATTCCCCCATTCTCTACCTTCAGCCTCCCTGCTGATAACCCTCCATGTGATCTCTATTTCCATGAATCTGTTCCTGTTCTAGTTGTTTGCTTAGTTCATTTTTGTTTTTGTTTTTTTTTAGGTTCAGCTGTTGAAAGTTGTGTTTGTTGTCATTTTATTGTTCATAGTTTTTGATGTTCTTCTTTTTCTTAGATAAGTCCCTTTAACATTTCATATAAGAAGGGTGTGGTGATGATGAACTCCTTTAACTTGACCTTATCTGAGAAGCACTTTATCTGCCCTTTTATTCTAAATGAAAGCTTTTCTGGAGAGAGTAATCTTGGATGTAGATCCTTGCCTTTCATGATGTGGAATACTTCTTTCCAGCCCCTTCTTGCCTACAGGCTTCTTTTGAGAAATCAGCCGACCATCTTATGGGAACTCCTTTGTAGGTAACTCTCTCCTTTTCTCTTCCTGTTTTTAAGATTCTCTCCTTATCTTTAATCTTGGGTAATGTAATTATGATGTGCTTTGATGTGTGCTTCTTCGGGTCCAACTTTTTTGGGACTCTCTGTCCTTCCTGGACTTTCTGGAAGTCTATTTCCTTTGCCAGACTGGGGAAGTTCTCCTTCATTATGTTTTCAAATAAGTTTTCCATTTCTTGCTCTTCCTCTTCTCCTTCTGGCACCCCTATGATTCGGGCGTTGGAACATTTAAAGTTGTCCTGGAAGTTCATAAGCCTCTCCTCATTTTTTTTGGATTCTTGTTTCTTCATTCTGTTCTGTTTGAATGATTATTTCTTCCTTCTGCTCCAAACTGTTGATTTAAATCCCAGTTCCCTTCCCTTCACTGTTGGTTCCCTGTACATTTCTCTGTATTTCACTTTTCATAGCCTTCACTTCTTCCTCTATTTTGTGACGGTACTCAACCATTTCTGTGAGCATCCTGATTACCAGTATTTTGAACTCTGCATCTGATAGGTTGGCTATCTCTTCATCACTTAGTTGTATTTTTTCAGGAGCTTTCATCTGTTCTTTCATTTGGGCCATATTTTTTTTTCTTGGTGTGACTGTTAGGTAGTAAGGGGAGGAGCCTTAGCTATTCACCAGGGTGGGGCAACCCACAGGGCTTTGCTGTGACACTGTCTGTGGGGGAGGGGTCCAAGAGGGAACAATGTTGCTTCCTCACCTCTCGGCTATCTTTCAGTTACTTCCTCTGCTACCCAAAAGCAAATTGGGCCCTTATGGTGCTGATTCCTGGGTGGGTGGGTTTGTGTAAGTTCTAGGACCTTGTGGGTTTCTCCAGTAAACTCTCCTGTGATGCTGGGAGTTTCTCCTGCTGCTTCAACCCCCACAGATTTTTTAGTCTGAGGTTTTAAGGCTTTATTTCCCTGCACTGGAACCCTGGGTTGCGAGGCCTGTCTCACTCACCAGTTGTTCCTCCCTGTTTATCTGCACACAAGTCTGGGACCACCTGCTCCGCCAACTGCTGCCTTGCCTGCCCTGGTCCTCCAGCTACTGCTGGGCCAGGAGTCTTCTCTGCCCTGGCTGCCCGTTTCTGCCCCTCTACCAGTATGGATGACTACCAGTAGGAGAGGCAGAAGTGTCTTCCTTAACACCTTGGTTATTGTACTTTGATACAGTTAGATTTTCTGGCACTTCCGGTTATTTATTTATTTTTTAATTTGTTGTTATCTTTCTTTTGGTTGTGCAAGGAAGCAAAGTTTATCCAACTGTGCCTCCATCTTAGCCAGAAAACCTGTAGATATATCTTTTAATTCATTTTTAACCTAGAGGTTTTCTCTTTAATCTTTTTCTTCCTTTAATTTATTGGTTGAAAAAACCTGAACTGTTTCTCCTACAGAGTTTCCCATGGTCTGTATTTTGCTGGTTGTATCTTTAAGGTGTTAAATATCTTGTCTGTTTCCATTATTTCTTGTAAATTTTGTAGATATATCTAGAGGTTTGATCAGATTCATTTTCACTTTTTTTTTCTTTTTGACAAGACTACTTTATAGAGGTGTTCTTTCATTAGAATGCACTTAATGTTTAATTTTTCCTTTTTTAATGTTAACAGCTACGGGTGATTGATACTTAGACAATTAATTAATTCGGGATTGCAAAGTGGTAATGTTCCAATCTTATCTGTTCTTTTTTACTAATTAACTAGAATATTTCTATAACAAGAAACATCTCTTCATCTACTATTTGGTACTCAGTGGTCAAGAAGTTATTATAAGAAGGGCAGGATAAATGCTTGATTCTTTTCCAATCAAGTTTCCCAATAATAAAGCGATACCCTAGTATCCCCAGCAGATAACCTATTTAAATAATTATTAGGAATTTATGATTTTAAACACATTTGATATGTTTCAATCCATTGTAATTATTATTCTTATTGATGTTGAAATTGACCCATCTTTAGACTGTGAGTCATTTCAAATTGGATCCTGAGTTCTTCGGACAAGACCCTAGTAATCTTTGGTAGCTTCTGTTCTATCTAGTAGGCCAAGAGATCCCAGGCTCATCTTTGCTTTTTTCCTGCCCTGGATCTGGATTCTTTGTGGTACTGGGTTGATCATTGTTTTTAGGGCTCTAGGGGTGTTTAGTATTCCCTCTCCAAGACATCAGTGACAGAAATTTGTATTATGTATCCAGGCATTCTGAAGGTCATGTGGGCCACATCCTGAAGTTCTGAGAACCCTGTTTCTGTGGTAGAGTTAGGGCTGGTGCTAGATGTTCTCTTTCATCTGTTATTCCAGAAACAATACTGTTGAAAAAGAGTGACTCTAGTTACTTGGGTGATCATCAACACAATTAATTTACCCTTACATCTAGTGTACTTCATTTCTTTCAGAGAATTATTTGGTGATTCATAGGCTGTTTAATCTAGCACAATATATGTGATCAACTGGGAATAGTTTTATCATCATAGCTTAGACAATTGGGTCTAATGATTTTTCCAACCGTATTGCTATAGACATTTGGGTTATAGTGGTTAAGATGTATGTTTCCTATTTCAGAGGTTCACTCTGTAGTGGGGAGACGAGTATTAATGACAATTGCAGTGCAAAATGGGACACATTTATGTGCATGTGCACACAGAAATGTCAGATCACTTAGGAACGTGAACCCCAACACTGCCTTGGGCCGGGCCAGGGGAGTTTGCCAAGGGAATAACAGATCTGCTGTGTCTTAAAGGTTAATCAAGAGTTTTCCAGTTTGATTCTTTCCCTTCCCTCCTTGTTTGGAATATGCTATGAGTTCATAATTTGGAGCTGAGGCAGCCATTTTGTGGCCATGAGGTCAGAAATGCCTGCTGAGGATCACAGACAGTGAGGAAGGAGTAAGCCATCTAATCACACCCTTTTTGTGAAAAATGAAATGTGTTTATTGTTAATCCACTGTCTTTCAAGGATTCAATTACTAGCACACAGAGGTAGCTTAACAATTCAGTGTGGAAACCATATTGTTGATTACTGGATTTGCTAAATATGTTGTATGTGTGGCATCCAGATAGAGACCAAATCTGGGTTAAAATATATAGGGCCTCTTTTACCTAAGGCTTTTTTTCTTGAAGGGTATTTCTCTTGCATATGAAGTGAAGTAATTTCATGTCAAATTTGTAGATATCTCATTCTTCCCCTGAAGAACATTTTATTTCCTGAAGCTGAAAACTTCCAACATGTCAAGATCTTTCTGGGACAAACAGTTTTTGGAGTTTCTCAAGTAGAAAGCGATAGGAATGTTGTCATTCTATATTGTATCACTTCGAAGAGTGAAAAACTCTAAGATTTAGAAATGACTTGAAATTTTCAATGAATATTGCCAGCACTTTGCAACTATTTCCCAGAAAATAAAATCTTTTCTTTCCTTTTTTTTTGGTGCTTTAGCCATAGTGATGTTGGAGTTCTAGTGGATAGTTTGTGCAGAGTTGAATACTACTCCCCAGCTTTGCCAGCTACTGAAGATGTGGGTAGATTACAGGTGTGAGGTAAAATTGTAAAAACAAAATGAACAAACTGGTAAAAAAAAAGTATACAAAATAAATAAGCAATGCGTATTGTTTTTCTAATACTGAGCATTTAATATATATAAGGTACTTTTCTAAGCTCTTTATAAGTGTTGAGCCTCAGAACATTGTAAGTGTAATTCTCACAGAACTATGAATTTTTACTAGCCCTATTTTATAGATGAGGAAACGTGAATCATAGAGAGTTTGGGTAACATTCCTCAGTTGCCCAGCTTTTGGTGGAACAGCTGGAATTCAAACCCATGCAGTATAGCTCAAGAGGCCATGTTCTCAACCTCTATATACTTGGGCCTCCCAAAATGAATTTATATGTACAAGTATCCGCATTTGCAATACAGTCCATGGTATGGTTTTCAGAAAGGCTATGGGGGAGACTGGTTTTTCTTGAACTCCCCAAGCCCTTTCAGTTTGTTATGGCATCACTTTATTAATAACTGTCTTCACACTTGGGCCCTCTTTCTTGGGCTGTGCAGTGGCACAGCTGTGTAAGCAGAGCAATTAGACTTTAACAAAGAGGTGTTAATTATTTATGGATGCAATAGGAAAAGAAGATTTTGGAAGTTATTGTTGTGGTTGCTGAAGGCAGGATGAGAGTGGTGGCATACACTTGTGATGCTTTTATCTGGTATTCGTAAGCTTGGTATACTGTCAGTTACAATTGACTGCAAATTCTCTATACAATCTCATTTTGCCACAATTTTCAGACATTTCTTTGCTATATACACAGGATGAGCTACTTTTCACAGCTCAGTGAAAGCAATGAGAACTTGACCATCCTTCAGGATGATGGGAAAATCTTGCATCAGGTTTCTCTGGAGTGAATTTTGTATGCATATGGAAAGGTTTTTATTTGTTTGTTAAATAATGATGGGGATGATACAGATTATATTGAAATTTAAAGATCAAGTCAACCGTTTCTTATGCAAAGTTAATATTCTCTTGTTATGCAGGAGCTCAAAACTAGGGAGCTGTTTAAGTGTTCATGATATTCTGGAAAAAAGCCACCCAGAGGACTAGCCGATATTAACATGCTGTTTATTTCTCACTTATAGGGGAGGGCACCAATGGCGGCAGCAGGTTGGTGCAAGAGAGACCGTACCTCCTCCTGTCTGAGGCTCATTATAAGGGATCCCAGACAAAAGAGGCACATGTTCTATGGGTGACTCTAAACTACAATACCTCAGTGTGTACGTGCAGAAAGAAAAGGCCAAGAAGCAATCATAGGACAAGGAGCTGCTTCTGAAAGGAGATAAGGAGGGAGTTACAATCCATTCCCAAACAGGTGGTGGGACAGCCATGTCAGCACTGACCCCACTTCTCTTCTACCTGTATTTATCAGAGATACACTGTATGTGATATATTCAAAGAATGGAGAAAAACTTGGAGTAATTCATTCTTAACATTGGTGGTTATTCTGAGATTGTTTTTTAAAGAAGGGGTAATTATACTTCAGGCCACTTGTAGCATTCAGATTAACTGTGTGTGTTAAAAAAAGGTGCAACCTCTGAGGTCACAAATTACATGAAGGTCCTTGTTTAGTAGAATCATTAGAAAAAAAGGTGGCACTTCCCATCAGCCATGACACAAGGTTTGCCACAGAGCGAGGGCTGGATTTCCAAGCACATCCAAACCACCTGGGCTACATGCCTTTGTTGAAGATAGGACCATACCTGATGGCCCTGGTAATCCTGCAGACAACTCAATAAGATTACAACAGGGCATGGTTTTGTTTATACTGAAACAGTTATATGATTTCACACTGAGATAACATTACAGGTACTACAAGTCTTCAAGAAAGTGGGCACCTTTTGGTGCAGGCATGCCTTACACAATAAATACTAGTTGGTGATAAAAAAAGAAGGAAATCTCACCCTTTGCAATAGCATGAATAGACCCAGAGAGCATTATGCTAAGTGAAATAAGTTAGAGAAAGACAAGTACCATATGACTTCACTCATATGTGAAATCTAATGAACAAAATAAACTAACAAATAAAATAGAAGCAGACTCAGAGAACAGACGGACAGCTGTCAGAAGGGAAGGGGGTTGAGGGTCTAGGTGAAAAGGTGAAGGGATTAAGTAAAAAACAAAACAAAACAAAACACCCTCATAGACAGAGACAACAGCATGGTGATTACCAGAAGGAAAGGGTTTGGGGGATATAGAAGGGGCTAAATGAGAGATAAAATGGTGATGGAAAGAGACTTGACTTGGGGTGGTAAACACACAATACAATGTACAGTTGATGTATTATAAAATTATATACCTGAAACTTATCTAATTTTATTAACCAATGGCACTCAATAGATGCATTTTAAAAAAAGAGACTTCATTCTTTAAAGCACAAGAATAACAGTGTCTAATTTCTTAGATTTGTCTTAAGACTTTCTCTTTATAAATAATATTCATGTTTTTAAAATAGTTCAGGTAATCCTCAAGTAGCTCTTGTATGTAAAGAATTGTACTAGATGTGGAAAGTTGGGGGCAGATGGGAATTCATGAACTTTGTATCATAAATTTCCCTAATTGTTCACCATCATTCAAGATGCCTTGGTATTCCAATAAATTTTATAAAATTAAAAAATGTTTATCTTTCTAATAGCTCTTAAAATTACTTGGGATATCATAAATCATTGTTAGCGGGAAGGATATTGATACTAAAATATTCTCAGTATAGCAAAAGCTTTCTGCTAGACTTCTTACTCCATGAAACTTCAGTAGGGCAAAATTTTCCTACATCCAAGATACACACACACACAAACACACACACACACACACACACACACACACACACACACACACACATATATACACAAAACATATATATATATATATATATATATATATATATTAAGATGTCATAACTAAGTGGTAAGTTTTTTTCATTTTATTGCACTTTATTGCATTTCACAGATGTTGCATTAAATTAAAAAAAATTTTAAATTACCGTCAACATATAGTATTAGTTTCAGTTGCACAACATAGTGATTTGCCATTTATATAACTTATGAAGTGATCACCCTGATAAGTATAGTAGAATAGTAAACTTTTTCATATATTTTGGCACAAGTCCTTTATCAGAATGTGTTCTGCAGACATTGGCTTCCAGTCTGTGCCTTGTTTTGCATTGTCTTCTTCCCTTTTCAATCTAAGTAATGGCTTGTTACAAATAAAAGCTGAAAAGCATTTGCAAAATATTGATTTCATTTACATTTTTTTGTTATGGAAATGTAAACATACCTATGAATTTAGGGAGAATACAGTAAAATTCACCCTTAGATGTACAGTTTGATGAGTTTTAACAGTCATATAATGTATTTAAAATATGGAATATTTCCATCA
Source organism: Phyllostomus hastatus (assembly GCF_019186645.2). Lineage (NCBI taxonomy): Eukaryota > Metazoa > Chordata > Mammalia > Chiroptera > Phyllostomidae > Phyllostomus > Phyllostomus hastatus. The sequence continues at coordinate 50,200,506 of NW_025333872.1, forward strand.
TTCTTAAAAGTTTCTTTGTGCCTTTTTGTAGTCAGTCCTCTTCCAATACACCCTGGGCTCTGGCAACTGATCTCTGTCCTGTGATTTTGCTTTTTCAAGGATGTTACATATGAGGCCTGTCCAGAAAGTATCCAGCCATGTAATAAAAATAAGGACATTTATTGAAGAAGATAGGAGATACATGAAACATTGTACATAGGACAATGGTGCCTCAGTTCCTTTCAAAGTAGGCACATGGGGACCTCACTCAGTTCTCCCAGTCACCATCAACTGCCCCATTGTATTTTCCTGAATCTCATCGATGGTCTGAAATCTCCTCTCTTTCAAAGGTGATTTTAGTTTTGGGAAAAGCCAGAAGTCTCAGGGCACCAAATATGGGCTGTAGGGGGACTGAGTCATCTGGATGATTTGATGTTTCACTAAAGAACTCTGCATGAGCATGACACATGAGCAGGCACATTGTTGTAACGAAGGTGCCAGTCACCAGTTGCCAATAACTTTGGCCTTCTGAATTGTCTGAATAGTTTCCGCAGAGGAATGTTCTAGCTTAAGGCAAAATTTGATGTAGTTTTGTTGCTCTACTTGCTTAGTCATTTTGAGTATGATGGCCACACAGTACACATGCTCATTCAGTGGTGTCTAATGCCCCCACTGACTAGTACAGTGACATTGTAATTATTCACGCACGCTCATTCCAGCCCACTCTTCTTGGCTTCCAGGTTACATAGATGTCACACAAACTGTTATTATATTATCAATGGCTAGACTTTTTCTGGACAGGCCTCGTAAATAGGGTTAAATGTTTTGAGCCTGGCTTTGTTCATTTAACATAATACTTTTGAGAATCACTCATGTATCAGAAGTTAATTATTAATTTTGAGAAGTATTTTATTTCATGGATATAGTACAATTTATTTATCCATTAGGTAGTTGATAGACATTTGGATTATTTCCAGGTTTTGGCAGTTATGAAGCTCCTATAGAAATTTGCATATGGTGCTTCTGTGAATGTATGTTTTTATTTATCTTAGGTACATATTTTGGATTCATATTGTTATTGGGTCATATGGTAAGTGTATATTTAACTTTATCAAAATATTTTCTAAAGTGGTTGTATGATTTTGTATTTCCACCAAAAGTGTGTGAGTGTTCTAGTTCTTTAACATTCTTGTCAGTACTTGGTGTCCTTATTTTTATGTTACTTTATTTAAATTTTTTAAATTTATTGATTTTAGAGAGAGAGGGAGGGAGAGACAAAGAGAGAGAGAGAAACATTGATTTGTTGTTCTATTCGTTGAACATATTTTTCTTTTTATCTTTTTAAAAAATTTTTAATCCTCACCAGAGGATATATTTATTAATTTTAAACAAAGGAAGGGAGAGAAAGAAGGAGAAATATCCATATGAGACAGAAACATTGATCTGTTGCCTCCGGTATGTGCCCCAACCAGGGATCAAACCTACAACATAAGCAATGTGTCCTGACTGGGGATCAAACCCGCAACATTTTGGTGTATGGAATGATGCTCCAACCAAATGAGCCACCTGGCCAGAGCTATCTTTTGTTTTCAGCAGTTTGATTATGATGGATCTAGGGGTGTGTGTGAGTGTAGTTGTTATTCATTGTGTCTGAAGTTCTCTGGGTTTATTGTATTGGCCATTTGTTTTAATTATTTTTGGAAAAATTTGGCCATTCTATTTAAAGAAATTTTTATTTTGAAATAATTTTAGACTCACAAGGAGTTGCAAAATATTGGTGCTTTTCCACATATCAGTCACACAGCTTCCTCCAATGATAGCATCCTGAATAGTCAGTACTATGAAAACCAGGAAATTGACATTAGTGTAATACTCTTAAATAAGCTACAGATTTTATTTGGATTCTGATAGTTTAACATTTTTTGATGTATATTTCTAAGACATTTAATGACATATGTAGATTTGTGTAATCGACATTACAATCAGGATATGGAACTATTTCATCACCAAATAGAAAATCCATCATGCTACCCTTTCAGTCATTATCTTCTCACATATTTTTTCTTCCCTATTTTTTCTCTTCTCCTTTTGTGATCCTCAGTAACACATGTCAGAGCATTTAATATTGTCCCACAGTATTTTGTTGCTTCTTTCTCTCTCTCCAGTTTGAATAATTTCTATTACTCTATATTTCAGTTCACCAATTCTTTTGTTCCTTTAGCTGTTTGGTTTGGTGATTAGTTTTTTTAAAAATATATTTTATTGATTATGCTATTACAGTTGTCCCATTTTCCCCCCTTCACTCCCCTCCACCCTGTACACCCTCTCCCACCCATATCCCCCCTTTTAGTTCAATTCCATGTGTCATACTTATGAGTTCTTTAGCTTCTACATTTCCCATACTATTCTTGCCCTCCCCCTATCTATTTTTAACCTACATTCTATGCTACTTATTCTCTGTACCTTTTCCCCCCTCTCCTCCTCCCACTCCCCTGTTGCTAACCCACCATGTGATCTCCATTTCTGTGGTTCTGTTCCTGTTCTAGTTGTTTGCTTAGTTTCTTTTGGTGATTAGTTTATTAAAGAGTATTTTTTTATCTTGGATGCCATGTTTTTATTTCTATCCTTCCCATTTGATTTTTTCTTATTGCTTTCACCTGTCTGCTAAAATTTCCATCTCTTTATGCATGTGTTCACTTTTTCCACTAGAGCCTTTAACATATTATTTATTATTATTTGGAAGTATTTCAACATCGGGATCATCCTTGAGTCTGGTGCTGTTGATTGCTTTGTTTCTGACAATACATGGTTTTTCCTTGATTTTATATTTGTTTTGGTGTATGATTGCTAGACATTGTGTATGAACATGCATTTACGCTAGTAAATGGCATTTTGCCAAAAAGTGGACACGTCTATTCTGTCATGCTGTTAGTATGGGGTTGAATTACTCTAGTCTGGAGTTGAGATGGGTTTGGGTTTTGTTGTGGCTATATTCTCCTTCAGTGTACCACAAGCTTAAATTCCTCCAGTGTTTGGCAGCTGCTTCTTTGTGCCCAGATTGGGGACTGGTTCGTTTTTTTTTTTTTTTAATCAGTGTTTCTTCTTTATTCTTTAGCTTTCTACCACTCTGCATCACAGAGGGAACTTTCTCCCAGGTTCTGCCCCTTCCTTACGTGTAGACTGATGTTGTTGTTACTTAGTGTCATACTTGTGCTGGGGTCACTGGAGTGTTCTCTGTTGTCCTAGCCTAGCCTTAGTCTTAGCAGGCTCTGTGTGCTCGGCCATAGAGTTGGTGTTTTCCCATGTTCATGGCCTTCCTCCCATAGGAGGAAGCCAAACTCTGCCTCTATCTCTTGTCTTGGATGAAAGGCAGTTTCTTGGAGAGCATCTCCTTTAAACCTGCCCCACTGAGCAGGGCTGTCTCATTTCCTACCCCAACCTTATGCTTTCTTATAATCAGCTGGTAGAAGCCTGTTGAAAAAATCTTATGAATAATGACAAATTTCAATTGTATCTGGACCTGCTCCCCATACCACATTGTCATGCTAGCTCCCACTTGGCCATTATAAATAAATACTTCATTTTATTTTAAAATTGATTTTATTTATTTATTTTTTAAATGGAATTTATTGGGGTGACATTGCTTTGCAAAACCATACAGGTTCAGGTATACAGCTCAGTAAAACATCATCCGCATGCTACATCATGCACCCATTGCCCCACACAAAGTCTCTTTCCATCCCCATTTCCCTTCCTTTGCCCACCTCTACCTATCCCTACCACCTATTCCCTCTGGCTATCACCACACTCTTGTCTGTGTCTATGTGTTATGCATATATGTTTTTTGGTAATCTCTTCATCTTCTTTCATCTAGCCCCTCCACTCACCTCCCTTCTGACAGCTGTCAGTCTGTTCCATGTCTCCATGCTTGTTTCTATTTTGCTCCTCAGTCCATAAATAAACATTTTAGCTGACTTCTTCTTATGACTACCTCTGTGGCAGCCATTTCTCACTGCTATGTTCTGCTGAAGGTGAAAGGGTACATATTCTATTTTTTTTTGTTGGTTTTGTTCTTCTTTGGAATTCAGTTTACTTTGCTTGTTTGCAACTTGAGCTCTCTACTGGGGGAATAAAACATGATTTCATAGATAATTCATTTTTTTGTTCATCAGTGTGGGAGTGACCTTGTCTTGTGTTTCTACATTCTAAACATTGAAGTAAAGCTCCTCAGCATTTATTTTTAATGCTTCACTCATCCAGAAAATATTATTGAGTCTATATTGTGAGCCAGAAACTGGGAATATAAGGGCAAATAAGAAATAAGTGAATATAATTTGGAGATAAAGTTGGCAGGACTTGATGTTTGGATGTTAAAACCGAAGGTGAGGGAAAGTGAGGTGCTAATAATAACATGAGAAGAGAGAAAGAGAGTCAGTAAAAAGTGAGAAAGCTGTGGGCCAGTGGACTGGTCTGCGTGTGGCAGGAGGGTTATAAAAAGGGCTCAGAAACAAAACGAGCTGGGAACAACTAGTTGTAATCCAAGAGGGTGATATTTGCTTTGCATGGACACTTTTGGAGGGTGTGCAGTTTCTGGTACTGACAATGTGTGGAGAGTAGTTGTGTGAGTGGTTGGCTGTGGTGCTGAGGAGGGAACGATCACTAGGGTGCGGAAGGTGAGAAACTGAGAAGCCAGGGTGTTTATGGTTCACCCAAGTGGATGCTGAAGTCACTGATGACACAGGAAGAGAGGAGAAGAGAGGAAGGCTGTAAGCCTGGAGTTAATATCTTTTCTAAACCAGAGAATTGAATGAAAGGTCAACAGACATATGCAGAACTGAATGCTTTGGGTGTCGGAGAAGAAGGAGTTTGCAAGGGCAGGGAAGGAATGGCCTGAAACGACATTTAGAAACAAGGAGAATCCTTCCCCATCTCTGGTGCTGGGGTTTGTAGAGTCTTGAAGAACAACAACTGCACACTTGGCCGGGCTGCCGGGGAGGCAGCATCCTCAAAGACAGGCAGGTTTCAGTTAAGGCAAAAAGGTGAAGGGAAAGATTTTGAGAAAGGGTTGGGAAGTCAGAGAAATCTAAGTTTTTGTGTCACAGATAAGTCTATTGCTTAGATGAGAGGTGGGTATTAATAGTACTTAAAGCATTACAAATGCTAATTGTGTGGATTAAAACAGAGCCCAGGATTCCATCCATGTCTCTGACATCTTTGGCTTGGGTGGTGGTGGGGCGAGTCAGGTGAGAGGCAGAGAGCCAGTCCTGGACACAGTGCTGTTTCTCCTGAAGCAACAACATTTTGTGCAGGCGCCATTGTGAGCGTTTCTGCACTAAGCCTTCAGCGCATGCCACCTGATGTCGAGACATGCATCCAACAGCACGGCGGTGACTTGGACTCCAGGTTTTACTCGGCTGCAAGAACCAGGTTGCTAATTAGGCCCAATTGTGAGGGTAGTTTTTGTGCTTTGGACACCTGTCCACTAGGAACTGGACTGAGACCACCAACTCATTCCCACAGGTCACGGAACAGCTGTCAGATGGTATAATTTGGTCGAGTTCATTTGGAGCTGCTTGCAGAAGCTCTCTTAAGCATTATGCTCTACATAATGTGCATGATTAATGCTTGTTTATTTGGACAATCCTGTGTTGTAACTAAAGTGGTGGCCTATTTTATGCCAGTCATAATATACCATTCCATTCAGGGGACGGAGTTCTATTGAGGATATGAAGTAGAGTGATAATGTTCAATCTATTTACTAGGGAACCAACTCATTGCAACCATTCTGCAAGCTGCTTGCTCCATTTGAGTGATGATTCTGTGCTTAACTCTTCCGAGGAAGGAATCTGGGCTCATTTTCATTCTGAAGGGTAGGTGGTAAACATATCTGAAAGCAGTGGTCATTTTGACAGCAGGGATGTCTTGCTCTGCCTTCTGCAGCAAGAAGAATGTAGTATGCTTTCTGTCCTTAAAAGGAGGTCTTCCAGCTTTGATAACTTAGGGATGTATTGTTAGCCAAGCATAGACTGTTGTAGTGTTAAAAACCTTTGCCTTGTCCACTTCTGAAACTGTCCCCTGTCATTCCCCTTCTTTCCAGACCTACACATGCAAGTCCCCCCCCCCCCTACCCCCCCCAAACAAGAAAGAGCACTGAACTGGAAATTGTGATTCAAGTTTGGTGTCTACCTTTAATTGGGTGTGACTTTTGACAGGTTACTTGGTCACTTAAGCTCTTTGTTTTATCTTTTGCAAAATGTTGGAGCTGGTGAGGTGGTATTTTAGGTCCCATTCGGCTGCTCTGTGATTGTATTTACTTATTTGTATTTGGTTGGTGATTGTGTTACATAGCAGCAGCTTTCTGGAAGTTGGTTCTGACTCAGTCCTTCCTATGTTTTGTTTCATTAGGCTACTTCCTGGGTGCCAGCCGGTCCTCACTGCCTCCAGCTAATGCTAGTTCGGAGGGAACAAGTGCATTGATGTTACTTGCAGATATTTTGTTTATCCTAAACATACTTTAGGCAAAAATATGTTTTTGGCCTATTTTGTCTTCATATTCTGTGCCTTTTCCTTCCTATGAGTAAGATCTTCTTTCCTCTTTTAATTTTCTGCTTTCCTCTCTTCTCATTCAAGTCACTGATACTGGTTAATTAGATCATAGTGAGAATCTGAATCAGTGTGTTTCTTATCCTGGGGATCTTTATCTACATATACAAATGTTATACACACACAGCTGCAAGTTATTGAATGTTGACCACATGCTTAATCACTGTACTGGCTACTTCCATTTGCCACCTCACTTAGCGGGTATAACACTCTTGGGAAGGAGATGCTGTTACCCTCATTTTCTAAAGGTAGAAACTGAAATTTATAGTTTAATCAGAAGCCAGTTCTGCCTGACTGTGTAGGATGTTGATGGTGGACAGAAAGAGCTTGTCCCTATTAAAGGACTTTCAGTAGGCAGTGCTGGGGTTTCTGGAAGTCCTGATGTTAACCCTATAAGTCATTTGGTTTATGAATCTTTCACAGCCTATAACCTTGCAAATCCCCTTAAAAACTTCAAATTTTTTTCTTATTTTTCATGCATATGCTACAGAAATGATTTTATGTAAATATGTTTTAATTTAGAAGAATGTTATTTAAGATAAGATTATTTAAAATTCAATCCTAGTGACTTTATTTCTGTAAAGGAAAAACTTGACCTTCTTGTTCTTTTAATGTAGTACCTGTGGATACATTTACTTTAAATTAATTATGTAACCAAAATAAGTTATTGAAAAATTGATAAATGATAGACTACTTTTGCCTTAAGTCACCTAATATATGTTCCCTTGGATATAAAAGTATAATTTTATCTTAAAGCATTAAGATACATAAAACTGCTTTTATGACTGTTATACTTCTTGTATTTTTGGACTTAAAATTATTTTTTATAGTTTTTTTCCCCTATGAGATAAAATTAGAGAATTCTTTAGGATGGTTCCTTCAAGCTTTCCAATTCAAAGAGCACATTCATAGTGTGGTTAGTTTTTATTTCCAACAAATGCAAAGACAAATTGATAGTTACTATAATTTATCTTTTTGAAATTAACTTTTAGAAACGTCTTGATGTGCTTTTTGAGAATCATGAAGACATGGTTGCAAATTACTAATTGGGTAAAATCATCTTTGTACAATTTCATTATTTTTATGCTCCTTACATCAACTTGTTGTACTTGATGGCAGTAACTCTCATGCTTCAATTTTAAACAACCGATCTTTATTTGTAAATTAGATGCTATGTGACTAAAGGTGGAAGCATCTAGAACTGCATAATAGTCAAAACCTCAGATTACTAGGACTTTCGCAACAGTATTCACTATCACCTTTGCTCATTTGATGCATACCCACAGGCTCTCAAATCATTGTTTGACTGGAGAAATTATTTAGATTAATGTTTTCGGGTATTGATTTTTTTTGGAATGAATCACATTTTATTGAAAAATTAAAAACATTGTTTATTGAGCAAATATTAGTTTTCCTTTCAATTTACATCTCATAATGAAAGTTTTTATTTAATTAAATTGGCAAAATAGATTATTTCAGAATTTAGTTTCTTTTGCAAATTTAAAGGTAAAGATAATTGTAAAGATTGGAAGTAATTGTGAGGTTATATTTATCAAAATACTTAAGAGACTTCTGTATATGCTATTGATAGAAAACTAATTCACTCCTCCCATGCCCTGATTACTACTGAAATTAATAACAGAAATATAAGAATCAAGTAAGAATCAAGGAGATTTCAGCGAAAAAAAACTATTTTGATACTTCCAAATATCTTACTCTTTTGCAAAAATACCATCTGTTCTATAATAACCACATATATAATTGATTTTATTGGTTTTCTCTGATTAGGTTTCATGGTTTACTTTCTTGAAATTGTTGTGTGGCTGTGTTTTTGAGCATGTTAACTACAAAATGATTGAAATTTGAATAGAGGTGGCTTTCAATGAGCTAAAGTATTGCTATAGTCTTAATCTAGATATTAAATGTTTTCCTTTCAAAAAATTGATGCAAAAACAGTGTGTAACAACCATAAAAATGATAAATCCTTTTTATTCAGAAAGTCTCATCTCTGAAAATCTGTCTGTCTTGATCATTTGGGCTGTTGTAACAAAACACCAGATACTGAGTTGCTTTTAAACAACAGAAATTTCTCACAGTTCCAGAGGCTGGGAAATCTAAGGTCCGGGCTCTGGCAGATTTTGTGTCTGGTGGGGCCTGCTTCCTCACCGACAGACGTTTGTCACTGTACCCTCACACAGTGGAGGGGCAATGAAACTCTCCAGGCCTCCTTATAAGAGCACTTATTCCATCCACGAGGGCTCTGCCTCCACGACCTGGTCACCTCCCCAAAGTCCTGCCTCGCCATTAGTACTCAATGGGTGAATTTTGGGAGGACATATTCAGTCTACAGTACTATCCTAAGCAAATTGTTTGTAATTATCACCTGGTTATTGCTTCATTTGTCTTATAATTTGGAAAAATTATTGTTAAAATAATGGAAAAAATGGAAAAATATTTCTCAAAATATCTTAAGTTAAATTCATAAAACACAATTCATGTGCATGTGAAATATGAAAAAATATGAGAATAATATAAAAAGTCTGGACAGAAGTATATAAATATAATAATAGTGCTATTTGAGTTAAGGAATTATGTAATATATAAATTCTTTCTTTTAACTTTTAAAAAGTAATGTATATCAGAGTTTGAATTATGAATAGATCTGAATTATGCAGATCTTTCTAACATGCAGAAAGATCTGCAAAGTATACTATATAAAATAACAGTTTCCTTCGATCCTCCCCTCTCCCGTTTACTGTCCTGTTCTCTGGATGCTGCTTTGCTTTCGGTATTTACCTCCATATCTGATTATGCTTATATTTTAACTGTTTACTATTTCAGTTTTAAGTATGATATATAGTCTTACCCTGGAGGAATACAAGAATCTGGCCTTTTAATTAAGTGATTGATTGATTTTTGTGAATGGCCCCCCCCTTCAGTCACATACGATTTCCTCTGGCCTCCCGCAGAGTCATTACAAGGTTTTGGGCTGTGTGACGTTCACTGTCTGTACTCTCAGGACCCTGGGAACAAGCCCTTCTCACAGCAGAACCATGACACGTACCACGATTGTGTTTCCTTTTTGGTAATACTCTTTGTTTTTCTTGGAGTTACTCATTGTTCTCTCCTTTCATTTCCTTTACTCTTTGTTTATGTACTCTTCACTAATGTATCCCTAACCTCGTCACCATAACAGGAAAGTTTCTTTCAGTACTTTCAAATGCATCATGTGTTTTCTCTCCCTGAAGACATCTCTCCTTGGGCTTCTGCACTGCTGCAGTTTGGCCCTCAGACCGCGGCACTTCCTTCGCCACCACCTGGCAGATTGGCTCTCAACTTCCTGGAGTGTATGTCTTCCAGTTCCACTCCTTCAGGTTGGAGGAGCACATCTTTCAGTAGCTTCCTTTGCGGGGTGGTGGAATAGAACATTGTAATTACTCTCCCAGTAGATTACGTGGAAGTAACATCATAGATTACTATGTTACCCCTGAGGCTGCATCATAAAAGGCAGTGCAGCTTTCTCCTGGCTCTCTCTCAGGACATGCTCCTTCAGAGGCACCATGTGGAAAGTCTGGCTTCCTTGAAGATGCCGCTCTGGGGAGACAACGTGGAATGTACAGAGACACGAAAATGACTGGCACATCCTAGAGGCTCCAGCTCCCAGCTCCTCCTGTCTTCCAGACCCAGAGACATGTGATTAAGGAATATATGAAGACAAGAGCCTTTGAGATGATTCCAGGAGCTGCCACTCCTTGACTGCAACCTTATGAGGGACCCTGAGTTAGAACTACTCAGCTGAGCTGCTCCCAGATTTTTAACCCACAGGTAGATAATAATGTTGTTTTAAACCACCAAGTTTTGGAGTGATTGTCATATAATCGGTGACAATACATATGGTATTGTTGTTATCTGTTGGAGGATATCAGCCAGCGGTATCCATCTCGGCTGCGGATGTTCATCAAAACATGCTAAAAACATACACAGAGACAACCAGGTCCTGTGGGGGAATAGGAACAGAAGGGCCACTCCTCACGTGGGGAGCGCCTTGGCCACCCTCTCTCCTGGAGAGTGCCGCTTGGCCACCCTCTCTCTGGTGGGGAGAGTGCCTTGTTCCCCCCTCCAGAGAGGCTTTTTATTGCTTTCGTTTGCATAAGAATTCAGGTAAAAGCTCATTACTCATTGCTAGGAAGTAAGGATCAAACAATAGATAACAAGGAAGTCTGAGGGCCTATTTTGAGTCAGGGCCAAAGAGCTGTAAAACTTTAAAGAACAAACTTACTTCCTCCTTGGACCCTCATCATTCAACTGAGAGCATTCTAAACAAAGCAGGTTTCACAGGATTTTACATATTCTTTCTTAGGCCTGATCACCCGGGGAACCCACCCTTTCCAGCACAGAGCTGCAGCACCCTGTCATTGTTTCAGGCTTAGGTGGAACAAGGGAACTAAGGCAGCTAAGGGATAAGGAGATTTTCTCCCAGACGATGAGGACTCAGGCTATATCACAGCTGAGGAGCGAGGGTCCATCACCCCCTTTTGCTGTAGCCCCCAGTCCTTTCTTGGGGGCCTCCCACGTGATCGTGCCTGTCTTAAATCATTCCACCCTTGGGGAATCTTACCCGTCATTGGCTAACCGACCTAGAATTGGGGTTCAGTTATGAATGAAGCAGCAGAAGCAGCACTCCTGCCAGGGAGATAAGCTTTTGTCTCCTTGCTGGCTTCCAGTCCAAGGCCACTCCCTCAGCCTTAGCCTTGGTGGGGGTTCCAGCTTCCGATACCAGGCAGGGCAGTTCCCAACAGTTATCCCTTTCAACTGTTAAGAACATTGAAATTTGGAGGCTGGCTGACGGTCTCCTCACATGGCAGAGCTGGGTCACACCCAACTTAAGTCTTTGGCTCTAATTTCCACGTTACTGTGTTCTTGTCTTTGCTGTAGGTTAAAGCACAGTCACACGCACAACTGGCACTTGCTTCCTAGACTTGCTGACTCCTGGGATTCTTGTCCACCCCCACCCCTGCACTACAGCTAGCCTGACCACTGTTGCTCTGTTCTACAACCCCTCAGTTCTCAGGGTTGGAGTCTTAGAATATTTTCTTTGACTCGTTCATGTCTCTGGCTTTAATCAAGCTTCAGAAGCCATTTAGTGACACTACTTAAAGGCTGTCATGAAGAAAGATCTTTCTGAAGGCCAGAGGAACATTTTGCTGGACTACATGGGCTGCTCATTTAGACCCATGATACCCTGGCACCCGTGCCCCAGTGAAACAGTTCAGTGAGCTTGGGAGTGGGCTGAGTGCCAGTCTAGCAGATGGTCAGGAGAGAAGGGACCGTGTACCCTGTGATCATCAAGTGCACTTGCCCAGGGCAAGAGTCCCTGCCAGAAAGAGTCCCTGCCAAATGCCCACCCTTAGAATTGGAGCCTTATTTTTATAAGGATGCCTGTAATAAAACAAATGCCTGGAAAAATTAACAAGAACAATGAATTTTTTATTTGAGCTGGGAATCTAGAAGAGAAGTGAGCTATGGTCAAAGAGACCTTTTTTGAGAGTTAAAGTGCTTGGTCTTAAGACACTCACTGTGGAGCATTCCCCCCCACCCCAGGTTGACAGTAGCTTGCTATGAATCAAGACAGTATGGATATTCACTATACATGTACAGAAGTTGTATCCCAGGTCCACAGCCGTATCAACGGGATAATCCTGGAAACACTTGAGGCAGGAGGCGGCTGACGCTCATGACTCATCTGTCTGGAAATAGAGTAGCAGGCGGCTGGGCTGTGAGTCTCACTGAGGCCCCAGCAGTGAATCCTGATCACCAGAGCCCCTTCCCTTTCTTTGGCCATCCAGCAATGTAGAAGCACCAAGTTCATAGCTGTCTAACCTTCTTCTTTCCTGAAAGTCTGATACAATGCAACCTTTTTGGATATCAAACACCCATGAAATTGTGGATGCTACCAACGGGCTTTTCTTTTGAACAATGTTTATCTCCATGGAATCTTCAGTAGACAATCATGTATTTCTTCATTTTTCCAGAAATTATTTCTGTATCTCCTCTCATATTGTAAAATAATATGCTTCATGGTATGGAGATATGTAGAGTTAAAGTCCAGTCTCTGAATTCATGGGTGCCTCCATTTAGTAAGGAAGTAAAGTTATCCCAAGAGATATATGAAGCAGGATGTAAAAGGGCTACAGCAAAGTTAAAACATAATGCCAGGGGGAGAATGAGGAGAAAAAGAGGAAAGAAGTCACTTGAACTCTTTAATAGCTTCAGTCATGGCTGTGGCCATGGGCAGTTTTACAACAAGATAGTGGCTGTTACACTACTGTTTCTTATAAAACACATGTGTATTGAAAAGTATTTTAGAAAATATAGGTAATCAAATAAGAAATACTTTATCATCTCTAGGCAACCATTTTGCCTGTTTTGATATGTACATTTTAACCGTTTGCATGTGCACATCACGCACACAATAGAAACCCACTAGATAATCTATCTGTGTTGTAACCTGCCATTTTGGGGGGTCAAATTTTGCCATTTGAAGTGGTTGCATAATATTGCATTGTATAGATATATGTTCAGTGAATTTTCTATTTTTGGACTTTTAGCACATTACTTTCCCCCCTATTATTAACATGTTGAGTAAACATACTAGTAGCCATATCTGTGTGCACATCCCTGATGACCTTAAGATAAATTCCCAGAAGATAAACTATTGGGATAAAGGGAATCTACCTTTTCAAGACTTTAGCTACTTGTCAGATTGCCATCAGGAAAGGAAACCTTCAGTTACGTGAAAGTCTGATGTCCCTGCAGTTTCAGAAACACTAGAGATTACCACAAACTCTGAACATTTGATAAAGATGCATTATCACCTCTTTTCTAATTTGCATTTCTTTGATTACTAAGGAGACTGGGTAAGATTTATAGTAGACCATGTAAAATTGACATAGTTGCATGTAGAGTCAAGGTTTACCAGGCACCAGTAAGAATGCATTGCACTAATGATAAGCTGAGACAGACCATTCCACTTAACTTTTTGTTGGGGTTAGTAGACAAATGGATCAGAAAAATATGACAGTTACACTATGACTGTTTTCTAGGTTGGCATTTTGACATTAATAGTCTTTTAAAAAATTCTTGCCATCAAAATAGAGAAAGATGGTTGAAGGGCATTTTCCTTAAATGGACTTTCTTCTGGTTGGATGGCTGTACCTGCCCACTAAAGGGAGGTTTCCAGGGGCCAGCCTCGGGATCCTGTCCTCAGACCTGCCTGTTCAGTAGTTCTATTAGTGCATGGATGAAGTCATGTTGATGAAAGTCAGAGATGATGTAAGACTGGATAACAAAATCAGAATACCAAAAGAGTGTAATGGGGACAAAATACAGCTCTTATCACCAACCACACTTGGAGGATGGGAGTTGAGTACTGTGGTTCAGTGTAGCATGCATTACAAAAAGTGAGCACTTTGGTGAAATCAGTATATTTTGAATTTGCAGAGTGATATAGATCAGAAAAAAAGCAAAAGTAGCAGAAAACTGCATTAATGGCAATAGGAATCCAGTTACTCCCAGAAAGTGGGAGGAGGGAGCAGTCCACCATACTGCCCTGGCTGCACCCCAGAGCACCGCAATATAACCGTTCAGGCCAGGAGATTAACACTGGTAGATTACTCCATAGACTGGTGATATCCCATTCAAGTTTTACCAACGGTCTCAGTAATATTATAGACAGCAGCAACAAGATTTAGTTCAGGATCATATGTTGCATTTAAAACCATGTATCTTTAGTCTCGTTCAGTCTGTAACAGTTCCTCTGTCCTTCTGTTTGTGACCTGAAATTTTTGAGGATTACAGGACAGTTATTTTGTAGAATGTTCTTCCATCTGGATGCGTCTGATGTCTCCCCATGATTTGATTCAGGTTGTACCTTTTTAGCAGGAAAATCAAAGATGTGATGCTGTTCTCATTGCACATTACTGGGTGACACAGTTTTGATTGTCCCACCACTGGTGATGTTCCCTGTGGTCCCTTGATTAAGGCGGTGTTTGCCAGGCCTGTCCAGCATGAACATGCTCTCTCCCCCTCTGCGACAGATAAATATTTGGGTGGAGGTAGTTTGAAACAAGGTAAACATCCTGTTCTTCTCCAAATTTCTAATGTATTCTTTAATTTATTTATCTATGTAGGGATTTGTGATGTCTTTATGGCTAAAATCCCACACTACTATGATTCATTTTAATGTTCAAATTATCCCTGATTTGGTGGGTGAGAAACCCCTTAGCTGGTTTCTTTGATCTTTGACAAGTGCCTCTCATTCGTTGAGTACTTTCTTATTTTCTTTCACAATGAGATATTTTAGGCTTATCTTGTACTTTCACTGCCTTAGTCTCGGAACTGACCACTTTTCAAAGGATTTTTGGTTCTTCTTAAGTGGGAAACGGTACTTAGAAACCGATGTCTGAGGAATAAGTTTGTGTACTGGCATTGGGGTGTTGCTGCTCTGTGTGGAAAGAGCTAGGGTGTATATATGAGTGAGTGAGTGTGTGTGTGTGTACATGTATACATATATGTTTGTATATATACACTCACATATACACACAAAATTTTAACATTTACATTTATTTGTGTGTGATGCATATCAAAAACCATAGTTCATACCAATACATCAAATTCAATCAACTACCACAGAGTTCATACCGGTTTTCTCCCTTTCCACATTTGTAACTCCCATCTCTGACGGTGAGAAACCTGGCTTGCTTTTACTCTTATTATATTTACTTATTTGATCAACCATCCCCCTCCCATATGTAACTGATTTTCTATCTCTGCCATGAATCCTTCTCATTCATAGAGACCCTTTGCACCCTGCTTGGGATCTCACCCCCACACCAGGTCACACCCCACATGGTTGTCTTTCTCACCTGAATCTGGCTGTGACATCACGTGCCAGGTTCTTTTTTGTGAGGATGCTCTTCCCATTCTGTTTGTGTTTTAACTCCCATACTGGCTGCCCTTCCCCTTTTGCTTTGCTCTTGCTTACAGATACCCTATTATCATCAACTCAAAATTCCTTTATTCTTTAAAACTGCCACTCACTCTATTTTCTCAAGGTTAGCCAATTACAAGTGAATATATCACAGCCAGAATTTTTAGAAGTCAGAATGGAGGGTGGATGGCAAAAGGTGGTTAGTACAACTATTCTTGCTTCAGGAGCAAACTGTGACAAACTCCTTCACAAATAGTTCTACAATGAACTACAATGTTGACAGTCTAGGGCTTCCTTCTTGGCCATTTACTTTTAAAGGGAATAGTGTTTGAATAAGCTGTAACTAAGGTCATGAAGAGTTTCTACCATTGTTCTGATTTCTTTACCATGCTGACATTCAAATTTTAGAGGAGTGCTTTCTTCTGTTTTAGCTGTATTAGAATTGCCTTAGATATTTCTTAAAAAATGGAGTCTCTCTTCCATCGAAGACCTCTGTTTAAGAGTCTTAAGAGTGGAGGTGGGGGCTAGAAGTACAAATTTTAAACAAGATTCTCATAGATGTCATAAGCACTCAAGTTTGAGACATTAAGAAAAGTAAACAGAACAAATTTGCTTAAGTATTTTTTGCTTAAAATGGTGGTGCTTTACATACTCTTTCTTTCTTTTATTTTGGGTGTGTGTTTTTTTTTTATTCACAAAGAGATGTATTTTTGATGCTAAGAAGTCTAGTGCTGTAATGTCTGAGTCTTGGTACCAAATTGGAAAAAGAAAACTTGTAAACGTTTGGCTATTTGACCCACACTGCCATCTAGTGACAATTCTTTCAAGTACAGCTAGCTGTAGCCTAAGTACAGAACTTGAATCTCAGGGAGTTATGAACTAGGCAATTCATCTCTCATTCAAATGAATCCATTTTCCAAGTAGATGTTTAAAGTATATAATCATTTTTATTCACATTGATTAGTCTCACTGTCAATGGACCATCATATTATATTATGAGATTCCTTGGTAGATATTTAGAATTTGTTGGCTTTCTCCTCCTTATTGTATTTTGTTTTCAGCTGTTAGGCCTTTCTGGTTGTGATTGGGTGTAATTTGCTTGGAACTTCATGAATAGAAAGGCACCCTAGGCACTTTATAAAACTTTTGCCTTTAATAAGTGAAATGAGTTTTTATCAAAATCAAGTAAGTTCTTTGAAGAAATGTTTAGATACTTTTTTATTAATTTAAGGGGAAAATATAATATTAAAAAATTTTGAGGAGATAGCTACTAGATCTTAGTAAAATTGAAACCTATGAATTAATATTAACCTTTATAAGACAAACACTATATAATTTCACTTATATGCGAACTATAAAGAACAAAATGAAAGGACAAACAAAATTGAAATGGACGCATAGACACAGAGAGCACACTGGGGGCTGCCTGAGGGCAGAAGGAGGGGGGCTGGGTGACAGAGGTGAAGGGGTTAAGAAATAAGAATTGGCAGTTACAAAATAGTCACGGGAATGTCAGTACAGCGTAAGGAATATGGCTCCTGATGTTGCGATGACTATATGGTGCAGCTGGATGTTGAGGGGCACAGGTTATGAAGTACAGGATTGGCCACTGGGCTGTATACCTGAGACCAAGACAAAGCAGGGAGGGAGAAAGAGAGGGAGAGAAACATCGATCTTCGGGACCAAACCCACAACCTAGGCATGTGCCCTGACCGGGAATTGAACCAGCAACCTTCTGCTTGTGGGACTGTGCCCAACTAAGTGAGCCACACTGATTAGGGCAGTTTAGAATAGTTATTATAAAATTCACTGTGCCCTTGTGACATTAATATCAATTTTAAAAGCTTCTTATCTAGTATGTTAATGGTTAATTAAGGTATTAAAATATTGAAGATCCATAAATTTAATATTATCTATGATTAAGATTTATGAAAATATTCATGTGTATGGTTACATAGTCATATTTATAGACACAGTTATCTTACTAGTTTCAAATATTTCTCATAAAATTTCAGTGCATTTTATTACTCTATATAATCATATATTCAGATATTTACTAACAAAACCACTTAAGTTTTGAATGATGGCATATCCTTCAACCATTTTTACGAAAGTGTTGGACCTAGTAAAAATTGTTTTAATGATGGCTTCTATTATTAAGATCTGGCCATGGTTAGTCTACTGTTAGAAAAAAGTTCTGAGCAACAAAAAGCCAAAGATAAAGAATTTTGACAGGGATAATGAGACAAATGGCTTCTTCATTTTCTTGCAATACTTGAAATTCAAGAAAATTTCAAGCTTAATTTTTACTGTTTCTTTTGATTTTAAAAGTACACAAATTCATGATCTGGCTTTGTTCACTGCTACATACCTGGCACCCAGGCAATTACCTGCCCATTGTAGGTACTTAATGAATACTGGTCAGTGAATGGATGAATTATAAATGGTCAAACAATATGGAGTGGAGCTTCTTAGTTTTACCCCATAGAGACAGTCACTGTTAATAATTTGCTGTATATTACTCTAAATTTTTAACACATGTATTTACTTGTGTACTATTTTTTTTTAAAAAAGAGACTATGCTTCATCTACTTTGTGCAGCTTTAGCTTTTACTTAACAATATATCTGTGCTAGTGCATGGATACTTCCCTGTTCTTCTTAATAAAAATATTATGTAGTACTTAATTATATGATTAAATTATCACCTAGACTTCTAGTGAGACATTTGGTTTGTTACTAGTGTTCTTTTATTTGTTCACAACTATAGACTATGGAGTGACAAACATCTGTGTCTGAGTGTGCACAATTGTTCAACTAGAAAATATAGTCATGGGAGTGGAATTCCTGAGTCAGAAGAAATGACCATTAAAATAACCTTGCTAAATATTGCTAAACTTCCCTCCAAAATTAGCTAGCAATATGGGAATTTCTTTTCCCCAACACTTTTGCCAATAGTGAGTAGAAATTTATCTTAACGCAAATAGAGTTAAGTGGAATAATTATTACTTAGTCTGAGGAATGACATTTCAACTTTGACTATTTCATGGTAAGAAAAAAATTTCTGATAACAAAATGCATAGCCTCCTACATAGAGGTTTATGAAATTATCACTATTTTTGTAGTGTACTCACTTTTAAATTTAGTTTGCAACTGAAGTTCCACATTATCAAATAGTTTTAAGCTTTGATTAATGTAAATTTTAAAGCTCATAACTTTAAAGTAATAATTCACAGGACTGACACATTGTTTCAAAGAATAAAGTAATTAATTTTGCACATCAATCTTGCAAACTCAAACCCCTCAGCATAAATGTTATTTAGCAAATGATATTTACTTTAGCCTTAAACAGACTATACAATTTCCTAGAGGAAAAATTTGCATTTTTATAAAAATAGAGTATTAATAAAAAGACACCAGTCCTACTTGCAATTCTCTTAAAAATCAACAACATTTATTCTTATTTCTATTGCCTGTTTTCTAAAGCCTTGGACAACTAGTACTAAATTGCAAGAAGAAGATACAGATAAAACAAAACGTTTTGGTGTGCTTATTTTTTTGGTCCTGCAGTTTGGTGAGAAGGGCGACTGGAACATTTGCATCTTGTATTGCATAATGTTGCATAATGAGACCATTGCAAAATGATTGTAGCTCATGTAAAAGACAGGGTGGCATGTTTTCAGTTTTAATGGGGACACTCAGAAAAGTTCCAATTCTTCCTGACATTTCTTATAGCTAAATAAACGTGGTCTAGGTTGGAGTGTCTATTATGAAAATAAGAGGAGAGCAAGTCAATTATTTCAATGACTGAACAGCCAGGGGTCCTCATTAAAATGATCAGAAAGATCGCAGTGCTGCTCTCTTCTGTGTAGCTGCTGATTAAGTTGTCCAAGAATGACACAGCCTTTTGGGGCACAAATCTCAGTGTGTCTTAGTATCTGGAGCCAGATATTGTTGACCTGTCTCAGAGTGGAACGTGTGCTACCCCAAGAAAGAAAAAATATTTTTTCTCTTATTGGATACTAGATTTTGGAATTATGCATATGGAATTTGTTAAGGTTATTGTATAAAAGCTTTACTTTGCACATTGCTGTAAGAAAAACACCCTTTACCATGGTAATGATGGGGCAGTGATTTTAGTCAATTAGATCTAGTTTACTAGCGTAATGTTTATAATGCAAGTAAGTTAATGTGTTTAAAGAATATTTAATTCATGAATCCATTACTATTCTTTTCTTTTTGAAATTTCTATTTACTAGGTTTTCTTTGGGTGGGGGGAGGTATAAAATATTTTGAGGAAAACAATGTGTTTCTCCCTTTATATTTTCATGTAGAGACAATATAGCTTAATATAGCAACATAATGTAAGAAGAACAAACTCACTGCTTAAGAGGACAAGCCCTTGCTGGATTTTTATATTTTTTAACAGTTGAGAATAATAGCTTCTCATCCTAATCTGGCCTCAGTAGTCAGGATACCGATGTAACCAAACTCCTCAAGTAGGTGGTCATACATGTTAGGGTACACAAGCCGCCGAGTCTTCATTTAGTTGAAATTCTAATATTATGTATTTTTTTAAAATGAGAGATGATCTACAAAATTTATAACATGAGTCAAAGCTCACAGTACAAAGTCACTGAGTTTTAGTTGTTAATAACATGAAATGAACTATGATCGTGTTTTTAATATTATCTATCATTTTTCAATTAGTTGTATTTTAATTGTTACTTATAATTTGTATAACATGTTAAAAAAGAAAGGTGTCAACATTATAAACACAAACAGTACTAAGACATAGTAAAACTACATTAACCTCAATTGGTGTGTTTCAATAACTGAAAAAATTTCTAAAAGTTACAAAGATAAATAATTAGCTCAAAATCTATCTTTGTGTGAGTATAAACTTTCTCTCTTTCTTTCTTTCTCTTTCTGCTAATTCCACTCTTTAACCCAGTGAAAATGCAAACCTGTTTATTGATCTAGATGTGGCCAAACGAAAGGAGCGCTGTAGCTGAATTTTATCTCAGTCAGGCTTCAGAGTATCATATACTATTAAAGTCACCAAAAATTCAGTCTTTAATATTATTAAGTGATTTAAGCTTGGGCACTGATTTTCCTGATGCTAGTCAATTTAAGTGAAAGTGAGAGCTCTTTTATGTTGTAATGTTGTGTTATAATTTCACTTCTACTACATGACCTCATTGCAAAGTTGACTGTGCTATCAAGTACATTTCAAAATAATAGGGGGAAACAAGGTTATCACGATGGTTTTGGGGGTGGGGTATTCTGACAGCAATTCACTGTGAAAGAAAGAACACAATGGCTTGCAGCCTGGATTAAAGGAACCCAATTATGTGCCTCTCGAATACACCACAGAATTTAGCACTGCACAGATTTCATAATAGCATCATTGTGCTCTGGAGTTTTCATCAAATTTAGGCCTTGACCAAATAAAATTTGAAAAATGTCTGTATCCTTTCTGTATTCAAAGGGAATAAAATTTCTATGTAAACCATCAAACTACATTTCTTTTCATATCTATACTGCTTTTGGTTTTAGGATATAAATGATTATATTTGTTACTGAAAGATCTACATAGAATCAACCAAATTGTTGCAGACTCACTCCTCAGAAAAGTGCTGGTGTAGAGGTAGCAAGGATAGATAGTGCAAGGCCTGTACTTTCTAAAACCACCCACAGTGTGTATTACAGAAATACTCATGTGGGGATATACCTGTATCTAAAGCAGGTCCAGGCTTCTCTGGCTAAAGTTATCAAGCTGTGTCTCACTGTACATTCCTGTACCTCCAAACCAAATTTGGATTAAAATGTAGAATGTATTGTTTAACAGAGAGCATGTAAAATGCTCTCCTGTGATGTATGTAAGAAGAAACACTGAACTGTAATCGGATGGAGTGCAGCTTACTGTGAGTAAGGCTAAGAGGCATTGTTCAGGGTCAAGGTGGTGCATGTTCATTGAGATATGTGAGAACTTCGCCTTGCAGTCATAGGAGAGAGAAGTCAGAGCAGCGGGTAGCTCCACCACCAAACAACAGCATCCAAGGGGAAGAAAGGAATATAATGCAATAACCTTAACTGCATATTTAGATATTATATGAGTAGATATGTTGCCTTAGTGCTGGTTTGTAATCATAGCTGTCTCATTTTCTGTTCTTTGAGTCAGTTATTCATTTTAAGCCTGCTGTTAGCGATTCCAGTGATCAGAAGTGTGCTGTGGGCATCAAAAGGCCAAGACACATTGCTCTGTGCTGCACTGCATTTTCAAGTATTACAGCCATTTTGAAAAGAAAGTACTCTTTTACAATAATGTAGTCAAGTCTTGGAAACAAGTAAGTCAACCAGTTTCCTGATTGCAAAATTTCTTAACTTTTAAAATATTCCAATGTGCATTTTAACCCTGGGTAAGGTACCTAGGTTTTCCAAAACTTACTTAGCCCCAGACTCCTTTTGGAACGAGCAGTTTTTGGTCTGCGATTTGGGAAACTGGTTGGAAAAGACTGATGTGTCCCCTCTCCCTTCCCTCACACTCAGTAAACAAAATTGCTTGTGGGGAAAACCTTCACATTCTCCATGTTCACGGTGGCTCTCAACTCTGGCTGCACAGTGGAACCACCTGGGAAGATAAAAAATTTTTTTTTATTGTGGTAAAAAATGCATGTCAAAAATTTACCATCTTAACCATTTTTAAGTGTATAGTTCAGTAGTGTTAAGACTACTACACTATTGTTTTGAAACAGGTCTTCAGAAGTTCTTTATCTTGCAGAATTGAAACTGTATCCATTCAACATCTCCCTTTTCCTACTCTCCCCAGCCTTGCTGTCGAGGAAGATGTTTAAACAAAGCAGATCCCAGAGCGCCCCACCCCAGAGATTCTGATTTAAGTGGTGTAGGTGTAAATGTTTTAAAAGCTCTCCAGGCAATTCCACAGTGTGGCTATTGTAGATGAAAGAACCATCGACTATGCTGTATTTTAGGTCTTTACTTGATTTAACCCAATTCACACATATTAAGAGCTGGAGAGCTGGGTCTAGAGCAATGAATAAGCCAGTTGCTGCTGACTGGGACACAGTCCACAGGGAAGACTGAAAGGAAAGCAACTGGAGACAGTCCGGTGAGAGGTGCCTGGCATAGGGCGAATAGGGACCACAGGTGGAACTGAGAGGTAGAAAGAGTGGCTGTCAAAAATGATTTCTCTCTGATGCTGCATACAGACAGAGCCTCAGGAAGAAATTTAATACACCAGGGCCACTGCATAATTTTAATTCTCAGATGAAGGAAGACTATATTTACAAATATATTTTCTCTATTTAGACACTTATAACATTTTCTACTCCTGATACTTACCCTAAGCTTTCTACATGTACTTTAGTGCTTTCTCAAACTTGAAAACACATTCTAAAATGTTTAGTATTCTTAATGTATTATTCTAACATTTATCCACAAGTTCAATTCCATGTTGAGGGGCCAGCCATAGAAATGATTATTAAGTTGTATAAAAATGTATTATTTGATGCAGAGTTTCTTCAGTTATATTGGTGATAAAACTAGAAAAAAGGAAAATTTTTAACTTAATTTGATTATTTTATTCAGGTAATATTGTATTTTTTCTCCAAATGTTGATGAACTAATATTGGGAGATGAATATAGCATATGAGGTATTATGCCAAATATTCTCACTGTGAAATTAATTTACTACAAAAAGGAAACATAGCTATCTCAAAATGACCTAATGCCAGCAGTGAGCTTTAGATCTTGGGTATCCTCAGAATAATTGGCCTCTTAGTTGATTTGACTAACTGACAGCTAAACCAGTAATAATTACCTATGGCATGCTTTAGTTTTGATTTTATATTAGAATACTCTGCTAATGATTGAATGTATAGTAGCTTTAAACCATTATATTTGACTGTATTTGAATGCTTTGCTCTTGGTTTAAATAATTCTGTATGGAAATGTGCTCACACATCAATAACTACAGAGGAGACTTTTTAAATTTAATTAAAAGAAAGGCAGTGCATCCATGAGGCCTCTTTATGGTTAAACAGTTGTGACTTAAATTTTTATATTAATTTTGTCAATTTACCAGAATATCACTTCAACTCTATGACAAGCTTTCATATTTTATCTGGGGACAGTCACAATCTGTAATATTATACTCTTAATAACTTATGCTTTATGGTGATCCCCAGGACACAGAAAATTCTAGCCACTGGGAATCTTTTATCCATTTCTGATAAGGGTTTTTAGTAGTAATATTTTCTCAATAATCAGTAGAGCTACACTGAGCTTTGTAGCTGATATTAGCTCAGTAGAAATGTACTGCAAGGTAATCCATGGACATATCATATTGGCTAAATCAGAAATGAGGTAAGTTGATTTGAAGAGGAAGAAAATGTTGGGCTGTTAGTATTTGTACTGATTCTTTTTTATTTTTCATTTCACTAAAATATTATTGCAGTTGGGTATTTAATAGTGCTTTCATGTCTATTTGTCGTAAGTGATTTTTATGTTAACTATGTAATGTTTTGAAAAAACTAGTAACTGGAAAGAAATTTTAAATCTTAGGAAATATCTTGCTTCCTTGATTGAAGCCTAGTTTCTGACACAGTGACCGTAGTGGCAGATATAAAAAGAGAGCACTTACACAGAAATTTGAATGTTACAGAGAGAGAAAGAAACATGAGATGCTTTTTGTCAACAGTCACAGGAGGATCCTGTATGAATGGCCACCACCTTTGTTTTATTTGGTGTTCCCTTGCAAGAGATCATTTAAAAATTTATGTATGGGTCATAACAAAGCGTATATACTATTCTTGCATCTACAGGTTGTTAAATAGGAATGAAATGTGATTTTGTTTTAAGGTACTCTTTGCTGAAAGTATGCATAGATTTACAGATTTATACAAACTTTCATATCAATATCTCTATATGTGTGTGTATAATAAGTACCTTAATATTTTAAATATATTATTTGGTTGTTCCTTATGACAACAAATTTTAAACATGATCATATCATCTTACCCCAAAGTTGTCTTTGAAGATATAACTAGAAAAATTATAATAATGTTCATTCTTTATACTTAATTTTGGATATTTAGAATTTGTAGCAATTTTGCAATGTGTATTTTATATTGTTTTATGGGCCATAGGCTCTTGGAGTTGGGAGGACATTTCCAATCATCTAATCCATTTAGGGGCATTCGGAATCACTTTTGGTAATGTCTGGACATACTTTTGATGGTCGCAGCTGAGGGGGCGCTACTGGTATCTAGTACCAGTAGATGTCAAGGATGCTGCTGAACAACACACAGTCCACAGGACTGTCCCCACAACAGTGACCTGACCAAATGTCAATAACGTCAGGGTTGAGAAACTCTAACCTAGTCCAGCTACTTATCTCTTAAGTAGCTCATCTTTCTTGTGTAAAAATGAGCTTTAATACTTAGAAAAATCAACAAGTCGCATTATAGAAAACACCAGTGGATTTTTATTTTATTCTCTTTCTTAATATGTAAATAAAAACTATTATGCATTTGTTTGGGGTTAAAAGTGATGAAGTTTCAAACAAATATTCCAGATGAATATTCATTTCAAGGTGACCAATATAGGAAGCTAAAAACACATTCAAGAGATGTAAATATCTCCAAACATTTTTAGAACTGTCTTAAACAACTTTGGGAAGCACAAAACAATCAATTATATACTATTTTATTAAAAAAATTGGTACTGATTTAACAACTTGTTTCATCGGTTTTGGTTGTCAAAGATGTACAATTTTCTTGACGTCAAATTCTCTTTAAAAGACTGAGATTTGCCACTATTGGGGAGGGGAAAGAATGCTCCAAATGGTTGTTTCTAAATACTTTATGCAGTGACCAATCATCGCAGTGAGTGCAGCCCCCTCAAAGAACTTTGTGTCAAAGATGCTTTTAATTCTGACAGAATTCTGAGTGTGACTGATTTTTGAAAGTCTAATTTAATTTTGTACTTTTTATATGTTCAAATATTTGTTATACAAATACATAAGGTTATCTACATTTTTGCATATATTCTATTTTATGCTAACACATTTCGTGTTGTTTTAAACTGCTATTCAGATGTATGTTTTTTAAAAAATAAATTTATAAACTGTGTCTGAATCTAACATATATAATGATCTTGGAAATAAAAATTTAATTGGCATGATCTCAAAAAAATCTACAATCTTAGAACATTTTTCATGGGGACAATCTCAGTTTCAAATTTCTTGTATTCTACTTCTTAAATAGTATATTAAGACATGTACTCAAAATAATTTTTATGGACCACTTGAGAAACAAATGAAAATAAAAGAAAGCTTTAAAATTAATTTGATTTATATCTTAACGTTTATTGGTAACTTGAATAATGTTTCTTATATGTAACATTATTTTATTTATTATAGAAAATGTTATTAATTTCTAAAATTATCAGATATGATTGCATATACTGGTGTACAAATATACAAGGAAATAAATCAAAAGTTTCACACCTGCTGCTGTATAAATCAGGATCTAAGGAGTATCAAATTATTACATAATTTGAATTGTCCGTTGGTACCAAATGTGACTAAATTTTTCACTTTTCATCAGTGAGCTTTGGCCTTGAATTACTAGTCACTGAGTTTCTTTACAAATTTCTAGAGAGAAAAAAATTCTATTATAGTATTAGCAGGGAATTGAATCATTTAAAAATAACATAAGATTAGTATCTGAATATATTATATACATGAATATGTTGCTCTTAAATATATTGTCAGCTTGTCTTGGCTTTATACCTAAGATTTAAAAAATAGTAAAACATTTTTAAGTTCTGAGTGTGACTGATTTCCCTTTAGTGTATAGTATGTTATGTCTCAGATTATCTAAATAAATAGCTTTAAATTGTACCACATGTAGTTAATAAGAATTCTTAACAGCCCTGTCTGGTGTGGCTCAGTTGCTTAGGCACCATCTGGTGAACTGAGAGGTCACTGGTTTGATTCCTGGTCAGGGCACATGCCTGGGTTGCAGATTCAGTCACTTGGGGTGCATATGGAAGGCAACCAATTGATGTTTCTCTCACACAGTGATGTTTTTCTCCTTTTCTTTCTCCCTCCTTTCCCATCTCTCTAAAAAATAAAATAAAATAAAACATTTTAAAAATTCTTAACAAAGAAATGATGGGTATAAAAGAGACATGGAATAAACATTTTTTACATAAAAATAGTGCAGTGAATATTTTATGATGTTGAACTACACATGCATATTTGTTTTTCTAATATCTATAGTGATATGTAGAAGTTCTTGGCATTTAATAGATGTTTGAAGTAAAATAAGATATAATAAAAATTTTCATGAAAATTGTCTTTGACATAAAAATCAATGAATAAATAAGTTTTAAAATGAAACTACCTATAAGTATATAGAAAACCAAACTAAGGATATTTTTGACACATTTTCTTAAATCTCAGGTGGTTTTAACCCTTCCATGGGAATATCAGATATTAAAAATGGCACATTAGCATTAAGTTAGCAGTTTTGACTTTGGTGTGTAAGATGATTCTAGAAAAATAAATTGAGAGGGAAGTATGAGAGAAAACTAACAAGTTACAAGATGAAATATTAAAAACAAAATCCCCAAATCATTATTCACATGCAGAGAAACTGCTGAAGTTGCCTGTGTTCAAAGACCAGCTAGAAATAGAATTAAATCTCTCTGGACAGGTAGTTGAATTCCTTAGTTGGGCCAGTAACCTGGGTTCCTTTGGTGGTTTATATTGTCCCTGAATGTAATAAGCAAGATGAAAGGTGAAAAATTCCATCATAATTATTTTCAAGCAACTGAGATCTTAAGAGTCAGAATCCAGAGTGATCACATTTTTCACTTTACCTCAACATGCTTTCCTTCTAGTATTAATAGGGAATTGGATCATTAGTGTGGACACAAGTATCCCTTATTTTGATTATCCATCACAACTTACTTACTCTTTTTTTTCTGGTGCAAGTTTGAGTTTGGAAAATATAGGAGGTATTTGTGGAATCATAGAAACATTAATATTATATGAACTCTGATGATACTAAATAATAAAAACAATTTTGGAGAAAAAATTGTTTTTCTCCAAAACTCTTAAAATGGCATATTGGAGATTGATGAGGATGTTTGTAAGGAAACATGACATGTGAATTCCAGTTCTTCTTTTCAAGCTCCATTGATGCACTAACAGTCATTTTCCAGCATCGGTAGAGGAGGTGGCCTGCGCTTGCTCCTTCTGTGATAGGAGACCATTGGTCTCATTCACGTGTAAATTCATTTAGGTTGCTTTCTGCAGGTCAGAAGTCTGCTCTCACAGTGTATCAGTGTATTTCTCACATCATCACTATATGCTATCATTGTGAAATAAGAAAATATATTTATTATTTTCCAAAGTGTATAATTAACATCAAGGTATACAAGAGAAGACGGTTTTAAGATACATCCTCTTCCTAGAAAAGAAACACAAGTTAGAAAAATGAGTTAACTTCTGCATTTCCTAAAAATGAAAAAATCTAGATTTTCAAAACCATAAGAATGAATCTCTTTGTATCTTTAAACCTGTAAGAGTCACAGGACAACAGCTTACCATTTCAAGGGCCCTGACCCAAACCCCATCTGGCTTGTACATCCCTACCACAACCTACAGCTGAAAGGTCGTCCAGTCTTTGAACACTGTCAGTGAAAGGGAATTCACAACTCCCTGAAGCATGTCATTCTATTTAGGGCACTTCCCTTCATTGAGATTTTTCCAACTAAATTAGATATTATTGAAATTTTAAGCATGTACTCTCAAGACTCTGACATTCCTAGACAAAAGAGGTCCTGAGTGCAGGAATGCAAACAACAGGCAATCAGGCTGCCATCATGAATTCCACTTCCAGGGGCTCCATAAAAGATTTCTGTGTAGACTGGGTTATTTTTCTGAACTAAGGTGTAGAAATGGCATAGTGCTTTTGTGAACTCCATTGTTCTACTCTTATATGAGTTATCTTTGACAATTTAATAAAAGGTTGTGAACATTAATTTGTGGAGAATCACATCATTATAATGTATAAACAGCATGAAATGTTTGCTCATTCATTGTATATTTAGATATTTCAAACAAAATTTAAATTCATTGAACATTAATCTAATAATTTACATGAGACTACTGTACAAATTTTTACATTTATACACTGCAAAGGGAGTGTAGATGATTTTGGAATACTGTTGGTAAGGTCTTCTCTGACCTTTATGTCCTTGTCCCAGAAGACCATTTCATGCTAATGTATGTCTACTCCCTTAATTGAAATTTATTGTCTATAGTAAAAAGAATTTAGAGATTTGATCCCTGCATTCTAAGATAAACTGGAGTAAATTGAGATGCAATTTTGTGGGTGAAACTGTAAATACAAAATAAATATATCAGTATGTACTGTTTACCAGCAGCATCAATTACTGTGCACAAGAGGAATACATGCACACACTAATGCATCTGTGTCTACACATCGGCTGTTGCATCATTATATCATGCAACTGCTCTGTGGCATAACAAAGGTATATAATGTTGAACATTGTTCTTTATTTTCTCTCTCCCCTCCCCTGTACATTTGTTGTATAAATTCCTTCATTTCATAGTTTAACCTAATCCTAATTTTCAGTTTCTTTATTGAAGAACATCTGCATGTGGGCAATACTGGTTTCTCTTAGAAAGACTTAATCTCTGTTGGATTAATTTTTGTGGTACGTGAGTATATATAGGGTGATTTCACAGCACAGATAAAACTATTATCAATACAAGCTTTGCACACATAGCACAGAGATAAACGATTATACCAAACTTGGGATTCTTTATCAAAACCTGTCAGTGGATATGTGCATAGTGGCGTGACAACAACATGGCATAGGAAAGACAAAGGGTGCAACATTTTCAACTTCAGGTTTTTTTTCACCAGGCACATCTAGTACTTATCTAGAAAGCATGCAAACAGTGTTAATGAATCCCTTCTATTTGTCATTAAAAAGGAGGATTGGGGGGAATTTTTACCATTCATTTGCATTAAAATTAGGCTCAATAAGGGATAGATATTCTTATTTCCCCAACTTTTTATTTTGAAAAATTTCAAATGTGAGGAATAGTTGAAAAATAGTAGAATGAATACCCATATTCATGTAAAGTCAACAATTGTTAATACTTGAATAAACTCTCTGTCTTTTCTCTCTTTGTCTCTCCTATATACATGTACTACACACACACACACACACACACACACACACACACACACACACACACACGGGGTAGGCAAAAGTAGTTGTATGTGAAATAAGGTTTATTCCTGTATTATTATTTACTAATTGTATTATTTTCCATACGAACAATTGCATGCCTACTTTTGCCCACCCCTGGATGTATTTTTTGGAAGCATTTAAAGTTAGTTGCAGATATGATGACATTTGCATCTTCTCAGAATAAGGAATTTCTACTGAGTAACTTCAAAACCATTATCGTACTTAAGAAATGAACAGCATTCCATAAAATAATCTTCATTTAAAGTTTCCCAATTAACTCCAAAATATCTTACAGTGATTTTATTTTTTTCCTGATCCAAAATACAATCAAGACGCATGTATTGAAATGATATGTTTTTTTCCTAAGTTATTTCTATTGGAAGAACTGGAATAATTTTATGATAAACTCAAGTGAAGTGATATTTTGTTCTCAGATTTTGAACCAATTATATATTTGTACCTTGATTCTTATAGTACTGTGTGGCCTTTGACAATATACCAAAATTTTGCTATTTTCACATCTTTAGACTGAGTGCAGCAGAAGGGTCATGCATATGGAGCTGATCACAGAACAGTGGCTTCATAGAGCTAGTCATGTGACCTGCCAGAAGCTGACCTCCTTTCAGAATTCCACTGGAGCACGATGTATCCAATTCCACGTAAAATTTTAAAAACATGCTAACATTCATGGTAGTTTTCATTCTGATTTTGGATCAAATAGTCAAGTATAATGTCTTTATTATACTGTTTAAAATACTATTTTTACTTCCACTAATGCATGCAAAAAAGAAACTGTCAAACATAAGGATGAAATTGCATTTATTTTATTTATTTATTCTTTTTGAAGATATTTTTCTTTTTTCATTTCATTCTCTTTTATTTTAAGTACATTTTATTGATTATGCTATTACAGTTTTCCCAGTTTTTTTCTCCACTTTATCCTCCCTCTGCCCTGCACCCCCTACCCTCCAGCATTCCCTCTACCCCCTTAGTTCATGTCCATGAGTTGTACATATAAGTTCTTTGGCTTTTCTGACTCTTATACTATTCTTAACCTCCCCCTGTCTATTTTATGCCTACCAATTATGCTTCTTATTCTCTGTACCTTTTCTTCCATTCTCCCCCTCTCCCTCCCTGCTAATAACCCTCCATGTGATCTCCATTTCTGTGATTCTGTTCCTGTTCTAGTTGTTTGCTTAGTTTTTGTTCTTGTTTTTTTATGTTCAGTTGTTGATAGTTATGAGTTTGTTGCCATTTTACTGTTCATAGTTTTTGATCTTCTTCTATTTCTTAGATAAGTCCCTTTAATGTTTCTTATAATAAAAGCTTGGTAAAGATGAACTCCTTTAGCTTGACCTTATCTGGGAAGCACTTTATCTGCCCTTTCATTCTAATGATAGCTTTGCTGGATAGAGTAATCTTGGATGTAGATCCTTGCCTTTCATGACTTTGAGTACTTCTTTCTAGTCCCTTCTTGCTTGTAAGGTTTCTTTTGAGAAATCAGCTAACAGTCTTACAGGCACTCCTTTGTAGGTAACTCTCTCCTTTCCTCCTGTTGCTTTTAAGATTCTCTCTTTGTCTTTCATCTTGGGAACTTAATGATGATGTGCCTTGATGTGTTTCTCTTTGGGTCTAACTTCTTTGGGACTCTCTGAGCTTCCTGGACTTTCTAGAAGTCTGTTTCCTCACCAGATTGGGGAAGTTTTCCTTCATTATTTGTTCAAATAAGTTTTCAACTTCTTGCTATTCCTCTTCTCCTTCCAGCATCCCTATGATTTGGATGTTGGAATATTTCAGTTGTCCCAGAGGTTCCTGAGCCTCTCCTCATTGTTTTGAATTCTTGTTTCTTCTTCTCTTCTGGGTTGTTTGGTTGAATGTTTATTTCTTCCTTCTGCTCCACATCATTGATTTGAGTCCCAGCTTCCTTCTTTTCACTTTTGGTTCCCTGTTTATTTTGCTTTATTTCACTTTGTGTAGCCTTCATTTCTTCCTTCACTTTGCGACCAACCTCAATCAGTTCTGTGAGCAATACATTACCAGTGTTTTGAACACAGCATCAGATATATTTCCTATCTCCTTATTGCTTAGCTCTTTTTCTGGAGTTTTGATTTGCTCTTTCATTTGGGCCATATTTCTTTGTCCAGGTGCACTTGTTATGTTGTAAGGGGGCGGAGCCTCAGGTATTCACCAAGGTGGGGCAACTCAGGTAGCTGTGTTGTGGTGCTGTCTCTGAGGGAGGGGTCAGAGAGGGAACAATGCCAGTCACTTGCTCCACTCTAGCCCCACTTTCCAACAAACTCTCCTGTGAGACTGGGAGTTTCTCCTGCTATCATAACCCCTGTGATATTTTATAGCAGGAGGTTTTGAGTCTTTAGTTTCCTGTTTAGCCAGCCATGCATTGCCTATTCCGCCTGCCACCTTGCTGTGGGTCCTCTCTACTTTTGCTGCCCATCTCCCATCTCTGCCCCTCCTGCCAGTCTGGGTGACTGTTTCTTTAACTCCCTGGTTGTCAGAGTTCCATGCAGTTTGATTTTGTGGCAGTTCTGGTTGTTTATTGTTTTTAAATTGGTTTTTATCGTTTTTTTGGTTGTGCAAGCAAGTGAAGTGTTTCTATCTATGCCTCCATCTTGGCTGGAACTCAGATTCTAAAATTGTGTTTATTTTATAATTAATTTTGCCCAAATGTCTGGGTGTAATTCTTCCAAAGATATAATAAAAGGGCCTACATCACCTTTCACTTTCCTAATCTTCTAAGTGAGCTTTGCACCCCATTTACACATGTCTGCCTTCTAGCTGATCGTCTTGAGAAAGCATAAGTGTAAGACTTTGAATTCCCTTCATGAGAAAGCAATTTACATCTTTCAAGTTCATTTTCACCTTTTAATGCTTGTCTTGAATGCCATTTTTTTGTGACCATGGGTGTGATGTAATTTGCCTTCATATGAATGTACATAGTGCTTGATCTTTATTTCTGTTAGCGACCCATCACATCCTCTTTCAGTTACAGACATAGACTTTCTCATGCTGTTTCCTGCTCTTATCTCCCACATTGCCCAGAGAGGGAGGGAATTCACTGAGCACCTGCTTTGAGTAAGCACTGTGAGGGAGAGGTGAAATGTTTTGTTAAAGATTGTATAGCTGATCAATGATTCAGATAATTTGAACTCAAATCTATCTGACCTGACCAAATTTCACATTCTTTCCATCACAGAAATTTGCTTAGATCAGGGCTTTACCTATAACTGGTGCTGAGAAAAAATGAATGGAATTAACTGATGGCTGAATTTTCCCTTGACTTGTTTTTTTCTGATTGTTTCACTCTAACTTGTGGCCAACAGAGCAATTTTGTCTCCAAATCTCAAGAGAGGCAGCAAAGGAGACAGGCCTGGCAGGCACTGCTGTCTTGTGCTCTTCACCGGAAACTATGACTTATTCTTATGGCATCGACAGGAAGAAATGTAATGCTCTTTCTGCTTGCTCTAAATGCCAGGCCTCTGGTGGCTAAGTGACTCTTTATTCAATAAAGATGGTCATGGACCACCCAGGCTTTTGATTCTCTGAACTAATCATTGAACCAAGTAGAGCTGAAATAATTCTTCTATTTGTATTTTTTTTTGTAGCTGGCAATGTTCTTTCATACACATTATCTTTTTTGACCTTGCAACAGCCCAGTAAGAGTCAAAAGAGTGACTAACTAAGCTACCTTGTATTTATCAATTGATTGTGTATGAGCTCACTGAAAGTTTGTGATGATTGCCATTGTGAGATCTTTATGCTCTACATGTCTTATAGGAGAAAATTAATAACAATAATTAGGTCATATAAGACAAAGAACTGGAAACATTGAAAAATCATTTTTAAATGTTTTTTTTTTGCTCCTAAAGACCAGAATGCTGCCTCAGTTAATTTTTAGATTACTTTTCTCCTTCTCATTTGCCAAACACCTACTTTCCCCACTCATACAGACCACTACTCAGACTCACACATCTTGACTGCTTTCCAACTGCTCCAGTATCTACATCCAACAATCTATATGTCTTTAAAGAGTAGCTTTACCTTCACTTTCTCATCCCATTTCTTTCCTGAATCCACTGGGTTTAACTTTTGTCCCACCACCCACCAAAGTTTTTCAATATCTATGTAACTGTCAGACCTGATGGTCTCTGCTCATGCTCTAGGTCTGTTTGACTGGTCCACAGCATTTGACATTTTTTTTTTTATCACCTGTTGATTCTTAAAACTCAGATTTCTAGAACACATGCATCTAATGTTTCTTTTTGACCATTCTGATGATTCTTTTCCCTATGCCATGTGTATTCACTGGCTCCTTTCCTTCTTCCTGCTCCTAGGAAGAAAGTGTTGATATTTCCTGGGGTTTAATTCTAATATTTTTTCTCAACTTAGGCTCTTTTATGGAGAGTTGTAGGTCACATTCATTACTTTAGTTAGAACCCATATGTGCCAATGACCTTCAAATACATGTGTCTGTCTATCTATCTATCTATCTATCTATCTATCTATCTATCTATCTATCTACCATCTATCCATCCATCCATCAATTTGTCTATATCTATATTTATCTAGCTCAAATTCTTCACATTTTAAATTGCCTATTTATTCACCAGTCATTTATTTTATCAAGAGGATTTTGGTCTCTGATACTTTTTAGGATATATCAGTAGATAAGATTGACATGATTTTGACTTTCACAGAGTTAGTGGGAGGAGACAGTGAGGGAGAGAGACATAACAAATGTTATAAATAAACATATAAAAAATATTTGTGCTGAGACTCCCAAGATTGTGGAGGAGTGAACAGACAGTAGATCCCTGGAAGTCTCAAAAAGGCTGCCTAAGTTCACAAGGGGTTACCATTTGACACATCAGAGGCAGATCCAGAAAGAAAAAAGAGTGGGAAAGAAATCCACTGTGGTTGAGAAAAAAATCCACTGTGGTGTTCTCCATGATTTGTGATATTTTCTTTCCTACATAGCTTTTCAACATTTATTTATTGTCCATCAAGTTTATGCATATTAAGTCACTAGACTTTATACTATATTTCAATTCATATATTTTGCCTCTCCCTTCTCTTACCCTATTTTACCTTCTTTCCTTTTATTATATTCATTTTAAATTTTGTTTTCTCTTGTTTCCATTCAGCACTCTTACTATTTTTCCCTGGTTCAGCATCTCAAAATCAATTTTCTTGTCAATGGTCATCTCACATCCTTTTTCTTGCTCTTAAAATATCCGTGTTCTCTCTCCACCTTTAACAATCTTTGAGCATTCGTTGTGGATAGGGTAGTGTTTGTTGAATTTTTTCAATTTTATCTCTAAATCTTCACTAATTTTGTATTTCAAATCTCAAATTTTACAGTTGCCCTCTCTTACTCTTTTTTTGTCTGAAATTTTAATTTTCCCTGTCTTAGCCTGTTTTTTTCTTTCTTCTTATTCTCTTTTATCCTGCCCTTTTTTCTTTATTCTCCTTTTTTACTTTTTCTTTTTCTCTCAAGTTTTAATTTTTCCCCATCTTAGCCTGGTTTTAATTCCTCACTCTTAGTATTCTCTCTCTATCATCTTAAAACCACTTCCCTTTTCTGTAGACATCTCTTAAGATTTTCTTTCTTTCTTTTTTCTTTTTTATTCCCATCCTACCTATGTTAATTTTAGCTCAGTTGTTGTTGATAGTGCTATGGTAGAGCATTCTCTCCAATTTGGCTCTTATGTTTTAATTATGTATTTACTTTTTTCTTCCTTTTACCTTCTCTCTCAATTTTTTTCTTTTAATTTCTATTTAAACCTAATACTATGCACTTCCCTTACTCCATTCCACCTTCTTCATTCCCTTTTTTTTCCAGGACTTACACAAATTTTATTTTTTTATTTCTATTTTTTACTTTATTTTTTATTTTCTTAAACTATATGTTATTGATTATGCAATTATAGTTGTCCCATTTTTTTCCTCTGCTTTATTCACCTCAGCTCTGCACTGCCCCACTTACCAACATTCCCCCCTCCCCTTAGTTCATGTCCATGGGTTGTACATGTAAGTTCTTTGGCTTCTCCATTTTTCATACTATTCTTAACCTCCCCTTGTCTGTTTTGTACCTTCCATTTATACTGCTAGTTCCTGGTAGCTTTCCACCCATTCTTTCCCCTCTCCCTCCTTGCTGATATCCCTCCATGTCATCTCCATTTCTATGATTCTGTTCCTGTTCTAGTTGTTTGCTTAGGTTATTTTTTTTCAGGTTCAGCTGTTGATAGTTGTGAGTTTGTTGTCATTTTAATGTCATAGTTTTGATCTTCTTTTTCCTATATAAGTCCCCTTAACATTTCATATAATAAGAGTTTGGTGATGATAAACTCCTTTAACTTGACCTTATCTGAGAAGCACTTTATTTGCCCTTCCATTCTAAATGATAGCTTTGCTGGATAGAGTAATCTTGGATGTAGGTCCTTGCCTTTCATGACTTGGAATACTTCTTTTCAGACCCTTCTGGCTGCAAGGTTTCTTTTGAGAAATTAGCTGATAGTCTTATGGGAACTGCTTTGTAGGTGACTGTCTCCTTTTCTCTTGCGGCTTTTAATATTCTCTTCTTATCTTTAATCTTGGGTAATGTAATTATGATGTGCCTTGGTGTGTTCTTCTTTTTTACAGCTCTCTGAGCTTCCTGGATTTCCTGGAAGTTTATTTCCTTTGCCAGATTGGGGAAGTTGTCCTTCATGATTTGTTCAAATAAGTTTTCAATTTCTTGTTCTTCCTCTTCTCCTTCAAAGTTGTCCCAGAGGTATCTAAGCTTCTTCTCATTTTTTTAAATTCTTGTTTCTTCACTCTGTTCTGGTTGAATGTCTATTTCTTCCTTCTGTTCCAAATCATTGATTTGAGTCCCAGTTTCCTTCTGGTCACTGTTGGTTCCTTTTACATTTTCCTTTATTTCACTTTTCATAGCCTTCACTTTTTTCTCTATTTTGTGACCATATTCAAACATTTCTGTGAGCATCTTGATTATTAGTGTTTTGAACTTTGCTTCTGACAGGTTGGCTATCTCTTTATTGCTTAGTCCTATTTGGGGGGCTTTTATCTGTTCTTTCATTTGGACCATGTTTTGTTTGTCTTGGCACACCTGTCACGTAGTAAGGGGCTGAGCCTTAGGTATTTGCCCAGGAGGGGCAACCCACCTTGTTGCATTGTGGCACTGTATGTGGGGGAGGGGTCTGAGAGGGAACAGTGCCACTTGCTCAGCTCTCAGCTGACTTTCAGTCACTCCCCCTGCTACTCACAAGCATGTTGGACCCCTCTGGTGCTGATTCCCAAGTGTGTGGGCTTGTGTACATTGTAGGACACTGTGGTTCTCTCTAACAATCTTTCCTGTGAGGCTGGGAGCTTCTTCTTCTGTTGCAACCCTCACAGGTTTTTACAGCCAGAGGTTTTGAGCCTTTATTTCCCTATGTTGGAAATTTGGGTTTCACAATCTGTCTTGCTAATCAGTTGTTCCTCCCAGTTTATCTGCAAACAAATGTGGGACTGTCCAGTCCACCAGCTGTCACCTTGCTGGCCCCAGTCCTCCAGCCACGGCCTTACTGTGAGTCCTCTCCACCTCAGCTGTCTGTCTCTGCTTTTCCTGCCAGTCTGGATGAATATTTCTTCTTTAACTCCTTGGTTGTTGGACTTCCATACAGTTTGATTTTCTGGTAGTTCCAGTTATTTTTTTGTTTTTAAATTTGTTTTTGTCCTTTTTTTTGATTTTGTGAGGAAGTGAAATGTATCTACCTATGCCTCTCTTGGTTGGATGTCTTTTAAAATAATTTTTATGCCTTTCACTTTGGCAAGCTAAATTGCAGATATGCTAGGCTTATTGTGATTGTTCCACAGCTCACTGATGCTCTGTTAATTTTTTAAAGTCCTCTTTTCCATCTTTTTTCATTTTTAATTGTTTTTATTGTTTTCAACTTTTCTAGTCTTTTCTTCCACAACATCTAATCTACAATTATTCCCACCCAATGTATTTTTCATCTCACTCATAGTTTTCATTTCTAGAAGTTCATTTTGGGACTTTAAAAATATATTCCATTTCTCAAAATTATATTTGAATACATAGAATCAAGTAATCTACATGAGTTTTGGGACCCAGTACAAAATGAAAATGTGGGACCCTATTCAACAATTTAAAAATTTCAAGATGGTGACAGAAGATCATTAAATCAAGGGCAGAATCTTTCTAGGCATGGGGTTCTGTGTAACTCACAGGTCTCAGTTTATGAAGCTGGATCTGCATGGAAGAGAGTTATAATACCTCATTTAAGGTCTTTGTCTGCTAATTTTAATATCTCTGCCAGTTTTGGGTTGGTTTCAATGAGTTGATTTTCCCTTCATTTGCATATATGACAATTTTTACCTGAGTACCATACATTGTTGGACTTTATCTTGTTATGCTGGACATTTTTTGCATTCCCATAAATATTCCTGAGTTATCCTCTTAAATAGAGTTAATGTATTTGGAAACATTTGATCTTTTTGCATCTTGCCTTTAACCGTTGTTTTGTGGGATCCTGGGTCCTGCTTGTCAAAGGAGGAGTGACAGTAGTTGTCAGGTGCTCTGAGGATACAAAGATGAAGTAAAGCTCTTGCTCTAACAATACAGTAAGAGTAAATAAGAGAAGCATAACTAAAATATAAGACAGAATAAGACAAATGCTACAGGGAAATTATGGGGTGTTAAATGGCACAAACAGGATACTATGGTGAGATTAATGGAGAGAAAACATTTGAGAATGACTGAAGGATGATCAGAATTTAGTCAGATGTTGTTGAGAATGGAAAAGTACTCCAGGTGGAGGAAACATTATGAGCAGACATATTTTGGGGAAATAGTATATTGCCCAACATGGCTAGAGTGTGTGTATTCATATGTATCAGGGGATAAAGGTTCTAATCTTTATCAGACCATTTTTCAGTGAGTGCTGAGACCAGGCTTTCATATTCTCCCTGTGTAGGGAAAATATCCTCACTGAAGGCTATTTTCTTTTAACAATCAAAATATTATATCATTATGGCTGAAAAGTGAGAGCTCTGGAGCTGGGATTCTTTGATTAAGTTCAAATCCAGGCTCCACGCTCATAAACTGAACTCTAGTTAACCTGCTCTAAGCCTCACATTTTTTATTACTTGCAAAATCGGTGTCATGCACTCAAGGGTTTTGGAAGATGAAATGAAATAATGCAATTGAAGAGCTTGGTACGCAGTAAGTAACCATGTGTATAGATTTTCCACAAGCTTGCACCAAATGTTATTTATAACAGTACTTTTTCATCACAGCGTGGTAGCACTAATGACAATTCTGCTTATGAAAGCATGGCCTCAGCTACGTGGTGCTAAATGCATGCTTTTCAAAGTACCTGTGATAAGAGTGTTAGGTTTGTTCCTGGGACTTGATCATAACTCATAGAAAAGTTTGGTTGTTGCTACTTTTGTCTACTGAAGTATGTGACGGACATCAGTGAGAAGGCCAACAAACATCTGTTTGTCATTTTCATTTCATTTTTATATCAAGCATTAGTTATTTTAGCAATTCATTAACCAAGCTTATTTTCAACATCATTAAATTCCACAAGTTAGAAGAAGGTATATTTAGACCAAGCATGCAGAAGTTAGTGTATGTGGTGATTTTCTTTGGATTATTTTACCTAATGAATATTTTCTTATATTTTCTCATCATTATATTTCAAAACAGCCCCTAATATCAAATACACTTATTAACTTGGTTGAATGCTTTCAAAGACGTGCCCAGCCTTGTCTCCATCTTGGCCTGTAGGGTGGCCATAACAAGAAGCATTTGCTTCTCCCTTCTGGGCATGGGAAACAGGCCATCCCACTGTGTGGGGTGTGCAGTGAGTCCATACTGGCATGGGTAGGGCAGAGCTTCTTGGCATCTCTCAGAAGACTCCTGGGCTTCAGTGGGACCTATATCTGCTATTGAAATTCAGCACATCACTATGTACTGATTTTTATTAAAAGATCTAACCCAATTACTTTAAAATAACCACTGGCATTTGGGGGCTATTTCTTTCTAATATTTTTCTATTCAAAGTTTTTAATAATTTATTATTATTTATTTCAAAATACTGTCAATTCATTGTAGAAAACTTGGGAAATAAACACTCAAATAATAAATATTATGCAAATAAAAGTAGTATAAATTAGGATCACTGTACATACTAATTTATAGCATAATCTTTTAAAAATTATTTATTGATTTTAGAGAGAGAGAGAGAAAGGGAGATAGAGAGAGAGAGAGAGAGAAAGAGAGAGAGAAATACTGACTTGCTGTTTCACTTATTTAAGCACGGTTGACTGCTGTATGTGTCCTGACCAGGGATCAAACCCACACACAATCTTGGCATATGGGGACAATGCTCTAAACAAATGAACAAACTGACTGGGGCTATAAACTGTTTTTATTTTCACTTTGTGTGTTATGTCATTTCTACACTGCGTATTATTTTTTATGAATTTTTACGGAAATGAAAGTAAACATACACTTTTGTATTACCTTTTTAAAAATCAAATATTTCTGGATAATCATCTTTCTAGGTTACTTCTTTCTCTTTTTAAAAAATCTTCCCCTGAAGCAGGGGGAGAGAGAGAGAGAGGGAGAGAAAAATTGATGTGAGAGAGAAATATTGATTGGTTGCCTCTCGTAAGCACCTCAGGGATCGAACACTCCACTTTTTTGGAGTACAGGATGATGTTCCAACTAACTGAGCCACCCAGCCTGGACTACTTACTCTTTATAAGGCATTGTTAATGCTAGTAATGCAATAGAATGATTGTACTATAATATGTATAAACATGCTACTACTATTTAATATTTAGGTTCTTTCTAATTTTATGTTATTTAAAAACACAGTGGGAATCTCATTTTCATGTAAATAGCCTTTTCAACATTTTGGGTTATTTTCTTAGAATACATTCTCAGAAATGGAATTACTATGGCAAAGATTATATACCCCTGAAGTGATTTTAAATATTTTTAATCAATTTTCAAAAGAATTGTTGTATACTCTACATCCTCAAAACATTTAAATAAAATTAGTTAATGTGATAGTTTGGAAATAATATTCATTAGTTTTAATTTATAATTCTTTGATGACTAAATCAACTAGTTTAATGTTTTTAAGGAAGCTATATATGTGTTTATGTTATTACCTCTCTGTATCCTTTGTTTATTTTTTCCTATTGGATTTTTAATATTTTTCTTATTAGATTCAAGGTAAATATTTCAAGGTCATATTTGTTCTAAGTGTCTTCCCCTCAATTCCTGTTCTTTATGCGTTTGCTTGCATTTAATGTCTATTAAAAGGAAAACATATTACAAATAATTTTAATTAAAATGCACAATAAAATAAAAATGTGTATTATAAAATAAAATACACGATTTGATTCCTTATTGAGAACTGATAGGATTTTTTTTCTGAGGGGAAATTGAGGCATAAAAATTTTGATAATACCACAGCAGGTATATACACTTATCTCTAGTTTACTTTTCATATGAAGAGTATGAGAACTTCATAGTTGGCTGCTAATCTGCATTTTAATACAGTTCTTGTTTTTCAACCAAAAGTATATATGTCGAATGTTATGTTGACAAATTAATTGGCCATAATTGTCAAAATTTATGATTATTAATTTATTTTCAGGCATTGTGTGTGAACATATAAACCTGGACTAGTGCCACGGTCAATTATAGCGCATTTGATGTGACCTAATTAGTGTTGTGAAGAACGACCACATGGAAAAACAAATGGGGACACATGCTAGGGACAAAATCGAATGTGACGGGAATGCTTTGTATTGTTTTATTCATTAAAATATGTCTTCTGTAACAGAAGAAAAAACAGAACTAAGTAGTGATTGAATCTTTATGTGACAGGGGCTGTGTAATGGGCTTTTGTGGCCAATTATTTAATCCTTGTGATTTGTGTAGGAGGCATGTTATCCCCATTTTCCAGATAAGAAAACAGACTCAGTAAAGTGATTCAAACACCCCAAAGCTCTATCTTGTATGAAACAGCTAAGATTTCAACCCATCCTTCTGGCTCTAAGGTAACCTCAGTAAATTTTTTCCTTTTTAATCTTATTGGGAAAATTAATCTCATCTCAAAATTTTTTAAAAAGAAGAATTCTCATAAGAGACTAAATACTTTTTTAAAGAACCCAGATATTATTGGGTGAGCTAGTGTCCCTGATCCCCAGATGACACATCATGAGAATATGATGTTTATTTTTTCTCCCATTTCTCCCTTCAGGACACTCTCTAACCCTCTGCTTCTTCTTCCCATACCATCTACCTATGAGCATGACTAGATGTCCAGAAAACCTCTAGGACTTAAGCTCACTGAATCACCCTCAGGCCCTAAGGTTGGGTCATTGTTCCAGGAGAGAGGCCAGACTAGAGGGAATGAATTTCCATTCTCCCTCTGACTGGTTTGGTATTTCTTTCATAGTATAGTGCTATGTGGACACAGAATAAGTTCAAGTCTCTGGGTTACTGATGGCCTACTGCCAACCCTTGGGCATGTACAAGTACATGTTTCGTTCTCACCTGTATTTTGGTTGCAGTGCTGCCTCTGGCTACATCACCTGAGAGTAAGAGTAGTGAGGATGGTGGCAGTCATCCTGTACCTTCTCTGTTGCCTGAGCCTGGCACCTAGGTGGTGACCCTACCTCTTCTGTAGACTTTATGTTATATGTCAGGCAGTCTGCCATAGTGATTTGCCTACCTCCTTTTGAGATAGTAACTCTGCACTGCTAACTGGCTCTTCAGTCAACATCCTCTTATGCCTCTGATTGATTTTGTGGGGTTATTCTTCCAAGACTGTTATAAGCCATATGAAATGATGAACAGATTTGTTTTGAGCAAATGGAGCCATTCTTTCTGTTCTCTCTGTGTCCCTTGCTCATCCTCCTGGCTGGTGGTATGTGTGGAAGGCAAGAGTACAGTTCAAAAGAGATCATACTGTAGCAATGCAGTGATCATGGGTGAAGGAGTTAAGAGAAGACATGACTGAAAGACATGTTTTAAATTTATTCTATAAAATTCTGAACAGTGCATTTTTCATAATCAGAAGATAAATTTTCTTGTGTGTTCTGAGT
This sequence comes from Phyllostomus hastatus, assembly GCF_019186645.2. NCBI lineage: Eukaryota > Metazoa > Chordata > Mammalia > Chiroptera > Phyllostomidae > Phyllostomus > Phyllostomus hastatus. Next base: position 50,243,549 of record NW_025333872.1, read on the forward strand.
AAGATTTACATTTGTGGTTATTATTAATGAAGCATAGTAAAGAATTTTGAGAGAGTCATTGAAAACCAGTATTCACAGGTGGCATGAAGCAACATCACATGTAACTAGCATTAGTTAATGGCATCAGAGAATTGCAGGGACAAGAAAATTTATATTATTTCAGTGCAAACTTGTTCTGAAGATCCAAGTTATTGTGAGTAATAACAGCGCTGCTACTTTTTTCTCAGTGGGAGATATAAAATTAGACAGTAATGGTGCATTTGACAATCAGAAACACCAAGAGATGGTTTCTGGACCTAAATAAGAAGAGATGTTGACTAGAGATTGTAAAGAATCTTCATGTACTACATGGGCAATAAACAAATATCCATTATTGTAAATACTCATTGATAAAAGACCACACTTCACATGAACTCATTAATTTAATTATACTTAAAATAAAATTGTTTATGTAGATAGAGGCCAGTAAAAGATATTCAGCCAGGGGGACTTCTGGCCATGATGGAGGTGTAGGTACATATGCTTCGCTTCCTTGCACAACCAAAAGAAGGACAACAAATTTAAAAACAAAACACAACCAGAACTCCCAGAAAATCATTCAACAACCAATGAGTTAAAGGAGAAATATTTATCCAGACTGGTAGGAGGGGCAGAGACAGGCAGATGGGGTGGAGAGGGCTTGTGGCAAGGTGATGAACCGGGAAGGTGAGGTGGCAGCTGGCAGACCAGGGAGTCCAACATTCATGTGAGGATAAGCCAGGAGGAACAACTGGGGTGTGACAGACCTTGCAACCCAGGGTTCCAGCATAAGAAACGAAAGGCTCAAAACCTCTGGCCGCAAAAACTTTTGAGTGTTCCAGCAGTAGAAGAAAATCCCAGCCTTACAGTAGAGTTCATTGGAAGGGCCAATGGAGTCCTACAATGTAACAAACCGAACCACCTGGGAATCAGTACCAGAGGGGCCCAATTTGCTTGTGGGCAGTGGGGGAAATGACTGAAAACCAGTGAGGGCTGAGCAAGTGGCATTGTTCTCTCTCTGACTCCTCCCCCACACACAGCACCACAACTCAGCAAAGCGGGTTGCCCAACGCTAGCTAATACCTAAGGCTCTGCCCCTTACAACATAACAGGTGTGCCAAGACAAAGAAATATGGCCCAAATAAAAGAACCAATCAAAATTCCAGAAAAAGAACTACGCAATGAGAAGAAAGCCAACCTATCAGGTGCAGAGTTCAAAACACTGGTACTCAGGATACTCACAGAAATGATTGAGTATGGACATAAAATAGAGGAAGAAGTGAAGGCTATGAAAAGTGAAATAAAGAAAAATATACAAAGAATCGACAGTGAAGGGAAGGAAATAGGATTCAAATCAACGATTCAGAACAGAAGGAAGAAATAAACATTTGGCCTGAACAGAATGAAGAAAAAGAATTCAAAACAATGAGGAGAGGCTTAAGAACCTCCAGTACAACTTTGAAGGAGAAGAAGAAGAACAAGAAATTGAAAACTTATTTGAACAAATCATGAAGGACAACTTCCCCAACCTGGCAAAGGAAATAAATTTCCAGAAAGTCCAGGAAGTTCAGAAAGTCCCAAAGAAGTTGGACTCAGGAGGAACACACCAAGACACATCATAAATTACCCAAGGTTAAAGATAAAGAAAGAATCTTAAAACCAGCAAGAGGAAAGGAGAGAGTTACCTACAAAGGAGTGCTCATAAGACTGTCAACTGATTTCTCAAAAGAAATCTTGTAGGCAAGAAGGGCCTGGAAGGCAGCATTCAAGTCATGAAAGGCAAGGACCCACATTCAAGATTACTCTATCCAGCAAAGCAATCATTTAGAATGGAAGGGCAGATAAAGTGCTTCCCAGATAAGATCAAGTTAAAGGAATTCATCATCACTAAGCTTTTATTATATGAAATGTTAAAAGCACTTATCTAAGAACAAGAAGATCAAAACTATGAAAAGTAAAATGACAACAAGCACAACTATCAACGGCAGAACCTAAAAAACAAAAACAAAAACAAACTATGCAAATCACTAGAACAGGAACAGAATCACAGAAATGGAGATCACAAGAAGGGTTATCAGCAGGGAGGGGGAGGGGAAAGAACAAGGAAAAGGTGCAGTGAATAAGAAGCATAAATGGTACATGCATAATAGACAAGGGGAGGTTTAGAATGGTATAGGAAGTGGAGAAGCTGAAGAACTTATATATGACCCATGGACATGAACTAATGGGTGGGAATACTGGTGGGAGGGAGGGTGCAGTGTGGATGGGTTAAAAGGGAGTAATAAATGGGATAACTGTAATAGCATAATCAAGAAAATATACAAAAAAATTTGGCCAGGGTTCTGCTTAAGAATTATTCTTCATGGGACTATTCCTTTAAGTGGATATTTCTTCAGTGCATGTATTTTTGAGGGTAAACAGAGTTGTCTTCATCTTTATATCTTTAGTTTCTAGCACAGTTCATCATACATTTTTTGTACTGAGCTGAACTTGCTCTGGATTGGATCTTCCTCACCATGAAGCTAAATGCTGCCCTTGGTGAAAGATCTTAGCCATGCCCATTTTTCAGTTGGTGTGAGAGTGTGTTTATAAATCTTCATGTTTCCACACTCCTTTTGTGTCCCTGAGAATTCCAACTCGAGTGCTTCTTTATAGGGTGGGTGGTAGGGAAGCACCACAGAGAAGGTCCAAGACTACTGATGTGAACTTGACAGGGTCAAACAATTTCTTGGCAGTTTTACCTGATTCTGGTGGGTTGCTGGGCCCCAGAGTTAACTTCCCTGTCTAGATCCCAGGAAGTGGAAACACCTCTGGTTCATCAGATATATTAAGCCTCCTATACACTTTGGTTCAGAAGAGTGTTCTCTACTTTATTCTATCTGGCTTATCCCAGGAGCCGTACTTTTCCTACCTTGGTTTCTTTTGGTTGTTACTTTGGATTAGAATACTTGACCATGTATGTTTTTGATTTTTACAGGAATCAACTTCATACTTAATACAAGTTAGTGGCATTTATCTTTAGTGTAATATAAGTTGGCAATTTTTAACTTTGATTTCCTTTTTTGTATGTTAACTTATGATGTTATGGATTTCCAGTCATCATTAAAATAGCATTCATGGTCTCAGATGGAGGGTGGACTCAGCTTCAAACAAAGTATGTAGTATTTTCTGACTCTGAGTTTCCAGAAGATTTTATATCCACATAGCAGAGACAAAAAAGATGGGAAGCTAAAGTACTATTGCTTTGCAGGAGTCAGATTCCTGAAAAAGAAAAAGTCTTCAAATTCAAAAAATTTAATTTTCAAGTTGAGCAAATTCTATTAGGCACAAAAGAGATGAGTTTTTCCTGTTAGTGAGTGTGTAAGGTGTTTGTTTTAATAGAGGCAGAGGTTGTGAATGGATATTAGATGCTAAAGGGGAAGAGCTCCGGTTCCATTGCTTGGAGGAAGGAGGAATGCAGGAACTCCCTTAGTCATGTGGATAGTTATCTGACCACCTGGAATATTGTCAATATCAAAAGAAAATTCAGAGAATTTTACTTCCTATGAAAATAATTTTTGAGGGGGAAAGATAGTGTTCATGAATGAGGAAGCTTCAGACTTGAAACTGGTATGAAGCTTAGAGGCATGGCATTCTAGTTGTTATCTTACCCAACTTTAGGAAGATGGCTTACGTTTTGTTTATGATTATCAGAGGCATTTGCAAAAAAATAACCTATGCTAAATTTTGCTTATGTTCATGTAAAGAGAAAATTTACAGTTTTTCCCTCCCTATGTAGAGGAAAATTGTTTTTTCCCTGCTACTGACACTTCTGGTCACCAAACATATGGAAATTTTCCTTTCACACCAAGCAGTCCTCCAGGACATCACTGGGTGTCCTATAATTTAACTCAATTCTAATATTATCTACCTGAAGATAATGTTAGATTCTATAGGTTAAGAATTCATTCCTATAAGACTGCAGCTCCCACCACCTCAGCACACTTCTGAGATACCAGTTTGTAAGCCCAGGTCATATTACCTGTGCCTCTGACCAACTGACTATAGATCAGAGCTTCCAACAATCCCCTCCTTGGGTTAGATTAATTTTTTAGAACAGCTTATAGAACTCAGGGAAACACTTGTGTTTACCAGTTTATGAAAGGATATGGTAAAGGATACAGATGAATAGCCAGATGAAGAGACACATAGGTAAGGTCTCAAAGGGTCCCATGTGCAGGAATGTCTGTCTAGGTAGAGTTGTAGTGCACCACTCTTCCAGTGTTGATGTGTCCACCCACCTATAAGCTCTCTGAACTCTCTATTATTGGAATTTTATGGAGGCTCCATCATGCAGGCGTGATCAATCATTAACTCTATTTTTAACACTTCTCCCTTTTCAAGAGAATGGGGTTGTGGCTGAAAATTCCAAAGTTCTAATCATGGCTTAGTCTTTCTGGTGGCCAGCCTCCATCCATGAATGTAGGGGGGGGCTCTGCCCACAGGGCCCTCCCAGCCATCACGGATGAGAATAGGTCTACCAAGACATGATCTGCTTGGGGAGGTAAGGTGGCCAATCTCCCAAAGGAGAAGTGACATGAACCTGTTCCTCAATAGGCTTTTACTGGGTTCAATAAATACAGGAATTTTCAGGAATACAGGTAAAGCTCATCAATCACTGTCAAGCAGTAATGATCAAATAATAGATAACATTAAAAAAACTAGGAGGGCTTATTCTGAGTCAGGGTCAGATAGCTAAAGGGCCATAAAACTTTGGGGAAGAAACTTATTACGTGCTTGGATCCTTATCATTTAAATTGAGGGTATTAGCAAAGCAGGTTTCACAGGATTTTATGCTTTCTTAAGCTTGATTGCCCTGTGAACTGCCCATTCCTGCTTAGGGTTGTGCCGTCCTCTGTCATTGTTTCAGGCTTAAGTCAGGCAGAGGAAGTAAGGCAGCTGAGAGATTAGGAGACTTCTTGCTGACAAAATGAGGACTCAGGCTATGTCAAAGCCAAGGGGTGAGGGTCCATCACCCCCTTTTTCTATAGCCCCCACCAAGTCCTTCCCTGAGGTCCTCCTCTCGACTGTGCTTGTCGTAGGTTGTCCCTCCTTTGAGGAATTTTACCTGTTATTGGCTATCCAGTCATCTGCCTGGGGCCAAGCAGGGTGAAGGAAAGGGGGCAGAGGCCGATGCCCCTGCCAGGAAGATAAGCTTTGTCTCCTTAGTGGCTTATAGTCCCAAGTTCTTTACTCAGCCTTAGCCATGGTGGCTAAGCTGGTTCCAGCTTCTGAAACCAGGCAGGGTGGTTCCCAACACGTGAACCCATTTAGACTTCAATAGAACAAAAGATCCTTCTAGTGCTGTTATCACTTAAGAAGTTACAAGGATTTTGGAGCTCTGTGCCAGAAACCGGGGGTAGACACCAATATATATCTTCTATTATCTCACAGTTCATGAAATAAGCTACTTTGCTTACATGACTTTACTGGTTGTCTGCTTGGGGATCTTAAAGGCTGTTCCCTGTTTTATTTTATTTTAACAACACCAAGGGGAAACCTGGTATATTGTACACCCTAATTTATTTCCATTCCTATCTCCACACATGGCTTTTTATTTAGGTTTCAAGCATCTCTGTCTTAAATATGGACATTCAAGAATCAGAGTCATTTGAAGAATGCCCCTAACAGGCATGACAGTGACCAAAACATGAAAAAAAAAAAAAAGAAAGAAACCCTTAGGAAAAAGAGATCATGTAGGAAACAGAAGAAAACCTAAAAAAATCCCTAAAATTAATATTCTCAGAAGAATAATACTTTGTCACTGAAAGAAGAACAAGGTGCAATTAAAAAAAAAAGGAAGATTCAAGGAATAAAAATGAATACCTGCCAGTTAAAAATATTATATAAAAATAAAAATTTCAGTAGGTGGGTTGGGTGATGAAACTGAGTGTATCTCCTGGTAAGAGAAACAAAAAGACAAAAGGATGGAACATAGAAAAGAAAAGAGTAGTAATGTTTGGGAATATGCATAGGTAGATAGACCAGAGAAACACAAGTTCCAGTCCCTCAAATATCGGTGTGTGTAGAAAGCAGCAGAGTGTTCCAGCCTTCTCCTGGAACCCAAAAGAGTGCTATGTGATGGGTTGAAACAGTCAGTGCCCTCCATCAGGAGCAGTGTGGTTGGATGGAATTGAATGAAGGCTATGTGGATTGGTGCCTGAAGGATATGCCAAGATTTGATTTGAAGACATTTAACAAAGATGCAAGGAACACAGATGCTGTTGCCCAAATCTAATTAGGACACTGAATGGAGGCCACATAAAACAGAGGCTGGCATAGAACCAGATACTCCTCTAAGTTCCCACATGGTGATGTCATGAAAGCCACTCCACAACCCAGATGCCAACAAGTTGAAAAGAAGGAGCAAGAGCCAGGTGCTGGGTGAAAGTGGAAAGAATTTAAGAGGTCTAGTTTAAATTAGAAGATATTGGTTTAATTTGAATTGGCTAGTCTGTATTTTTTCAGTTAACAATGTAGAAACCAGGGCTTGAGAACAAAGTTAATTTAATTATACTGGTATAAAAAGGTTGTTTTTGTCTGCCCAACTTTTGAAAAAAAGGTTTTTAAAATTTAGTTTTAGAGGGGAAGGGAGGGAGAAAGAAAGGAAGGGAGAGATACATCAACGTGTGGTTGCCTCTTGAGCGCCCCCTACTGGGGACCTGGCCTACATACAACCCAGGTATATATTCTGACTGGGAATCGAACTGGTGACCCTTTGGTTTGCAGGCTGGCACTCAATCCACTGAGACACACCAGACAGGTCCCTATTTGTACTTCTTAATTCCCTCACCTCTTCACCCACTCTCCCATATCCCCCTTCCATTTGGCTACCATCAAAATATTATCTATATCCATGATTCTGTGTCTGTTTTTCCTGTTTGCTTAGTTGGTTTTTTAGATTTGATTGTTGATAAACATGCATTTATTGCCACTTTATTGTTCATAGTTTTGATCTTCTTTTTCTTAAATAAGTCTTTTTAACATTCATATAGTAATGGTTTGGTGATGATGAACTCCTTTAGTTTTTTTCTTATCTGGGAAAGCTCTTTATCTGCGCTGCAATTCTAAATGATACCTTTGCTGGGTGGAGGAATCTTGGCTGTAGGTCCCTGCTTTTCATGACTTTGAATATTTCTTACCAATCCCTTTTAGCCTGCAAAGTTTGTTTTGAGAAATCAGCTGACAGTCTTATGGGATCTCCTTTGTAGGTAATTATCTGCTTTTCTCTTGCTGCTTTTAAGATTTTCTGTTTATATTTAAACTTTGGCATTTTAATTATGATGTGTCTTGGAGTGGGGCTCTTTGCATCCATCAGTTTGGGACTCTCTGTGCTTCCTGGGCTTGCATGTCTATTTTCTTCACCAAATTAGGGAAGATTTCTTTCATTATTTTTTCAAGTAAGTTTATAATTTCTTGCTCTTTCTCTTCTCCTTCAGGCACCACTATGATGTATAAGTTGGACAGCTTGAAGTTGTCCCAGAAGCTGCTTACACTATCCTTGTTTTTTTTTATTCATTTTTCTTCTCGTTGTTCTGATTAGTTGTTTTTTGCTTCCTTATGTTTCAAATCATTGATTTGATTCTCGGCTTCATCCACTGTACTGTTCTTTCCCTGTAAGTTGTTTTTTCCTTTTTTTTAAGATTTCATTTATTTACTTTTAGAGGAGGGGAAGGGAAGGAGAACAAGAGGGAAGAAACATTGGACTTGGCCCACAACCAGGCATGAGTCCTGACTGGGAATTGAACTGGCAACTTTTCAGTTCACAGGCCAACACTCGATCCATTTAGGCACACCAGCCAGGGCTGTCTGCCCAACTTGTGAATCAGAAAACCATACAGATTACATAGGAAGAATAAAGAAAATAGGATACCTGGCTATCATGCATATGTAATAATAGAAGATAATCTTTCTTTTTCCAATAGCAAATAAACATTAAATTTTTGTTTAATCAGTATTTACCTAAATACTAACTAATCCAGATAACTACATTAATATTCAGAATACATGAATGCACATATACCATGCATCATATGAAATCTGTCTAGAAGGTATCCAGCTATGCAAGATGAAAAATAGAGACATTTGTTGAAGAAGACACAAGATACAAGAAATATTGTACATAGGACAATGACGCATCAGTCCCCTTCAAAGTAGGTGTCTTGGGACCTCACACAGTTCTCCCAGTTGCCATCAGCTGCCCCATCGTATTTTCCTGCATCTCATTGACAATCTGAAATCTCTTTCCTTTCAAAGGTGATTTTAGTTTTGGGAAAAGCCAGAAGTTGCAGGGTGCCAAATCTGGGCTGTAGGCAGGCTGAGTCACCTGGGTGATTTGATATTTTGCCAAAAGCTCTGCGTGAGACATGATGCATGAGCAGGTGCATTGTCATGATGAAGCTGTCAGTCACCAGTTGCCCATAGTTGTGGCCTTCCAAATCATCCAAATAGTGTCTGCTGAGGAATGTTCAATCTTAATGCAAAATTTGATGCAGATTCATCTTTCATCTTGAATTTGAGGGCCACACAGTACACATGCTCACCCAACAGCCTTTACTGCCTCCACAAACTAGTGTAATGAAGTTATCATTGTTCACACATGCGCATCCCAGTCCACTCTTCTTGGCTTCCAGGTTACATCAATATCATGCAAACTGTTCTTATTATATTACCAATGGCTGGACTTTTTCTGTCTTGTACATTGCTGATGGTTCTGTAGTTATGTGCATGTTACCATGTAGTTACCAAAAATGAAATTAAATGACCTTTACTTTCAGGAAGCTTTCAACCCAGAAGATAGGCAGTAAATAATGTTAAATACGAATTGCTCACAATAGGAATTGAAAGAATAAAGAGTTTCAAGGGCTTCGATATTCAAAAAAACTGACATGGACATGGAAGACCAGGGAGGATCTAACCAGGAACAACACATTGGCTTCAAACAGCATGGCAGCCTTTGTTGAGACACATGCTGAGGTGAGTCTGGTTTCAATGGAGAAAGTGCTGTATGGAGAACTAGTTATGTCTTCAGTGGACAGGAGAAAGGAGAGGAACAGGGCAAGGGTGTGCATTGATATCTGTTCCTGAGAAAGGCAGAGGTGACAGGCAGGTATTCCATGTAGGTGGTATTGAAATAGTAAAGGTGCTCAGATCAGAATATGTATGGTGTACCCTGGATCCCACAGAGGAATTTACTGTGTGGAGTAGCTGATGTTGAGAGAGCAGGGACGTGACAGGGCCAGATGGAAGCAGTCTTTGATAGCCAAGGTAGGAAGTTAATTCATTATCTGCAGGTGATGCAGAGACATTGAGATTTTTTTGACTAGGAAAATAATGTGGTTAAAATGGGGGTGAGCAGGATGGAGTTTCAAGACCTGAAAAGGCCTGGAAGTAGTAAAAACACAACTTGGGGGCCAAATAACTGATAAATCTATGCTTGTCTTCATAATTTTTGTCATTGACGTGTTCCAAGTCTTTTAACACCAAATTGCTAAAAATTCAAGTTATCCCTCCTAAGTATTTGGAAACAAATTTACACCCATAACTAGCTGTGTGACCTCAAAAAAATTGCTTAATATTTCTGAGGGTTAGGTTTCTCATCTATAAAATAAGCTGGTAAAATATATTGTTTTTAAAGCCTCTCCTAGTGTTAATATTTTATTCAGTAACATTGATAACTAGTGACTTGGCTTTCCTTCTCATCTCTTCTTCAGAAATGATTTCCTAAGGAAAGAATAAATCTACTCATTATAACCACAAGGAGGCAGGTTTATTGGCTTGTATGTGCTTCTCTCAGTTAGCACTTGTGATATTTATTAACTAAATCCTTCATAGAAATCCAAACCTAAAATGGTAGTAAGTATGTTTGGTGATAATGCATGTATATATTATTATTAATCTCATGATTTCTAAGCAAATTTGAGGAACATGATTTATTGGGTCTGTGACCCATGTGCAAACACAGCTGCAGCTTCTGGCACATGGCATGGAGAACGCATGTTTCCCCTGCCTTATGGACCCTATTTTCACAACTGTTTTACTACCAAAATGAAGCCATTTACTTTGCAAAAGGTTTATCAGGGAACTAATTATAACATCAAGTGGGGTGGTGTTCAGAACAGTCTGAATGATAAATTACGAGAAAAAAATAATCCAATAATTATTTAAAGTAGTGGGTGTTAGCTTCCACTCTGATCTGATGATGGTGGTAGCTGGGAAAAGCTTCAAAGTAACAATGTACATCCAGCCTTGATGATATTTCATTCCTCTTTTCATAGTTTATTTCATTACAAAAGTACAGCAGATTTAGTCTGTTTTTCAATTACCATGGCCACTTGCGGGTATTGTGCACAGTTGGTTCATGTGTGCTGCAAGCCCCCTGTCCTATTATCCTGGTCAACAAAAGGCAATTACTGAATTCTAAAAAGCTTTAGACGAAACTGCCATGACAATAGGCATAGGTAATCAAAGGTATAATCACGTCCTGCTGAAAATCTGTGCCCATAGAATGGACAGGAACACACAGTGCAGTCTTTGAAGTCCATTTTCATGGACACATCAAATGGTGCTGTCAGGTTTTTCACCACAGGTTTGAAGTGTAAATGTGCATTATCAGCTCAGGGTCAAGAAATGATTTACAGTTCTTAGTTTTAGTGAGAATATATTTGCAAAATATGCCATTTTCTAGTTTTGGGGCCAGATCTATTAAGGGCATGGGAATATGATACCTTTTCTGTTTGTTGAATAGAACTGCATCATAATATCTCTTGCGACACAGATGGGTTTAATGTGAATTGAATCCCATGCTCAGGAACATAGCAACTCAGAAAAATAGCTTGATAATAGGCTGGAGTGAGAGGCCAGTGTTGGTCCTGTGTTTGAACCTCAGGTGCTACAAAAGGGTTTGAGTCACTGTGTTTCTGAAGAAAACATTTTTAGAAGCAGCCTGTGGTATTGTTAACGTCTAGGCTGACTCCTTCGTTCAGTGAGAGGGTGGGACCTGGGGTTTGCTCAGGCAATTCAAAGGCTGTGTTTTTTGTACAAAAAAGCAACAATACCAAATTCAAGGCTGTGCCGTTATTGTCAGGAGTTACAATAGGCCTATGTTAGTGTGAAATAAAGAATGCCATAAACCTCAACTGTCTCAAAATGCTTCCTTTTGCCTGCCTGATGCAGGGTCTTATATCTCCACTGTTTGAGTCATTTCTTTAAGGCAGGTGTCCTTAGTGTCAGCACTATGGATGATCTGGGCTGGATAATTCTTTGCTGTGGGGATGGTTCTGTGCACTGTAGGGTGTGAAGTAGGATCCTTGGCCTCTTCCTGCTAGATACCAGTAGCATCTCCCCATCCTCCGGTGTGAACAACCACATTTCAGACCATTGGTAAATGTCCTCTGGCAGCAGAGTCACCCTGTTTGAGAACCACTGCTTGAAGAGAATCTCAGGGAGTCAAAAAAAAGTTCCTGTTAAAATGCAGACATGTTACTTGGTAGGAAAATACACTATTCCAAATGAAGGACATCTTTGTACCCATTAGCAGCCTGATTTTCTATCACAAGTGTGGGGCTCGGAATGGGATGTTAGCCAAGCTGATTAGCTAGTAGTTTAGGACATGGAGGAATGTCCAGGGCGGGGAAAGTGGTGGAATACAGTGTCAGGGATCCTGTGCAGCTTAGACCTTCCATGTGGTGCCAAAGTGACAGGAGTGAGATGACAAAAGTGTGGGGAGTGGCATGAACAGAAGTGAGGAGATAGATGTTCAGCATGCCAGGGGAAGAGAACAGGTGGCGGTCAGCTGTGAATTAATTTTGCTGTAATCAGACAGATATGTGTTTGTGATGATGTCTGTCAGGTGAAGGCAGAGAGAGCAGAATAGGTGGAGAAGGCTGCAGTTTGCTCTGAGTAAGAGGCAGAAGACACAGTTTGAGTCAGACAGGTGCCAAAGAAAGAATGTGTGTGTGTGTTGACAAGCGCTCCTTTGCCTCTGGAGGATGTTGGAGGTGAGGTCAGGCAGCAGACTTTCATATTCCAACAATTCCCTCTGCCTGCTGTGGGTGGACTGAGTCAGCAGTGAACACGGTGGGGCAGATTCATCCTTTTAAGTGTGCTGATTAAAACCCTGGTATTTGAAAGTTTGCCAAGGACACCCAGAAACACAACAGAGAATGAGAGTCACTGGGATAAGGGCTCCAAAGGTGCTCCTGGGTTGTGGGTGCTGCCAACTCAGGGAGAGGGTAGGACAGGATCCCCAGGTTTCAGCTGCCTTGTCCCCATAGCAGTTGTACTGACTCTATGGGTGGGGGTGCTGGGGTCGGGGGCAACACTGCAGGGGGTGGGAGGCAGTGTCTGGTAGGCTGGCTTCTATGCGAATACCAGGGTCATTCAGGGTGTTGGTACCACTGTGTTGGGGGAGGCTGGAGTCATGTGTGCCTATGCCACAGTTACTGGGTTTGCTGAGGCTGCAGGCTAGGCTGCTGGGGCATGGGTTTCCTTGGTTCTGCTGCTCTTTGTGTTCCAATCCATCTACCTTCAGGTGGTCTTATGTGTGGATCTCTCCAGTGTCCTGGTGTGTTGAGCTACAAATGTCCCACTAGGTGTAGTAGACTGAAGGGGAGAGACAAAGGAGCATCTCATGTTGCCATGATGCTGACATCACTCTCCAGTTTCTTTTCTATTCACTCTCCTTCTCTGCTCCCTTCTCCTCTATGCTGTCCCACATTTCACTCTATTCTGATGTCCCCTTTTTCTCTACGTTTCAAAAACTGAAATCACCTAGTCCCCATATGTATGATAACCTGGTGGCCCAAATTTTGGGGACAATCTCGAGATCAAATACCATATTATTCCCTTGAGCACATTTGTACCAGTCAACCAGAAGTCAAATTCTTGTCTGGGTGCATTGTCACTGTATGCATCTGAAATGTAAAAACACAGGAGAAGACGATTGACTGTAAAGCGTCATAAGGAAGCTCCAGAAAAGATGGAAATGTTCCAACACTTGATTATGGTAGTGGTCATACAACTACACATCTGTCAAAACTCATCAAATGTACCCTTAAAATTGATGAATTTTATTTTATGCCAACAATACTTCAAAAAAAGGGACTAAAAATATAAAGCTAAAAACATCGTGTTGTTGGTCATGGCCACCTTCACACTAGGCTTTTCATCATTCAGAGAACTGGTGTGGGACCTGTGTGGTCCTTCTTTTTCCCCATCATTCCTGAAAGCAGGCTCCAGAGCATCTGTGCATCCTGCTCTCGAAAGAAACCAAAGTATATGCATCAACGTGGTAAAGGATAAAATGTAAATGCAGTGATTTCTGACCAAGACATGATATATCTAATAACACGTCCTTTAACAGAAGCAACAAAGTGATAAAAGTGTCCTCAATAATCTTGGTCGTTTCAATCCATCTTGACCAGCTGTTGGACTGACAGATTCTGCAATCTGGGGGTGCTCAGTCCCTCACGGCGCCAATCACAGCTCTGGCAACTCAAGTTTCTTCCCACCCACAGAGAGGAGCCTGGAGAATCATCTCTTATCATAAAGGTTGTGTGTACATACAAACTCACTCATGCATTCTGAGGGACAAGTGAACCACACTAAAACAGGAAAGGAGAGATTACTTAGCAGATTTCCATTAATGAACCTCAGGCCACATCAAAGAATGTTTGTGTCTTTTTTAAAATTTAGTTTTTTCAGCTTTATTGAGATATAACTGACACATACCATTGCGTAAGTTTAACACATACAACATGATGATTCAATATATGTATATATTACTAAATGATTAACTCAATAAGTTTAGTTAACACATTCATCATCTTATATAGTTACCATTGTGTGTGTGTGTGTGTGTGTGTGTGTGTGTGTGTGTGTGTGTGTGTTTTGAGAAATTTTAAGATCTCTCTCAGCAACTTACAGGTATATAATATAGTATCGTTAACTATAATCAACAGACTGGACATTATATCCCAAGAATTTATTCATCTTATAACTAGAAGTTTGTGCCCTTTGAACACCTGTACCCCTTTCCCCCACTGGCAACCACCGATCCATTCCTTTTTTCCTATGAGTTCAGTTTTGTTTTTTGGATTCCACATAAAAATGAGATCATATGGCACTTGTCTTTCTCTGACTTACTTCACCTAGCATCATGCCCTCGAGTTTCCTCTATGTGGTTGCAAATTCCAGGATTTCCCTTTTCTCTTAAGGCTGAATGATATTCCTGTGTGTGGTTGTAGTTCACATTTTTATCCATTCATCCATTGACAAATAGATTATTTTCCCTGTTTGTCTCTTTTTAAAACCTCTTTTCCTTCTTTTTTGGTCTTTATCTCACCCTTTTGAAGTATGATTTTTTTCTAGTTTTAGTGAGGTATTAATGATAGATAAAAATTATATATATTTAAATGTGCCACTTGATGTTTTGATGAATGCATACATTATAAAATAATCACAATCAAACTAATTACCATACCCGTCAACTGAGAATTACCATTTTGTGTGTGTGTTTTGATAATACTTGAGATATACCTTTTTAGCAAATTTTAAGTATATAATCCAGCATCGTTAACTATAATCACATTTCTGTGCATTAGATTGTCAAAACTTATTCATCTTGGATAACTGAAATTGAGGTGAAATGGGGAGATGATGAAGGTTGAAATTTTATAGTGCCATGAAAAACAGATCTCAAGGCAGGATTTTAAGTAAGAAGGCCATTGCCTATATCATTGATTTGATATTTATTTATTATTAATGAGATATGACTCTGTAACAAGGGTGTCAATCACATTCTAAAAAAAATTTTTCCTCTTATTGTGAAAGCAAATCTGTTTCCTTGTAGAAAGTATATACATAAAAAAGGTGGAAAAAGATGAATAAACCACTATAACCTCTTCAGTCAGAGACAATGTCAACATGTTGATAACTTTGCAGGTTTTTATTGTGTGTGTGTGTATAATTTTTATAAACACTAGGTAAAATTAATTTCATATTTTATTTTTTTTCTTTGAGCATTTCCCAATATCATGAAAAAATCTTTAAATATATAATTTTTAATGGCTTCATATTATTCTGCTGTATAGATATATTGTAATTTATTTAAATACTTTTCTAGTCTTAGACACTTAAATTGTTTCCTTTAAAGTACATAAGTATGTGAATGGTTTTTGGTGATTTCTTTTTATTCATGTAGGTGACTCTTTGGTATGTATTTATTTTTCTAAATACTACATTTTAATGTCTGTCTGGATAGCATGCTTTAGTAAATTATTACAAAATGACACCTTGATTTCAACTTCAATTTAACAATACATGTAGTTTGTTCTTTGTAAAATACAAATTAAGATTACTGCAAGGAACAAAAAGAGGCACTACTATTGATTATATGATTTAATATTAGAGCTCCATCTACTGGTGGATTTTAAAATGGAATACCACAGACCTCTTGAATAGTTCTTATTGCTTAAATTCTTTTAGTCACTGTTAAAGCAGTTAGTTGATAACAAGATAAATGTTATAGCTTCTTTTTAAATGCAGATATCAATATTTTAGGTATTTAAAGATGCAAAAAATAGAAAACCTAATTTATTTATATATAAAATAAATAGACTAACAAAGAATGCATTGAAAATAAATAAAAAAGCTAGTCAAATGTATAAGTAAATGAATTCACAGGATCAGATAATTGTATGGGTGAGCTATAACAAACCTTGAAGAAATAGATAATTTTATGTTATTAAAACTATTTTATAACACAGAAGTTGGACAATGCCTTGTTGGTGTTATGAACCTAATAAACTGTAATATCAAACTAAACAAGGACATACCTCAACAAAGAAAATTCTGAGCTAGCTTTATTTAGGAATATAGTCCTATTTTAAATAAAGTATTAGCATTTGAAATGCAGTAGTATTTAAATAATAATAAATAATTATATCAGTTGTCTAATATTTCATAACATACCACCCCAAATTTTATTTTATATTTTTCTTTTTTAAAAATTGTATCTTATCAATTATGCTATTACAGCTGTCCTGACTTTTCCTCCTATGTCCCTTTCTCCCCAGCAGCCCTCACTCTCTCAGGCAATCTTCCCACCATTGTTCATATCCATGGGTCATGTGTATAAGTTCTTTGACTACTCTATTTCCTATACTGTACTTTACATCCCCATGGCTAGTCTGTAATTATTGGAACTTCTTAATCCCCTCATCTCTTACCTCTTCTCTCCCTCCCCCTTGCATCTAGCAACCTTCTAGTAACAAACTTCTTTTCTCTTGCTTTTAAAAGTCTCTCTTTATCTTAACTTTTGGCCTTTTAATATGTGTTGGAGTGGGTCTCTTTGCATCCATCATAATTGGGGCTTTCTGTACTTCCTGGACTTGCATGTGTATTTTCTTCACCAATTAGGGAAGTTTTCTTTCACTATTTTTTTTTCAGATAAATTTCCAATTTCTTGCTCTTTCTCTTCTACTTCTGGCACCCCTATGAGGCAACTGTTGGACCTCTTAAAGTTGTCCCAGAAGCATTTATACTATCCTCATTTTTTTGGATTTTTTTTCTTCTTCTGCATGGCTGTTTTTTGTTTCCTTATGTTCCAAATCATTGATTTGATTCTTGGCTTCATCCATTCTACTGTTGTTTCCCTATAACTTGTTCTTTATTTCTATTAGTGTCTCCTTTGTTTCTGACTGTGTCTTTTTAATGTTGCTGAGGTCCTCACTAAGTTCCTGGAACACCCTTATAAACAGTGTTTTGAACTCTGCATCTAATAGATTACTTATCTCCATTTTATTTAGTTCTTTTTCTGGAGTTTTGTTCTTTTCTTTCATTTGGGCCACGTTTCTTTGTCTCCTCATTTTGGCAGCCTCCCTGTGTTTGTTTCTATGCATTAGGTAGAGCTGGTTTGATTCAGTGTTGTGGTAGTGTGGCCTAATGTAGTAGGTGTTGTGTATGTTCCAGTGGCACAGCCTCCCCTATCATCCAAGCTGCGTGATCGAGGTGTGCCCTTTATGTGAGCTGAGTACAACCTCCTCTTGTAGTTGAGCCTTAATAGCTGTTGGCAGGTCAATGGGAGGGATTTACCCAGGCCAGTCAGCTGCAAGGACTGTGACCACTGATCACCAACCTCCATCCTCCATGGAAGGTCAGCCGTGAGCACCCCAAACTTTAGAGTTTTAAATCAACAATCACTAATATGCTGATAATTTTGTGGGTTGGCCATTTGTGGTGGGCTCAGTCAGGCAGTTTTATTCCTAATTGTATTGTGGTCATTTGTGTGGCTGCAGGCTTCTGATGGCTCACCTGACTGTGGTTGCCCAAGAATTTCTTCTTCACATGTCTTCATTGGTGCTGGCTGTTTGCTTGGTCTTTCAATTCATGTGGTTACTAATCTTTAAGAGGGCAGAAAAAGGGTGAGATCAGAAACTTCATGACCTTTGGAGGCCTGGATTTGGAAGTCACACAATGTTTGGCTGCATTTTGTTGGTCAAAGAAAGTCACAAAGGTAGCTCAGTTTCAAGGGATGGAGGAAGAAACTACCTTTTGAGAGGGAAGATGACAATATCATATTGCAAAGGTATCTAAAGTATATGATGGGAAGAATTGTTGCAGCCATCTTTGAAAACAATCTACCAGAATCATTATATGAATTCATTGTTGTAAAATGCTGTTATATAGTGTTATATATGCTTGACACATAAATAAGTAATCAGTACAGTTGATTCCAGGAAGGCAAAGAAAGTTCACTATGAGGACAATCCACTGATTATAATTTTGTGGAACAAAAATGTACTTCTCAGCAAGGAGACTAATATAGACTAATATTGATAGATATTTTTTACTATGGAATTTCAAAGAGAAAAAAGATTCACACTTCCAGTCAAGATGGTATATTGCACAATCTTCTCCATTCTATTCCAGAGACATAGGAATAATTCAAGTACCTACTTTTAAAGATTATAAAGTGCAAACACAAACTTAAGAACAAGAGGTCAAGAGAAGAACACAATCTAAGCACTCTCAGGCTATTAGAGCAGTGAATTGGACCTCATCCCAGCAGGAAACCTGGACCTGAAATAGTTACGCCACAACACCTGGTTGCAGCTAGAAATGGACCCTGACTTGTAGCTCCAGTAGGAAAGAGAGGCATCTGAGTCAAAGTGGGGAGGATGCCTGCACTGCTTGTGGGCAGAGCCTTTGAGATCACTTTGTTCATATGGGCAACTGGCCCACTGCTTTAACTTGGTCTGTGCCTGGGCAGCCCCATGGACCAAGCTGAGGCAACCTCAGGTCTATGAAAAAGACCTAAATGGGGTAAAAATTCTTATACAAGACAAAAGCACAAAACACACAAAGAAATCCATGATTATGAGACATTACCATGGCAGTAATTTTGGGAGGGGGATAAAAATCCTTCAGATAACATCCTAAAATCATTCATTTACTTATTCAGGGTATATTATTGAGCATTTGTTATGTGCCTAGTACTCTTTTAGTAGCTGGGAACACTACTAGATCATTCACAAATCTCTCTTCATAGAGTTTATATTCTAGGGGGAGGGCTATGAGGAAAGAATCATTTCAAGAGTAATCTGGATAGGAAGGTAGGTACTTAGAGAGAGATGAATTGATGCCTGAGATTCATGAGCCCTTGCACTCCTGAATCCTGTCCTACTCCAGCTGCTTCTCCACCTGAAATCCTCAACACCAATCATTTTTCTCTCTTATCAAACTCTCTTACACAAATAAAATAAAGATGAAATGAAATGGAAGGAGAAAATGTGCTTTTTCTTTTGATCTCTGTTATAAAGAAGAAGCTGGCAGGACTGAAAACCAGGAGATAAAATGACTCATGCTACATAAGGGACCTCCAGGTAGGCCGGAATTAACTATTCAGGAAGTTTAGGGATTGGATGGAATTGGGTGGTTGGCAAGTGTAATTCACTCACTTTTGTAGCAGATGCAAATTTTTATAGTTAAAAACACGTGCTGTCATGCTTTTCATTTTTAAAGGCAACGCAACCTGCATTCATGAGTTTTCCATTTTGTTAAGACCCAGTTTATGCTGAAGACTTTTTTGGAGACTTTAAGACACTGACAGTCCCAAATGAAATTATGCAAATTTTATAACAAATTCATTCATTTAAATTGGCTTTTGAGATTGAGGGGAACTTTATAAAGCATACAGGCATGTTTTTTAACTTAAAAGAAGGAAAAACCTAAACCATCTAAAGAGTCTAACAATACAAATACACTGTCTATAGATACAAACACTTTTTAAATTATTAAATATTGTACTATTGATAGTGGTGGGGCTTTCTTACTAACACACAAGTAAATGTAATCAGTTCAAAGGCAAAACAAACAAACAAACAAACAACCCTAAATTTAAGTGTGTACTGGGCAATCACATTTCCCATTTCTAATTACAGCTGAACTTGAAGTAGGGTAGACAAAGTGTTTGCAATGGTAGGAAGCTTCTGTGTCCCTCCTCTCTTCCTTTGTTATCATCTTGCCCTAAAGTTTTCCATCAGATGAATCATAGTTTAATTATGTCCAGAAAATTATTTTTTGAGAGGAAAAAATGTTGAATTTCATTGACTACCATGACACTTTCTGCTCTGTTCTGATTCTTCTCTTATGACTTAATCTTCTTAGATGGGCAGCATTTAATTTTTGTAGAGGAGTCAAATACCCTATTTTGAAAATTTGGTTACATGTATGATTTCACAAATATACGTAGATGCATATAAATCTACATACTTTTGCATTACATTTTATTATACGCTGCCTAATGAAATCTATCCTTAGGAGCTAAGGATATGAACCTCTGCCTTAGCTAATTTGTTTACATCTTCTAATGTTGAGATTTTCAGGGAGTTGTCATTGACTGTCTTTTAGTTTTATTCTAACCCTCGCCCTACATGCGTTTATCTACTCTCAATGCTTTTAAATCTCTCTTATAATATAGATTTCCAGATTTACATTTCTAGTCCTGATATCTTCTCTAAGCTTTAGAGTCCTATACCCACCACCAAAAGAGCATTCCCCTTTGGCTATCCCAGTGTACAGCCTAATGCAATATGTGCTGTTTGTTCTCCACTTGTTGGGTGGCACCACCATCCCACTGTAGCAACCTGAGCTGGAAACCTGGACATCATCATTGATTCTCTTCTCTGACCCCCAGAGTACAACTAATCACCAAATATTTTGGATTCTGATCCCTGGAGTTCTTTCCATCCACTCCTTCCCTTCTCTTCTAGCTGCCATTGCCTTGGATCAGCTTCTTTCATGGATTATTGCATTCAGTCCCCAACTGCCTCTGGTCTGGCCCTCCCTCCAGTTCTCCCTCCACACTGTTGTTGGAATAATCTGTAAAATGCAAATCCAATTACGTTATTTCCTTGCACAAAATCTTTAGTGGTATCCCATAACTTTTCTGATGAAGGCAAGTTTTTCATCTGGGTAGGCAAGGCCTTTGTAATTAGCTCCTCCATCAAAGCCCCCAATGTCCTCTCCTTCTCTCCTCACTCTCCCCTCTTCTGGGCGCCCCCCTTTCTGAGTCTCCTCAATGTGTAGTTGTGATCCCTGAACAGGCTGAACTTCTTCACATTTGGGGGGCTTTTATGTACCTGTTCTCTTTGCCGAGAATTCTAGCCCCCTCCATGCTTACTCATTTTGCAACTTCTTTTAATTTTCAAAGTTCAATTTAACTTCCTCTGAGATGCTTTCCCTCAGGTGGAGTCCTATACTTCTCATCTATGCTGGTTTCAATTTTTAAATTTATAATATTAAATTATAACTTTATGTGTATTGCATTATAATTATTTTCTTACTGAGTGTCCACCCTATGAGACTGACAACCTCCTGAAGGCATGAACTGTGTCCACCCACAGTTTTGATTCCCCAGGACCAGGCACAGTGCAGGCATTCAGTAGATATAAAATTGAGCTGAACCGCCAGCCCTATAAGATAAAACACCCATAGGCTGTTCCTTGTATAGCATCGGAGTACTGCTTAGGTCCTCAGTAAACCCCCATTAAGAGCAAAGCCAGTTTCTCAGTTGCCCCGTCACTGTTCATATAAGAACAAAAAGCAGGATAATAGACTAATTCATACATTTCAATCAACCACACTGCTGCTGACACGACAACCTGCCCTTTCTTGTTCCATTTTATGGGTGTTGTCATAGCTAAATGTTATACATTTTGGGGGATATCACTGCAAATAGCTGGAGAGATAAGGCTTAATAATTGTAGTGTAGGATTTATTACTTGAACTATATAAAACTACTATGAAATGTTAGGAAATAACTGGGCCTCAAGGAGTGATAATTATTTTCATTTTACAATTGCAGATGACATAAAAGGAACATAAATTGACATTTTAGATGCTAATATAACATAAACAGGAAGCAGGGTTAGATAAAGACAGATGGACAATTTTCTGTCCTCAAAAACTCTTTGGGGTGATACAATTCTTTGGCCAATGGCTTTTGGTATATCTGCTTAACAAAATCCCCCAGCAGATCACACTGCTGTAGTTTATCCACTTTTTACTCTATCCTCATTAGCCCATTTTTGAAGAAGCTTTTGAAAAACACTTTGAAACTATTAAATAGTATTGTCTCAATCGAATCTATTTTGTTTCACGAATCCAGCTCACTTGTTATGACTATCTATACTAAATGTTCTGGATTGAGCAGCATCCTTATTAAAAATATTTCACAGATCCAATATCCTTTTGAATTTAATAATGAGTTTCCCTCCCATGTCACACTGGTAGTACATGAAAGTAGAGGTAGGCTGAATGTGAGTGGAAAGTCCTCTTAATCAAAGTCTTACAGAGAGTTTAAGCTATTTACTTTAGAAGACTTTTTTTTTATAAATGAAATGAAAAAGACAGGGAGGAAAGCTAAATATTTTATGTTCTTGGCAGTCAGCCTCAGAGACACTATGAGTCATTGATAACTTCTATCAACACATAAAATTATTCTATTCAAGGAATCCATTGTTGAATTGTTGCTGTACTGCAAGAGTCCTCTCTTCTGGAGCCTGGACGTTTCTATATCTGGAAGAGGAAAATTGTCATGAGAATAAAGTATCTGCTATGTCCTGATCGCTCCAGCCCTTTCCCATTAACTCCTCTTCTGAGGGTTCTTATAAATTAGCTGCTGAAATTCTCTGCCTGGAACAGAAATCCTGAGCTACCTCCCCCTGACATTTTCCAGTAAAACCAAGAAAAATCAGGAGCAGAACCTCAAAAACAGATGTATGTTCTGAGGGGACTGAGAGAACTTGGAGAGACCGTTCTTTCAAATTTAACTTCCTGTCCCTGAAATACTTCTGTTTCTCTTCCCTCTCTTTCTGTTGATTGTCAGCGAGTTAACTATGAAACTACCATTATCATTTCTTGGTTAAATGCCGTCTAGGAATTTCGTGGTTCATCCAGAGAAGGCTGGTCTTTGTCCCTTCTTCTAAGGCACAGCTGCATCTTCTCTCCTACTCCCTTCTCTCCTGTCAGATGCTCGAGCCACAAGTCCCAAGAACGAATAATTTACTCCTGATGACTTGCCTTTTCCTGCAGTGTAATTTTGATTTCATTTTTTTTCTTGGCTAATTTTCTTAGTACTTTCTGGGCAGCTTTTCTGTAGGACCTATTGATATCATTGCAATTTTATGAGAGCTGAGTGATTTTGTGTACAGGTTGCCAATTTTGATGGCATATCGGCCATCGTGAATATTATGTTTTTTGGATGCTGATTTTTTTTGCATCACTTTAAATGTTTTTGGACTTTGTTCTGAGATTCAATTAACTTACTCAGAAATATTATATTATAGCTGCATCCTTTAGAACATTCCAGGTTCATTAGGCTGGAGTAGAACAGCTTTTAATCAAGTGCCAATTTGGCCCCACTACAGAGGTAATAGCTGTTGGTGGACTCCACTCAGTACTGTGGGTAGTGAGGTTTTTTTCATGCTGGCTGGGGGCCACATAATATACTTCAGGCTCCTGTAAGCTCAGGGAATTGTTCTGCCTCCTCTCTAGCGGTTGTTTCCTGGCTTCTGGAAGTTTCCTCACACAGGCACTGCTGATCAGTACCCAGCCTTGGACACCAGGGGTCTCTGCAGAGCTCTGGAGCTCTCCCCTCACTGGTACGTTACTCTAGGAATTCGAGCTACTTCAGCATCTCTGAACTCTGAACTCTGTTTCCTCCGCTCAGAGAAATTTTTGGGCTGTCTGGGAGGCCTGTGTCTGAGCTGCCATCTGAACACCCTCCCCAGTCTGTGAGCTGTGGCGATTGTGTTGGTTACCTCCTGTCTCACTTCTTCCTGGAATCGCTGTTCTTGCTGGCTGTTGTTTGATATATGAAAACCATTGCTTTGTATTGTTTGTGTCTTCAGATGGTTAGGACATGAGAGTTTAAGAAATATTTATTGTATTTTGTCTCTTCAAAGCATGCTTACTTACCAACAGATTTCTGAAAGTATCTGTTATATTTCTGCATCTGATGACATTTCAGAGTATAGAAATAGTTGTACTGTGTTTCTTCCAGATAATGAATGTGAACCTTAAAAATTTCCAATTCAGCTTTAGCTTTTCCCCTCTCTGGTCTCAGTAACCATGATTTCATAATCAGAAATAGAGATTATTCAAGGAAATGACAGAATATTGGCACAAGTATTCGCTAAGATTCACAATGTTCAATAGCTGAGTGTGAAAATTAATATTTGGTTGAAGACAAATAGAATGAACTTGTGGGATACAAAAATAATTTTAGAATTTTATAGTGAATGTACTCACTATTAAAGTTTTATTAGTAAAACTTTAGTAATTAAAATGAAAATCTTTGATATTAATATGCAGTCATTTCTCTACTGCTAGATTACTCTTGCATATGTTTTTGTAATATTAAATAGACTTTCTTATTCAAATGAGGCTGGTAAAAGAGAAGAAATAATTTTATAACCTCATTTTCCTCTATTATTCTTACAAGATGTGAAGAATTCACAATTCTAAAACATACTTTTTGTTAAAAGACTCATGACCCAAATGGTACTTCAAGAAGTATAAATCAAATATTTTTCTTAAAGTTTATGTCCCATGTTATTGATGCTTATATACCAATTATATTATATTTTATACCTACTCTTCAGTCATTCATTATTATTAAGTTTAATGAATATTTGTTGACTCAAAAAGATGTAATATTTTTACTAAATTATTTAGTTAACATGCTTTAAAAATACTTACATTAATATTAAAAATTAATTTGTCAATTTTGATATTTGAACATTCTTTTTATCTTAATCATTTTTATTTTTTATTTTTATTTTTTTGCATGAGAGTTGATTGTTTTTTATTTTTATTTTTATTTTATTGTTGTTGAAATACAGTTAACTGCCTTTTCCCCCAGCCACTCCTCCCCATCCTAGCCATCCCCATCTCCCTTCCCTGACTCCACCCCACCTTGGTTTTGTCCGTGTGTCCTTTATAGTTGTTCCTGTAAACCCTTCCCCCTTTTCCCCCATTATCCTCTTGCACCTCCCCTCTGGTTACTGTCCATTTATTCTTAACTTCAGTGTCTTTGGTTATATTTTGCCTGCGTGTTTGTTTTGTTGATTAAGTTCCACTTAAAGGTGAGATCATGTGGTATTTGTCTTTCACCGCCTGGCTTATTTCACTTAGCATCCATGCTGTTGCAAAGGGTAGGAGCTCCTTCCTTCTGTGGTAAATGCACCATAGTTTTTTTATCCACTCATTTGCTGATTGTCACTTAGGTTACTTCCAGCACTTGGCTATTGTAAATTGTGCTGCTATGAACATTGGGGTGCATAGGTTCTTTTGAATTTGTGTTTCAGAGTTCTTAGGATATAATCCCAGCAGTGGGATCAAAAGGCAGATCCATTTTTAGTTTTCTGAGGAAATTCCATACTGTTTTCCATAGTGGCTGCACCAGTCTGCATTCCCACCAACAGTGCACTAGGGTTCCCTTTTCTCCACATCCTCTCCAACACTTGTTTGTTGATTTGTTTATGATGACCTTTCTCACTGGTGTGAAGTGGTATCTCAGAGTGGTTTTAATTTGCATCTCGCTGATGGCTAGTGATGCTGAGCATCTTTTCATATGTCTCTGGACCTTTTGTGTGTCCTCCTTGTAGAAGTGTCTGTTCAAGTCCTTTGCCCATTTTTTAATTGTTTTTTTTTTGTCTTAATAGAGTGGAGTTGTTTGAGTTCTTTATATATTTTGGAGATCAAACCCTTTTCTGTGGTATCATTGGGAAATATGTTTTCCCATATGTTGGTTCTCTTTTCATTTTAATGCTGTTTTTGTTAGCTGTGCAGAACCTTTTTATTTTGACGAGATCCCATTTGTTTATTCTTTATGTCTCTTGCTCCAGGGAAATTTGTTACATGGAATGGCTGAGATTTTCCTGCCTATGTTCTCCTGTAGGACTTTCATGGTGTCATGGCTTATATTTAAGTCTTTTTTCCACCTTGAATTTATTTTTGTGTATGGTGTAAGTTGCTGATAAAGTGTCATTTTTTTGCATGTAGCTGTCCAGCTCTCCCAACACCATTTGTTGAAGAGGCTATTTTTAGTCCATTTTATGCTGCTGCCCCCTTTGTCAAATATTAATTGACCATGGTGACTTGGGTTTATTTCTGGGATCTCTATTCTGTTCTGAACATTCTTAATTATTTTTAAACATAAACTTGATAGCCTCCTAAATAATTATTAATTATTGCAGAATTCTATTTTTGCAATTAAATCCATTTTTGAATCAAACTGATAGAATTTCAAATATAAAGCATGTAAAGAGATTTTCAGTTTAATTTATATCTAAAAGTCTTATCTATATTTGAAAGCAAATGCACAGATAATAATGATAAATCAGAATGACACTCCTTGTAGCCATGACTAATGTTATCATGATGACTACCTGTATTAACATATGTCATTTTGTGATCCTTGACCAGGCACAAATTCAGGGATAACTGAAATGGTGCTCAAGTAGGCATTTGGTTCTTCAAACTTCCAAAGAGAGAAGACAAAGCTGAAGCCAAAAAACAGGATTTTTGGCCAAATATCAAGAATAATTAGTGCATCTTTATACAGATTACAAGTCATGCATTTGAATCAGGGAGTTCAGCATGAAATACTCTGATTGCATTTTTTAAATCAGCCAGAAACAATTTTCACTTTTTTTGGAATAAAGGGATAAAGCAATCTATTTTCTAAAGGAAACTCTAACCATAGTTTCTGGGTTAGGCATTGCATAAATTTAAATGTAATTGTCAAGTTTAAAGATCAAGTGCTTTTCTTTTGTTCTTTGACAAGTAGACATAATTAAATGCAAAGTGATGTTTAAGAACTAATATATCTTCCAGGACATAAAACTTAAATTTTTTTTTAGCCAGGACACCCAATGCGACTTTAAGATCAGAGTTACCACACCTAGATAAATGGTCTCCTTGTTCTTCAGAAAATTGTCTCCAAGGATGTAAATATTTACCTTAGTAAAAAGTATCGCAATTACAAAGTCTTAAAATTATTTACTGAAATGTAATATAATTAAGTTTCTTCTACTACCATTATAATCAACATGCGGATATAAATGACAAGAACAATAACAAAAGTAAACTGATTTTTTGCCTTGTAAGTACAGTATTTAGATAGTGCTACAGGGATTATGCATTATATAATAAAAATAAGTTAAAAACAAACATCATGTGACAAGTTTTTGGTCAGTTTTTAAAAATAGCAAATTGATAAATCTGACTAGGAATGATCTGACTAGGAATCTGACTAGGCCAAATGATCCTTGAACTACTGTTTCATTATCTAAAGTTCCATAGAATGACAATTCCTATTTATCATTTACTAGTTGATAATAAAATGTTTTATTTAAGAGCAATGTCTGGATTATTAAATCAAAATGGACCCCATAGAAAACAAATTGTGATTAAAGTTATTAAGTCATGACAAATTGTTCAAATTTTTAACAATTACCATGGTGAGATCATAAATGCACTCAATAACTGTGATCTTATTCCTCAAATCATTTTGTCATAAACTGCCTTGAATAAAAATAATAAAAGAGTATTATATATAACTCTAGTTCATTTTTAATCTATAAATGTAGAAATTGGAAGAAATGCAAATGTCCAACAGCAGGGCATGGCCGATATGGCCAGCTCTCTGGGAAACGGTTGTCCTTTCTAGAATTACACTTTCCAGGCTCTCTTGCATCCATATATTTCCATGTGATCCAAGAGCCAACCCACAGCTGGTCAGCAACCTCTGTTTTGACCTGCTGAAAATGTGAACCAGGTCTTTCGGATTCTTACTCTTTGGAATCTAAGATTGGGGTCTTTCTGTGTTAGCTATGAAAGTTACCAGAGCCAGATGTAACCTTGGAAAGAGAGCTGCTGAAACTGGAGATAGGGGTGGGTGTTGAACTCTAAAAGGATGTGGTTCAGGCTAGAGAGAACCAGGCACCACAACAGAAATTTATCCAAGACAAGTGGTCACACGTAATGGAGTTTGTTCATTGGTTGGATGCCATGCAATAAACAAAAGATACTCAGGGAGACAGGATAGTATATCAAGAAAGAGCATAAAATTTAGAGTTAAACTACCTGGCTCTACAACTTACCAACAGTGTAATCTTAGTTTGTTCAATTTCTCTCTACGTTTCCTTATCTAAGGAAGGAGGGGCCACATTATACAGAACTTTGTAGGCATCACCAGGAGTTTGTATTTTACCATAGAAATAATGCAAGACCTACGGAGGCTTAGAAAGGGAAGCAATGCGATCTGACTTATGCTTTAGAAAGGTTACTGGGGCTTTTGTGTAGATGGTGAAGAGTAAGGGGAAGAGTGAACTCAGGAAGACCAGTTAGGACAGAAATCCAGATGGCAGAGTCCAGTGGCTTGGCTTTAGGTTGCAGAAGCAAGCTGGTTGGGTTTGGTTGGATTTGGGATGTTTTGGGGTTAGAGGTGACAAGGGCATGGAGCATGAGAGAAGAATCAAGGATGCATCCTGGTTTTTGGCCTAATCAACTGGGTGAATGTTAGTGCCATTTACTGTAGTGTAAACTCTCCTTGTTTTATACCTCAAGTACCTAGAACACACACAGAAAGTGGTAAGTGCTCAATAAATACTTGTTTACTAAATGAATGGGGAAGGCTAAATAGTGGGAAAATGTATGTAGATATACCTGTATCTATGTCTACTTCTTTAATTACATCTGTGTTTGTATTTGAACCTAGATCTAGGCCTGTATCTATATTTTGATGTTGGAAAGTCAATGTTTCTATTTTATCAATTTTAAGTTTTCAGTACCAGTTAGACATCCAAAGGGATATGTTGAGTAAGCAGTTGAATATTAGTCTGGAGTTCAGGAGAGATATCTGGGGAGGGTGATATAAATTTGAGGGTCATTAGTATGTAATGATATCTAAATCCATGAAACTAAATGAAAAAGCATATTTAGAGAAGTGGGCTGACAATCTAGTCCTGATGCCCTCCACCATTTAGAGGTTGAGTACTCCAGCAAAAGAGATGAGAAATAGAAGCCATGAGAGGAATATCAAATCAGTGAAGTAGCAGAGAAATCTAGAGAGAGAGAGTGGTCCAGTCCATTAACTCTTACTGAGAAGTCAGGTCAGTTGAATACTAGAAATTCAACATTGATGTTGACAAGATGAGATTATCAGGGTAGTTGTTAACTAAAGCCATTTCACTGCGGTGATGGAGACAAAAGCTGTATTTCCTGAATGGAGTAGACTGAGGAAAAAATAGGAGGTTTAGAAAGTAGAAGAACTTCTTTGTGGGAATTTTGTTTTGAATAAACTAGAGAAATTGGACAGTAGCTGAAGAGTATATGGGATTCAGTGAGACAGTTTTTAAGAGGTTAGGGGGTGGAGAGATTGAGAAAAAAAAAGAATTCAAGGACATGGAAAAATAATCAGTTAAAAAAAATAGAGAGTGACGTTACATGATGTGAATGATCCAAAAGTGAAACATAGATAATACAGGAGCAAGGGAATCACTGAAGAAGCACTGTCTTTGCACATGCTGGAGGGGATGGGATTGTGTACTTCCAGGGGAAGGGTGGCTGGGTTAGGATCATGGACACTCCTACTGTAACAGAGAGGAGTAAAGCATGTGAGTTCATCTACAGAAAGACTAATGGAATTGGTGAGCATGATGATGAGGTGAGATTAGAGGAGTGCTGTCAGTTTAAAGAAAGACAAGCCTAGATAGAAAAATCTTAGAAAGCACAGGAGTGAATACCAGGAAAATACAGTGGAATATTGTAGTATTTTCAAGACTGTTTTGAGATTTGTGGTCAGAAATCTGAGGTGACTCCAATCAGCATGATTATGTGAATCTCCAACAATATTTGTCCTCTCAGGTTTGGGCAGAAAACAGAATCATCATACTTC
This sequence comes from Phyllostomus hastatus, assembly GCF_019186645.2. Taxonomy (NCBI): domain Eukaryota; kingdom Metazoa; phylum Chordata; class Mammalia; order Chiroptera; family Phyllostomidae; genus Phyllostomus; species Phyllostomus hastatus. The sequence goes on from NW_025333872.1 coordinate 50,273,073, forward strand.
AACCACTAGTGGAGAGGGATAACTGTTAGGCTGGGTTATCACTGGGTTAGGATCTGCCTGGAGTGGCCATGGTGTCTGATGATGGCTAGATAGAGAGGACCATCGCTGAAGGGGTAACCCTTATAGCACAGAGGTGGCCAAACCCCACGATGGGGCAGTGATGTAAATGAAGTGGTCTGGATTAAGACAACAGGCAATGGATGTTGTGTTGCAAGCTAGAGAGTGCATGATCTCTATAAAGGCCCGCTGCTACATTAGTTTAGCCCATCATTGCCAAGTGAGTTTGTGGGGCCAGCAATGAGATCTTGGTATTGTTCAAGAGAAGCCTGAAAATATGGTTTTTTATTTGAAATGTTCTTATTTTAAAAACAATCTGCATGTCATCCCCTCAAAAAACAAAAAAAAAGCAAAAAAAAAACCCCCACAAAAAACCCAACCAACAAAACAGTCAATGGGCCATCAGTTTGCAACTCTGTCTTTGCATAACTTTTAAGTCTTCTGTAGAGTAATTGTAATCACCCGTGCTATAAAGTGCTTTTACATACACTGCTTACTTTAACCCTTAATAGAAGCCAATCTGGTAAATATTACTATCTTCATTTAAAAAACAAGGGAACCAAGGCTCAGAAACTTGTGCTCTTAGGCCTTCAATAGACGTCTTGCATGCTGAAGTTCTGTCTTTACCTTCATTTCTATCTCTTGAAGCCTCCTACACTCAACTGAACTACCCATGTGTCCTTGAACTTGCCAGTATGTTCTTGCTACATTGTCCTTGCTTTGGATCCTTCTGCTTTGAATTCCTTTTTCAAAACTCAATTTCCCTACTTTATGACTTCTCTACTAAAGTTGAAATGCCTCCTCTGCAGGAATATCTTCAGCTGGCTTTATGTTTCCTTCTGTTAGTCATTCATAGATCATATTTTGCTATGAATTATTAATTACTAACTAAAACTTTAGGGCAGGGAGCAAGACTTATGTCTCTTTACAGTACCCCATGGAATCCTTCTAAGTCTCTACACAAAATAGATATTTGGTGATATTTGTTGAATTAAATTTTCCACTTAATCTCAGTGGCAGAATAAAAGTTGTGCATTTATTGTGCAGTCCATGATGTGAGTCAAGCGTTGAATTAATTTAATCAACCTTCTGAACCAGCATAATAGAGATTCAGCACATTTCTACCTACAAAAAGGGTAAGAGCTCAGCCTGTGAGCTAGAAGACAGCAGCAGTGCAGCCTCAGAGATGGAATGAATCAGTGACAAGACTTAGGCCATATCTCACTCACAAATAGCTGGCCAGTGATTACTGTGAAAAGACTTACTATGGCTTAGCTCTTTTGTTCAAATGTAAACCAAGATTTTCAAAGAGTTTATTAAATAGTTCCTTAAAGAATATATACCTTATGTTGCAATGAGACCCCAGTGGATGGAGCACTTTATGTCACCTCTTGAGAAGATAAAGGGGTAAAATGCAGTTAGACATTTTCATACCACTAGTGAATCAGAAACAGAAGCCACTGTCCCTCCAACAGTGAGATAAAAACAGGTTCATCTGTTAGCTGGGACCAACGTATGGTACAATATTCATTTCCACTGACTCTGATTGAGAGTGAACACAGGAAGTGTTCACAGTTGCATTTTCCATTTATTGCTTTCTTCTCAGTTTCAAACTGCTTCTCTTCATTTTTGTATGATTTGGTATGAGCTACTTTAGGCATGCTAATTTAATGCTATTTTCTCCAACCTACTTGATGTCTGCAAAGAACTAAAGATGTATTTTGCATTAATGTTACTAAGTTGAACTGGTCAGGAATTAATGAAGATAGCTGGAAAAAAAAGACAGTATTTTTAAAACAGATTTATTCTAATTTATGTGCTAATGATTAAGTTAAAGTCCTTAGTACATGTATGAGTAAAATGAAAATTAATGAACCCAACAGAATTTAGACAAATGGATGAATTGAGAGGAGAAGCAGTGGGAAAATTATAGATATTTATTGCAATCAATGAAATATCCTGGGTTGGGAGCTAATTTCTGAACAAGTCAATTACCATTGATTAGTCTGTAAAAGTTGATCTTTTGATCCTTAGCTGTCTCCAGCAGTTCCTTCAGCTGTGCTCACCGTACCAGTAGGAGCAAGGACGTTCCCATTAGGACAAAGGTCTCCGCAGCCATTAGCTTACTTAGTAGCACTAGCTGGCTTTGAAAGTAGCTTCCAATCATAAGTTTAACATAGAGTAAATATATGTAACATAGTTTAACTTTTAGGATAAAGGTTATCACAGGAGCCATACGTGATAAATCAGTAGGACATGTAATAATTCCAGATCAATGGATATTCACTAAACAAAGTTAATAAAGGTAATAAGTTATTGCATTTAACTGAAGTTTTGTATTTGTTCACCACAGTCCATTGAAAAAGAAAGCTCTTTCTTTTACCTTTCCAAAGTAACATGTGTAATTAAGTATGAGGACACGTGAGGCTGAGAGACTAGTTTTGGGATCCCTCTCTCTCCCCATGAGCTGACAGAATCAAGGCAAATTACTGGTCCAACTTTTTGTTGTTTTTCAAGTTTAAGTGGTACTACTGAGACCTCAGAGGTGTCAGTATTGGCACTAGTTCTGGTACATAGGATGCTTTCTACAAAAAATAGCTACATTATTACGTTGCTATTTTAAATATATAAATAAAAGATGAAAGTATAAATTAACACAACCCCAAAACATTGATATAATTTCTTGTGGGCTTTTTTTTTCTATATATATTTTTACACACACACAAAATTGAGATTGTATTATACCTGTTATTTTTGTCTTCTCACTTAACAAAATATTGGCAATATCTTCTGGTAGCCTTAGGTATTAGTGGAAGCTCTTTTAAAGGTTTTATTCATTATAAGTTTTTCTGAGATGAATTTGGGATAACATGTCAGGGATTTCGAATTTCCATCCTCTTGGGTGACAGAAGTTGTACCTGTAGGCATCCTCGGCAGGGACTACCACTGCAGCCCAGTCAATGGCATCTATTTCTTTCCATCAATAGACAGTTACAGAAAATATGTGGAGACAGTGATTCTTGAGAATCCCCAATTTTTTTTGGTGCCTTAAAAGCCAATTTCCTAAACAACCATATGTTAATGAAAATCTAATATAGTAGGTTCTCACAAACCTTAGACGCAGAGTTAAACTGGAGAGTCTAGGGCAGATGCTAAAGATGAAACTCTATCTGCCCTGTCAGTATTAGCTGCAAGAAGGGATGGCTCAAAATCACCAAGAGACAAGTTGGAAATGCTGGCCTTTGCCCCTCCCCTCTCTGCCTTATCTTCCTATCCACTTAAGTCTTTGGTTCTCTCTTCTCAGTGTTCATCAGCACCATTGTTCACACTCTCTGACAATCCATAATAGCTCTAGTTTCAATCCAGCTGTCATGAAACAACAGATCCAGTTTATGCAGAACCTGCAGCAGAGCACACTTCAGAAATTCCCAGAGAAGGTCAGAGACACAGAAGTCATTTCAAGCTGCTGTAGCCAGAACCTACATTTACCAATAGAATTGGTACTAAATGAAAGGCAAACTTGCTTCGTTTTCAGTCTATAGATTTTCGACCTGGCAGAAACTCCATTTCTTTAACATGACCCTTGCTTTCTCTCTGTCCACTCCCTTCCTTAATCATTAAGCCCTCCTGACATCAGATTCTAATCAGCATCAAACTGTCTTCAAGAACAAAGCCTCAGGTCTGTTACCAGAGAATCAGAGTTTTGATTAAGCTACAGATAACATCTTGACTTTAGTTGTGTTTCAGCCTCAGGCCCAGGAAAGCTGAACTACTGTTCTGACCACACCCTCATGAGACCAGACAGAATGAAACCTTGGCTGACTTCAGGGCCTAACACACTGATCAAGTATTCTACCCCAGGCCCCACCAATCAGTACAGCCGATGACCTCAACTCCTTTAGCAACCAGTGATTAATGACTTCGCCCCTATATAACCCTCCCTCCCCACAAACCATGGGAACCAGGTCTTTGAGCAGGGATCCACCTGTGAATCTGGGCTTGACACCATTTCCTTAAAATAAACCTTTACTTTCTCACCTGTGAATTCCTGTTTACATCTTATAGGGCTTTGATGCATGGTGAGAAATGGACCCCTTTGGTCTGGTAACAGACTTTTTAAATGTTTGCTATAGAAGCAAACAGTGAGAGGAGAGAAGGAGGGAGGGACTCAGAGACTGAGAGAGAATGCTTGGGAAAAAGAAGCAAAAACTACCTGCATCTCAAAGACCTTCAATTACAATTCTCCTTTGTTTCAGACAACTTCTTTTTAACTACAGTAATCTTATCTGTGAGTATGCATATTAATTGTTGTCTATATTTTGTTTTAGAATTTAATAAATTGCTACTTTGTATTATTTTAAATGTTTATTTTGGTTTTATTGGGGGTGGTTAGGAGGGAAGTCACAGTTTGCATTCAAATGGAATTCAGCTATATCCATGTGTATCCAGTGGGGACTGTGGGATGGGTATGTTCACACCGGAGGACTACTTACATGAGGACTGAAGTTCTTCTTGGGCAAGAACTCATTCTAAGAAAAAGGACATATTGACCTTAGCTCAGCAAGAGGCTCTAGCTCCATGGCTTCAGCTTGATTACAGCTGTTTTAGACTACCCCATGGTTATACGAGGACTTCAGTTATCTCTGGTGTTCACTGGAGCAGTGGATTCCAGCTGGAATTGTGAGCACTTGTGAGCCACTCCTCGGCAACTCCTCAAGTAACAAAGGGAGACTCTTCTCAGGCAAGAGGTCTTGCTTGAGCAGGTGGGAAAACCATTGAAATTCGAGATATTACTTTTTGCATGATCTTTATATGGCCCATAGGACGAAAGCCTGAGAAACTCAGATTGAGTTTCGTGTTGTTTTGTCTTTCCACCAACATAGTAAATTTTTGCTGAAATCGGGGGCCATTATATTTTTTCCTTTCCATCCCTCAGATGTGTCTCTAATTCTGGCTTTCTTTATTCTCATCTGAATGATCATAGAAGCCACTATTTCCCAGCCTCCTGTCTCACATTCTAGCCATTCATTCTCCTCACTGCTGCTGGGCTTCTCTCTCTAAATGAGAACCCAGTGTGCACTCTCCAGTCAATAGATGGTGTCTGCACTCGCCTCTTTTCTCCCCCATTTACCTTTGAAATGACTAAGAAATATACAACTAAAACAAAGTCATTACAGTGATGATCACAGGAAGAGAAGTAATGTCAGAAGAGAAGACATGTTGAGGGAATTTTTGGAACATATAAGGCAATCCATTCAGAATGGAGGCGCTCATGATATAAGGCAAGCAAAGAAAGCAACTCCTAGAAAACCGTCTGATTATAACAGAGGAGAGATTTGCTTAAAAGGGTTATCTTATATTTTTTAGGATAAAAATTAAAAGTCACACTGAATTTGCTTGGTTTAGAAATCGCTTGGTGCGGTTTCTGAAAAAATGAATCAGAGATAATTTTGTACAGGTCACCATAACCTGGCCACATAAAATATTTTACATTGTTTCCCTAAATAAAATGAAGAAGTTGAGCTAATAATATTAATCAAGCTCCTATTTTTCTGAAAGTTTCTTAGAAATCAATCTACCAATACAAAGTCAGCTTCCATTGTGACATGGAGCTTGAAGAGTTGCACCTGTGCGGGGAGGGCAAGGAACCCTGGAAAAGGACTGAGTTCTCAAACTAAGGGAGACTGATGGAGCAGGTGATGTCTTGAGGTTGAAGGCAACCTCTCAGCTTTTTCCCAGCTGAGGAGAGACATGGCTCGGGTCTGAGGGTGTCCTGCCCTGGGAACCTAAATTTAGAAGGGAAGGTGAAGTGCATTTTATTCAGAGGTGCCATTTTATTTTAATCTTCCATAATTCATTAAAAGCCCTCTTTTTAAAATTTTAGTTTTATTGTTTATGCTGTTACAGTTGTTCCCACTTTTTCTCCCTTTCCCTACCTCTACCCAGCCTCATCCTCTCTCTTCCCCAAGCCAATCCCCATATTGTTGCCTGTGTCCATGGGCTGTGCATAAATGTTCTTTGGTTAATCCCTTCACCATCTTTCATCCCATTCCCCACCCCTTTCTAGTAGCTGTCAGTCTGTTTTATGTATCTAAGCTTCTGTTACTATTTTGTTTGTTAATTTTTATGTTCCTTTGATTCCACAGATGGGTGGGATTGTGTGGTATTTTCATTTCACTGACTGGCTTAATTTACTTAGCATAATTTTCTTCAGGTCCATTCATGCTGCTGCAAAATATGAGTTTCTTCTTTTTTACTGCTGTGTAGGATTTTGTCGTGTAACTGTATCACACTTTTTGATCCACTCATGTACTGATGGGCACTTAGGCTGTTTCCAGATCTTGGCTACTTGTTTATAGCTGCTATAAATAGTGCTGCTGTAAACATAGGGGTGCATACATATTTTTTACATTGGTGTTTAGGAATCTCTGGGGTATATTTCAGAAGTAGAATCACTGGGTCAAAAGGGAGTTCCATTTTTAATTTTTAAAGGATATTCTGTATTGTTTTCCACAGTGGCTGCACCAGATTGCATTCCCACCAACAGTGTACTAGGGTTCCCTTTTCTCCACATCCTCACCAGCACTTGTCGTTTATTGATTTATTCATGGTAGCCATTCTGATAGATGTAAGGTTACAAAGAGCCCTTCTAAACATTTTTTATAGTGAGGAAATATTTGATGACTAGTAAATGAAAGTATTTAAAATTAAGTGAATTAATCATAATACAAACAGAACAGCCATTGTTAATATAATGAGAGTTTGTGTGGCATTGATGTAACCTGGCAGCCAAGGAGAGTGGACTGGAATGTGAGTGTATATTTTTATGGCTGAACAGTATTCCACTGTGTAAATGTGCCAAAGACAGAACTATGTGCCATAGTTCTATCCACTCATCTACTCATGGGCACTTGGGCTGCTTCCATATCTTGGCAATTGTAAGTAATGCTGCAATGAACATTGGAGTGCTCATGTTCTTTCAAATTAGTATTTTGGGTCCTTCAGGCACATTCCCACATGGCTGTAAAAAAAGAAGAAAGATTTATCATTTGCAACAGTATAGATGGACCTGGAGAATATTATGCTAAGTGAAATAAGCTAGTCAGAGAAAGACAAATACCATATGATTTCACTCATATGTGGAATCTAATGAACAAACTGAACTAACAAGCAAAATAGAGACAGACTCATAGATAGCAGGATGACAGCTAAGACAGGGAGGGTAGGGTGTTGAGGGATTAAACAAAAGAGAAAAAGGACTCATGGGCATGGACAACAGTGTGGCAATTGCAGGGGGGGGTTAGGTATAAGGGGACTAAATGATAATGGAAAATATACAATTAAAATCATTAAAATAGATATTGGACAATTTAAGTCTCGTGTGTGAAATTTAAAATTACTTGCTAGTAGGCTTTTGATTTCTGATTCAATAGACTGGAACAAATAATTCCAGTCTTCCTCTTGGTTCTGTATTTCACTAAGGTAAAATAATTAAGGTGACAGTTTTTGCTTGGAGAACCCATCAGTGCTATTCAACATAAGACCAAAGGTAAAAAAAAGTTCAGCTGGAAGTTGTGCTAAGCCGTTTGGAGCAATTTTGAAGGAGTGAATGAGCCTTGTTTTAATGTGTAATTAGTGGATTTATCACAGTCCAGATTCTAATACAGTTTCAAAAGTAAATAAATTATTCATTAAATGTGAATGGTTGTATTTTGCCATTTTTTTCCTACTATGCCCTAGTGAGGGAGAGGAAGCATTAGTTTTTATTTTAGTTACTTATGAATATTACCCAAATGTCAGCCTCTGAGCAAATTCTATTGGCAGCATGCTGACAGCTGACATGGAGCTGTGACAATCTCCATGCCTAACAATTTAAATCTTTTTAAAAAAAGATTTTATTTATTTATTTTTAGAGAGAGGGGAAGGGAAGGAGAAAGAGAGGAAGAGAAACATCAATGTATGGTTGCCTCTCGCACATCTCCTTCTGGGGGCCTGCCTTGCAACCCCGGCATGTGACCTGACTGGGAATCGAACTGGCAACCCTTTGGTTCACAAGCCCATGCTCAATCCACTGAGCTACGCCAGCCAGGGCAACAATTTAAATCTTGATTAAAAAACTCATAAGCATGGCCTACAGAGTAGGAGGGACTCCTGGGAGTAGATGACAAGGTAGAACCAAGGTTTGGAGCCCTGTGAGTTCCTTGGAGTTAAGCAGAGTTAAGGGCAGGGTTTAAAGTGGGACAGGCAGTCCTTAAGCACTAATGTGTGCAGCAAACAAAGGCAGTAAAAACAGGGCTGGGGCTGTAGGTGGGGAGATTGATCCCCTGGCAGGAGAAGGGGTCCGGGGATCAAGAATCCCATAGCAAGGAAACTGGACTGTACAGTGATAGTGACTTATCTGTGTACAATCGTATCTGTACCCTGCCCTCCCCCAGTGTCACAGGGCCTGCCCCCTCAGCACTGTATTTCTCAGTCTTCCTTATTCATTGGCTTCCTTATTCATTTAGGTCAATGGGAGGAAGCTGAGGGAGGTGGGAGGAAGTGGGGAGCAGGGAAGCCAGTGTGTGTCTCCTTTGTAATTCCAGCTTCTGCGGTGTTTCTGGGCTGCAGTCCAGCTCCCACCCTGAGCCCAGGCTCTGGGGCTCCAGTAACACTTTTTCCCTTTGCTCTTAGCCTGAGGAAGGGTAACACCTTCGCACAAGATTTTAAATTTCTGGGTTGCCTCACCATCCCATGTTTCAGCACTCTGTGTTGCTCACATCTGGCTTGCTTCAATCATTTGTATTACCTACCTAGACTTCAAAAGCACTCGAGTTTGGGATTCCTGGTCTGAGCATAGCAATGTTTGAAGGGCTGTCTGTCTTATTTATTTAAAAATTCCCTTGCTTAGCAGTCCCTGGCACACACAGGCGTTCACAAATGTGTGTTCAATGAACAAATGGATGATGTGCAGTATGGGTGGAAGAGCCACAGCCACATCTGACTGTGAGGCCAGGCCTGGGGTTTGGGAATGCTCCAGGTCAGAGTGGAGGGTGCAGAGCAGTGGGGCTCAATGTTTCCTGAAGGCTGTTTGGGTTGGTGTTAGGTGGAGCACCTGACTCAACAATGGCCTACTCAATAATTGTATCATCTTTTCCAGTAAGGCGCCTCAGGAGAAACGCTGTGTCTCCATGAGATGGTATTACAAATGATTGGTGGAGAGGCCACATTTGTCATGTGAGTGTGATGACAAAGACTGGCTCAAATCCCAGCTCCAACCACAGGTGCTGCATTAGTTCCTTCTCTGAGCCTCTGTTTCCTCATCTGCAAAATGTGGATGAGACTGCCACCAAATAGAGCTCTTTCAAAAATATATGTCAAGTGCTTGGGACAGATTAGGTATTAATAAGTAGTAGATATTATTGCTACCCTTTTTCTAAATAAATTGAATGTGCCAGTTCATGAATTAGTGGCTTGTTACAAAGTTAAGTTCTAACATCTGTTTCATGGATTAATTTTGGGATTTTTATTTCTGATATTATTGTAAAATATTGAAATACATGCATGAATATGAACTTGACTACCTATAAATAGAATTTCATTTGGTTACGAACACTTTCCAAATTACTATATAATACACTCATTTTAACAACTAGACATGATTATTTGAAAATTCACTTTTTTTCATCTGGCAATCTCATCTCAAATTTCTAATTATTTTTCATCTTGTTATTTTTGATATTATTTATTTCAATGTTATATTTCTTTTTACAGAAAATCAAAGTGGCTTACAAGTAGTATCTCAGCGAGTCTCATGTACTATCCAGTCTGTATAATGAGGCTATTTCTGTATTTCTAGCTACAATGAGGGTTTGTTTATGTGGACATAGGACTACAATGCTTCCAGTCCAAAACTTGTTTGAGAGATGTACATACAAATTCTTATTATTTTAGGAATTAATCCATTTAGCAAAATGTTGCCCTTGTCAGAAATCTTTTCATATATACACTCATAATCTCTCTACATGCAGTGTTTATATGTATTTAAAACAATGTATGTATGTAGTTAACACTATGGCATGTTTTATCTGATGTTAGAACAATAAGTTTCTGTTTATTTGGATATGTGAATGGTAGGAAGTCCTTTCTCCCTCTACTACGACTTCTTTTCAATTTCTCCATACCTCTGATGTTTCCAAAGAGATGCTAATCTGACCAGACTTCAGGACTCTGGTTGGGCTCTCTCAGTCAGGGCTGAGCCAGACCTGCAGTATTGAAAAAGAATGTCCTCCTGTTCAGCCCTCCCTTCCCTTTCGGCTGCATCCATTGGTTCTGAGGATATGAAAGATGAGCCTTGGACTCCTTTGGGCCTAGTTGTTGTGGGTTTTTTCCCTCTCACAAAAGCACTTAGGTGCTTGGAAATTCTTATTGTTTCAGGCTGTAGTTGATGATAATATTGAGATTTAATAGGAACAGAGAGGCCCTACTTTGGTTCAAGGTCTAAGCCAGGTGCTGCAGTTGAGATTTATCACAGATCCTGTGCTGGAAGCTCTGTGTGCCCAGCTAACAAGACAGTGGGAATTACATTTTCCATGAGTCATGTCCTCATGTGGTAGCTCTTTCAGGAACCTAGAGTGAGAAGGGTTGACCTGGCCAAGGCAGGATTTGGCCACCACCCTTGGTGGATAACACTGTTGAAGCCTTACTTGTGCTTTCAGATGGGCAAATTAATGTTATTTGGTTAAATTTAAATTTTATGTGTCATTTTTGGTGGAAAATCTAATTGGTTCTTCTGATTATTGTTGCAACTTAAATATCTCAGAAAGATATTAAATAGTACTGAGTACTAAATCTATATGAGCTTAAGTTCTAGGGTAGGCATGCTCAGATTCATACCTCTACATTAGACAATGATTTTCCCCAATCTTGATGGTGCAAATGTCTGGGATACTGCGTTACAGGGATGCATTGACTTGGATGCTGTCCATACTATTGTTTCCTATGGCTTTGTTACCTGTAATTAGTGGATAAATGTTTTTAAAAAGTGGACTTCTAATTTTGTCAGTGTAATGAAATAACCTGAAGACTCTAACTATAGAAATTGTAAACAGTGGATAAAATATAAAAAATATAATTTGAATGTATGACTGAGATAGCAAAAAATCAAAAGAAATCCTTAGAGTGAAAGCTTGAATCTGAACATGTAAATGACTGCTGACATTGGTGGTTGCTCTAAGGGCCCATGCAGGTCCTGAATGGGCCTTCCTTTGGGTTTAGCCGTAGAGGATGGCTGAAGGTCAGAAGTCAGTCAAGAGCTCAGGTTCTGGTAGGTGTCCTGTCCTGCTCTTTACCCCTTTTTGTCTTTTCCATCTGTTCTTTTCAAAGGCAGTGCCATTATATACTGATTCTAGATTATTAGCTCTCAAGAGATCTTCGAGATTATTTAATCTAAGTCATTTTTTTGTGTAGGAGGGGATATTGAGACTCATAAAATTTCAATGGTTTCATTAGTGGCAGAACCAGGACAAGAACCAGTTTTCTCCTATTTCAGAATCCATTCTTCTTCACCATCTTTCATTCAAAAAGGAAATGATGGGTGTGTGTGTGTGCGTGTGTGTGTGTGTGTGTGTGTGTGTGTGTGTAGTGATGAGTCTTTCTGGGCAGAAGCTTGAACAGATAATGTAATACACTTTAAAAATGTTTGGGGCTAAATGTTTATGTGGTGGGAGACAGAGGAGGGCCTTAGGCTCTTCCTAGGCTGCTGAGGCCCAGTTTCCCATGTCTACAGAAGGTGCCCCTTCAACTGTTCTCCTGGAGCTACAGATTGGAAGGGCTGGTGCTGCTCATTTTGTCCGTGTGCTTGGAGCAAATGGAGGTCTAGGCATCTCTTCATACTTTTTGAAGCACCATGAGATCATAAGGCCCAATACAAAGCTAAGGTCACACCTCTCACCAGGACCACCCCTTTGAATGAGGGCTTGCATTAAGTATGACAAGATTCCTAGTGATACACTCTGACCTTCAGGGTTGCTGAAGGATTCCCCGGTCTCATTCCACATCTGAAGGTTGGGTGTTAGAATATGGGTCCATCAATGCTAGACAGAGACATTTGAACTTTCTGGGAAGGGTAGTAATTTGATGTTTTTTAAACTGAGGTCTAAAAATGTCATTCAGACCCATGGACATGGGCAATGGTGTGGTGATGTACTGTGGGAGTGGGGAGTGGGCTGTGCAGAGGAGGGCAAAGAAGGAAAAATTGAGACAACTGTAATAGAACAGTAATAAAAAATAAATTAAAATGTCATCCAATATTCATTTAGTGGGAATTTTAAAAAAGCAGATTTTATATTTAAAAATGTGTCAGTAGCAGACTCAGTCACTAATTTACTTCCACTGACCAAAGCAGAGTCAATATTGTTAAAATATTCAGTCAAATGTTTTACTCTTTTTTCTCTTTCCAGTTTTCTGCTGCAGTTTTGTGAATAGGACAACTTTTGGGGAAGCAATTTTAGATTTATAAAATTAAAGAGATACAAATTTAGATAAAAAAATGTTTCCTGTTTTTGGTGAGTAGTGCTACAATATGCAGTATTTGTTTTGGAATTTTAACCTGAATATTGACTTTTAATGAATCATGACTCTTTGAGTATAGCACACAAGTCCCTAATGGAAATAGTCTGATTCATCCTGGTCTGCTTTTATTTTTAATTTTAAATATACACTTAAATTATTTTCCCTCATTTGTTGGTGCTGCCTGCTTTCTGAGGTAATTAATGTAGAGCATCAGAAGAAGAAAAATATGAGGCAAAGGGAAAAGGAGATTTAGAACTGGCTGTATTTCAAGGAGTGAAAGATCTAAGACCTGTTCTAGGTGCCCGGCCAGGTGGGTCCTAGCAGGGTGGAACTGGAGGTATGAGGAAGTGCCAGGAAGTGGGGGAGATCTATCAGCCAAGGAAGAAAGAACACCATGAAAGCTTATATATTTCTTCTAGACACAAGCTTTTTCCCCTTATAGTAAACTTTAAAAGAAGTGAATGCTTTCACAGGGACAGTAAAATTAATATTTTTAAAATACAGTGAACCATATAAATCTTTTAAAAATAGCATTAGAAAAAATTCGGTCTTATTTCACATGGGCATTTCTTGTAGTACTCAGACAAAAACTGAAATCATAACATTAAAATGTAATTTATTGAAGATGTTTCTTGTGGGGGGTAATCTTAGAGATTCTCATGTGTAGAATTTAATAGTAATCTACCTGGTACGAAGATAGTTCTAGAGAAATAGATGTATAGTCCTTTAGTATTCTTTTCCTTAAATATTGCTGACTTTAAACAGGAGCTGGTATTAAACAATAAAGTCTCATTTCCCGGGTTGATCTGGGAGCACTGGTGTTCTGAGGTGCCTATTGAAGAAGACCCATGTATTTGTAGACCAAATAATTAGAACATATTCCACCGAGTGATCATCATTCTTACCTGGATGAATCCGTCTCTGCAAAACAAGGTCCACAAGGTAGTTGGTGAGCATGATTAATTTCCTTCTCAAGAAATAGCTTAGAATCTATTTGGAGGAAAACTTGATTTGTCCCAGAATATCGTGCTGGTGAATATAGCCATACTATTTTAGGCTGTAAAGTGATGTTATTAAATTTTAGAAAATATTCTTGCACCCAGTACATGCCAAACTTATCCATGACATATACATATTTAAGAGATTATTAATATGGAATTTAGTATGACTTGGACAAGGACAAGGCAAATGCCATCTAAAATACTATATAATCTCATAGTTTTAAAAATGGTAGCTCTCTTTCCAGCTGGTGCCAAGCCATGGGCATTTCTTGGGGCAAGTGGCACAAGTGCACATGACCCAAGGGCAAGAGGAAACACGACCACAAGAAGCATCCCACATATGAGCTGGGAGGCTCTGCTGCCAAGACTAAGATTGACTCCTGCTGCATACACACAGTTAGTGTGCGGGGAGCCAACAAGAAGGACTGAGCCTTGAGGCTGGATGTGGGCAACCTCTCCTGGGGCTCAGAGTGTTGTACGGGCCAAACAAGGGTTATTGATGGTGTGTACAATGCATCCAATGACGACCTGGTCCACCTCAAGACCCTAGGAAAGAGCTGTGTCATGCTCATTGGCAGTGGAACAAGTCCTAGTATGCACTGCCTCTGGGCTGCAAGAAGAGGGCCAAGCTGGAGAGAAAGAGATTTAAAAAAAAACGATAAAAGAAAATTCAGAAGAAATGATGAGAGGAAAAAATGCCCAAATCAGCAGTCCTCTAGAGGAGCAGTTCTAGCTAGGCAAGCTTCTTGAGTGCATCGCTTCAAGGCCAGGCCGGGGTGGCAGAGCACAGGGCTGTGTGCTAGAAGGCAAGGGGTGGGAGTTCCAGCTGAGGGAGATTAAGGTCCAAAAGGCAAGCAAATCAAATCCTCTTCCTTTCTTGAAAGCTCATTTTAAAACAAAACAAGACAAAAAACTCAGGTAATAAAAGTGTTTATGCTCAGGTTAAAAAAAAGTGGTAGGTGATTTTTTGAAACTAAAAGAATAAGTTCTTGTTTACCTTCAAGGTGTACATACCTATATTTCATTTTAATAATTGATGTATTTCTTCTTAAGTCATTATTGAAAATAAACTATGTGCAAATCGGAAATAAATGATTAATAGGTAAATTGCATATCTTTCTATACAACAGGTCTCAACAGACATCTATCAGGGAACACCTTGGATTAAAGTATTTTTTTAAGATTTTATTTATTTATTTATTTTTAGAGAGATGGGGAAGGGAGGGAGAAAGAGTGGGAGTGAAACATCAATGTATGGTTGCCTCTAGCACACCCCATACTGGGGATATGGCCTGCAACCCAGGCATGTGCCCTATCTGGGAATCAAACCGGCAATGCTTTGGCTCGCAAGCCTGTGCTCAATCCACTAAGCTACACCAGTCAGGGTGGATTAAAGTATTTTTTTAAACTGATGAATACCTGTAATAATTTGAAGTACACAAATGATATTTTAAAAAATACAACTCAGAGTTTTAATTTTTCATGTACCTTTTTTAGTTAATTACAATTACCCTTTGTAGTACTTAAATCCTATCCTAGAAAATGTATTGTCTAAAATCTTAGAATATTCTCCTAACATCTGACTCTACCCATCCCAGTTCAATCCATTGTAATATTACTCACATAATTTTTCTTGTTTTATAGTTTTATTGAAAATGACTGAAGTACAATAACTACACATATTTTTAACTTTTATTTTTAATTAAATTTATTAGAATGACATTGGTTAATGAAATTATATAGGTTTCAAGTCTGCATTTTTAGGTTATATCATCTATGTATTGCACTGTGTGCCCTCTACCGAAAGTCGAATCTTCTTCCATCACCATATATTTGGCCCCCTTTCCCTTTTACTACCTCCCTACCCCTTCCCCTCTGGTAACACCGTACTATTTTCTGTGTCTATGAGTTTCAGTTTTACATCCCACACATGAGTGAAATCATATGGTTCTTAAGTTTTTCATCTGGCTTATTTAGTTTAGCATGTTTTCTCAGAATTTATCCCTATTGTGGCAAAAGGACAGTATTTCATCTTTTCTTATGGCTGAGGCAAACTACACATATTTAAGGTGTGTGATTTGATGAGTTTTGACATACATCAGTAAAACCATCACTACAATCAAGATAATCAATGTATCCATCCTTCCCAAAGATTTCTCACGGCCGTGCAATCGATCCCGCCTTCCTGCCTTCCCCAGTCCTCACACCCCCACATTGGCCCCCACCCCTCAGGCAATCACTGATTTGCTTTCTGTTCTGCCACTAGAGATTAGTGTGTGTTTTTTAGATTTTATAAAAATGGAATCATATGGTATGTACTATTTTTTTGGTCTATATTCTTTCATGCAGAATATTTATTTTGAAATTCATTCAAGCTTTGCCTGTATCAGTAGATGATTCCTTTTTATGGCTCTAATAGTGTTCCATTGAATGAATATATCACTGTTTGTGTATCCTCTTATTTGTTGCTGATCATTTGGGTTGTTTTTACTTTTTGACTATTATAAATAAAGTGGCTATCAGTATCTGTGTATAAATCCTTGATGGACATATGCTCTCTTTCTTTATTTTATTGTGCTCCACTGTATTTCTAAACAAAGAGGAATACATTTAAAAGAATCACTTTGAATAGCAGTTTATGCTGTTGTTGGAATTAGCTGATGGAAATGTATTGTTAGTTAGTACCAACTAGACTGATGGGGATAAAAGAGTAAACTGCCAAGTTCTAGCTACCAACCTTTTGAGATCTGAATGCAGCAGCTCCTGACAGAAAAAAATTCATTTTCTACTTACTTACACAGAATTTTCCTACATCTTTCTTCTTTTTGAATCTTTTACATAATTAGTATTCCAATTGCCACTTATCAGGAAAACCTTTCACATGCTATTTTACTAATTTAAAAACATATGTTGTTTGGGCTTTTAAATACCATAATCTCTCCAGCCAAATGTTAGACATATTATTTTTTACATATTTGTGAATCTGTTCTGTTCTTTTTCATAGCAAAAATGTACAGAATTTCTAACATTGATTTGGCTAATGCATATTTAGTAAATATCTTCAATCTCTTAAGTAATGTTAGAGCGCAGGCTTTGCTTATAATTCAAGAGAGAATGATGCTTTGATATATTCTGCCTACTTAACAAAGGTTGCTAACATAGTGAAGCACATGCCTCTTAACTAAAAGGAATTGCATTTGGGGATTTTAAGATAATATTTAAGTGTAAGTGACATGTAATTAAATTAATTAATAGTTAAAAAGTCCACAAAATTTACATACAAAGTGAGTTTATTCATAAATTAAATTTGTGATTCTGCATAATTTGAGTTGCCAAGAGGAAAAGATCAAGACAACTGGCACAATATTCTATTATAATATATTTTTAAATATTGTGCAAATATTAATGAAAGTGGAAAGGAGATAAACATGGGTTCAGTTTATAGATTCATCCTGACCTTCAGTTTTCAGTTTAACTATTTCCTCCCAGACTTTGCCTAGGACTCTGAAGTAGGTCTGTTTCTGTATTCTGTACCACAATTCTCTATTCATTGCTTTCATAACATTTTTTTTTCAGTTTGCAATTGTATAGTTTTTAATCTGTTTCTTTATTAGGTAAACTCTCACCATTGGGTTTTAGAGGTAAAATAGGCAAAGATTTGTCAATGGATCCAAATTATATTGGTGCCCAGCGTGGGTGAGACCAAATGGTCTTAGACATTAGAAAGAGCATTTGGAATCAAAGAGTCAGAAAGATCAGGGCTTTTGTCACAGCTGGGGCACTGGGCGTTGTAAGTGCTGCTGATGTGTAGATTATTGGGAAGAGGCATCATGCAAACAGTGGATAAACCCCTTCTTTTTTTTTTAAGGCATTTGGGAATGGAACAAATTTTGATACCAAAATTTTCTCTGTTTTCCTTTTTCTCAGTTAGGATGAAAAATCAAGACTTTATACTGTAAAACAGCTAATATCTTGTGCATGAACGAGCACCACTATGTGAAATATTAATAGTTCACCTTTAGACATTGGCATAGTAGGTAGGCAAAGTGAGGCGTGGGTAGGTAGTGGTAGACAGACTTTCCCAAATTGTACCTCTTTACCTTAGTGTAAGCAAATTCTAGGCCAAAAAGGGGCTTGAGTTCTGATTTGTGCAAAGGCTTCTGGAGCTTCCCTGCCCTCTGATTCCCTATTTTCTCATATTGGCTCTGAACTGGGTTGTGGATTTTAGGAACTCAGATTAAAAATTTAATCATTGAGGGGTGGTGGGGTCTTACTAATGAAGAGATAAATAGGAAAGGAGAGCCTTATAATAGATCAAAGGTGATATTTTCTTAGGCTGTGATAGACAAAAATGTCAAAGAATTTTACAAATCCAAGGGTTAAGAGGAAAATTAAAAGGCCTATGCTTGAAACATTGTGTGCAAGAGTCAGTTTTTTCAGAGTCAGTGGAAAATGGCACACTTGTAAGGAAACAATAGCCTTAGATCTGACCAAAAAAGTGGAAGATGTCAGAGAAAGGTGAATTGATTGAAAATCAATGAAAAGAGAGGCACTTTCTCATGAGAAAAATTTTAATTTTAGAGCCTACAGTAGTCACAGATGAAAGGGAAAAACATATGCATATCTAAGTGCTCTTAAAGATAGAACTAGGACAGAAAAGTCAAGATTTTAGAGAATTAATTAGGAGGACTTCTCCCTGGCCCCCTCTGCTGCCTAGAGGGAGCCAAGGACACAGGAAACTATTGAATAGTGCCCTTGGAAGCTGCAGACAGGGAATCAATAATAAGAAAAATGGGAGAATCTGCCCTTGGTGACTGAGACAGCTGCTAGAGGTTGTATATGATTTGGAAAATTTGGTATTGAGACTGGAAAAGCCAGCAAAGAACATTTCAGTCATTAATAAGGTTTTTAAGGTGCTGTGGTTAGTCAAGTTTGGCTCATGCCATGAAGGAACATGTTTGGGAAATTTATGGTGATAGAAGTCTTGGAAGAAGAGGCAACAGGATAACACGTCTCATGGGATTCACGCAGCGTTCCAGTACTTCAAGTTCAGACATGGATTAGGGATGAAACTGATGGATGGTTCAATTCTACGGCAAGGGGAGGTGGACAGGATTTGTTTGGCAGATGCGGGACCCATTTGTCTCATATCACTTTCTATAAGGATTGAAAAGGCAGAATCTGAAGATAGATGTTAGGACAGAAAAGATTTCTGGGTCAGAAAGCAAAGATTACAGAAAAGGAGGAAAGAAAGGCTTTTTGATCCAACAAACAATGACAGATCTACATAAATCAAGGAAAAATGCCAACAGCTAATTTAAACAATTTTTAAATTCATCTCTGTGTGCCTGAAAAGACTCTGACAAGAAAGAGGGACACTAGAGGGAAGAGGCAGGGGAAGGCAATTCGAATGTAGCCAGTGAAAGAGAGTGAGGGATTCTGGGCTTTGAATATTGGAAAATGATAGGAAGTCCTCCTGGACATTACTGAGCCCTAGAAACCCTGGCTGTGGGAACAATGATACTTACGTTGTTGGTCAGAGATATGTTGGTGCCATAGTTGTTTCATGTAGCTGCCATGCAAATGACTGCAAGCTGGGTGGCTTAGCACAACGGAAATTTATTCTCATGGTTGTGGAGGCCAGACCTTAGCTTAATTACATCTGCAAAGACCCCCTTTCCAAATAAGTTAACATTCACAGGTCCCAGGGATTAGGAAGTAGACATGTCCTTTTGGGGGGCCACCACTTAAATGGCAATAGGCCTGAGGGGGAGCTTGTTCTTCCTCAATCTAAAGGGTAGGCTTTTTCTTCTTGTTGTTCCTTTCCCTAGAGTAGTAAGCACATCTGATCAGGGTCTGCATTCTTGTGGTAAATTCAGTTTCTTTGTTTTTATTTCTTTATTCTTAATTCTTCAGAGAGAAGTCAGGTCAGCTTTAGTAACACCGAACTGTCCATCTTAAAGCTGGAGGAAGAGAGTAGTTAACCTCTGCTAGAAGACAGTTCTACCTGAGTCTCTTGTGTGTCTGCATCTCTGCAAGAAGAGGCATTGGCTGTGCATTCAAGAATATTTGTATAGTGGAAAGCCTTGGAAGAAAGAGATAATATCTTCCTCTGGAGCAGAGGGAAGGCTTATTATATTACCCAGTATAATAAAGGTAGTCCCCCTTTAGGTGAAACTCAGGCACTTTACCTGAAGCCCATTATAAAAGATTGGTGTCCTGTAAGATTGAGCTTCCGCAGCTGTGAGCAGCGTCCACCTAGTTTGCTTTGTGTTATCCCATGAGACATGAGGGCAAGGGTAACTCATGCTCTTTGTTATAGAGTGAAGTCTTTTGTCTCTGACAAGTCTTGTGTATTCTGCCAGCATCTGTGACCCTATGACAAGGCAACTTATTAGCTTGCAGGTCAGGTAAAAACCCAGAGCTGTCACAGTTCTTGATAGCTTCCTTGAGGCCTCCTGGCTTAAGCCGAATTCATTAACTTCACTACTATCAGAGGGCCAGGACCTGAGTGTTTATCTAACTATTGAAATAATCAAATTCAGTTCTCATTTGCTACCATTCCTACTTCTGTGCTTTTCCTGTAGAACTCCAGGGAATGAAGGGTTAGTGATAGGGTTTTAAGTAGTGGCATCTGCCACAGTGGTATGATTGGAGCTGGGAGAGTATGCAGAAGATTAATTGTAACAAGTTTAAGGCTGAACAGGGAGTTTATGTGCCATAAATAAAAGTGTGCATATGTGAAGACATATGTATCAGTGAGTTTATTGCAACATGGTCATAATAGTGGAAATCTGGAAGCAAGCTGAATGTCCACCAAGAGGGTTGAATAAAATATAGTACATCCATGCCATGGAATATTATGCAGCTAATAAAAAGAAAGGAGTAAATTTATATATTTGGGCTCAGAGGATATCCTTAACACATTATTAAGTAAAGAAATAAAAGTTATAGTATTAGAAGCATAGCCTGGTCCTTTAAAAAAACAACTCTTTGTATTTTTATTTGTATAAACAAAGACTTTGGGAAGATACACACTATATTGTTACAGTTAGCATTCATTAGTCTTACAGTCACATTGCTAAATGAAAGTATTAGGAAAAAAGAGTTAATAGGCTTTAAGTGAGTGGAGGCTATTTATAAGAGCTTAGTTATGAAGGGAAGGAAAGAAATAAGGTAGAGTTGAGGGAAGTTGGTAGTTTTATACTTTTCAACATGTGTTTATGGGGGAGTAGCCACTTGGACAGGAAATCCATTCTTCCATCTGTTCTCTCCCTGTCCTTTCACCCATCTTTCATCCTTCTCTCCACCGTATCATCCATCCTTCCCCCATGATATTTAAGGAGGATGGAAAAGGTGTAGGTGATAACAGTGATGAAAACCCTCAGTCTCCGCTCTTGCAGAGCTCCATTCTAGTTTGGGGTCAGACAGAAAATAAACACGTTACCAAACAAACAATGTAAGTGCTGATAGTGCCAGGGTTGTGAAGACACAATAAAGCAGACTGAAGGGTCAGTTAATGATAGGGAAGATATTGTGGGGTATTTTAGGTAGGGCAGTTGAGAAAGGCCTTCCTGAGGCCTTTCTCTGCTATTTGAGCAGAGGCCTGAATGACATGATATGCAAAATCTGATGGAAAAGGTTCCAGGCAGAGTTAAGCAAGTATAAAGATCCTGATGCGAGAACAAGCTTGTCAGGAAGCAGTGGTGGCGGAGAGGGCTGCTTATACGGGGCGCACCTGGGGTGAGGGATCTAGGTTGTGTTGTGGAGCTATTCTTTTTGGAATGAAGTGAAGTGAGGAGGGAAGGCTGTACTTTTTAACAAGATGTAGCCAACACTGCTTACTCATCCCATGGGAATCTTTTGTTAACAGGAGATAAAGTTCTGGAAATGGGTTGAAAGAACATCCTGTTTCCATAGCACACTCCCTGTGCGATCAAAGTGAATTTTCTGTCTGGGCAGCCTTTTTGTCTGTTGCTCCATGAGTGTTGAAAGCAACTGTAGTAAATAATACTGTGTCAATGTTATTTTGGTTATCTCATCAGGATTGTCTTTTCTTTATGCCCCCACCCCAGAATAGTTGATATGAAAAGCATGCACTGTAATTTAAATGCAAATATCTTCTTGGATCCTGATACATTTTCCAAAGTTTCAAGGTGGAAATTGCTTCCCAAACAAAATGGAAAGGATGTTTAGGATTAATGTGCACATGTGGAGCTCATAGACTTGTATCAGCATCATTGCTTTGCGCTCATTAAAAATGGATTAATCTTCTAGGGCGTTTGAGATTAGTTTCTACTGAAAGTCTGTATGGTTCATGGTATGCACTCACCTCTGAAGAATTTGATTTGCTTTTTTTATTGGCACTTTTAAAACCTGTGATTTTTGTGCTATCATCACTAGACAGTGCCTTGTAACAGGTAGGGTCTTCCACAATGCTCTGTTATAAACAAGAAGGTCCTTGTCGGAGGGAGGGACTGATAACAATGTACCCAGTGCCAGGAATGACACACAGTAAGGGGCTGTGCTGGGAAAAGCTTTACATGCAAACGTCCAGAGCACAAGTATCAATTTACCCAGGGATGTCTGTGGGAGTGTTATGGACCTTCCAAATGCCTGGCTGTTGGGAGTCTTCTTTTTGGCTGAGGTTTTGGTGCTGTCCGTGGGCTACTTTAAGAAGTATTTACTGTTATTTATAATATTTTCTCAAGCATTTTTATTTCAAGCATTCTTGTAATAAAATGGCCAACTTATGATGAGAAATCACTTTAAATGAGCTCTGCTTTTTATGCCATACCTTCCCAGCTAAGAAGTCCCCAGAACATTCTCAATATAATGCTATTTGGACTTAAAACATTCCAGATGCTGCCACAGGGGATAACAATTGCAAATATTCTGCTTATTGAGCAAGGCTGATACTAGGTGAAATACTCATGCATTTTTTTGTTTGTTTGTTTGTTTTCTTCCACATATGCAAGCAAACTCTTTGGTGCTACTACCTGACACCACATGCTTTATAACTCTTGGTGGAAAGAGCTAAATTCCATTTCAAGAAAACCTGCAAAGCTTCACATTGTTATGCAAAGCAGCCTGGACATAGGGTCTTAGGACACCTGGGGGTGTTCTCATCAGGCCTGAAGTTCACTAGAGCAACAAAGAAGTTTCATCTTCTGCAGAGAAGCCAGCCAAGAAGCTATCCTTTCCTTCCAAAATCCAGAGTTTTGTGGAATTTCCACTGAAACACAATTAAGACCAAAACTCACAAAGAGGGCTACAAAATCCAGCACAACACACCCAGAGACAGCATCCTGGAGCACCAGAAGGGGCAGCCGGCATCTACACACCCCTGCAATAGAAACTATGGGGCTACAGAATCATTCTGATCTTAAAGTATAAACTCCGAAAAAATGCAGGTAGAAACTCATATATCTTATACATGAATTCTTACATGAGATGAGAATTCTTACATTATACAAATTCTCATTCAAAATAATTGCAGAAATACTCACATATAAGGAAGTTCTCATTGCATTGCAAACTAGAGTACTGAGGACCACCTTCAAACACAGAGGAATATAATTAGAAAATGCAGAATTAGAAAGACAAAGGAAGTGAAAATCTGCATAAGACCAGAGCAGAGACATTATCCTCAGGTATCTGGCTAAGAATTTTTCTAATTCCTGTTGTGTGGCTTATTGTATGCATAATTGTGTAGCAGTCAACTCTTTAGCACACTGCAGTGTTGACCTCTTCCATAGTATGCGTATTTTTAGAGCATCCCCTGTTGTCCTTACATAGTATCAAGTTAAAGCATCATTTTTTAGGTTGTTAGAGAATCTGAATTAAGTAAATTTTCAGATTCAGGTGTTCAGAGTAGAAATAGTCCTACATCTCTAGGTTAATTGGCTGAAAGCAAGTCCACTGAAATTAATATGTTAAAAATTAGACTATCAAAAGACATTTCTCCATATGATTAATTGGCAGGGGAAGAATGTCAAAGATTGCATAAACCTAAGGATCATTTTATTTCAATTTATTTTTAATCCAGTCCATTGTTGTTGTTACAGGGTGAAGCCAAGTGGGGGGACCCCAAATAGGCATTTGAAATGGGGTCCAGAACTCAAGGTGTCCAGGAGATTTTAAGATGTCTCCATCCCTTCCCCCACGGGTGTGAGTTGGGGGAAGGGGCACACAGAGCAAGAACATACAGGACAGTTTTGCAGCTAATCCATGGCATAGTCATTTAACATACCTATGGCCTTTGGCTGGTCACTTAGATATGCTAAATAGCTATGGCCATGCTCAAGGCCAGGGGGGTGGAAAGGGACTTCCCCCCTAAGATGGGACTGGGGGGCAGGTCCCCCGAGTTACAGCGCCTGTGTGGGAGCTTGGAGAAGATTGGCTCCATGACATGGGGTCACACCTGCCCCGACCCACGATGGTGACCAGAAAAGCTGGAGAAGACAGCAGATTGAGGGCAAGTGTGCACGAGTGTAGGAGGAGTCAGAAATGGGGCTGCAGAGGAAGATTGGCACAGGGATTTAAACCCAGACACGGCAGCCATTGAGGAGAGAACCACGCGGCTTTGGCAGAGTGGGGACTCCCCCTTCCCACAGCTTTGTAGGGAGGGAGAACCACGTGGCTTTGGCAGAGTGGGGACCCCCGCAGCTTTAGAAGGGGGAACCACCACCTGGTTTTAGTAGAGATCCCGGCGACTCAGCTGAGGGTGCCCGGAACCCAGGGAGGTCTCCCAGTTGAGATGGAGTACTAACTGGGAATAACCAGAGGACTGCCTGAGCCATGGACTTCTATTTCCTTTCCTGAGATACCGTACTCTGGACTGGGCAAAGGGGGGAGGAAGAAAGGACTGTGTCTGTTTGTGGGTGTTTTAAGGGACTTTAGGATTTTTTTGATGAAGACATTAGGTCACTACTTTAAGTGTGTGTAGCATTAAATAAACAATTCCTTTCCTTTTCACACATCTCTGGCATTGAGAGATGTCTTTCTTCTGGCGGGGGACATAATGGACCTGGGGGCTTCTTTCAGTAATAGTATATCGTACCAGGCCCCCCCTTGTTTGTTCTGTAACATTGTTAATATGTTTCTTACCTCACAGATTTGTCAACTGCCTTAATCAAATGACTGCTTTGCATTTGTTTCAGAATTTTGAAAGTTCATGCTGTCTGAAATGTCAGTCATATACCTCAGTGCCATTCCCTGGGGATCAATAGGTCCTGGCTTGGTGACCAGGTGGAGGTTGTCATAAATGCATCAGAGATGCTGAGCAGAGGTTGGTGGGGAAGATTACAGAACTTGGTTCATGGTGTAATCAGTTTGGGTTTGGGCAGAATGAAGTCTGTTTTGTTGTTGTGCTGTGTAGGGCCGTTTAACATTATTTTGTGCTATGGAAACACAAAGGTATAATTTTCAACTTCCTTTGTAATTTGATGCCTCTTGTACAAAGGAGAAAGGAATGACATTTCTTCTCTTTTTGGAACTCTTGGGATTTAACATTTTTATTTCCACTTTCTTTTTCCTTATAGCCTATAAGGAAATAGCCTATATCAAGCCTATATCTTTTTCCTGTAATAGCCTATAAATCTTAATAAGGAGTCAACCCAAATTGGATGTAACATTTCATTTGTATCTACCAGATTTTACCTGAAATGTTGGAATATTTATTCTCATTTCTTTGTACTTATGTGAAAGTGCTTAGTAAACTATAAAGTACTATGTAAATATGATCTGTAATTACCTTAAATGTTATCCAGATTTAACAATTATGAGTCAATCAGGTAATAACAAGCATTTTACTAACCTCTGTCAAAGTGCAAAACATATTATTAGGTGGTTGGGGTTCCAAGGAGCAGACATAGCACTAGACCTCAGATAGTTTACTCTGTGTCTGGTGAGACCTGGGATAATTTAATTCCTGACTTATAGTCACCATGTAAGTCATTTACAATGAACTCGATGGAGTTCTGGGAGCACTTTCTCTCCTTTTAACATTCAGAGCTGATGTTCAGCTGCCAAACAACAGCTGGAAGCTGGCTGAATGTGAGCATTCTGGTTGCTGTGAGCATTCTGGTCACAGGGACAGGGACTCGGGGCTGTGGAACTGTGGCGGCCGAGAGCCTGCCTGGGACATCTGTGAAGTCCATGAGGAAATGATACTAAACAGATGAAGTTCTAATGACTTAACTATTTTCTTCTGTTGCCACATTTGGGTTTTCTTTTGAGGTCTTATATAACAAATATTTCAGTAAGCACTTATGCATAAACATTTTTCATATACTTCAAAGTATTTCATTAAAAAATATCCTCAGAGGTAAAATCACCACTTTAAGAAAAAAATCAAGCCTCTTGATACACAGTATCAAATTATTTTTTAAGAGGCAATTACTATTGATTACCACTTCTACCTAGTCACGTAGGAGAACACACATTTTAATAAATTCTTGTCAACATGGGGTAGTAAAAATTTTAAGCTTTTCTAGTTTACTCCTCAGTGAAACTTTTAGTTAAATATTGTTTTTAAAGTATTTCTTTAAAGTTTGGGTGCAGGAATCATTTTAATATCTTTTTTAAAGTCTAATTTTCATATAAAACCCTTTCACTTTGAATGTACAGTTTGGTGAGTTTAGGAAGATGTATACAGTCAAGTAACTACCACAATACATGAAATACAGACTCAAAACATTTTTGTTATCCCCTTGTCCCGCTACGCCCCTGCCACCCCAGCTGCATATTTCTTTGTCCTTCAGACGCCCTGACCTCTCTCTACTCCTGGTCCCCAGCAACCCTTGGTCCTTTTCTGTCCCAGTAATTTTTGCCATTTTAACCTTTCACATACATGGGTCATATTGTATGCAGCTAAATATGCCTGTTTTGTTAACATAATGTTTTTGAGCCAATATTGTGTTACTGATCATTTCTTTAAATATTTTTGGAGTAAAATACTACTTTTTGTACTTTAAAATTGGTTGTTTGGAGGAGAGAATAGTTTGAACTGAGTATAAAAGAAAGACCAAGAATTTTGTAACTGAAAATTAGGAGAGAAAATTCAAGGTGGTGGAAACTATAGTATATAAAAGCAGGCCTCACAAAAGGCTTGATATAACCAGGAAATAGTAAGAAGTTCAGTGTGCAGAGATTTGGAAGGTGCTTCTTGGGAGAGTTGGAAGAGGAGGCCACAGCAGATGGGATAGGAATGGATTGTAAAGGGTCTCCAGTTGATGCTGTTTTTTTTCCCCTCTGTAAACCATAGAGAGTTTTACAGAATACTTAAGGGCCCTGACATTTCCCTTGGGTTCGAGGAGATCATTCTAGTGACAAGAGAAGTAAAAATGGATAAGAACCAACTCGAGTCATACACAGCAAATTGGAAGCTATGTAGGACAGACCTTATTTGAGAAGCATTTAGAAATTGAATCAGCACAATTTGGAAATAAATGAATATATTGTAAAAGAAAAATAGAGGGATAAATTAAGAATAACATTGAGTTACCTAGCCTGGTAAATTAATAGTTAATTTATTAGTTGTGATAAAGGGTATTGGATATACACCACATATATCCAAGGTCTCCTTGTCCAAGGAGACAAGGTAATTTTGTAGGATCTGTCATGGCAGCTTGAATTTTGAGTCTAAAGCTAGGGCTGAAATTATGGGTTGGAGATGTAAATTTGATAGGCATTGCTTAATGGGTAGTAGGAAAATATGTAAAATCTTGTGATCTGAATATAGTCAAAGACAGAAAGCAACAGGTTGGAATATTGGGTGGCTCCATCACTGAAGAGCCTTCCTGATGCAGTGTAAGCTTTTTACTTGCTGGGAGATTCCGATTTTGTGTCCCAGAGCAACCTTCCCCTGTGAACCCAGGGTAAATCTGGAACAATTGAAACATACCTTGGTAGTTCCATTCCCCGTAGCAGTGACTGCTTTAGAGTAGAACCAATGAGACATGAAGAGTAATTGGATGAAATCTTCTGGAAACAATTTTTTCATTCTTATAAAGAAATGTAAGGGAAGAATAGATCTTTGTTAGACCTTGATCTTTGTGGATGAAAGGAGCAGAACACTGACAGCCATCGTGTGATCTGGGGAGATGTAGCAGAGACACAGCTGTCATATAAAGGGTGCAGAGCAGAAAGAGGGGAAGAACTTGGGTGTTTTATGACATCTCTTGGATCAGCCAGTTCTGGAGCTGTTCAGCTTCAGTGCCTGTCATGTGAGATCATAGATTTGTCGGTTTATAAGCCAGTTGAGTCAGAATTCTTATTATATGAGTTGAAAACATTCCAAACAATATATTATTCTAGGTAATTATATATTTTTATGCTTGTAATATCTATATCACAGTGCTTGGAATGTATGTAAACATCTTGTAAGGATGATAAACTGAAACATCAGAACCAGGAATAAATCAAGGCATAGCATTTGGCATCTTTACTTCTCTAAAATCACATGTAACAAGTTATTTTAATTGCATTTTACTTTAATGATGTCATCCACTTATATGAAATAAATTGCAATTCTGTAGGTGCATTTGCATTGTTAAGGAAGAGGAATGAAACTATTCACTTATGTATCACGATTCTTGCTTTGTTCCTCTGATATTCTCTGGAAGTGGTCTGGGGGAGTGGGGCATTATCATTACTTGAGTTAAAAGTACTATACCACAGGTTTCATTCCTGTTAGATACAATGAGGGTCTCTTGGGCAAAAGGTAGTATCAATCTTGTTGTGGAAAACTAGGACATCCCCAACAGAGTTTCCCAGCTGATAGGAAATAAAGACTGGAGTGGAGTGAACAAGAATCTATCAACCGGGGCTGAGACCTCACATTGTGTCTCTAAAACAACTTCTGCACATCCTTGTTGAACTGGCTGAAGGAGGTTCACTTGATCATCCTATAAATAAACTGCAGCAAGGACTGAGCTTTTTTTAGCAAGCACAAAAGTTTCTGAAGGTGTGAGCATCTCTCGATTACATCTCTGCTAACATACTTTTTTCCTAGAAATGTCTCTGCTTTGTAGACATCCAATCAGAGAGACGGGAGGGCAGCAGGGCAGCTCCCCACTCCAGATGGCTGATAAAGTCTGACTGTGGCCCTCTTCACCCTGCAATGCCCTTTTCGGAAACCAGCTCTAACTCAGCAGCTGCACATGATCAAAGCAACAGAAGGGGATTTTTGATACATTTATAAACAGAAAGAAAATATTTCTGAATGCCCAGGGGCACAAATGAGCAATGGAAAATCAGTGTGATATTAGATACCAGGGCAAGAGTAAAGCAAGGCATTATATTTGGCATTCTTATTCATATACACACAGTATAGTTTGCAGTTATGTATTAATTTTAAAACAACGACATGCTCCAAAGGTAGTACTTTCACTTAGATTATGAGCAGAGGTGAGATGCCAGTTTTGATTGCGTATATACTCTTCAGACTGGTCATGGTGTAATCACTTGGAAGCTTCTCTATCCACTTTTCCTTTCATCTCTCTCTCTGTAGTATTGGGATTAATGAAGCCATTACTTGTCAAATAAGATGTTCTGAAGAAAGTCCTTTTTACAAATGAGTTTTCTCAGATATCTGTGCAAAAGTGGCCAGGGAAATTCTGGCCAACTGAAGAAATTAATTTTAATATATTAAAAATGATAGGGGTTATTAGCTCTGATTTGAGTTGATTTCTTGGGCAGATTAGAAAAAATACTCTTTGGAAGAACTGGGATATACAAGATTTGGAGCAGGTGGAGAGGAGCCAGCCAGGCCCCTCTCAGCGTGACAGGGTGGGTGTGGCTGTGGGAAGGCCATGGGGAGGAAAGCCCAGGGGCCCCGACAAGTTGCTAAAGCTCAGCCTCAGCATTCCAGTCCTGACTCCTTTTTCTGTCTTCCTGCCTCATTCTCTCAATAGCTCTAACATTTTTTCCATTATAATGGCTCATGCAATCCATTGATTCTGTGGTATGCTTGGTAAGTGTTTAATAACTAGCTTTTTGATAAAAATAGAAGTGTCCAGATTTGTAGCTTGTGCCCACTTCTGTCATGTAAATACTCTCACCAAGGCCAATTTCAGCTCCCAACCTGAAGTCACTAAAGACAGAGCTGGGAAGAGATGTGGCCTTCATGAGCTGGTATGACTGTGTCCCAGCACATTACTGCAAATGTCTCAATTACCTTTTCAGTGTCTGTCTCCTCCGTGGGACCCCTTGACCATGCTGTCTCCCTTACCTAGGTTAAATTTGGAGGCCCATCAAAATAATCATGCCTTTGTTAGCTTCTGCTTCCACAGCATGTGCATATTCTTCTTTATTGAACACAGTTAAGTTTGTTTTAGTTGTTTATGTGTCTATTTTTGCATTAGACAATACATTTTAAAGATTGTATCATTTAATCTTTGAGGTCTCTTTAATTATCACATTGCTTAGCATATAGTAATTAATGAATATATTTTAAATGAATAAATAAATGACTAAATTAGGAATGTAGCTTAGGAGGGAAGGCAATGCAAAAACTGAAAACTGGGTTATAAAATAAAAAAATATTTTAATTAGGAAAACTAGAGAATATGTATACAGCTAAGGGGGAGTATGTAGGAGGGAACCCAATTGTACAAGAAGAATTGAGCAAAAGAGAAGAGATAGTTACATTATTTGAGGTGGAAAATATAATATTAAGAATGGTAAAAAGTAAGAGTGTAACGTCCAATTTTTAAATTTGTCCTCATATTATCCATTGTAATTCAGCATTTTAACAGAACTTAAAGAACTTTAAAAGATACCATTTTTTAAAAGAACAGTACCATTATGATGATTTAGTTAGATGATGTAAAAGAATAATGGGTGGGATATTGAGGGATAGAAATAAAATGGATTTCAACAAGTTTGCAGAGTAGGCTGATCCAACTAAAAAGAAATTTAACATGACATTTGTGAGGTCTTAGGCTTAGTCTAAGTAGCTAGCTGCACAGGGCCAGGGTAGCTCAAACAGTAGCATTTTTGAAAAAGAAACATCTGTTAATTCTTCAATATGCACCAACAGTTTATGATCTAATTGTCTAAGAATCATTACACTCTGAAGCTATGTTTGAATGTCTTAGTCATTTCTGCTCGGCTGTTTCCAGCTTATTGTGCACCTTTCTGGTTGCCACACTTTAAAGGGACATCCCATCTTTATCCTTCTTCCTGTAAGTGCCCTCTCCTCAGGGGCAACTATTGTGTTGGTCTGAGAAAAATCTTTTCAGGCTTCCTTGTTGCTATTGTAAATAGGATCTTTAAAATATGTTCTAATTTGTTCTTGTTGTATGGGAAAACTGTTATAAGGAAAACCATAAGTTTTCAGTTGACTGTGTTGACTTTTCTAAGTATTGAATCATGTCATTTATAAATGATGAGAGTTTTGCCCCATCTTTTAAGTGTTTATAAATATTATTTTAAGAATCTTATTACATTGGTTAGAATCTTCAAAACAATGTTGAATGGTGATAGCAGCCACCTTTTCTTCCTTTGACTTTATGATAATACTTCTAACATTTCACCATTAAGTACAAAGTATGGTATTAATGTGTGTAATTTAACCATTTCCCTCAAAATTTAAGTTGTTTCTGATTTTTAATGAACACATATAATAAAGAATAAATGTTTGTGTTCATATCTTTATACCTATGGGTAAGCATTTTTATAAAACAGACCATAAACTTCTAGGCCTGAGAGTATGTAGACTTGGGAATTTGATAGATCTGGGCACTAGTCTGCTCTCACCCTCACAGTGCTCTGGAAGTCCTAATCAATGCAACAGGATTTGAGAAATTACAAAAAATATTTGTATCAGGCATTTATTGCTGCATAATCAAACACCCCCAAATTTAGTGGCCTAAAGTAGCAATTCATCGTTTCTCACAATTGTGTCCATTGTATTTGTATAGTATTTGAATAGTATTTGTATAGGATGAATAGTATTTGTATTGGTCTGGGAAGAAAATGTGATTGTAGAGAAGTGACTGTATGTCTAAAGTTACGGGTAGGACAGGGCAGGACAAGGCAGGATGTCTCTGTGCGTGTTGAGTGCTTTTCAGAGACCGTCCACCTTCTTGTACTAGGGAGGAGTGGTCGGTTGCATGAGGGATTAAATACGTTGTATAGTTTTGGGGGGAGCATTTATGCTTTCTCTTTTCATAAACTCCCAAGTCAGGATGTGCCACACAAAAATCATCACTGATGCAGTCTATCAACCAAATTTTGATCCCAAAGAGACTGGAGATAAAACCCCTGAGAAGTGGCTGA
This sequence comes from Phyllostomus hastatus, assembly GCF_019186645.2. Taxonomy (NCBI): domain Eukaryota; kingdom Metazoa; phylum Chordata; class Mammalia; order Chiroptera; family Phyllostomidae; genus Phyllostomus; species Phyllostomus hastatus. The sequence continues at coordinate 50,304,968 of NW_025333872.1, forward strand.
GGGTTTTACTTTACAAAATGCAAACTGGGTGCTGTTGGAATGATTTGATGTGTTCTGATGTGCTACCAACACAGTGAGGGAATGCCACAGCCATTGGCCAAGATTCATCTTCCTTTCCTCCTGACCTTTGTAGTTGTTGGTCATCATATTTCGGTTGGTCCTGTGACAATAAAACTTAAACATTTTACTCCAGGTGGTTTCTGTAAGTTTGGATTGAAGAAAGCTGCTTCTTTAAGTTCTGCTTAGTTAAAGTAAAAAGGAAAAGAAAGAAAGAAAAAAAGAAAAGTCAACGCAACAGTGAAGAATTACCCAAACCTTCATTGCTAATCTAGATCCTATTGTCTTTCAGATTTCAACCTGGACATTAACTTACCTACTCAAGATATATTTATCAATTTTCTACATTGTGTAAGGCAACGGTGTTAAATAGAGGACATAGATGTCAGCATAACCAAATTTAACCCCTAGATCTTGTAGTTTAGTGGAAGAGGCACATAGTCACTCAAAGAGGTTTTACTGAAATAAAGTTATAAAGTGGATGCCAAAGATCTTCTTTAAGGAAGCAGTCCTCTCTCTGTTTAGTTCTAAAGGAAGCCTGAGAGTTTACTGGGCAAAGAGAAGAATCGGGAGGGTTACAGGCCTATGTGCAGAGTTCCTGTGGTTAAGGGAGGGCAATACCAATGTGAGACCTAAACGGAGACATCAAGGTGGGGTAGCCTAGGTATGAAATGAAGCTGGAGAGGCATTGAGGCCTGAGTAAGGAAGGCCTTATGGGTTAAGTTAAGCAATAATATCTTTATTCTAAAAATAAAAGAAAGGCATTTTTAGGCAAAGTTAGGTGCTTTTGAGCTTGCATTGAGATTGTCTTTCAATGATTTCTCTGCCTTCTCTAGAGTGTATGCTCTATCAGGGCAGGTTCTAAGCCTTGTTTCACATCGTAACTCAGGCACCTGGTACACTGCTAGGCCCAAAATAATTGTTTAAAAATTTTGCTAAATGGGAAAACCACCAACAAAATGAAAAAAACAACCTACTGGATGGGAGAACATATTTGCCAATGATAGACCTGATAAGAAAAATGCAAATTGAAACCACAAGGAAGATATCACCTCATACCTTTCAGAATGGCTGTCATCAATAAATCAACAAACAAGTGCTGGTGAGGATGTGGAGAAAAGGGAAGCCTAGTGCACTGTTGGTGGGAATGCAGACTGGTGCAACTGCTATGGAAAACAGTGTGGGGGTCCCTAAAAAAATAAAAAATGGAATTGCCTTTTGACCTAGCAAACTCACTTCTGGGAATATATCTGAAGAATCCCAAAACACAAATTTGAAAAAATATATGTTCATTCCTATGTTCATTGTAGCATTATTTACAAGAGTCACGATTTAGAAGTAACCCAAGGGCCCATCAGTAGGTGAGTGGATAAATAAACTGTGGTGCATTTACCCAGTGGAATACAACTCAATCATAAAAAAGGGGGAAATCTTATTTTTTTGCAACAAGAGGACTGTTGTGAACTGCCTTGCCTGGTTTCAGGAGCTGTAACTCCCCATAACTAAGGCTGAGTGAGCAACCTTCAGACCATAAGCCACTAAGGAGACAAAGCTTATCTTCATGGCAGGGGCACCACTTCTGCTCCTTTTACTTCACCCTGCCTGGCCCCCAGCACTTGGTCGGTTAGCCAATGATGGGTAAGATTCCTCAAGGGAGGGTCGATCTAAGACATGCACGATCACAGGGGCCCCCAGGGAAGGACTTGGGGGGCTATAGAAAAAGGAGGTGAGAAGCTTTGACATAGCCTGAGTCCTCATTCTCTCTGTGAGAAATCTCCTGATCTCTTGGCTGCCTTACTTCCCCTGCCTGACTTAAGCCTGAAACAATGCTGGTGGTGGGTGTCACCCTGTGCTGGAAAGGGTGGGTTCCCTAGGGCTATCAGACCTAAGAAAGAATATGTAAAATCCTGTGAAACCTGCTTTGTTTACAATGCTCTCAATTAAATGATGAGGATCCAAGTGAGAAGTGAGTTTGTTCCTCAGAGTTTTATGGCTCTTTAGCTATCTGACCCTGACTCAAAATAGGCCTTCAGAGTTCTTTGTATGTTTGATTCTTACTGCCTGATAATGATTAATGAGCTTTACCTGTATTCCTGTGCAAAATGAACCCAATAAAAGCCTGTCAAGACAAGGGTTGGGGTGCTCTCCCCTTGAGAGAGTAGCTGTGCCATCCCTTTTCCTCCACAGGACTTGGTAGTCCAAGTGAATTTGTCTTGTGTCTCATCCATAACGACACTGTGGGCCAGTGTCTCCATCAGAGGACCTAGAGGGTATTATGCTAAATGAAATAAGCCAGTCAGAGAAAGACAAATATCATATGATTTCACTTATATGAAGAATCGAATGAACAAAATAAACAAGATAGATACAGACTTTTACAAACAGAGAATAGATTGATAGCTGTCAGAAGGGTAGGGGTTTGGGGTACTGGGAGAAAAAGGTGAAGGGATTAAGCGGTGCAAATTATTAGTTGCAGAATAGTCACAGAGATGCAGATTGAGGCACAAGGAATGTAGTCAGTGATATTGAGATAACTTGCTATGGGGCCAGGTGGGTGTTTGGGGCAGCTGGCGGACCACCGTTGCAGAGTGCATGGTTTTCTGGCCATTTTGGTGTATATCTGAAACTGGTATGGAATGGTATTGAATGCAAACTGTGGTTGACTTAAATAAATAAAAAAACATTACTTAAAGGCAAAAAAATTTTTTTTGCTGAATGATTGAATTATTAGAAAGATCTTCTTAGAGGGTGAACTGAAATAAGGTTCTGTAGTCAGGACAGTGAGTGAGGCTGATGAATTTGATTCTCAGAGTAGCTCAGGACTGGCTCCAGAGCACATGCCAGTGCTCCAGAGGACCTGATGAGAAGACTGGAGGACAGCTAAAGAGTTAGCCAGTTCAAGGAGATCTGGGTAAAGCTTTGGGCAGCTCTAACCCTTGGATGAATAAGAGGGTTACACTGGAAAGTTCCTTCAGGTTCTATAAAATTGTAGAAAGAGTTTTACCCTCTAGTTAGACAAGAAGTTACTCTGATAGCTTGTCTACTGGCATCAGACATGGGCCTAGGGCTTGACAAGTCAGGTGGATAGTTAGATCACCACTCCAGGGGAGGGACAGCCAGTCATCTCCATGCTTTCCACTAGTTATAAAACTGTTCACCTTTTGCTTTGGCATGGCTGAGGGATTCCCTTTTTAAACCACTTGTGTGGTTCTGCATTGTTCAGCTCTTAAACCATCTGTGTGGTTCAGCTCTTATTTATAACTGCATAGGTAATCATAAATTCTGTATGTTACAGGGATTATTAATGGTAGTAGTACTGCTAATAGTAGTGGTAGTATGGCTACAAAATATTAAGTGTACTAATGTAAATATAGGCTAAATTTTATCAGGCTGACTCTTTTTAGGCCTCTTCAGTTCAGGGGTTATGGGTAAATTATTTTCCAAGGTAAAGTTGTCATTCTTCCAGACGGCAAGGGAAGTTTTGCCCACACAGAGGACAAGGGGCCTGAGGCAGCTTATAGCCATCTGTAGACTTAGCTAGTCTCTTGTCCAGAAAGTTAGAAGTGGTGAGGTATAAGGTGGGAGATACACAAGCTTCCTAAGACTGTGAGCAGTGTGCAGACAAGCTTTCCTAGGCTGCACCCACCCCCAGTAGAATTCTTGGTGGTGGCCCACCTGAGTAAGTAGAGGTCACCCAGAGTTACACTCCGAGGAAAAATTCAGAAAGAATTGTATCAAGTAGGATGGTCTGCCTAAAGGTAATGAAAACTCTAAAGCAAACCAAGATTAAATACTAAGGATGTTTTTTATTGTGACAGAAAATTCAGAGGCAGACTCTACATGCTGACTCACCAGACCTCTGACTATATCTCATGGCAGCTCTGCTCTTTGTCCTCTGGCTTTGTCCTCAGCGTGACTTTCCTTTGATTATGAGAAGTTCATGAGTAGTGAGGCTTTCCAGTTCGCACAGAAGGAAAGAGGAAAACAATTAACATGCAGTCTAAAGATGTTCTTTTTATTGGTCTAATTGGGCCAATTCAGATTAAAATGTACCCAGAACTACTAACAAAGTCCAAAAGAATATCACAGACTTTTTGGAATAAATTTGGGTTTGTGAATCAATAATTATCAAAAGGGTTAGTATCACCATGATTGTCAGGTGGGTCTTGATCCATTCTTGGAGCTAAGGTGTGTTCTGCTCCTCCTGAATTGCAGGTTTGCATGGGGAGAATGTATACTAGAACAGCACATGGTTCTGTGAGGGAAAAGGAAGAGGGAAATGACAGCTGCATGAGCATCTGTAGTAAACATTTGCCATTTGTGGCTGTCCCAAATAGTTTGACTGTGTTATCCATTTGGGTGATTCTCCATTGTGTGTAATTTCTGCTTGCTAAGGTAGAAAAGCTGTATTTCCTAGCCTCTACATATATAACTTCTGCTAAGCTAATGCGCCTGTGCAAACTTTGAAAAGCAGGACTGAGGTCATATAGCAGCTTTCCTGGCAAAGATAGTGTTGGTTTGAAACCTTGGGAGTTCCCTGGCTGAAATTTGAAATTGACACCATACACAGAGGGAAAAGAGACACTGAAGAAAGAGTCAGACCACTCCAGACTGGTAGGTGGTAGTTTTAATAAGCAAAGGAATTTATGAGTCTTGTCTTGGATGCTACAAGATGAGCAGGTTTCTGTACCCACCCACCAGAATTTTAAGTTTATGTAGAGGCTTTAACTGGGTTCAATCACATATACTGGCCAGAAGGTTTAAACAACACTTTGCTCTCTCATGTGGGAATGGTGGGTGGAACATACATTCTAAGGAGTGGGAAGGAAATTGGAGCCTTTGATTGCCTGGGTCCAGCTTGAGGGACAACCAGCAGTCATGTGCTCTTGGTGACCTCCTCCAGTAGAAAGTCGTGGGGCTTTTGGTGTTTTGTAGATGCTCTAGTGGAGGTATCTGTGCTGAGCTTCATGGGGGACTCAAGGCAGGTACTGGGAGCAGTGGGGTTTCTGCTGTAGTCATCTCATATGTGGGACTGACTGCATTTCTTCTTCAAATGTAATTCCCTGAACCTCTTTGAAATTCTGTCACCAACTAATCATTGTAATGAATCTCGTGGTGGGCAAACAAGGCAGATTCTATCATGTGTGTCTGAGGTGCAACCCTAGAGCAACAGAGAGTGTTTACTACATCAGAAAGAGAGTTGTTTGTTTTTTAGTGGTCCTTGCACAGTTAGATAAACAACTCAAAAGGAGAGTTTTGTCAATACTATTTCCATGATCTCACTCTCTGTGACAGGAAGAATTTTCAGAACTCAGGTAGGAGTTTCTTACAAGAAGGAGTTTTTGGCCATATGAGACTTTAAGTTAGTAAAAGACTTCAGGAATACTTTGTTCAAAATGAATAAAAATAGAAACAAGGTCTCTAAAAAATACCATCCACTAATGTGTCTGGTGCACTGACAACATGATGGGACATATCTATTTAGATTTTTTAAAAAGATTTTATTTATTTAGTTTTTAGAGAGGGAAGGGAGGGAGAAAGAGAGAGAGAAACATCAATGTGCAGTTGCTGGTGGTCATGACCTGCAACTCAGGCATGTACCCTGACTGGGAATTGAACCTGCAACACTTTGGTTTACATGCCGTGCTCAATCCACTGAGCTATGCCAGCCAGGGCCTATTTAGATTTTTTACAAAATATACTAAGATGTTGACTTAATTTCTAGCAAAGGGGAAAACAAACTCAAAAGTATACTGACATATTAAAAAAGAAATGAAGTTAAACATAGGTATAAATTGAATAAATCATTTTAATGTTTAATAAAATGTTAGACTTTTTAGTTTAAGATGGAAAGTAAAGCTTGATCTGAAAATCTTCCTGCCAGCAAACCCAGCAATTGAAATAATTGTTAATGGCAAATGACACCAAAATGTTATTGGTGATTAGACCTTGGTTCAACAACCTCAGTTCTTGAGTTCTGGCTAAGGAAGAATTCAGAACCAAGACTCAAATAGAAGCAAAAGTTTATTTGGAAAGTGACAGAGGTAGAAGAATTGAGACATGGAAGAAGTGAGCCACCTGGACTGTGTGGGCTCTGAAAACAATTTATAGAGACAAAAGAAGGGCTCTTGGAACTTAGGAGAAAGAAGGACAAAGGTAATGCACCTGGGGAGGAAGTAAAGGAAAAGGTGCCTGCAAGTTCCAGAAAGAGCATGTCTGAGAAGGGTGGTGGGGAAAGGCATGGGTGGGTGAGAAAGAGAGAGAGAAAGAGAGAGAGAGAGGACACTGGGTCTTTTTTCTTGAGGGTTTTTATCCCCTCTCTAAAGGCAGGAATCTAAGAGGAGATCCCAGGCAAGGATCTCAACAGAATATTCAACAGCTTCTCCAGGTGTGTCCTTTCAGGGTCATGGCCTCTATTGATTGGTTGGCACCAGGTAGGAGGTTATTGGTCATTGGATCTGGTCCTGATGTCAGCTATAATCTTGCTTCATCTGATTTTGCTGCTTTTCTGGACCTGGAGCTGAAACACAACTGAGGCCCAGATGTTATCTCTAGTTTGACAGAAACTCTGTCTATGTGGTCAGAGACAGAAATCTGTTGATGTGGTCAACAGATCTGAGTCTTTGTTTCTAAGATAATTTGATGAGGGTCATCAAATTGCCTTGAGGTCTTAACAGTTGAAGGAGTGATCCTACAAGGGTTTATATGAGAGTCATACGAGGCTATTCACTGGCTCCCTTGTCCCTCCACTAAGGGTATCTACCAAACAACTGGTGACATTTAGGGGAGGGAAGGTCAGCGGATGGTCTGAACCACATGAACAGCAATCTGAAAGGGCAGGGAGTCTAAGCCTTGTGACCAGCAATATGTTAGGCGAGGAAAGGTCACCCTGGAGATGAGGTCCTTTTTGTTGGGGTCTGCCTTGCCTGGTCTCAGGAAGCTGTAACTCCCCATGACTTAGGCTGAGTAAGAGACCTCCAAAACAGGAACCACTAAGGAGACAAAACTTTTTTCCCTGGCATGGGCGCTGCCTGGTCTGTGCCTGACCTCCTAAGCTTGATCAGTTAGCCAATGACAGGTAAGATTTCCCACGGGGGAAATAATCTAAGACAGGCTTGATCACGTGGAGGCCTCAGGGGAGGATTTGGGGGGCTGTGGAAATGAAGGGGTGATCGACATCAACCCCTGCCCCCTTGGCTTTGTCAAGGCTTGAGTCCTTGTTCGTAGTTGTGAGAAATCCAAGTCTCCTGGCTGCCTTTGTCTCCTCTGCCCAATTCAGGCCTGTGGAAATAACAGGGGCAGTGTAGTCCAGACCAAAGTCGGTGGACCCCCGGGGTAATCAGGCCTGGGACATAGAATATGCAAGATCCTGTGAGATCTGTTTGCTGGAGGATGCTCTTGAATTAGAATATGAAGGCACGGGCAGGAAACGAAACCAGCCTTTTAGGTCCTGTAGTCTTTTTAAGTGATAAAACACAAACTCTCAGCCCAGAATCCCAGTGGGAGATCTACCAGCACCTTTGAAAGCTACCTTTTCCTTTTGATCTTCCCTGCCAGACTGTAATCCACAAACTGTATCTGTATTCTTAATAAAAGCCTACTTAGGCAGTGACTCAAGGTGCTCCCCACTAGAGGGAGTGGCTGTTTCGTATCTATTTCCCCACAGGACTTGGTTGTCCATGTGTATGTTTTTCTCGTGTTTCGATGAGCATCTGCAGCAGGAATGGATACTGCTGGCCAGTATCCTCCATACCTTTTTTTCCCAGTTGCTAAGCACCTGGGGCTCTCAGCCTATGGTCCTTGCTCTGTTCATGCCTGTTGAGCTACCTACTTATGTAGGTAAATCAACCCACCAACCAAGCAGGCACATTGAAAATGAAGCCAGCAAATCTTTCAATAGCTAAGGTTTCTAAATTTAGCAAACAAAAACATAGGATACCCAGGTAAATTTGAATTTCAGATAAATGACAAGTAATTTTTAGTGTGATTTTGTCCCAAATATTGCATGAGTGTCCTATATTTTGTTTGGCAACCTTACCAATAGCACTAAATGGGAGGAACAGGTATGTGGTTGTGAAAAATTAAGACCGAAGTTTCTGAGAATTATCAAATTTCCACGCAGCTCCTAATAATGAACAAAATTCTAGAGAATCACTAATCATCTCCAGCTTGGGAAAAGGCAGAAGGAAGGGTGTAGACCATCATCCTTGGAGATGAAGCAGAAAAAGTCATATGTTCCGTCTCCAGGACCCATCAGAAAGGATAAGTACTGGGCTTCACCACATTGAAGCCCCCGCTGGCTGGAGAGGAGAGGAGAGGAATGCCTGGATCACCAACATGGAGGAGGTGGGCCCTCTGTCTGTTAAAGAACAACTCAATTGAGAAAATGTGAAGATCTAATTGGCTTTATTAAGTGATTCATGAATTGGGCAGGATCCCATCTAACAACTAGAAGGGAACTCTCAGGTATTGTACAGATGGAAGTTGTCTATAGGAAGAAGGGTTAGTGGGGCAAGAGAGCTATTAATAAAAGAAAAGAAGGGATTATTTTTAAACCAAGATGTCTGGAGAAGGTAATCACAAGGGTTTAATCATGCAGATTGCCTCTTCTTTCTTCAGGGAGAGGGCTCAGATGATAGATGACCTTATTGGTGTTGACCAGAAAATTCCAGACTATTTTATTAAGATTAGATTTCTGATGAAGGTAGCAACATTGATTAGGTAGAAAATGCAATTAGTAGGTCATGAGCTTTAGCATAAGTGATGCCTGTGGTTTTCTCTTTAGCACATCAATAAGTAAAAATTCAGAAAAATGAAATGGTCTGAGACTTGGGATAAAGCCAGAGTCTTGGTATGAGGGGAGGGGGAGGGAGGGTGAGAGTGAGTGGGTTGGAGGTGGGAACATGGATGAAACAGGAGCAGCCCTGTGTTTGTTAACATCAGTTGAAGTTGGATGATGGGTATGTGGGGTTCATTATATGGGCCTCTCTATTTTTGGATGTGTTTTAAAATTTCCCTTATAAAAGTTTAAACAACTAGAGGACTGAAGTTAAAGATATAATGAGGTTTCTGAGGAAGTGGGAGGTGGGGAAAAGCCCCACTGAGAATCCTGGGCAAAGCTTTTCTTCCAACTTTGGGAACTCTTACATTTTATGTTCTTTATCCATGGCCTGCTTTGGGGAGTCAAAGCAACTCCCAGAGTGGGAGGGATGAAATACTCTCTGCTTCAGGCCTCACCCTGGGTTGTGGTAACTATCTGAAGTCCAGGTTCATGCTAAGATGTAGTACAGTGGGATGGTTGAATGGTAAGGCTGCAGAGGAAGGGGCAAAGGCCAGTGTGGTGATAAAGCTACCCACAGCCATGGTTCATTCTGCTTATCTCTGCCCTTGGCCCATGAAAATCCAACTTAGAATATTTATAGGGCAAACACACAGATGGCAGAAAAGTGGAGGAGAATGAAAAGGAATTAATTACCCACACTAAGTCTAGGCTGCTTTTCTCATTTAAATGCAAGATGATAAAAATATCATGCATCAATTGCAGCAATATCTCTACCTCGCCATGTAAGCATTGAAATATAAAATTCAAAACACAAATGAAAAATCTATCCAGAAGAAGTGAAAACTGAAGAAGAAATATTCCTAAGGGTGTTTTATTCTATATAGGAACTTACTAAATACAAATGTAATTAAAGAGTTAAAAATGAGATAATAACAGCAGTTGTGAGAAAAAAATGCTGAGCTAAGGAAATAAACTAAGTACTAAAAATTCAATACCATTGCAGAATTAATACATAAAATGAAATAGAGTAAGAAATAGAACACACATATCTAGGAACTGAGTAGGAGACCAGGAGAAAAGGTATGAGACTCAGTGAATGCAGAGAAAAAGAAAGACAAGGAGATTAAGACACTGATTGAGAAAATAATAATTATATTTAATAATAACAATAGCCAAGCCAATACTGAATTAAAAACCCTAACAAATTCAACAGACAATATCCTCAAAGACAATATTTTCAAGGGTACTTTTTCTGAACAAAGGAAGAATTGAGTCTGGAAAATGTAAATCTGTTCTGGGAAAAAGGCATTGAGAGGAATCAATAAGGAGACACATCCTTGTTATGGTATTGGATTTTGAGGATAAAGAAAGCATTATTTAGGCATCCAGAATGGATAAAGCAATTAACTTACCAAGGTGAAAATCAGTCGATCTGAGTTGTCCATAGACATTTTAAATGTCCATCAAAAAAGGAACTATGTCTACAAAGTTCTGAGGGAAAGAAGGTATTACTGAGAATATCATATCCAAAAAATTCCAAAAAATTTTGCTAACATAAGTATAAGTGGATAGAAATCCCCAAATTGAAAAAAAGATTAGGGTTTATAGGATGTATGAGTGTTACAGGGTGCAGCCAAGAGGGGGGACCCCAAATGGGCATTTGAAATGGGGTCCAGAACTTAAGGTGTCCAGGAGATTTTAAGATGTCTCCACCCCACCCCCCCCACGGCGTGGGTTGGGGGAAGGGACAAATGAAGCAGGGCCATTGAGAGCTGTTTTGCATAGCAACAGCCTTGCAGCTACCCTCTGGTGTGGTCATTTAACATATCTATAGCCTTTGGCTGGTCGCTTAGATATATTAAATAGCTGTGGCCACGCCCTGAGCCAGGGGAATGGAAGTAACTTCCCCACCAAGATGTGACTGGGGGCAGATCCCCCAAGCTACAGTGCCTGCGAGGGAGCTCGGAGAAGATTGGCTCCAGGACATGGGGCCACACCTGCCCAGACTCATGATGGCAGCCCAGTAAAGCTGGAAGGATATGAATTCTGGCATGTGAAGCCGAGTGTGGGAGGAATCGGAAATGAGGCTGCAGAGGAAGATTGGCCGCGGGGATTTAAAACCCAGACTTGGCGGCCATTGAAGGAGAACCATGCTGCTTTAGGAAGGAGAACCATGCGTCTTTAGCAGAGTGGAGACTCCCGCATCCCAGAGAGGGAGAACCACGTGGCTTGGACAGAGTGGGGGCCCCCACAGCTTTAGAAGGGGAACCACCACCTGGTTTTAGCAGAGATCCCAGCGACTCAGCGGAGGGTGCCGGGAACCCAGGGAGGTCTCCCAGTCGAGATGGAGGACTAACTGGGAAGAACCAGAGGACTGCCTGAGCCGTGGACTTCTATTTCCTTTCCTGAGATACGGTACTCTGGACTGGGCAAAGGGGGAAGGAAGGAAAGACTGTGTCTGTTTGTGGGTGTTTTAAGGGACTTTAGGATTTTTGATAAAGACATTAGGTCACTACTTGAAGTCTGTATAGCATTAAATAAACACTTCCTTTCCTTTTCACGAATCTCTGACATTGAGAGACGTCTTTCCTCTGGCAGCGGACATAACGGACCCGGGGCCTTCTTTCAATAATAGTATATTGTCCCAGGTCCCCCCTTGTTTGTTCTGTAACATGAGCCCAAGGAAAAAAAACAAATTTCAACAACAGAATCCTACTAATCAAGAGATTAAGAGAGTGTGTTAAAAGGATTGTTCATATGTGTTGAAATCATTTAAGTTTAGAAGGAACCAAACAACTGTGAGTGTTGTGTGGGTCACCGGCCAGCAGTGATCACGAAACGCTGTGGATGGCTTGTCAAAAAACACGCAAGAAAAAAATGCACAGAGACACACTAGTTTCTGTGGAGAAGTAGGGACGAAATGACCACCCCCCATAGTGGGGAGCGCACCGATTTACCGTCCATACCTGCTTTTATTGGGCTCATTTTGCATAATAATTCAGGTAAAGTACAGTACTCATTAGGGGAAGTAAGAAACCATAGAAAACAAGGAAGTCTGAGGGTCTATTTTGAGTCAGGGTAAAAGAGCTGTAAGACTTTGAGAGACAAACAAACATCCTCCTTGGACCCCTCTCATTCAACTGAGAGCATTCTAAACAAAGAAGGTTTCACAGGAATTCACATGTTCTTTCTTAGGCCTGATCACCCGGGGAATCCACCCTTTCAGCACAGAGCTGCACCCCCCTGTCATTGTTTCAGGCTTAGGTGGAGCATGGGAACCAAGGCAACCAAGAGATAAGGAGATTTTCTCCCAGACCATGAGAACTTAGGCTCTGTCAAAGCCGAGGAGCGAGGGTCCATCACCCCCTTTTGCTGCAGCCCCCAAGTCCTTCTTTTGGGGGGGCTTCCCAAAGTGATCATGCCTGTCTTAGGTCGTTCCCCCCTTGGGGAATCTTACCCATCTTTGGCTAACCGACCAAGCTTTTTGGGGTTCAGTTATGAATAAAGCAGCAGAAGCAGCATTCCTGCCAGGGAGATAAGCTTTTGTCTCCTTGTTGGCTTACGGTTCCAAGGGCGTTCCCTTAGCCTTAGCCTAGGCAGGGGTTTCAGCTTCTGATACCAGTCAGGGCGGTTCCCAACATGTGAGAGATATGATGACAAAAGTAATGGTTTATCAGTAGTATAAGCATTAGTAAGCAAAATAATGCATCCATTGGGAGGGAGGTGGGGGAAGTGTAAGTAGGCCAATTTCCTGGCCTTAGCCGAATTCAGTTGGTAATGTCTACAAAAAAAGTTTAGCATTTTACTGAAAATTCTCAAGGTATTCATTATAAGAAAGAAAATGACAGTCAAATCAGGAGATAGAAGTGGGGAGAGAAGGTTGGAAGAGAAATAATTTACAGTGAGAAGTTGATGGATACTGTACAATGTTATAAAATAAGAAATGGAGGTCTGAATATAGAAAATAAAGAAATAACCCCCCAAAAGTTAAAAACAGATTATAAACTTAAGAAGGAAACCTGGCGGGCAAACGAGTGATGCCAATTTTGCTGAGCAGGAGCAGGGTTGACAGCCTGGCCCCTCCCTTCCTGGCCCCCACCTGCCATCTTTTATCTCATGGGCCCATTTGAGGTCATTGCCTCGGTCAGCTCAGTAGGAGATACAGCATAGAGATTTTTTTTAGTACATGGAATTCTTCTGTAAAGAAAAATGCCCTTCATGAAATAGAGCTACTTTTACACTGAAATGCAGTTCATTCATGAGGGCAGTATATATATTTAATTCTTTCCTTTAGTTGCCAATTTTCAGAGTGAGGAGTTTGTGGCCAAGTTACTGACTTTATTTATTTATTTTCATTATGTAGTAAGACATATTGTTTATTTTGAAACTCAAATATTTAAAAAATATTTTATTGTTTGTGCTATTACAGTTGTCCCATTTTTTCCCCCTTTGTCCCCTCCACCCAGTTCAGCCCCCATTCCCAAAGTCCATCCCCATATTGTTGTCCACGTCTATGGGCCAGGCACACATGTTCTTTGACTGGTCCCTTCCCCTTCCTTCAACCAGTCCCCACCTCTCCCCTTCCATGTTTCTATGCCTCTGATTCTATTTCACTCATTAGTTCAATTTGTTCACTAGATTCCACATATGAGTGAAATCATATAATATTTGTCTATCACTGATTGGCTTATTTCACTTAGCATAATACTTTCCAGGTCCATCCATGTTGTCTCAAAAGTTAAGAGTTCCTTCTTTATTATGGCCATGGAACATTCCACTGTGTAAATGAACCACAGCTTTTTTGTCCACTCATCTACAGATGGGCACTTAGGCTGTTTTCGGATCTTGGCTACTGCGAATAATGCTGCTATGAACACAGGGGTGCATATATTCTTCTGAATTGGTGTTTCAGGATTCTTAGGATGTATTGCCAGAAGTGGAATCACTGGATCAAAAGGCAGTTCCATTTTAAATTTTTTGAAAAAACTCCATTTTGTTTTCCACAATGTCTGCACCAGTGTGCATTCCCACCAACACCAGCACTTGTTTGTTGATTTATTGATGATAGCCATTCTGACAGGTGTGAGGTGACATCTCATTGTGGTTTTAATTTGCATTTTCTGATGGCTAGTGATATTGAGCATTTTTTCATATGTCGATGGGCCCTCTATATGTCCTCCTTAGAAAAGTGTCAGTTCAGGTCCTTTGCACATTTTTAAATTGGATTGTTTGTTTTACTGGTGTTGAGTCATATGAGTTCTTTATATTTTGGAAATTATATTCTTACAAATGTATCATTGGCAAATGTATGTTCTCCCATACAGTGGGTTCCCTTTTCACTTTGATGATGGTTTCTTTAGGTGTGCATAAACTTTTTAATTTGATGTACATAGTCTAATTTGTTTATTTTTGCTTTTTGTCTCCCTTGTCCTAGGGGATATATTGGCAAAAATATTGCTCCATGAGACATCTGAAATTTTACTGCTTATGTTCTCCTCTAAAATTTTATGGTATTATGACTTGTATTTAAGTTTTTTATCCATTTTGAATTTATTCTGGTGTATGGTATAAGCTGTGGTCTACTTTAATTTTTTTGCATGTACCAGTCCTGTTCTCCCAATATCATTTATTGAAGAGATTGCTTTTACTCCATAGTATGTTCTTGCCTCCTTTGTCAAAGATTAATTGACCACAAAGGTGTGGGTTCATTTCTGGGCTCTCTGTTCTGCTCCACTGGTCTCTGTCTGTTCTTGTGCTGGGACCACGTGGCCTAGTTACTTTAATGCTGTCCGATTAGAAATGACTGTTTCCTTTCCTGCCTCCTTTCCTTTCTTTTGTCCTTCTTTCTGGTGACAGGCTTGATTTTTTTTTTTAGATGCATATGAACTCATGGATTTTAAATGTATCGATAGGGTAGATAGAACCCTTGCCGTGATTCTAATTTGAACAAACCAATGGTACAAAATTATTTTAGACCACCAGGGAAATATGACTGTAGACTGAGTGTTAAATAATAACAAATAATTATTAATAGTTTTGTCAGCTATGATAATAATGTCATATAAAAATGTCTAATTTAAAAAGGAGATTTATACTGTGATTTGCCTTAATTTCTTCAGAAAAGAAAACAGGGGGGAGAGAGAGAAAATCAAATATGACAAAATTTTTACAATTTATAAATGAGGGAAAAGGGGATAGAGGTTTATCATACCCTTTTTGGTGCATTATTATAAATTTTCATACTATTTTTTGAAGCTTAGACTTATAAAATGAGTTCAATTCATGTTAATAAGGAAAAATTACCATGACAAATTAAGGGTGAAAACTAAAGAGGTGCAAATAAAAAAAGGGATGAATATGGAACTAGTTTTTGTTTGTGGTTAGGAGGTGGCGAACAAGAAATAATCTGCTTAAAGTTTATCCCTCATTCTGAATTGTCACAGGTGGCTTGACGTCCAGGCAACCAGCAGGTGGCGCTCTGCTCCCATTTTATGTAGAGAAGCACCATACATGAGGCTTTCTGCTTCTTGAGCTTTCCACAGTGTCAAAGTCAACATTTCACGTTTTTATAATTAGCGTCTGCCTTTCGAAACGGCCCAACTGTGCTTTTGGATTTAGTCTTTGTCTTTTCCAACTGTGGGTGGGATCTTGGGGTCTAATTCTGTAATAGGCGTCACCTGGAATTGGGCATGAGTGTGATCCAGTGCAGTGTTCCGTGCTTGGGTGACTGTGGCAAGTTGTTTCAGCTCTTACAGCCTCGGGTTCCTGGTCTGTAGACTAATGTTGTTGGACCAGATGATCACCAAGATCCATTCCTTTGCGCACATTCTGTGAGCCTATGGTTCTGCTTCCAATTTTCATCCTTCTCCTGGTGAGGTGACATAAAAGCCACCACAGAAGTGTCTTTAATAAAGCTGAGTTAGAGGATAGTGAGCCAGATGACCTGATGACAGAGAGAGGCAACAATTGAGAGAGAGGAAGGGGAAGCAGCAATGAAAGGGAGAAGTCAGTAGAAGCCTCAGCGATGGCTCTTGAATTTTAGGCAGATGCAGAGGTAGATATGTCTTTGTTTATTTAGTGAGTGGTAGAAAAGAGATTCAAGACCATTTCTGCCTGTAACCCCCATGGCCTTCCACTACAGCAGAAAGGCCCCCACCCCCAGGTCATGTGGGTTTGTAAAGAGAACTAAGGAGCAGTGGGGACAGTGGGTCAACAGGTGCTGCTTCCAGCTGTCAATAGCTCTACTCCCCCTGGAACCCCAGCAGTTCAGTTTCCACTGCCTCCTCCAGTCCATCATCTACTGTCAACCCTCATGCAGCATCTAGACCCCTCTCAGTCACAGAACAGCTCAGGTTTAATGTTCCACTACCTCTGTTGAATATTGTTCCTCCCTTTGATCTTCTCTTCTTCTCTCATTTGTACCATTGTTGATATGGAATGCCTTAACAGATTAAATTACGGGGCACCAGTTAAGAGATGGCAGGTTTAAAACGAGGCGGAAGGATTCCTGTGGGATGTCGGTAGTGTCATGGCGACCATGGGCCCATGTGGGGTGGTAACCGGTGTCGCAGAGCAAGCTAGGTAGAATCCTGAAAAATCTGAAAACTTGTCTACATGTTTCACTGGTCAGACTAGATTTCACTTTCTGAATTTCTGTAATGTTTATCTAAAAAACTCTTAGTAATATTTTTTACAATACTGTTTATTATCTTTTCATGTTTCATGTCACCAGCTACTTGGTGTGCACCTGGGTATGGAAACTCTATCTTGTTTATGTCTACTGTGCCATTCTGTACAGTTTTTGCACACTGCAATGCATTTCATTTCTAGCTTGTTTCAAAAAACAAGCATACTTGGATTTATTTGCCTCTCAGTTTATTTTAGCATGCTTTTCCACCTGTGAGAGTCACTTTAAATTCCCCATTACTTTAGGACTGATCTCAGTTTGAATATTCAATTCCTTGACTCTTTCTCTCCATAATTTTTACTTTTTGCCTTTTAAACATTTTTCAGCTTTCCCTAATTTTCTTCACATGAATAAATTGGAAAATAAAGGGGATGAAACCAATTCACTTTTTATTTTGCTGCTTGTAACTGGTGGAGCTTGTAGGGTTGATGTAGAGGGGAAGGTTGGAGGTAGAGATGGCAGCTGGTGAAAATAAGTTCCTGAAAAAATTGGGTTTGTTATTCATGTTCTTTTCTATGCTGGCTGAATAAGTAAGGATTTTTAAAAAATGGAGCTAGCATTTTATGATTCTCTTGTTTCTAATGGTACATCAGGGCCTATCCATGTAATTGCAAAGGTGTCCCACTTTTGTTGTCATTCTTCATTGAAAGAAAAGACCAAACTCTGGGCCATATCCTAGAATGTACACTTGCCTCACCGAGCACCCTGCTTCTTAGTGGGTGGGCAGGGTGATCTGTACTGTTCAGAATGGGTCAGTAGGCCATAAGCCATCTGTGTGGTATTAGATTATGGCTGCTGTGTTTTGAATCTGTGTAGCAAGTTATGTTGTAAAGGTTCCTGTTAAGTATCAGTCAGAGGCCCAGAAAGGCACCTCGTGGATTTACCACTGAAGTCTTGGTCACAGGCCATTGCAGCTGGGGAGCCAGGACACAGAATGTTGGGTGATGAGTGCCTGTCCTGTTTCTTTTCCATTCAACAGATACTTGCATAATTATGACATCCAAGAATCAGCTCCTTCTGTCACATTGAGAATAGGCTGTTTCATACCCATTCTGTGTCAGTTCCTTAAACTTGGAAACACGGCCTGCTCAAGCCTGTGTCTGGAGCCGACTTTACTGCTGGTTTTGGAGCTGCAGAACAGTGTGGCAGAGCATGCACGCAGCCTCAAAGAAGTTAATTCTGAAATTGAACACTAACTACACTGTCTTCTGCTCACTTGTTTTCCCCTGGTAGCCTTTCTCCACAGACCCCTCACCTGCTACTGTATTTATCGTTCTTCCCTCAACTCTCTCCTCTTTTCTTTGGAGCCCCTCCTTCCATTTCTGAGTTGTGACCTAGAACTCCAAAATGCTTTCTATTATGCAGAGCAGTTTCATTCTCCCAGATGGCCCTTTCCAGGAGGTCGGCTTTCTTGGAGAAACCGGTGCAGTGAAGTGCTTTGTTAAATAAAAACCCATTTCCCCTACAGAGAAAATGTAGAGAGGTAGAAGTTGTTGCAGTTAGTTGAGTGCATGCACATCTGTGTTTTCACTCTGCTACACCTGCTATGGAAAAGCCTTGTGATAGATATTTTAGGGAATAATTTTCTAAACTTTTTGGAAAGATATGTAAAAACTATAGTAAGGAATATATTCTACATTTATACACACACATAATATAATATAAACACTTTAAATAACCACGTTCAAGCATTTCATATTCTATTTTTAAAGTATAATTTATTGATTATGCTATTACAGTTGTCCCATTTTTCTCCCCTTTATCCACCTTTGCCCTGCAATTTCCCTCCTTCTAGCATCCCCCCCACCTTAGTTAATGTCCATGGGTTGTACATATAAGTTCTTTCACTTCTTCATTTCCTGTATTATTCTTAACCTCCCCCTGCCTATTTTGTACCTACCACTTATGCTCCTAATTTCTGGTACCTTTCTCCAGTTTTCCAGATCCCACACTTTCCCTGCTGCTAAACCTCCATGTGATCTCCATTTCTCTGGTTCTATTCCTGTTCTAGTTGTTTGCTTAGTTTCTGTTAGTTTTTTTTTTTTTTTAGGTTCAGTTGTTGATAGTTGTGAGTTTGTTGTCATTTTACTGTTCATAGTTTTGATCATCTTTTTGTTAAATAAGTCCATTTAACATTTCATATAATAAAGGCTTGGTGATGATGAACTCCTTTAACTTGACTTTATCTGGGAAGCACTTTATCTGCCCTTCCATTCTAAATGATAGTTTTGCTGGCTAAAACTATCATTTGGATGTAGGTCCTTGCCTTTCATGACTTTGAATACTTCTTTCTAGCCCCTTCTTTCTTGTAAGATTTCTTTCGAGAAATCCCCTGATAGTCTTATGGGAACTCCTTTGTAGATAACTGTCTCCTTTTTTCTTGCTGCTTTTAAGATTCTCACCTTATCTTTAATCTTGACTAATGTAATTATGATGTGCCTTGGTGGGTGCTTCCTTGGCTCCAACTTCTTTGGGACTCTCTGAGCTTCCTGGACTTTCTGGGAGTCTATTTCCTTTGCCAGATTAGGGACGTTCTCCTTCATTATGTTTTCAAATAAGTTTTCAATTCCCTTTTTCTTCTTCTGCTGGTATCCCTATGATTTGGATGTTGGAATGTTTAAAGTTGTCCCCAAGGTTCCTAAGCCTCTCCTCATTTTTTTTTTGAAATCTTATTTCTTCATTCTATTCCAATTGAATGCTTATTCCTTCCTTTTGTTCCAAATTGTTGGTTTGAGTCCCTGTTTCCTTCCCTTCACTCAGGGTTCCCTGTATATTTTTCTTATTTCACTTTGTATAGCCTTCACTTCTTCCTTTATTTTGTGACCATACTGAATCATTTCTGTGAGAATCCTGATTACCAGTGTTTTGAACTCTGCATCTGATAGGTTGGCTATCTCCTCATTGCTTAGTTCTTTTTCTGGAGCTTTGATCTGTTCTTTCATTTGGGCCATATATCTTTGTCTGGGCACACCTGTTACATTGTAAGGGGTGGCTTAGATATTCGCCAGGGTGGGGCAACCCACTTTGCTGCATTGAGGCCCTGTGTGTGGAGGAGGGGTCAGAGAGGGAACAAACTACTTTCTCAGCTCTTGCCCCACTTTCAGTCACATCCCTTACTTCCCACAAGTGAAATTGGGCCATTCTGGTGCTGATTCCTGGGTGAGTGAGTTTGTGCACATTCTAGGACCCCATGGGTTTCCCCAATGGACTTTACTATGACACTGGGATTTTCTCCCGTTGCCGCAACCCTCACAGTTTTTCACGGACAGAGGTTTTGAGGCTTTCTTTTTTTGCACTGGAACCCTGGGCTTTGTGGTTTGCCTTGCTCCTCAGTTGTTCCTCCCGGTTTATCTGCATGCAAATATGGGACCACCTGGTCTGCCAGCTGCCACCTTGCCATGTGTCTTCTCTACCCCAGCTGCCCATCTCTGCCCCTCCTGCCCACCTGGATGAATGTTTCTTCTTTAACTCCTTGGTTGTCAGACTTCCATACAATTTGATTTTCTGGAATTTCTGGTTATTTTTTGTTTTTAAATTGGTTGTTGTCCTTTTGGTTGTGTGAGGAAGCAAAGTGTATTTATACCTCCATTTTTACAGAAGTCCTTTATTTTATTTATTTAAAAAATGCTAATTCTAACCCTTGAACTTGATTTTATAACTCCTCATGAGTCATTATCTGAAGTTCAAAATATTCTAAGATCTAGATTTCTGTTTTCAAGAATTTTCACAACAACTACATTGCACATTATCAGCCCCCATGCTTTTACTTGGCATGAATAAAATTCCACATCCTGCTTTTAAAAACTAATCCTAAAAAGCTGGAACAGTCCTAAACTTAAGTCACTCTACCTGTATTGTCTTCCTGAATCATAACCTAAATCAGCATTTGAAAACTTCAGTGGGTGCTTTTATTCTGGAATTTCTCAAGGTAGTATTTTAAGACATACATGTTTTAGTATAACATGGCAAAAATTAGAAAAATAGAGGCAACAGAAGTGCAATCTGTGACTCCCATCATGTGCTTTGTTGACATTTTGTGGTGTTTCACTGCAGCCTTTATTGGCATGCACATCAAAAGTAACTTCTTATTGTGGGCCTTTTCAAAAAAACCTGTTATTTTTCTCACATCACAAGCAAGAATAAGAACACCCTCCACACACACAGAATGGAGGAGAAACATTTCACTGCTTGACTTTAATATTAAATCTCATTTTTCTCACATCTCTTATGTTTTCACACCTATAGTCTGGCTAATCTATTTTCTAGGCAATTCTCAGCAGCAAAAATGTGAAAGTGATAGCTGGATGGTAATGTGTGAAAAAGCTCTGAGCACAGATCTGAATATTCTGGGGAGGGGTTAGAGATCCTCGACTGCCAGAAAATTAAAGATGTGTCTTAAATAATAACTGTCACACACCAGCATTTGAGAGTATCTTCCACAACTATTGCAATGGTTCCACTGTAAAGTGGAAGAAAATTTTAATGTTATTTCTGAGGATAAGTGAGAATTAGATGAGATTTGTAGCCTTAATTTAAAAATGGAGACCTGAGTTGGAGTTTCTCTAGGATTATGTAATATTACAGCCATGTGTCTGGCACTTTTTTTAATGAATAGAACCACTTGCTAGTGACTTATACTCTTGTTTTATAAAATATTTTTCATTTTTCCTTTAGTTGGGACATTTGTCTTATGATCTTTTATAGATATAGAACAGGGATTTTATTTCTGGGGAGTGATGCTTAGTACTTGAAGATCTTGAGGAAAAAATTCAAAGGGGATCTCAATTTTAAGACACATACCTATAAGTTAAGATGAAAGATTATAGTCACAAGTTAACATGATGAGATAATAATTTTGAAAGTATAA
Organism: Phyllostomus hastatus; assembly: GCF_019186645.2. Lineage (NCBI taxonomy): Eukaryota > Metazoa > Chordata > Mammalia > Chiroptera > Phyllostomidae > Phyllostomus > Phyllostomus hastatus. The sequence goes on from NW_025333872.1 coordinate 50,326,361, forward strand.
AATGATTAATTTAAAAGTTTTACTTAAATTTTCCTCTTCTTGCTCTGTGCCATTTTTAGTCTAAGCTATAAAGCTTACCCTTCTGTGGCAGGAGGAGATGGTACAATACACATGAAAGCAAGATACTGGTTGACTGAGAGTGAGATGAGGAAAATGAGAGAGGGAGAGGGAAAGAGAGAGAGAGAGAGAGAGGAAAGAGAAGAAATGGGGAAAAGATATATTTAATTTCTTTATTTTGACTCTCCTCTTTGACATACCAAGAGCCAGGCTTTGTGAACTTGAACATGGAGTTTTAGAACAGTGGTGTAAGAGTAACAGGGAGAGACAGTGGGAAAGCCTAGGACCCAGGGGTGGTGAGAAAGACAATAGAAGTAAATAAAAGGAGACAGCTGTCTGCTCCAGGCTTTCAGCCAGAGCACAGATAATGTTCCTGAAATCTGAGGGAGTACCAAATTTAGAGGTAATATGCTTACCTTCCTATTTGGGACCCCATGAAGGGCACCCATTCTCTATTTGTGGCAGCCCGACACAACAGTGCGGCCAGATAGCCAGTCTAGTTTGGCTCTCAAGTCTCCCTCAGCTCCCATGTGGCACAGGCATTGAGTTAGAGTCAGAGAAAGCCTGCCCTGAGCAAACTCACACCATTGCAGGGTCAAGGTTACCTTAAGGTCAGATCCGAGGGTGGAAGACCTGAGCATGGGTGACCACGTGGGGATGTGCTACAGACTTAGAATGAGCTATAGCTAAGGAAAGCGAAGAGCAAGGAAGCTGAGTGTTTTAAATTGCAGCATATTGGTAGACAATTTGAGGTATAGTAAGGCTAAAAGGTCAGGAGAGGATAGACATTGAAAAGATTGTTACTCACAACTCCCATGGAGGGGTGCCACACCATGGGGGGCCACATGGGAAAGCAACAGGGCTGGTTGTCAGGAAGAGGGGGTGAGAACTGTGGGCAAGAATGTTTATTGTGGTTTCTATGGGAAAGAATGGGGTAAATAGGTTTAGGATTTGCTAGTTTGGATAATTTCAGCAGGCTCTGGGGGTTAGGGGCTATTCTTTGTTGTCCAGTCCTGGCCCCTGGGGTGAATAGGGCAGGTGTATAGTGGCCCAAGTGGAAAAGCCCAGTAAAGGAGGTGGTTGGGAGTGAAGATTTTGGATTGGCTCATCTGTATTTTAACACCTCCCATTTCTACCCCTAGAAGAATTCCTACTGAGGAGGAGACAGGTGACAAAGGAGGCACGAAGACAAGGCAAGGTGACTTAGACACGTTATAGAATTGTCCAGAGCAAGGTGTTTTGGTATGTGCATATAGGGCAGATATTAAAACAAAAGTTTACAGAAGTTAGAAACGTGTTTAATGCACTGGGTCAGCAGTAGTATTCCCCCATACCCTGGACAAATCAAGGAATGGGGCCCATAGGTTTACCACTGCAAATACCAGCAGTGGATACCAGCAGACCACCCACAGTTGGTACAGGTCAGCCACATCGCGTAAGTATGCTGGACCAGCCATTCTACTGTGGGACATGCAAGGGTTGGGTGGTCAGGGACATGAGAGCCTCTTTACTCTGTATGAAGTCGTTCATTCACCCACTCATTCAACATCTACTTGTGAATCCAGATGTCAACTCGGAGTGAGTAATGTAAGTAAGAGAAAAGGCAAGATTAAGATAGATGGAACATTTTTTACCCAAAGATAAATGATACCTAATAAAGGATTGCTTTATTTATTAGATTGGCTGATATGTTTAATGAAATTAGGCTAGTACCCATACATGGGAGCTAATGAGAGAGATCATACCAGTCAGAACCCATATGTTCCCTGTTTTTGCTGACCAGCAGGTTGTTGTGGCTGAATCTGCAGTCCCACCGCAGTGATTGTATTTTTCTCCCAGCCCCTCAATATGAAGGCATTTGGGGCATTGTTTTGGGAAAGAACTTGAATTATTTGGGAAAGAGCTTGAGGAACCTGAAATATGAAACTAGAAAAAGAAGTCTTTCTTCTTTTCTCTCCTCATAAAAGAATATTTTAGACAGGCTGACAGTGACCAGAGGGGAGAAAAGAGGGAATTTCAGGGGAGAATGGGAAGGGTTTGCAGGAACAAATTTAAAGGACACATGGACAAAAACTAGGGTGAGGGTGGTAATGGGAGGGAAGTGGGGAGGGTTGGGTGGGTGGGCTGTAATAGGAGTGAAAGGGAGAAAACTGTACTTGAACAATGATTAAAATAAAAAAATGTAGAAGAAAAAAAGAGAACATTTTAGAGTTAGGCAGATAATATTCATACCAACTCCCATTGTGTTGTGGGGCTCATGGTACCAATTAAACCTCCTAGAGTTCTGTGAGCTTGACCAATCATTGGCCTTCTTTTAAGTAACTACAGGACTCCCAAAGGCCCTATATACTGAAAAAAAGGCTTGAGGGACTCATTCCATTATTAACCAGACAGCAGCCTTCATTTTAGTCTTCAGGAATCATTAGTCATTTTATTACTTAAGTTGGCAAAAGTTGAGCCAATTTTATACAAATACTGAGATTAAAACACTTTACCTGCTTTCTTAATTACCTTAAACAAATACTGAGTGCCTGTGGGCTTGGCATTGTGTAGGCACTAGAAACACAGGGGTAAAGAAGATGCACACCTGCCCTCAAGTTTACAGCCTCATTAAGAAGATGTAAAAGGGCAATTATGACAATGGTGACAGAGGTAACTATTGTATTCCAGAAGGTGCATTTTTTGAAACTTGGGAATGGCTTTTGGAGGAAGGGCTATTTAAGCTGAGTCATAAAGAGCCAGTAGAAATTAGCCAGGTGAAGAGAGAAAAGAAGAATTTGACAAGACAAAAGGAGAAAACGTTTCATTTACCTGGAGAAGTAAAAGGAGTACTGCTAAAACTTGTACACTGCACTACTGCTGTGTAAACCACTTCCATGGGCTATAGTTTTGCCAAAAATATCCCCCAAATCTTGTGTGTAACTCACTCAACTTTCTGTACTTTGGGGACAGGCTCATACTTTAGCTTTGAGACATGAGAGAATTTATTCAGTACCTCTGAGCCTAAAACAGCTATAAAATAAGGATAATAAATTCTTTGAAGAATATTATGAAAATTAATTGAGATAAGTATTATGGATCTCATGTATAATGAATCTCTTCTTTCTTCGAAGAGTTGATGGAGTTAGCTTTTATGATGTTTTTCCTAATTAAGACATATTAGTAGATTTTATCTCACTTTTTAAGTTTATAGCAATTAAAGTTTTTTAAAGTTCGTTGTTTATGAATGCTGAAGTAAATTTCAAGAATAAGGATCAAAGGAATGAAAAGCTTCTTTCACAAGTTATTAGTAGCAGCTAAGATATGAATGTGCTGCCTTTGAGGGTTAAATCACTGAAGGACAGAAGAGCCACTCTGCAAAAAGACCAGAAATGACATAAGGGCAGAGCTCATATTTGGCATTCTTGGCATTTCATGACCTAGGAAGACTGTGACAATTAGTCATAGCATCCTTCCCCTCCCCGCTGAGAAGAAGCTTCAGGGTTGTGCTCATCACTCTGTTCTCCAAGGAAAGACTTAAGAAGGAAAGATTTCCTTGGGGAAAGAAAGACTTCCTTTTCTACCCAAAGGAGTCCTCTTCAGATTGGAGTCAGCTTCCATGGAGGGGTCTTCTTCAGGGTTGGGTCACTATGTTTCACCCTTGATTGGATCAATAATTGGAGCAGCTTAAGAAGAGCTTATAGTATGTTGTGAGAGCTTTGTGTTAAAGTTGTAGCTCTTTTTTAACTTTTTAATTTTAATTTTTTTTCGAAAGCTTCTTTTTCTGTTGCTTACTAAATAAAAACCTAATTTACAAATAAAGCCTCAAGCATATTTAAAGAAATTTTGAAAAATTACGATGTTGATATCACATGTCAAATCATGTTTTGTTAGAAGAGACTTTCTTAAGCCAAGATCCTGTTTTTTTTTCTGATTGAACTATTCATTGAGGTAACAATTCTATAATTGCATTTTTTGTTTTACCATGACTAGAACAGATGGCAAAGTCTTCACAGCTTGACACCGATTTATAACCTGTAATTTCAAAGATCTGTGGGTCAAAGTAATTCAGTGATTATTATCCTATTATTTCTCACCAGGCAATTACCAAGAAATTCTATAAAACCAGAAAGCAATAGAAACTCTTGCTAATTGTTTAGAGTCTTCATTTTTTTCCCAAGGTCATCCTAAAACAACTTGTGGTTATTATTTCCAAGTTTATACATCAGGAAACATTCACACGGACAAGTCAGGCCATTCAGAAGAAGTGCTGATAATTTTTTTTTTACTCTTGATGGAATTCATCATAATTTAATATTTTTATGTATTGGGAACAAGTGTAATGTATCCAATATTATAATATTCTAATGATATGTGCTGAATGTCGCCATGTCCCAGAAGTCAGGATTTGCCCGATTCCATTTGCCAGGTCTGGGACATGGCAGGGTGATTGTAACAGGTGTGCAGCAAAGCACCCATCCTCTGAATGGGTCTTTTTTGTTCAGTGTTATGGTCATACTACATATGTTGCTCAGGAAAGATTATTTCTAGGTTAAACATTCATAATGAAAAATAGGTAACTTAGCTGTCAAAGTATCATAAAATATAGAGCAGAAAACATGATAAATACAGTAATATTAATCCAAGAATGTAGTAATAATAATCTAATACTCCTTGGCACTAAACATCTAAATTGGATCTCTGTGTGCATGGATTGAATTTATTAAGTGAAGTTCATTTAAAAGATGATTATGAAAAAAAAATAAAGGGTGATTATGGGGTGATTGCTTTTGGGGGGGAAACAGAAAATATTAGTGTTTTTGTCTTTGGCAAGGATTGTTAATGTCCACCTGATACCCATGAGTTCATTTACATTCCACATCTCCCTTTTTGATTAGGTCGAGGCTGTTTGACTTGGTTCTAAACAGTGGGATGCAGGCTAGCTTGTACACACCTCACATGACCCTTGAGCTCTCTCTTTCTCTCCTGCAGTGTTCTCAGGTACTGCCTGTTTTAGATGTTTAGACCCAATATGGAGAAAGAAAACCTGACCTGCTTCAAACTGGGATGATAATAAGAAATACACTTTCTAGAGGATTTTTTAGTTATTGCAGCAAGGCCTAACCTTTTTCTGATTAATATAGGCTCAGTTTTCCCAGGAAATAATAATCTAATTCCACGCCTGAGGATATACCTGGTTTTCAGCATTTGATAGTAAGAGTAGGGAGGAGTGGGTGAAGTGTGTTCTCTTGGCTGCAAAGGTGACCAAGGGTTTTAGGATTGTATAATCACTCAGTATAAAGACTTGCATCATCCCTCCTATTCAGTCTCATGCTCACCCCATCACTCCCAATACCTGTCCTTCCTTGTGTCCTGTGGGTTTGTTTCCCTTTGTCCTATATATTTGTAAGCACTTAAGTTCCAACCTCTTCTATTCCTCTATGTTTTCCATTTTCATTTCCCCCCCATGTTGCTTGCTGGCTGTTGTCTTCCCTTTGGTTCTCTTTGCCCTTGTGAATTTATGCTTTTTCCTCCTTTATTGATTAGTGAGCATGCAGAAGAGAGATATCATAAAAATAGGAGTTTAATCAACTATATTTATCTCAAAGTTTGCTTTTATTTACAATACTTAGGTTACCATTTTTGCTTTCAGGTGGGATTTCTTGTTCCAGATGTCATTTCTGGCAATCTTCTTTGTGGCTTCTTAAGGACACACCTATTATTGATCCTCACAATAAATCTTGGGTATTGAACAAACCCTGATGCCAGAAGGTACATTCCTCTTAACAATCAGATGTGGCTGTATGGAAGGCCACCCTGCTGAAGCTAGTGGCCTGGAATCATTCAACATCTGCCTATTGGTGCGGCACCTGTCTGAGTTCCCTCCACCCCTCCACTCCTGCTGGCCCACGTCCTAACAAACCTAAGCACCTGATACTTTTCCAAAACTTCTGTGTGCATGAGATTCCCCCTGCCTACATGTCTGCCCCACTTGGTTTACCTGGGGAGTGTGTACTCTGGTATCAAGACCAAGTGGTTACACTTCTCTTCGGTCTTTGCTGATGCCTTGTTTGCTCTCATTCTTAGGTAGAGGCAGAATGTATTTTATGTGCCCCAAACTACCTTGCATTTATCTTCAATTTATAGCATTGATTGAACAGTTGATTGACTGATTAATTTTTACTGGTCTGTTTTGACTTTTAAGGTAGTGACTTATTTATCTTTGGATCTTAGTGATTAGAACTGCCCTCACCACCGAGTTAGCAGTTGAGACATATTTGCTGAAAGTACTCAGGCTGTATTTTCTCCATTCTTTTGCTACTTTTGGGTAGAGGAGAGTGTGAAACATCCAAAAACCCAGGCTCTTTGTATTTCTTTTGAGAAGTTATGGGACAGAACAAATTATGACTGTCATAATTTCTTGCAACTGACTTTTCCCTAATCAACTAAAATTCAAGCAGCACTTTAAACTGCTTTCCTCTGAAAGAAGGATAGATGTGTATTCTAACCCAATATGTTCCTCTGGGAGCACATTTTCTTTTCTTCTCCTTCTGCTAGCCTCCTTCTTTTCTCCTCTTCCTCCTCCTAGTCCTCCATCTTTTGTTATTCTTTTTTATTTAAAATATTTTATTTATTTATTTTAGAGAGAGGGGAAGAGAGGGAGAGAAACACTAATCAGTTGCCTCTCATAGACACCCTGTCTGGTCTGGGGACCAAACCGTAACCTAGCCATGTGTCCTGACTGGGAATCAAACTAGAGATGTTTTGCTTTGCGGGACGACACTCAACCAACTGAGCCACACTGGTCTGGGCTGTTTTTCTTTCCTGAACCTATGAAATAGCATTGTTAAAGTGAGAAATAAGCATAAGCTAGATCTAACTCTTTGGTTGGAAAAATGGCTGTGCGACACAGGCCACTCCTCTGAGCTTTATGCAGTAAAGGGATTACAGAGTATCTCCACTTACATAGAGAATAACGCCTTTTATGAGTACAGGGGGACATTGTCTCAGCAGGATGCTAATGGCTTCAGCATGACTGATGTCATCTTTGCTTTCAGAGAACAGTGCCTGAGAGTTCCAGCCAGGAGGGCTTGGTACTGTAGAGCCCAAACTGTGCTAGACCTGAGTCATGGAGAAATCAGAGTCTCATGACTGCCAGGCTTGTCTTTCAAGTTGTCCCAAGGTTCATTCTGTCAGAGAATGCTTTAGAGAGGACCGCTGTTTACAAACAAACAAAAACCCCCAAATAAAACAAAACAAAGCAAAAAACCCCCCAATGCCCACAAACCTCTCCTTGAATGCTGAGTGTATTGTAAGAAGAAAAGATTCTGTTTTATCTTTTCTGCTTATTCTTAAGGAATTAAAGTTTTACACAAAATAGGAAACATGAATATAGCCAGTAACTAAAGCAGAAATCACAAACTCAGATACTTTCAGGTGACAGATATGTGACTTAAAGGTGTGAGACCCCAAGGAATACTACTAGCAAAAGATGGGCTTAGAGTGAACTGGTGAGTTTATGTTCAACTGAAACAACTCAAACTTTTGAAAAATGTCTTGTGGGCTCTAGCCCACAGTCTGGGGGTTGGCATTTCTGAACTAAGACGATGCTATCGAATCAGGCATATGATCATAAATATTACCTGGGTCTGGTGAGAAACAAAAATAACAGGCTATCTCAAGAATCTTCAGGAAAAGGTCCTTGGAATTTGTCTATCTATCTATCTATCTATCTATCCTCTATCTATCTACCTATCTACTCTTTATCTGCTACCCAGATTATACTGATGATTGGAAATCTTGGGGCACTCTGAAATACAATGTAGAGCTTAGTGTCCTGTAACCAAATGCAGGCCTACCAGATTACGGAAGAGTGGAGACTGAAGGATGGATTCACTTGGGATGAGTGTTAAGAGAAGACAGCAAGGTCAGGAAGGACATCCTGAGTAGAGGTATATGGTTGCTGTGAATGGTTTGAAAGGCAGTCAAGGGGAATGATTAGGGCTGTGGTTAGATACTGCATGTGAGCCATTGGGTGTACTAACATTTCCACAGTCACAGGGACTGATTTGAAGTGTTTGGAACAAGATGCATGGAAATGCCTTGAAATGCATTTTGTCCCTACAGGAAACTTGTGGTTGGGACAGGGAAAAGGAGGCTTCTGCCGATAGACCAACTGCTTTTTAGAATGCCTCAGCTGTCATGAGGTCTGTTTGCCATTTTTCTGGATCAAAACATTCCAGAAGTTGGGTAATTTTTATTTTTCATTTATAAAGGTCATTGGCAATAGATTACTTGTTATGGCAACTTTTGAAGGCAAAATGAAATGAAAGCATTAAAAATCGATGGTTTTCTCTGTGGCTCACTGAAATGTCATGTAGGTGCCAAGATGAAGGTGAAAAATGCCCCACTACAACTTGGCGTATTGAAGGCAGGACAATTGTCAGCTATAGTCGCATATCACTTCACTGCAGAAAAATAAAGTAAGCTCATGGTAAATGGAAGGATCAGAGAAATGTAGTGTGGTAAATAAAAACATTGAAGAAAATCCTCTTCTTCTAAATTTCATAGATATAGTACATACATACAGATAGTGGCTGTTCAAATTTGAAAATCTCAACATTTTGTCTTAAAAACAATATAAATATTGGATAGTGGAAATAAAGAGACTTAGATTCAAGCTTTGGTTTATTATTATTAAAAACAAAGATTATATTGTTCATAACAATATGGTCCTTAATAATATTTTCATGATTTTGTTAATGATAAGAGCTACTAGTATTGAGCATGAAGTATATATCAGCTATTTTCCCAGTCACTTAGGTATTTTTTCTCCCAGCAGCTGTCAGTGTGGGTATTATCCCTTCCATTTTATAGGGGAGAGCGAAGACCCAGAAGAGTAAAGCTAAGGTGTGTAGTCATTAGCCTGACCCCGAAGCTCATATATTTTGTCAAGTGACTGCCAAAACCAGAGAGAAATTTATTAATTGCTTACTATGAGCAGGATACAATGTCAGGTGTCAAAGTAAAAATAAAATCCTGGGTTCTGGCTGGTGTGGCTCAGTTGGTTGGAGCATCATCCCACAGACCAAAAGGTCGCAGGTTTGATTCCTGGTCAGGGCACATGCCTAGGGAGTGGGCTTGATCCCCAGTTGGGGGCACATATAAGAAGGCAACCAATCAATGTTTCTTTATTACGTTGATGTTTCTCTCTCTCTCTCTCTCCCACTCTCCCTTCATCTTTTTCTAAAAGCAATGAAAAAGATATCTTTGGGTGAAGATTGAGAATAAAAAAGACCCTGAGAATAGGAGTATGAGTGGTGACAAATATCAACCCAAAGTGACATACAAAAAGCTATGACAGCAGGAAAAACAATAAGTGACAGACTTCATTGACCCAATCAGTAGGAAAAGGCAAGATTTCAACAAGTGAGACAAGAGGTGTGAGTGGAGCTGTGATGCTGTTTTTGGGAATGCACCTGACTTCAGTGGGAGAACGGATTTCTCCTTTTGGAGCAGGCGAGTGGGGAGATGCCTGAGACAGATCTTTCCTAGAGCCTGCTTCCTGTGTCCACATCATGGGCTGATGATGACCTGAAGAAGTGAAAATAGAAGAAAGGTGGTAGAAACATAAATTTATAGCCCTGGCTGGTGTAGCTCAGTGGATTGAGCGTGGGCTGTGAACCAAAGCATCGCAGGTTCAATTCCCAGTCAGGGTACATGCCTGGGTTGCAGGCCATGGCCCCCAGCAACCGCACATTGATGTTTCTCTTTCTCTCTCTTTCTCCCTCCCTTTCCTCTCTAAAAAAGTAAATAAATAAAATCTTAAAAAAACAGAAACAAAAAAAGAAACATAAACTTATGAGCCTTGTATGCTTTACCTCAGCTTTGTCCAGGAAATATGTCCAAGCAGGAACTGCTGTCCTTACCTAGTGGCTATAAGAGAAGGACCTTGTGAAAGTGGAGGCTGTGGACACAGGTGCTGTGGAGGGCAAGCTTCTGCTAACCTTTACTCATTGCTGGTAAAAACAATATCAGTGAGTATGTACATACCCATCACTAAAATGTTTAATCAATATGTATTTGTATCCCATAAGTAGAAAGTCTTGTTTTTCTCTAAGTCTCTCTGCTAATTAGAAGAAAGAGCTTTCCTATAACAACAGCAACAGGAAATTTTTTTAACTGCTGATATATAACATTTAGACTAGAATTAGTCTAAGCAACTAAATTTGCTACAACAATGTTATATAAAATTGTGTTCACCTAAGGTTGTAACCTATATTTTGTTTTACCCATTAACTCTGATATTAGTGTACTGTGGTATGAATACCTTTGATAAACAACCTGGATAAAAGCTCTGTGAAAATTTTCTTAAAAATAGATGGTTGGAAGTTTATTTCATCCTTGAAAGTGAATTTAAAAGTAAAATACAGGATCTTCCAGACTGACTTTCAGCCATAACTCAGAACTTGTCGTCAGGGTGGAATGGATTACAAAGATTTAGGAAGTGGGAAGGAGTAGGGTGTGTGATTGACTGACTGAGAAGGACAGACTCTAGAGCAGGAGAGAGGTTCCTGCAGGTGGGAACCCGTTCCCAAGATCTCCATCCACACGCCTGAGGTAGAATAAACTGAATCAGGACTTTTGGATTCTTGTCCTATCTGCCTAACTGCCCAATGTGGATAAATATTTGGATAAGTTGGATAAAATTTTGGATAGATCTTTTAATATTTTGAAAAGATTTCTAAGCTCTGAAGAAGTCCTAAGATGCCACAATTCTTTGATTCTTTCATTTTCTTGGGCCTGGTAGTAGAATGTGTTTGCAGGGCGGTAGGCTGGGGTTTGAGAGCAGCTCAGTGTCACGAAACTGAGTGGAACTAACTGGCGCTTACAGAAATGAGACTGTAGCTCCATGCGAACTCTGACTGATGGCATCCAAGTAGATCGGGCAGTTCAAAGAAAGGAAGTAAAGTGGATTCTCAAAACTCTTAGCATGATTTCTGACTCCTTAGGCAGCAACACTGTTAGTTGCTAATTATTTTAAATCAAGGTAAGCAAAATGATGCCTTTGGAAAATATAGTATTGTTATTTTGTCAAACTTAAAACAATTTTGGGGGGTATTATATTTACCAAACTGAGTGTTTCATGCTCAAGTCCAAACACATTTATACTTGGTTTCAATAATTTCAGGGTCCACTTGTGTCTCAGAGATAATTTAATACCATATTTCATTTAATGTTCACTTCCACAGTCTGCTTTTGCCACACTTCCAAGATAGCAAGCATTCTAAGGTGATTCAGAAGAAATAACCTTCAAACACTCTTGCCTCCTCTGCCAGCAGACCTCTTTGTAGTTTCCTTAGAAGATATTGGGCTGGTAAAAATAAAAGTTTCACTTTGTTAAGTGGTTATCCTATCATCAAAAGATCAAAACAGACTCTAGTCAATTTTCAGACCAATCAGTTGAATCTCTTTGGGTATAAATGGGCAATATGATAGCTACTTGAGAGTTATAAAACTAAGGAATAATTTGTTTGGTTGTAGTTGCTTTATTTGTAAAAATGATAGTTTCTTATTATGGTATTTAAGAGTTAGGCTATGTAATCATGATAATGTTTGTAGATATGAGATGGGTTTGTAAAGATGAAGTTTTGCCTGCTGGAACAAGAATAATTCCAAATCATCACAAGTAGGATGCTGAGCATTATGCATTCAGCATGGGTATTCTTTTCTTTTTTTCTTTCTTTAGTCATGACTACCATGCTATGTCTTGTTGAAAAGATGTTCAAGATCTTAATATGTTCAACTGGCCCCTTGGAAATGACTTGAGATATTTGTCTTCTAGTGGAAAAAAGTCAGCATCAAGAATAACTCATTTCCACCAGTCCTAACTTCTCCCACACCACTGGAACAGCTGTAATGGCTTAAACAATAAAAATAATTAAAAAAGAGAATAACTCATTAATTTGTCTCCAACAAGTTCTTCTAGTCATACTATTACATATGTAATGGGAAATATAAACACTTGGATTCCAAATCTTCTTTGGGGAAAAGATTGGGAAATGATATAATGAAAGCAGGCTAAAGGAAATGTCCCCATATCTGATTCTCTCAATTTGTAGGAGTCCTATAAATTTGAACTAAACATCTAATTTGCAAATTAAGGAAATGTAAGAAATAAATGAGGGAAGCTGAGCAATGAGGGCAAATACTGCCTGTATAAGTCAGGGTCTGATCAAGAAATGGGAATCACTTTCAAGCAGAGAGGAATTAATGAAAGGAGTTGGTGAATAGCTTAAAAGGATGGAGGAGCAAATTAGAAAAGGGCATGTTACCCAGAGATCAGCTGCCAACCCTGTTCCTGTCACTGCAGCTGCTGCTGTTGGAATCCTGCTGCTGAACTGCTGCTGTCACTTCCAGAGGTGCCTACTACCAGGAGGTGAGATGAGGAGACATTCTAGTTGAGTAGCCGAAGATCATAGGTGAGATATGGGCAGAGGGACTTAGAAGAGTACTCTGATAATTAACTTGGAAGTGAGCGTTCTGTATTTCTTGCAGATGAGAAGTATAGACTCAGTGATGACCGGGACATAACATACTTTTACAGAAAATTGTTCAATTAAGGATGGTGTAGCCCATCTTAGTAACTCCAGGAGTTGATTGACTTTGATACTATAATCAGGACACTCTACTTCACTTGCACTTAACTTTGATTACAAAAGGCAAGCCCTACCAAATGCCTGATGTCTAATACTTTCTTGGGGTTTCTGTCTTTATATAATTCATTGGTTTATGAATTGGTCCTTGTTATTTATCCATTGCAACTGTTCAGGAGACAAGGAACTTCAGTACATCTTTGGAGACCAAAACATCTCTGAAGTCCACATAACTGACCGGGCACTCCTGTCTGCTGCTCCCTTATGCCCCCATTAACCCCTCTATGAAACTGTCTCCTTCTTGGATTTTTCTGTTTTAGCTCGTATATTGGTCCTGAAAAACTGAGGTGTACACCACACATCCCTACTTACACTGTACCTAATATATTGGCATCAGAAACAAATGCTATGAAATTGATTTCCTGCTTTCTTAATTTTTTTGGAGGTGGCTAAGAGGTAGCTCTATGTAGAACAAAAGAATCAACCATTGAAACTAGCATGACTAGCTGTGGAGAGCAGGACCAATAAAATGGCATTGGTGCAATCAAGATAGCATAAAGTATATAAAACAAAGTGGAGTCACTCATGCCAACCAAAATGGCTGTCAGTCAGCCATTTGGTTCAAAAGGAAAACTACCTGAGTCAGAGCAGACACATCTGGCAAGGAGACACACTTAAGATATCTCCACACATGGCCAGAGCAGCCACATCTGCAGAGCAGGACCACCCACTGATAAGTTCCTGGGGAAACTCCCCACTTGCCATTAGGGATGTGAAGCCCAACAGCCATGTACCGCCCATAGGCTCCTGGGCAAATTCCTCACTTGGCATCTGGGCTGCCAAGACATTTATCAAAAAGATGCAAAAGGGTGGAGTACAACACCCTCAAGGGTGTAACTGAGGCAGGGGCAGACCACTGCTGAGACAGCTGAGTTCCACACACCAGAGTGCTGCTCCACATCATGCTGATCTCCCTTGGCACCGGCTGCTGGAGGCTGTGCCCTGCTGGACTGAGGACTTTGTCTGCCTTGCTGCCCACCTGGCTCTGGTGATCCTTCCTTGCAAGATGCCAAAGACTCCCCTGCCAACTGTGCTGTCTCCCAGACCTGCAGACCAGGACTCTGGAACTTGGATTCATTATCCCTCATTGATTGCTGTGTGTGTGTTATATTTCTATTAGATTGTTAGAGTGTGAGTAGGATATTAATATATGTCAATGTTCTACTTTGAGTGAACCTCCATCCAATAAAAGCTGAGTGAATAGCATAGTTACTGTGTGTGACTCGTCTACTCCTTGGTGCCAGGCTTCTCAGTAGGCAGCTAGCCAAGCAGTTGCCCCGCTGACTTATAGGAAAGATTGAACCTACACTCATGGCACTAGTTAAGCCAAATAAATACTTGTCTTATTTCCCCCTTTACTAATCAGATATTCAACAGAACTGAGTAATTAATGAAATTAAAAATGCCCACTTTAGCAGCACATGACTTTATTCTACCCTTATTTGTTACTTGAAAAGTGTTTTTATTGCAATGAGAAAATAACCAAAAACAGGTTTGTAAATAATTTGATTTGTGTGACAGGATAACTACCAGAGCTTAATATTTTTCCAAAGATTCCTCAAAGACATGGGGACTCGCTTGAAATGAAAGTCATTAGCACCTATGTATTTTTTTTTACACCCTTCGCTTGTCTCTCATTCTTACTGAATTCTCCGAGTTCCCGGACAGGCCCTGCAGTCACCCAATGGAACAACGGAGCCAGGTGAAGGGAGTCACAGTGTTTGTCTTTCCCCTACTTCTGCCTGGCTCTCCAGTTCCATTGCGTGTTTGTGGTGCCTGTCCGGGGACACCTAGGTCTCTTCTGTGTCACTGTGGTGAAGGGGAGGAGCACTTTGATCTAGCATTATGGAAAATAGCTATCACTTTTGTCGTGACTCCCAATTAAGAGGCTCTTTCTTTTGTGCAGTTAGCGAGGTTGGTTGTGGCCTTGAAGGTCCTTTGCAATTAGGGGAATAATAGAAAATTCTGGGTGTGTTTCATTCTGTTCTTAGCATGCCACCATGCAGTCAAATGAACATAGCACTGTTTTTCCCACCTAAGTATCTTAGAAATTGTTGGAGTGTCTACATAATCTGAGGAAAAATTTCAGCTGCTTTTGGACCAGTATACAAGATGGAGTTTACTGTACATGATGCGTTTTACAGTTTATTCTGTGAAGTTTGTAACTTGCCATGGGACTCCACCATCAAATGCATGTCAGTGATGCACTGAGACACAGTGTAATATAAAAAAAGATAATCAGGAAGGCAGTGGTACAAGCCTTGAAATTTGTAGGGATGGATAGGCACAGGGTAGGGTAGGAAGTAGGTGAGGTAATATCGGTGGCTTTGTTAGGCAAGTTCAGGATGGTTGTCCAGGAGCTGGGATTCCCACTTATGGTTCAGGCAAGTGTTTATCTATTTGTTACCTTACGTCCAAGCCAAAGAGGCGAGAGAAGCATGGCAATGGAGACTATATGTGCATTCTCTGGTGTTATCTATGAGAGCTAACATGAATAATTCATACAACAGATAGTCCATTTCTAGATAACTGAGACTTAGCTGTTGAGAGAAGAAAGTTAAGAAGGCATGCTATATACATTTTATGCTTTCTGAGTCTATGCTTTGACCTAATCTGAATTGTTACAGAAATAAATTCCCACTGACATTTCATTCTTAGTCACAACTCTGAAATGTTATTCTGTGTTCTTGGAAAAATCTTTGGTTGGGCAAATAAAAATTGGCAACTACTACCTCTAAAAATCCATTCTCTTCGGGTGAAGTTGATAGCATCATTTAATATAAGTCCAGTTCTTCCACATGAGAGGGTTGTGAAGATCAATGAAGGCATTTAAAAATGTTCCTTTTTACTGTATGGTAGAAAATATTTTTAAGAAAAATATTATTATATCTGGATTTTAGTAATAGGGTCATAATCTTTCCTTAAATAAATGAGAATCTGTCATTATCAGTCTTCTCTATGTAATCTATAAAAGAATGTCTTTCAAGTATGTTTGATTTCAGCCTAGAATGAGAGACACATTTCATATCACACTCTAGTGCATGCATGTGCACACACCACACACCCATATCCACAACTCCTCTATGTTCTATTAAGGAAAAATAAAGAGGCAAGATGGATGGTTGAGAGCCATTAGCCTGGCTGTCTGCCTCTTTGGTTGTGATTGGTAGCTTGAAAAAACACTTTACTAATATACCCTAAACAAATAGATAAGCAATAAAGAAATGTATATGCCGAAACCCTTCATAAAAATATTTTAAAGCAGATCTCATGACTCAGAAGTGTTTCATTAGAGCAGGGTTCTTTTCTCTAGGGTCCCAGCGTCTGTAACAGGTTGCCTCTGAGTTCAGCCTGACTGAGCACTGGCTCCCCCGTGGGCTTTCTGTTTGAACTTCCTTCTCTTTATTGCTGTGAGTGATGTAGAAATTGACAGGCTAATTCCCATAGCTAGTCTATATGCTGTTTTTTGACAAACAGTAAGGTTATTTAAAAAGTACATGTTTAAAGAGATTGAAGTCGTTTCTATGTGTTTGTGCATCCATATGCACATTTGTACTAGAAGATCATGGACAGCTCTGTGCTCAGCTGTCCATCCCTTCCATTGTTCTATAGGAATCGAGACAACAGTCTTTTTTCCTCAGTTATAATCTGGTATTGGGAAACCCCAGAGCGCCCTCATGTATTTGCCTGTGTAGGCATTGAGGCAGTTTCCCAAGTTAGAGCAGATCATCTCTCTGCCTATTTGCTTAGCTTAGTCAAAATGACTGGCCAGTTATGTGGAAATAGCCTGACATTGTACCTTACTGATCACCATTCAGAATTTAATTGCTATCCTTATTTCCCCAAGTTGTTTAAACACCAGTATAGCTCATACTTAACTATGTATTTTGTATAACTTAAATTCTGCCTTTATTTCTAAGAATCACACTGTATTCAAAATCTCACACTGTTTCATAAACCTTTCAGCAAGAATCTGTACAGAGCCGTGACATGCTGTTTTGATTATATCTCAGCTCATCCATTTAGGAAGCAGAAAAGTTTTTTCAGCAGATACCCTGCAGGTGTGTCTGATTACTTGGCCTTCATTGTTTTAGTAAGATAAATGGAAAACTTAGGTCTTCATTGAATAAGGGATGGTGGGAGAAATTCTGCAATGAATTGTCTTAAGAAGCAGAGTTCCCCATCCCTTGAAGTGTTTATTATAGACTTGGTGATGGCCATTGGAGACATTTGGAGGGGCTGGTGATGTAAGATTGTAAGGCTTATAGGCTTATACAGTTTTATCCATTTGGGAGATTCTATGAGTTAGATTATGTAAAAAGATGGACATATTAGGCCTTAGGATCTACTCAATTTTTAATGACACTGGGGTTGGCACCATGGAAGACTAACATCCAATGTTTAACATTATCACTATTATGGTTTGGGGTCAGCATGACAGCAACTTCAAAAAACTTGTACTGAATTTTTTCTTCAGCTTAAAAACTTGAGTCACTATTCTTCAGCTTATTCCTGCTTTTTATGGGATATCAAACTCTGGATTTGAAATTTGTTTGTTAAAATTTAAAGCTTGAGAAATCCAGATAGTGTCGGACATAAAATTCTTCAAAGAACTTGTAGCAATTCTTCATCATTTTGAAATCACAGATTTTTTCAGACCCCACCCAGAAAAGTGCAGGTTGAATTTTATAGGCTCAGAAGATTCACCTCAGATTAAGAATTATTGTAAGGAAAACTATCTCCTCTCCAAAGTCTAACATTTTCACATCTTAAGGACTGCCAGGTCATACCAATTAGTCCTCCAGTTAGTCTAATGAGACACTGAATCTCTTTGCACAAGTTAAGCATATTAACAGAAGTAATACTCTTCCCCACCCAAAATATTTGGGTATCGTATTCCCACTGAAAATCAGCTCAGAATTGAAATGAGGTTTGTAAAGCATAAAGACAACAGAAGAAATCACAAAGTAGAAAAGCCAGTGGGTGACTACATAAAAATGAAAGGCTGTTTATCAAAGAACACCATAAGTGAGATTCAAATGAAAATGAGAACTTGGGTAAGGTAGGGCAGGGCATAATTGCAACAAACCTTTAGTATTTAAACAACTTTTAGAAACCAACAAGAAAAACCTTAAAAACTTGTTATTAGTGATGTTGGCTCTTGGTTCTTGAATTTGGCAAAGGAAGAATTCAGAACCAAGGACTTTGGCACAAAAGAAAGTCTATTTAGTATGCAAAGTGAAAGTACACTTGAAGAAAAGTTTCCAGTGGGCTGCTAAGAGAGTTGCCTTGGCCATTTAGAAAGAAAGTTTCACAGAGGTATAAGAAGTGAGCCAGCTGGGCTGCATGGACTCAGGAAACAAGTTACAAAGGCAAAAGGAAGGCCTTTGAGAGAGGTTCAGGGGGTTAACCTGGGGTGGGCTGCTGCTACCTGCTGCTGACCCTGCCTGCTGCTGACCCTCCTGCAAGTCTTGTGGGGACACTTAGAGCTTAACAGAAAAGGCAAAGATGCAAGTCTGAAGAAAGGAGGTGTAGGCATGCTCTAGAGAGAGAAAGTGTGTGTGTTGGGTCCTTTGCTTTAAGGAGTTTATTTGTTTTCTAAAGGAAGGAAGGTTCTGAGAAGGATCTCAATGGAATATTCATTAGCTTCCCAGGTGTGTCCTTTAATATGCTGATTCATCAAAATGAGCATAATGGGTAGGCTTGTGGTCCCTACTGACTGGCTGGCTCTGGGGTAAGGGGGACTTGGGTCATTGCATCTGGTCCTGATGACAGGCATGGTGTTGCTTCATGTGGTTTTGCTGCTTTCTGGGCCTGGAGCTGAAATACAACTGAGGCCTAGATATTATCTCTAGTTTGCTTAAGGGAGTGGTAGAGCAAGGGAGAGGAGGCAGGTGAGTCAGGGTGCTGGATGAGGCCAGTGTAAATCAGCTATCTGTCTCAGATTCTACTTGTCAAGGAGTTTTTCTAGCATCTTAATATCCTGCCTCAAGCCAACGTAACAAATGGCCAAAGTATATGAACATAGAGTTCTTTCCACAACAGTTACTGAATGATTACAATGTGGCAGACATGGATGGTCTTGGCACAAACATCCCTGTCTTCAAGGGGCTTAACTGACAACCAGTGAAATGCAAATGGCCAATTAACATGTGAAAACTGCCTAACTTCACTCCACAATCAAAGAATTACACAAAATCATTGAGAAACAACATTGGTCATTCTTTTTACCAATCTTTTTACTAGAGATGAAAAGTGATATTGAACATTATGGAGGAGATAAGAAACAGATGCTCTTATCTATTGCAGATAGAAGGTTCCACAGTAGCAACTTTTTAGAAAGTATTTTTGCAACATGTATTAAGAGTTTTCAAAAGTGGGCACTCTTCGATCTGTTTCTCTTCTGAGAATCTGTTCCAAAGAGAAGCTAAAAACTCAAACAGTTACATACAAACTCCATTGCAGTGTTAATTATGACCTCAAAAAACTGGGAATAACCTAAATTCTATTAAAAAATATGTATCAGGGTCCAAATTGTGTTAAAGTAGCATATGTATTTTGAAAAAACTAATAGAGAAAGCATTATGATTATTTATTTTTTTGCATTTTATTTCTAAATTTTCTGTTAATATTTTCTAATGAACTGTTATGATACAGTATTAGCAATAATTATCTCAGGCTGCTGAATTTGGGATGATTTTTACTCTCTTCTAAAAAATACTTATTTGGTTTCCAAGTTCTACATAGTGAGCATTTTCATATATTTTATACACGCACAGGATAAAAAACAGTATTTAGAGACACATCTTGACTGCAAGAATATATTGAAATCATTTTTTAAATGCCCATCAAATTATAACAATTCTATGGATGCAGAAGAAAACTTTTCCATGTAGAGAAGACGTCTGGTAGAATGAGTTGTCTTTATACCCTGTCATTATCTCTTGATAACATCCATGGGATTTTGATTCATCAAAAAAAAAGACAGAACTGAGTATTTTCCATTCAATATTTAATTAAATTATATAATTCTGAGAAGGTTATTCTTTGGACTTTCAAATGTTCTTAAAATGCACTAGACATTTTTGAAGTTTAGCAACTGGTTTATAGGGTGCAAGCTTTAGGTTAAGTACTTGTATTATTTATTAAATATTGTTCTCATAGATTTGCATTAAGGCATTTGAAACCACATTAAATCTTTTGATTCCTTTGTTTATATTTTTTCACATTAAATGTTCAGGGGTGCCAGTCAGTTGCCTTTTAGAAAACCCTAGCTACAATTTAACTAAGGGCAAAATGTCTGCAAGTATTTTAATACACTAGTGATATGCCAGTGCTTTATTATTACATTTAGAATAAATACGTGAAGAGGCTTAAAGAGATCTATAAATTATCTCAATCACAAAAGTCTTTTCATAGATTATATACAAAATCTTTCTATATGTTAATATCTAGATATGTATCTTTCTATACCCATGTGCCACTATGAGTATGATTATAAATATGAACATATATACATGACACATGCACACAGATGCACTCTCCAATATTCCTTCAAATATTCTCTCTCTCCTTCCCTTTCTCATCAATTAATTCATTGATTCGATCAATTTAATGCTCCCTGAATACTGGTTATGTGACAGATACTTAAGCACCACCAGTACCAAGGCAAGCCAAATACACTCTTGGTTTGAGGAGCTTACAATGTAAGGGGTGAGACCAGTGTACAAATGCCATTACTGGTTATGCTATGATGGGTAGAGCTACAAAATCATACATAAGTACCAACAAGGGGATGACTAATTTTGATTTGCTTGGGGGTGGAAGTGTGAAGAAATAACATTTAAATTGGGTCTAAAGAGTAGGGGTTAGGTGGCGGGGAAAAGGGTATTCTAGGTAGCAGGAATGACACTAAAAAAGCATGGATTTGGAAATGTATATCCTGAGTGCAGGACTGACTAAATTGTAGGGTAGGCAGAGGAGAATGGCCACTGGGTTTCAGTTGTGAAGGGCTTTGTACACCAGGCTATATTTAAGTCTCAGTCACAGGGGTCTGAGGCATAGCTATTATCAAGCCCTTCAAGGCCAAGAGTCCTTTGGTTACCTGTCAGATCAGTGATCCTAGGACTTTCCATTTTGGTATGCAAGTAAGGCTAACTCTGAAGCAAAATCCTCCATTCCTTCTGAAGAAGCACTTTGCCTAAGCCACAGGTGGCAAACACAAGGCCCGAGGGCTGAATAAGGACCTTCACCTTGTTTTATTCCACCCTAGCACCTTGTTTCTACCCAGCAGCAGTGCCAAGTTAACTGTTAAGAAGTAGTTACATTTATACAGTCCTAAAATTACATTCGGCCCTTTGAAAGCAACTGCAAGTCTGAGGTGGCCCCCGGTGAAAATGAGTCTAACACCCCTGGAAGCCCATTTATCTCTTCAGGTGTTTGATTCTTTTAGGATTAAATAGTCAACAACACTCTGAGTGCTTTCACAAGACCTCCTCATTGGCAATGACCTGGAGAACCCAAGCTCTGTTAATAAGCAGTGAACACCTACTCAGCTGGCAACAGGGTCAAAATGTTAATTGCTCTCCAATAGCCACATTTTTTCTTTCTCTTCATTTGCTCTTTCACCTCTTGAGAGACTTTAATGGAGTTTGAATTTTCCTTACTCCTGAGACTCCTGTGGTGTTAAAACTGAGTTAGCCCTTTGCCTGTCTCCTGGGCAGCTATGATCTCAGGCATCATTGGCTTCTCTCCCTTTCCAAGTTAATTATATTCAGTGTGAACTTGAATTTCAAATCCATCTGTTTTTCCATATCTGTAGATAGTTTATTTATATCTACTCTCTTAAATAGAGATGGAACAACAGTTTCCTCATACTTTAAATATTTTGAGTTCGATGCAATTGCCATTTCTTTTAGAATGAAATCAATGGGAGAGAATTTATTTCACAGCTGCTTTGTGTCTAATCACTGACAAAAAACTGTCCAGTACAGTAAGGTATGTCTCTGTTATTCTCTTCTCTAGTCACCTATCATAACTTATAATTATGTATTTGTTGATATGTTCACATTTTTATGCAAACTGGACTGTAAACTCTCTAAGGACAGAAAAAGGTTTTCATCAATCTATATCTGGAGTATGCTAGGTGCTCAATAAATATTTATAGAATGAAGGAAGAAAGGAATCGAGATTTATAATAACCATAATATTTTAGATGCTTACAACCTTTTTTTTATCACTGAGGACCATTTTATTAATTTTTGTTTTCATAGATGCTCTTTTTATGTGGAATGAATTGCCTCAAATCTTACAGCCTAAAACAACTATTTATTATTGCTCACAAGTCTGTGGATTGGTTGGATGGTTCCTCTGTTGCTTTCATCTGGGTCACTCACATGACTGTGGATGCTGGACAGTCAGCTGGACTGAAAGATCCAACATGGTCTCACGCACATGTCTGGCAGTTGGTGTCGGCTACTCGCTGGAATGCCTCAGTTCTCCATGTGGCCTGTCAATCTCCAGTAGGCTATACTGGCTTCCTCACATAGTGTCTCAGTGCAGGATCCCAAGAGGGCAAAGGTAGAAGCTGTGAGATTCTTAGGTCTAGACTTTGTGGAATGCACACAATATCACTTCTGTCAGAATACAGTGGTCAAAGGAAGTTACAAAGTCAGCTGAGATTCAGGGATATGGAGATGGAGATTCTACTTCTCAGTAGGAAGGACTGCAAAATATTGTCCATCTGATTTTCAATCTATTAAATATTTTTAAGTGACAATAATGAAGATGATAGGGATAATACTAAAAGTACTAAGTATGACACCGGCAAAGCAGTGTTCTAAGGGCCTTAAGTGTTTACATCTCACACAAAAAGTATGAAGTGGGTAATATCATCACCCTCAACTTATAGATGGGAACTAAGTACTAAAATGGTTAAAAACCTGCTCAAAGTCTTGCAGCTAATTGCAGTAAGTAGCAGTTTTGTGATGCAAACAGAGGTTGACTAATTTTATAGCCTGTAGTTTTCCTCTCCCTCCCTTCTCAACACTATGCAGTAATTCATCCCTGCTGTCTGTATTATGCTTTTCCATCTCAACATCAATTCTGATGTAAGTAATGACACAAAACTACTACACTGATAATTTTATGAAACCAGAGATTATTGTTTTGGCTGGGTGGCTAATAAGCAATAGAGGTAAATAAGTAAGTAGATGTGTATGCACTGTTAACTACTAGTGTTAGCCTGATTTTGATCATTGTTAAGAGAGTGGGTTCAGCTCTTTCACTTTTTAAAGTTGATTTAAGAACAGGTAGAAACTTGATTTAATGAATACAGACTGCAGCTAGTTCTCCTCCTTGGTTCCTATGTTGATCAGTAATTCTCCTATAGGCTAGATATCTCAAAATCATTTCCTCTCCTTCCTTCTTCCTTAATCTGCAGGAGCAACTTTATTTTTGGAGTGTTCCTCCAGTTTTGTTTGTCCTTCACATTTCCTTGGACATATCTTCTTGCAGTTCAAAGTGCGGTCTATGGATCAGCAGCATTGCTATCAGCCAGGAGCCTGTTAGAAATGCAGAATCTCAAACTGTACCTAGACCTACTAAATTGGAATCTGCACTTAAAAAAATAGAAGATAGATAAATCAGAAATAAAGAAACATTACAACCAATACTACAGAACTACAAAGGATCATGAAATACAATTATGGATAGTCATGTGCCAATAAATTGAACAGAAGAAATGAATAAGTTCTTAGAAATATATAATCTATTAGACTTAAACAAGAAGAAATAGGAACCTTAGAAGACCAATGATGAAGAGGAACCTAAATTTGTAATAATTAAAAAAACCCCTCCCAACAGAAAATAGCCTAAGGGTTCATGGATGAATACCACCAAACATTCAAAGAGTTAATATTAATTCTCTTTAACCTCTTACAAAACACAGAAAAGGAAGGAACACTTTCAAACTTATTTCATAAGTCCAGCATCACTCAGATACCAAACAAAGACACCACAAGAAAACCACAGGCCAATATTTCTAATCAACTTAGATGCAAAAATCCTCAATGAAGTACTAACAAGCTAAATTCAACAGCACATTGAATAGATCATACACCATGAACAAGTGGAATTTATCCCTGGGTTGAAAGGGTAGTTGAACATACACAAATCAACTGATAACATATACCATGTTAACAGAATAAAAGATTAAAAACAGACATAAACATCAGAAAAGGGATTTGGCAAAATTCGATATAAATTTAAAATAAAAACTCCCAACAAAATGGGTGTAGAATAAATTTACCTCAACACAATAAAGGTCATGTATAAAAATTCCATAGTTTACATCATTTTGAATGATAAAAATGGAAAGTTTTTCCCCTAAGATTCAGTACAAAGCAAGAATACCCTATCATTCTATTTCTACTCAACATAGTATGGAAAGTCCTAGCCTGAGCAATTAGGGAAGAAAAAGAAATAAAAAGTAACCAAATTAGAAAGGCAGTAAAATTATCACTGTTTCCAGATGACATGATGATATATGTAGAAAACCGTAAGGATACAATAAAGAGCTATTAGAATTAAATGAATTCAGTTAAGTTGCAGGATACAAAATCAACATACAAAAGTCAGTGGTATTTCTATATACTAAAAACAGACTATCAAAAAATTAAGAAAATAATTCCAATAATAATACCAATTGAAAGAATAAAATAGAAATAAACTTATGCAAAGAAGCGAAAAGCTTGTACACTGTAAATCATAAAGTGGATGAAGGATACCAAAGAACAGATAAAAAGAAACACATTCTGTGTAAATGGATTAGAAATATTAATATTGTTACAATGTTCATACTGCCCAAACGGATTTATATATTCAACATAATCCTTATCAAAATCCCAATGGCATTATTTACAGGAATAGAAATAAATCCTAAAATTTATATAGGAATACAAAGGACCCCCAAAAGCAAGGTGATCTTGAATAAGAACAAAACCAGAGTCATTGTATTTCCTGATTTAAAGCTCTATTAAAAAGCTACAGTAATCAAAATGATACAATACTTGCACAAAGACAGACATATAGACCAATGAAACAGAATAGTGAACCCAGGAGCAAATCCATGCATTTGTGAAGAACACATTATGGGGAAAAGATAATCCCTTCAATAAATAGTGTTGGGAAAATTGGATATCCACATGTAGAAGATGAAATTGGACTCATCTCACAGCATATATAAAAATCAATTCAAAATAAATTAAAGTTTTAAATGTAAGACCTGAAACTATGCAACTACAAGAAGGAAACATGGGGAAAGATGTTGACATTGGTTTTGACACTTATTTCATGGATTTGATACCAAAAGCACAGGCAACCAAAGCAAAAGTAGACAAGCAGGATTGCATCAAATTAAAATGCTTCTAAACAGAAAAGGAAACAAACAATGGAGTAAAGAAATAACATGTAGAATGGAAGAAAATATTTTCAAACCTTGTACCTGACAAGGTGTTAACATCTAAAATATATAAAGAACACAAACAACTCAATAGCAAGAAAACAAATAACCCTATTAAAAATGGGCAAAGGGTTTGCAGGAATAAGTATAAAGGACACATGGACAATAATGGGGGGTGTGGAAATGGGAGGGAGATGGGGAGGACTGGGGGGTGGGCTGGAGTCGGGGGGAAAAGGCAGAAAACTTTATTTGAACAACAATTAAAATAAAAAACAAACAAACACAAAAAATGGGCAAAGGACCTGAATAGACATTTCTCCAAAGAAAATGTACCAATGACCAACAAGTAGAAGAAATGCTGCTCAACATACTCATCATTAGAGAAATGCAAATCAAACCACAACGAGATAGCAGCTCACACCTGTTAGAAAGGCTATCATCAACAAAACGAAAGAAAGATGTTGGTGAGGATGTGAGAAAAGGGACCCCTTGTACATTGTTGGTGAAACTGTAAATTGGTACAGCCATTATGGAAAATGGTGGTTCACCAAACAACTAAAAATAGAACTACTATATCATCTAGCAATCTTACTTCTTAGTATATACCTAAAAGAAGTGAAATTACTATCTTGAAGAGATTATGCACACACTTTCATGTTCACTGCAGCATTATTCACAATGGCCAAGATTTGGAAAAATTCTAAATGTCCAACATGTGAATGGATAAAGAAAATGTGAGACATACACACAGCACTGGGGAGTGGGGAGAGAAACGTCATTCAGCCTTTAAAAGGAAGGAAGTCCTGCCATTTGTGACAGCATGGGTAAACCTGGAGGATATCACGCCAAGTGAAACAAGCCAGGCACAAAAGTACAAATACTGCATGATCTCATTGATGTGGAATCTGAAATAATCAAATGTATAGAAACAATGAGTACAATGGCAGTTGCCAGGGGCTAGGAGGAGGGGTAAATAGGGAGATGAGGGTCAAAGGGTACAAAGTTTCAGTTATGCATGGTCTAATGTTCTGGAGATCTGATGTGCAACATGGCAATTACAGTTTACAATGCTGTATTGTATACTTGAGGTTTGCTAAGAGGGTAGATCTTAAGTGTTCTCACCACAAAAAGTAAATAAAATAAATAAATAAAATGGTAACTATAGGGATGGATGTGTTAATTAGCTTGATTGTGGTGATCACTTCACAGTGCATACATATATCAAAACATCAAGTTGTACATCTTAAATACATATAATTCCTGCTTGTCATTTATATATCAATACAACTGAATAAAATTATTCTCTTTCAAAACTAGAAAAGATCTGTATTTTAACAATATGCCCAAGTGATATGCATGCATTATAAAGTCTTAGAAGCATTGGCACAGTGGATAAGAGCATCAGGCTGCGGTTCGAATCCTGAGTCTTCCACTTGTTTGCCATGTAACCTTAGGCAGGTTACTTGACTCCTGTAAAATGTTGACAATAATAATACTATGTAGCTCTGAGAGTTGGTGTGAGGATTGCATGAGATTGTACTTAATGTCTGGCACATGGTATGGACTCAAAAATGGTAGCTAAATGTGTACAACTTAAATGTCATTGTTCTAGTTGGAACCATTCTTTCCTCCTATCTGCACTTTTGTGATAACTTCTTGTCTGCTTTTCCTGTCTTGGGCTCTTCCCATTCATCCTATCATATACTTAAGTGCCAGTTGTTTTCAATAGCAAAGATCTGACTGTAATACTGCTCTCCTCAGAAAGATTCAAGGCATCTCATTGCATTTACACATGTAAGTCTCTTATTGCATTTATAAGCCAACTTCTTGGCATGCTAGCCTCAGTCTCCTGCTCTCTGAGTGCAGCTTATTGGAAAGAAAGTGATACAGTAGAAACAGGGAAGATTTGAGTCAGGAGCTGCAAAATATTACCCTCGTTCTGACAATAAACAGTGATTTGACTTCATTTACCATCTTCGGGCTCCAATTTCCTAATTCATACAATTAAGTAGCTTGATCGATAGTTTTACCAAGATCTTTTACACTTGATATTGATGAGGCTGGAAATTAGTCCAAGTTTACTGACACACCAGGAATTCCAGGGCGTTCTACACAATATTTAAAACTGAGGACAGGAACCTCATTCCTTATTTCTCATTCACGCAAATAATTTTGTCAATTGTTTGGGGCCAAATCTACATATGATAGTTTAAATAGCTGTTATTAAAAGTGCCTCATATTAATTATTCTACTAGCAAAAGATATTTGTTTTGAATTTTTCAGAGATATACCAAATTTATTCAGTTCTGTAAATTTAAGAACAACACATTTTCTTTTTATGTACTATAGAAACTGTATTCCCAATGACAGTTATGCAATATTTTAGAAATGTTTTTCCCTTTTGATTAGGGAGTGACTTTATACTTTTAAATAGATTTCTTATAGAAGAGAGTGCCTTTGAAGCAGCATCCCAGGATTACAGTCCCCAAAATGGTGTGATGAATCCCAAGATAGCTTTTCATTCAAAGGAAATTGAAAGCTTTATTTTCAGCATGTAACATTAAGTTTTTCTGTTGTTAAGGTAGCAAGTACTTGTGGCCTTGTTGTTACAGAAATGCAATATATTTCAAAATCATTCACAGTTTCTCTCAATCCTATGCCAGAAAATAAGTAAAACATTGTGTGAGGTGTTTAATCAGTTTTGATTCTTTTATATGATTCATTTACATGTTTGAATTTGGGCATTTATCAGTAGTGAAGAAATCACCTGGTGAAGAACTCTTTCACTGAGTGCTGGAGATAAGGACATTGAACTTTAGAAGAAAGTGAACCAATGAGTTGCCAGCATTGCTTTTCTTCTCAATTCTGCGATATGCGTTTTCTCACATGCTAGTCTTTCTGAAATTAGGGACATCTTACTAATAATGTGAAGGTTAATGTTGTATTTTTTTCTCAGAAGAAATGTTTATTCTTTGTTCAGGAGAAACTATATTAAGGAAATACAAAAGCAGAAAACCTTAAGAATAGAAGCTACAAGCCAGAAGTATGTAAATCAAAATACAAGCAATTTTTATTCATTGATTTATATTAATTGATCATTTAAGTGAGGTGCCTAAAACTGAATAAGTATAGAGGAAGGATACAGTTATGATTTATGTAATGACAAATACCCAAGTATTAATTAGATATGTGAAACTGATCATTAACTTCTATTGAAAGTAAACATGCATGTGTGTCATGGGCAAAAATGCGAAACACATAGAGAATCCCTGTCAAACCACCTCTGCCAATCTGCACGTATGTGCTTATGCACAGAAAGGCTATCTCAAGGCACAAAAATGCATTTAATAGTCACCTTTAAAAATTTTGCACTTTGATTAAATTTCTTTACAGCTCTTTTTTTAAAAGATTTTATTTATTTATTTTTAGAGAGGGAAGGGAGGGAGAAAGAGAGAGAGAGAGAGAAACATCAGTGTGTGGTTGTGGGGGGCCGTGCCCTGCAATCCATGCATGCCCTGACTGGGAATCAAATACAGCTCTTAATAAATATAAATTAAAATAATTCACTGATGAATTTATACATTGGATTTATTTGAGGCCTATTGGAAATGCTATTAGAAAAATATCTATTGGTTTAACACCATTTAAATCTTTATAATAACAATATTTCCTTATTAAAAAGACAATGGAGATAGACTCTTCAGTTGCTCTTCAATTACTAAGTGCTAATAGCAGTGCATGACCCACTGTGTTTTCTGCAGATGAACCCTGACCACTGCTTGAGAGGACAGTGAGAATGCAGGCCCTTGGAGCAGCAGCCATGACACAGCTTTTGATCAAAATTATAAAGAGCATCTAGTCTCCACGTAGCTCTGCAGACCTCACTTCCAGAACTAAAATATCTAAGATGTGACCTGTTTGTAGTTTTCATGTTTTTCATGTGACTTTTCACCCAGATATGCATTTAAATACTACCTTGCTCCAAAAAAAACCAAACAAACCCCCCCCCCACCCCCGAAAGATCTGGAACCAAATACATTGGGTTGCAAGTCAAGTGTTTGACATATGAGATATAAAAATGGAGATTAGGTTGTTTAAAAACCTGGTATCTGTGACTTTTATATTAAGGGCTGATTAAAAATTAGGTTCAGATGTCCTTAGAGTTTTATGTATTTAGAAAAAGAATGTGGAATTACAGATTTCATTTGCAGACAAAACAACAAGATTTACCTTGTTGAGAATGCAGGCTTTCCAAGTGTTATTTTTCTTTTCTTACTGTATCAAAGTGCATGTTTTATATGAGCCAAAAGAGGAAAAAATAGATATGTAAAACATATGTGAACATCCACAAATGTAAGGGCTAAGTTACTTTCTGTACCATTGAGCAAACATATTGAACCTAAGAAGAATGTCTCTAAGTGTTTGCTCAACAGCCTGAAGAATACTCTTATTAAAATAGAGATGCTGGTATTTATAATTTGTAAGCATGAGAATGAAGCTAAATGCAAAAAAATATGCTTGAACTATCAAGTAATTTCTTTCAGACTTCGGTTCTTTCCTTGTGGGGCTGTAGGAAAAAGCAACCCCCACCTCCCAAATTACTTATTGGTTCCCGTCATAATGACAGGTAATTCAATAAAAACACAAGATAGGTAGGCCTGGATTCAGCCCTGCTCTTAGGCTGCTGTGCAGCATAAGGCCTACACTTAACCTTTCTGAGCTTGGTAAACTGAGGCACCACTTACCTCACAGGTTTGTTACATGCAATCTTAAATGTTGCATATTCAACATATGATCATGGTTATGCTAACAGGTAAAGCTGATTGTTGAAGGCTATAGATTGGACTGCATGAAATTCACATTTTTGTGGATAAAAAACAGCCAAATTTAAGTCCTTTTCCAGAAACCTCAAGGGCATTGTTACAGTGAGGCCAAAGTATGGACGTCAAGGTCAGATTCCTTGGTGAGTTTTCAGTCAGTGGTCACGGATGGCCATTTTTACCAGCAATTAGTGTGTAACATGCTGAAATAACATCCATTACCATTGAGTTGGGTATCTTAGACTATTCCATTCCCTACTCTCAAGTACAGGTACATAGTTTATGTCTACTAAAGTTAGCATATCACACTCATTGCACTTAAATGGTACGCTTCTGTTCCATGCTTCTAAGACCCACAACTACATGAGAAGAATAGACACAAACCCACCATTTCATCCATCCTTCTAATAATACTAGTAACTTAGACAAACTGTCAAGATGACCAGTGATCCACATACTCTCCTAAAATCTTGATTTCAAAGTGTTTTTCATGTGCTGGATTTCCCTTTCAGCCACTCAGCTTTGCTATCCAGGTAGGCATTTCTGGAAATTTCTACTCAGCAGGATATAGTGGAAAGGGTTAATGCTGCTGCTGGCGAAGCTGAGACAGATGGAGAGGTAACAGCTTACATAGAAAACCAGCTTGGGCTGCTCCATCCTCAAGTTCAGCAGTTGTAGGATGTGATAGGGTGCAGCACTGAGAATAAAGACGGCCACCAGCACCAGCACCATCTTTGTCAGCTTCATCACTCTCTGCCTTGGAATACTGGGGCTGTGGCTACAAAGGCAACATTAGAATAGAACATAAACAGTCTTAGGAACTATGGGGCAATGGGTTCCTAGAACCTCTTGGGCAGTTCATGATGGCTATGCAGTGCAACATGAGGCCCATTTTTATTCCTACTTATTCAGAGCATTGTAAAAAGATTCTTTTTCATTCCTGTTAAAGGTTTCCCAAATTTCCTAAAGCTGGTAGATTTTGAGAAAGAAAATAAATAGCATAGTATTGAATTAAGGCCCAAAGTGCCAAATACATAAGTCTATATTGGAAAAAAAAGACAAACCTTTTTTACAGAAGAATTCCAAATAATATATATAGATACTCCCCTTTCCTGGAGGTAGAGCTTAATTCCCACCTTCTTCCTTCCCTTGTAAGGGTGGGCTATACTTAGTGACTTGCTTCTACAGAATAGAGAAAGGAATAATAGTAACTTTATGGTGGAGAAACCTGGTAAACATTGCCCTAATCAAGTTATCGTGTGCCCCTTCATATGTTTTGATGAGAAGAGCTGATTTTGTCCAAAAGCACATAACTGCAGTCTAATTGTGACATAACACCAAACAAGGCCAGACTGGGGATAGTCTACAGGATACCTCCTAACTAGTACTCCTTAAGACTATCAAGGTCAGGAAAAAACAAGGAAAGGGTGAGGAACTGTTACAGACTAGAGGACACCGAGGAAACATGACAACTAAGTGCAGTGTAGTGTTCTGGATGGAATCCTGGAACAGAAAAAAAAAACATTAATGGGAAAACTGGTGAAATCAAAAAAGGGTAGACTTCAGTTAATAATAATGTACCAATGCCATTTTTTTTTGTCTTGGCAAATGCTTCATGGTAAGGTAAGATGCTAATGGGGAAACTGAGTGAGGAGAATATAGGAAGTCTCTGTATTATTAGTGCAACTTCTTTGTAAATTTAAGATTATTCTAAAATAAAAAATTTATTCCCAAATTTTATCATGTTATGGAATAGTTAGACATTTAATACATATTAACTTGGGACATGGTTGAAGCAGATAAATAAGCCCGAGGAATATAAAAAATAGCATGGCAGCAGAAAATCATTCTAGATGATTTCTCTACAGTTTATCAGAGCAGCACGATCATTCCTCTACCTTTTTGCATTTTGAGGGATAACCGGACAGTGTGAGCTTTGTTTCATAGGATGCTCTTAGCATCTCCGAAGAAAGTGCTGGAAGCAGAGTGATCTGGTTTGGAGAACTGTTGGAAAAGGGCTCCAGCACCCTTCCCTGCTCTTGGTGTCTTAATGTTCCATTTCAACCTTCTCACCAACTCAGCTCTTGGTGATACATTTAAAAGCTATTTTTTTCTATAACTGTGGCTACTTCCCTCTTTCATTCTGAAAAGACTACCCTGGAAAAATGTAACATTTCCCAAGAATTTCAAAAAATTCTAAGTGGGAAAAAATGTCATAGGCCAATAGACCATCTAAACCAGGGTCTG
Organism: Phyllostomus hastatus; assembly: GCF_019186645.2. Lineage (NCBI taxonomy): Eukaryota > Metazoa > Chordata > Mammalia > Chiroptera > Phyllostomidae > Phyllostomus > Phyllostomus hastatus. The sequence goes on from NW_025333872.1 coordinate 50,358,640, forward strand.
TCACAAATTTTGACCAATGGGTGTATAAACCCTATTTTTTAAAATCTTCACACTGTTACATGTGGTATGTGTGGGAAACCATGAATCTTGTCTTTTCAAAACAAACACATCCCTGATCAGTGTGGCTCAGTTGGTTGGGCATTGTTCCAAAAGGCAAAAGGCCACTGGTTCGGTAACCCATCAGGGCACATGCCTAGGTTGCTGGTTTGGTCCTGGTCAGGGCAGGTGCAAGAGCAACCAAGCAGTGTTTCTCACACCGACATTTCTCTTCTTCTCTTTCTCCCCCCTTCCCATCTCTCTAAAAATAAATAAGTAAACTCTTAAGAAAACCCAAATACAATAATCTATTCTAAGGACAAATTTTAATAACACTTTTTTTTTAACTCAACATGTTTTATAAAAATGCTGACTTAGGCATTTAAACAAATTGGTATGTACAGTTTCAAGTAGAAAATAATTTATATTTGTTCATGCAGTTTTAGAGGTAATTATCTTTAAAGGTCCTCTCCACATTCATTGTCTTTATGTAAGTCTTTGGTTAGTCCAAATTAATCTTGTCTTAAGAATTCAAATATTAATGAGATATTTCTATAAATCAAAAAAGTAACAAAAATTTGAAGTTATATACAACATCTAGGATGCTTACATATGTACACAATTCTGCAGAATGTACAAATAAATATTTAAATAAATTATAAAATTATTCTTTGAATAGAATCTTGAGTTCTGCTTACATTTTTAGGAAACCATTACCTCAGTGATTTCAACAATTATCATTGAGAGATCCTCAAATATCTGCTTCAGAACATGGCTTATTTTCAGAAAATTCTCCATATAGACATTAATGCCTATATGCCAAAGTGTGGTATGTTTTAAGTGATTATTGTTTAAATTTCTGTTGTATATGTCTTAGGATCTCTGAATAGTTCTTTTAATAAATAAAAAGAAATAAAGCAAACACTTACCATCTGGCATCCTTATTCTGTTGATATGTCTCCCAAGTATAGCATAAAATTAAAATATAGCACACCAAAAATAAGGACAAAGGGAAGAAAAAAGTTAAATAAAGTGTGTACCTGTAAAATGAAAGAGAGAGAGAGAGAGGGAGAGAGAGGACATGACTGTTACATTTGCAATGCTAGGAACTGGCTTTTATGGTTTATGAGGCATGATTCTCTGATTTTTCAGGGCCTAGGATAAAAGTCCTTGGGGAAAAGTTAAGGATTTTGGGGTGCCTTCCTGTGGAGAAGTCCTGCTCCTCATTGCTCACCGACAATGATGCTTACCTCTTCTGTAGCTATGGTCAGCAATACTGGGTACAGAACGGGTAAAGATACTTATTACCATTATAGTTAGTGTTATTAGCAACAATGGGCAATAGCACTGATGGTATTATAGAGTAGGCACTGATCTGGATGCTTTACATTTTTAACCCATTGAATCTGTGCTACCCCATGAGTACAATGGCATTAGTATCCTCATATTACAGAAGAAAAAACTAAGGCACAGAGGGGTTAAGTGTCTTGCCCAAGTTTAGTCAGCTAGTAAGTGGCAGAGGGGGGATTTGAACCCAGATGGAGAGCTGAGCTGTACAGCCCGTATTTGTAGTTAAGACTCAAGATGGCCTCTCAAAAGGTCTGTTGTAAAATCAGCTCGTCTTTCCTCAGTGCTTTGCCAGGAAAAATTCTCAGGTGAGCTAATTCCAGTTCTGCACAGATGCCAGGTATCTTCATTCCTGACAGAACCTTGGTGCTGGTAAAGAAGGCAGCCCAGACTGGGTGGGTGTGGACAGAGGCAGAGAGAGGGAGAGAGAGCCTCTGGGACCAGAGGGATGCTGAAGGCAACACAGAAGTTCCAGTCTCTGTTCACCATTGGGATTAAATTCTAGGAGGAACAACAGTGGCCAAAAATAACAGAGCAGCTGTCAGTGTAAAGTAGTTAATCCCAATTTCTTTGACCCAGGCCAAAGCCCTATAGTCATATAGTGAGTCTTGGGTTGTGTTCTTGTAGATAGGTTGAGGTCCATATTAATCTATCAATGCCAGTGATTGAGTATCTCTTCACCTTTAGATTGGCTGATGGTTTACGTCTGTGCGTGCAGCCATTGCTAGAGGGAGAAATAACAAATACATGATCAATCCTGTGTTGTACTCCTTGCGAGCTTGCTGTTACTGGATTTGTGGCCTGGCAGGCCCTCTACCTCCACCCCTCCTGGGCTATGTGTATGCAGAAATGACTCATTATTTGAAAGTGGTGGCTGGGACAAGGAATCTGCCAGATTGACTTGAGATGTATGGATGTATGTAAAAAGCACCTAGCACAGTATCTTGCACTTAGCAGGTGATCAAAAATTTTTAGTCATAGACTTCAATGCTATGTTAAAAACTTCAAGTAGAGAATTTTTTCACTATTCTTTTCAAATTAAAATATCAGTGAATGCCTGTGTTGGTGGCTGCATTAGTTATGTAGAGCTGCTGTAAAAAAATTATCACAAACTAGATGGCTTAAAAAACAGAAGAAATGTATTTCCTCACAGAGCTGGAGGCCAGAAGTTTGAAATCGGGTGTCAGCAGGGTTGGCTCCTTTGGAAGGCTCTGAGGGAGAATCTGCTCCATGCCTCTCACTGAGCCTCTGCTGGTTTCTGGCAAAATCCTTGGTGTTGCCTGGCTTGTAGACATATTCCCCCAATCTGTGCCTCTGTTTTCAGAGGCATTCTCCTCTCTGTGTGTCTCTTTGAATCTCCTTGTCCTTATCCGGACACCAATCATTGGGGGCCCACCTTAATCCAGTATGACTTCATCATAATCTGACACATCTGCAAGGACCCTATTTCTAAATAAGGTCACATTCATAGGTACTGAGAGTAAGGACTTGAATATATTCTTGGTGGCAGGGACACAACAACCAAACTCCAGTTGCATATTGGTAAGGTTTGCATCTCGGTAACTGGTAACTCCGAGATCCTTTTTCAAACTCTGCCTCCCTTGATTGCCACATTCCTGCTGTGTCCAGTTGCCAGGGGTCTTTACGATCCTTATTTATGTATATTTGTACCCACCGAGGTTACATGATTGAATTCATAATCTTTTTCTAAAGGTGACCCTCTCCTTAAAATTAAATGATCAACTTGACTGTGGAAGGCGGACAACCAAGCAGGGAGGCTGTTTGGAAGAGGGGTCCCCAAGGACACTCTGCATGGCATGCAGACAAGGAGGATGAAGCACTTCATAACTTAATTCAACTCAATTTTTCTTAGGTTGCAACCTAAGAAAACAACCTACCAGAGTATATCATCAGGGGACGTTAAATCAAAAGCACAACTCTCCACGCCATCTTTAAATTCGATGACCTTTGAGCAGATCCAGGCAGGCAATGCCAGAATAAAGGAAGCTGCCCAGAGGCCCAAAATGATGTGGATGGTCTTGTACCTCATTCTCCAACTTGCAAGTTGAAATGGTTGGACGAGAGCCAAGTACCTGCAAAGCCAGTTAAAAGGGGTTTGGGAACAATCAATAAAAGCACTGAGCTCCAAGGATGAATGGTACATGACAAGAGTAAATTATTAGTATTTTTATCCTCCCTGAAGCACACCTCTATCAGAATTATATTTTTTAAGAGCTGGCTGTTAGCTGGAGAGAAAACAACTCTTGAGTCTATGAGTCTGAATAACCACTCACTGAAACAGCTGTCATCTCCACAAATACACTGATGATGGTAACATTCTGCCCTGCAAACTCTTCCTTTGCAAAGGTGCTTTCCTTGTAGATGAGGCTTTGTAAAACTTGGTCTCTAACCAGGGATTTCCTCCAGGAAGTGGGGTCCCCTGCCCTGTGGGTTTACTGATGTACAGGCAGGGAAGGGGAAAGTGCATGGGTTGGTAGCAAGATTCCCTAGCAGGGTGAGGTTCAGGCCCCATGGGACAGGCATTTTGCTCAGATGGCTTTCCAGTAGGGTCCCCAGGCTCTTGGGGGTCCAGTTCAGACAATTCGCAGCCAGAATAAACAAACGTAACTAGAGTAGACAATGAATATTCCTCAGGGAACTTAGGCTGGGGGCCAAAAGGGGAAATGGGCTAATTTCATGCAGGAGTATTTTTCTCTTCTTTTTTTTCTATGTTTGATCCAGAAAAAAAGGATAATCATTAATCAAACTTGAAATCCTGACATATCCAACACATTTGGCTCTCCAGCAAATCCTCAAAGAATTTTTCAGAGCCAACTGAAAGCTAAAGGAAGAAACAGAGAATTAAGACCCAGAAGGGAGAGTATTTGAAAAAGCAGTTTTGCTGAGATGGGAATTGGACCATAAGAGGTTCACAGAAGAGGTACAATGACAGGAAAAGCCAATGCTCCTTTATTCCCCATGCAGGGATGAAGCAGGTTTTATCATCTCCAGGAATGGGATTATGATTGGTAAGGCCTGCACTTCCCATTGCTTTCCTGCAGTGGTCCGACCTGTGCAGGGTTTTCTCCCTAATGTTGGAACCCTGGCAAGCTCACCAGCTTTATTCAACATACTATCAGCATCTCCGGCGTCAGGTGAACGAACCAGACCTACTCAGGACACTGATTAACAAATGTGATGTTAGTTACAACTTGAGAAGCACACTCTATATTTGGAGAGTTCTTTTGCAAAAAGCAGCAGGATATAAAAAAAGCACTAACATTGCCATCATTATTCATGTCTGAATAACAATCCAGTGAGTGATTTATATGAACCTTGCTATTCCTTTGTTTATCCACCTGAAGAACTGCTCATAACTTCCCCACCTCAAAGGCCCACTTGGATGGGTGAGAGTCAGAGCTCAGGAAGAAGCTGGATGGACCTGGGGAGATTTAACACAGCCCTCAGGACCAACAGTCATTCCCTCATCAATATTTTTCTAGTACCCACTTGCCAGGCGCTGTTACACAGACATTGTATTAGTGATCGAAGACCATGCCTTCATGGAATTTACATTTGAGGGATAAGGGAAGTTGGAAAATAATCAAAACACACTCATTCACACACAAAGTAAATTAGACTATGTAATAGGTTTGAAGCGAAGGAAATCAGAGCAAGAGGATCAAATGTGCTGGGTTGGGGTTAAGGTTCAGGTTGGGGTTGGGATGGGAAAGTGGATCGAGATTTTCAGTGGGTTGTTTTTTGACAGAATTCCTGTTGTGTGGGCAGGAAGTGAGCAGACTTACTTCAGTTCTCAGCTCTGCCACTGACTCTCTGTGCCCTCAGCAAATACCCTCACTTCTTGGAGTCTCAGCTTCTTTATCCCAAGAATGATGGGTGGGGGCATTATTCTAGTTTCCAACTCTTCATGATTTTGAGATCCTTTTTTTATTACAGTGAATTATAAATAAAACAGGTAAAAAAGAATGATTAGTAAAAAGGAGGTCTTAGTGTTTTAAGCTTTCCAAGAAAAATAGACTCCTGTGAAAGTTGGCACAAAAATTCTTAAATAATCAGTTCCACAATGAAACAGGCAAAGGAGGAGGAGCCTTGCTGTTATCTACCAGCACTGACGTTGATCAAAGTGGGATGAAGCTGGAGAGGTGCAGGCACTTCTGATTTATGTTAAGATGTTTCAGAGTCTCTTCACTTACCTGTCCATGCTCATTACAGTCATGATGGCACTGCAGGCAAACTGGTTGCAGGTATCCAGGGATGATGGTGCAGAGAGGCCCCCCCTCCTAGAAACCCACTCTCCTCCCCGGGCCCACTGGTGGATGAGGAAAGGCATTCCAGTGATGTGGACTGGATCGGTCACAGCCAGGATTCAGATATAAATGTCAGGAATAGTTTTTTTCCTCAACCTGAAAGAGATGTATAGAAACTGAAGACTGACATTGAAAATATGCACCTTCTTCAATTTATGTCACCTGTTACAAATTTTTAATTGTCTAAAGAGATTTTAAAAGTTAAAGGAAAACCTACACTAATGCAAATACGAATGAGTTCCTAGTCTTGTGTATACTTAAACATTTTGAATTATATATCTGATACCTAACTGTGGTGATTTAAAAATGTGCTTATATATTCTTTGATACTGCTTTCAAAAGATGGAGCCTAATTCCTTTCCTTTGAGCTTGGGGTGAACTGAGTAACTCATTTTTAACATTTTTTTTCTTTTATTGATTCTAGAGAGAGGGGAAAGGAGGGAGAAAGGGAGGGAGAGAAATATCAATGTGAGAGAGAAACATTGATCGTTGTCTCTTAAATGTGCCTTGACTGGGGATGGAACTCACAACCCCAGGCATGTGCTCTGACTGGGAATCGAACTTGATACTTTTTGGTTTGCATGATGATGCCCAACCACCTGAGCCACACTGGCCAGGGCAGTAACTCGTTTTTAACAAATGACAGTGTGTGACATTTAAAATTAGCATATAAAAGCATTGTGGAGCTTTCTCCTTGCTGTCTCTTGGATAATTTTCTCTGGGGAAACCAGCTGCTGTCTTGTGAGAACACTTAAGTAACTCTGTGGAGAGGTCCCCATGTAGGGGAGCTGAGGCCTGCTGCCAACTACAAGCAGCAATCTTCCAGGTGCAAGGGTTAACTACCTTGAAACTTGGAGCTCCAGTCCCATCAAGATGACTGTTGCCCTGCCAGACAGCTTGACTACGACTTTAGGAGGGACCCTGAGCTGGAATCACCCACCTAAGCTGCTGCCTGGACTCTTGACCTTTGAAACTGTGAGATAATAAATGTTTGTTTTAAGCCACTAAGTTTTGGGGCAGTTTCTAGATAGCCACAAACTATGCCAACTCGAAGCTCGCTCAGGCAAAAGGCTTAGTCTTTTCTTATGCCTGTCACCAAAATGACTGAATAGTAAAACGGTTTCCATTGGGCAAAGCATTTTTCCCCACTGAAGCTGGATGTTCAAATCTTAACTGAGGATATTGTTAAAAACTCAATGATTACTTAGAAATATTCTAAAACATCTAACCCAACAGCAGACTATTATTATTGATTAAGACCCCGAAACCAGATAGTGGGGAGAAGAAATCTGAACGAAGGAACAGGTAGAGGGCACTGAGAATGATCTCATGTCTCCTGCTGGGGCAGTCAAGTTGATGCTAACAAGAGGTGGCACTCTCCTCTATGGGCAAAATAATTTTCTGAGAGCAGAAATTTGAATTTTAAGTTCAGTGGTCCATATCTTATAGGAGTTGGAACATTCAGTAATAAATAAGCATTGCCCTTATCAGGATGACACTTTCATTAATTCAACAGACATTTCATTGAGCACCAATTATATGTTGGGCATAATATTTTGCTCTGGGCTGCAAGGCTAAATGATCAATAAGCTATAATATCAAGGAGATTGTAGTCTAGTGAAATGACCACATTATAATGTGTTGAGAGAAGCTAGAGCAAGGATAAGGAGTACACAAGAGGCCTCTGCCCCCTCCTTTGGTGACAGTCAAGGCAGATTTCTTGGCAGAAGTGGCATCTGAACTGAGGACAAATAAGAATTTAAAGAGCACATAAGAGTTAGCCCTAAGATTACACCACGATTGCTAGCTGACTCTAGATTCAGGGCTATTGCTCTGAGGTTTGGAAGCCAGTATGTGTCTTTATTATTCATGGCATGCAAATTCTATGGATTGTGAAATGTAAGGCATCAAATCCTTATGTGAGACATCAGTCTGGGTGAGGATATTTACCCAGGACCTGGCAACACACACTGCGTGGGGAAGATCCTGTCACTGACACCTTACTCAGCAGCTACGCTCTGGGCGCTGTTGATAAAATGGGCTGGTCCCTTGCCCTCTGGAGGCTGGTGGCTCATATCAGAAAGGCCAAGAAAAAGACACTTGAGGAAAGGATTGCATCAACCAAAAAAAGCACCAAGTGACTGTTCTTGGTCTCTCATTCTTGGTCTGTCCAGACCATTGGTGTGGGAAATGGTGAGGAGAAGGGGGAGGAGAACAGATACCAGAGGTCAGGTAGAGAGAGTTTTACATTAAAAAACAACAATAACAACAGCAACAACTGAACAAGCAAACAAACACCAAATGGAAAAACACAAAAAATACCGTAAATTTTAGCCCCTATATGGATATTATTTCTATTTAAATTGGGATCTAAACCATAAGTGGTTGCATAATTGTATGGTTAGATCAATGGTTCTTGCTGCTCTCTAGACAGACAGCCATGTCTACTGAGAATCAGTTATGGTAATCCCATTGTTGAGCACAGTGCAGGCCATTAACAGGCAATTAAAAAGAGTAAACAAAGGTGTTTCTAGATGATATTTTGTACAGAAAAAGAGAATTCTGAAATAAATGATATATTTATCTGGGCATAAGGTATGAGAGCAATGAAAGTGGCACATCATATTTATTTTTGCTTTTTTTTACTGAAAGTGAGAGAACAGAAATTAAAAATAACAACTTGTATTTTTTTAGGTTTAATTTATCTTTAGGTGCCCTGTTGCCAGACATTATTAGATATCTGTCCTTTGTGACTCAAACATTTAAAATAACAAGTGTAGACTAGTGATCATTTCAACTAATATGTTTTTCACGTGGTTAACATGGTCAGATCTTATGTTCACTAATTTGAAGTATGATGAAATAAGTTATAATATTCCATATACCATACAATAAATGATATAGCTGTTACAAATCATAGTTTATGAGAATATATAATCAAATGTGAAAATACTTATTAAGTAAAAAAGTCTCAACTATGTATGTTGTATGACCTCAAATTTATTTAAACATTTGTTTAAAAATATGCTAAAATAACATGTCAAGTGATCACAATGATTATCTATTTGGTAACCGGTTTTGACTTTATTCTTTGTATTTTTAGTGTTTAAAAAATTTCTTTTAAAAACATATTTATGCTTTGCAATCAGAAATAACACTATATACTATGGGTTAAATGAAACTAACAAAACATATAACACCACTCATGTAGGAGGATGCTTTGCTAGTCAGCTTGCTCTCAAATCCTTTTCCCCCTCCCCTAGCTTTGTTCCTAGGTCTCCTTGCCCGCTGGTATTGGTTAGTTCTGGCCAGTAGGCAGCATTACTGGAGGGACATTGGAGGATAGGAGGAGAGTAGAGACAGGGTATCTCCCTTCCCTCCCTGCTGCTGGCCTCTCTGGCAGAGGCTGTATCCCTTCCATGGCTCTACCTTCTCCCACAACACCCTCTTCGTGGTCCCAAGTCCCACTGTGGCCACAGCTCCCACCAGAGAGTCCAGACTCTTGGGGTCTGTGGAACCACCTCTTTTTCTCCATCTGGGTCAGGGGGTGGCATTGGGGTGGTGATGGTACTAGGAAGCAGTAGTAGCTTCCTGATTTTGTTTGTTTTTGGGTTGCCGCGCCAGTTTTATTGTGGTATTTAACTCTAGTAGAATTAAATTCCTATTGTGAGCCATCCTCAGTGTATTAGCAGTGATTTCATCAAGCACTGTGCCTGAGAGTTGAGTGCTCACACAGGCATTACTGCAGGACAGACCTGTGTGATTGGAGATGCCTGCCAAGGGTGGAACGGTTAAGAATACTGTGACCTATTTGCCAATCCTGCTCTAGATACAGAGTAATATAGTGGAAAGAGAACCTAAGTGGAATTCTATTTTCATTTTTGTGCCCTCATTTATGCTCTTGGGCATAAATGGGAAACACATTCAAACCCTTCAGATTCCACAGTTGTCTTGGTGTAGTGGACCATAGCAATACGTGTTTCCCATTAACTTTTCAGTTTATTTGAACAGCTGTGGCTGTGCGGTTCTGTAGCACTTAATGTACAGGGTATATGTGTAGAAAGTTGTGAGTCAACCCTGGCAAGTGCTTATATACGGTTGACACTCTGGAAACATCAGAGGGCTGGGTCAAAGGGAGCTACTAGTTATGGTTTAAGCTGGGTGGGAAAGAGGAAGAGGCCTCATTCTAAGGATTTTCTCTTCCTCTTAGTAACTGAGATTCCACCATTAGACTGTTAGTATTCCTTCAGGTTAACACACTGTCCCTGTTGTGATTTCTGCATAGACACCATTGCAATAGTTAGAAAGTATGGTACCTCATTAATTCATGATTTAATAATTAGGTGCCTTGACAGGGAGTTGAGGGCAGGGAATGGCAAAGTGGGAACTTTTTATTTATTGGGAGACAGAACATCCCTTGGAGAGTCTCTGTTCATTTGAAATGGCCTGTCAGTAGACAGGAGAAAGATGTGTTCAGGACATGGAGGTGGAGAATCAACAGAGAAAAATGTCATCTCCTTTACTGATATAGTTCCCCAGGGCCCACTGTGGCTGTGGAGAATAAGTGAGTAATGAATGGGGCTGAGTTCATTAATCTCTCTGAAGAACAAAAGGGGGAAAATATTATGTTACAATTGGCCCAGTTTTCCTCCTACACTTTCTAATCTGGCTTCCTTTTGATCTGATCTATGTTTAAAGTATAACAGACTAGTAATGATCTGCCCTCACTACTTTACAGTCATCCTCTTACTACACAAATCACTTCTTACATTTAAGAAAAAGCCATGTCAAACATCTCATTCTGGAAGCTCCATCTTACTTAAGCCTATATTTTTGGTCTATATGTTTTATACACCTTTCTAGTCTTCCTTTGGCAATGTCATATGTGAGTTCATCGTTTGCTTCCCAGTGTTACTATGGCTCTTGTTTCGCCTCCTCGAGTTGGTCAGCATTGAGGGGAACAGTCCACCGTCTGTGGCTGCCTGAAGCTTTGGGTAATTAGGCACAGTGTCTCTCTTGCACAAGTGAGTGAAAACGAGTCTTTTTACCAGCCCAACCAGGTCAGCTTCTTAGGATAACTCTTACTGCTGGAAAATAAATGGTTGCCTCACAGTTTCAATGCTTGCCTGGGCTCTGCCTCCAGTGATTCTGAGTTAATTGGTCTGGGGTGAAACTGTATATTAGAATTTTAAAAAGCTCTCCAGGTGATTCCAATATGTATTGTAGCAAAGTCTGAGAATCACAGCTCTAAAAATTCCCAGCCCAGCAGCAAGCACTGACCTAGGTCTTTGCATTTTGAGACCTGTAACTCAGATGTTATTTTATACATGATAAAAATATCTGCAGTATCTTTTTACATTATCTTAAGCAAATATTTCTAAAACCTGATTTTTTAAAGAAAAATCCTCCAGGGAGAAAAACATTCATTCAGGGCATGCAGAATGCCCCTAAATCAGGGAAAAAGAGAGGAAGCCTTACCTTATTATGGTGAGTACAGTGAGGATCCTGCCAACCAGGCCTGTTGAGCAGATAATCCCAATCATGGCAGAGAGGAGGGCTGTGTCCACAACTCTGAGGGTTTGATAAGCAAACTCTTTATTCCAGGATTTGTTCATAAGTTCTGCAGAAGTGTTTCAATATGAAGAATGAAGCAAATTCATTGTTCATGAACTTCCAGTAGTTAAAGCTGTGAAGGAAGAGGAATTGATTTATTGAATGAATTTTTGAGGCAGTTCCCTCAGTATAGGTTTCTTCTTTAACTTAATTAAAAAATATTTATTGGGGCCTTCTTTCAACCGAGACTCCATGCAACATAAGATTCCAGGGTGAGTGTTGTAAAAAGGCTCTAGAGATCTGCTGTGCAATATTTTGCTTATTTGGCATTCAACAATGTACTGTTCACTGAAAAATTTCTTAAGAGGATTAATCTCGTATTATGTATTCCTTTTCTTTTTACCAAAAAAAAAAAAGGTGTGTGATGCCCTGGCTTGTATGGCTGAGTGGATTGAGTGCTGTCCTGCAAATGACAGGGTCACCAGTTCTATTCCCAGTCAGGGCACATGACTGGGTTGCAGGCCAGGTCCCTAGTAAGGGGTGCATGAGAGGTAACCACACATTGATGTTTCTCTCCCTCTCCCTCCCTTCCCCTCTCTCTAAAAATAAATAAATGAAATTCTAAAAATAATCTGTGAGAAGATAAAATGGATGTTTGAAAAATGGGATAGAGTAGATGTTTCATGTTTTAGATTAAATATCCTAGTCAGTAGTCTATTGGTAAAATATGCTCACAAAAAATAAAACATAACATGAAAATTGAAAAAAAGAGATTTCATTCAGATAGTGAAAAGGCAAGCCTCATAAGATATGCCTAAGACACATACAACCAACAAAAGTCTGTTGGTCAGAATACTAAAATATGTATACAAACCAATGAGAAAAGTATAGACAACTCAACAGAAAAATGTCCAGAGACTTGAACAAGCCATTACAAAATAGGCATCAATGGTAAATAAATATTTGCTAAGGCATTCATTATTGGTGATAAGAAAAAGGCAAATTGAAACCACAATATGATATTGATAGATATCTATCAAATTGGTAAAAAATCTCAAACCTGAGATTTCATTGGTGAAGTTATGGAACCCCAGGAACTTCCACTATTAGTGAGAACATAAATCGATACACCACCGTGGAAACCAGGGAGAGATTATTAAAGTTGAATAAATACATGTTATCTAATGACCCAGAAAAGTCCCCGCTAGGCGGGATATGCTTAGAGATACACGTTTATGTGTACCAAGAGAAGTGCCCCCCCAAATATTCACAGAAATATTAATTATAAATGTTTTATAATGATAATTGTCAAAATGCCCATTAATGACCAGGTGGATGAAAAGATTTCGATATATACATTCACCCAGTGAAATATCGCACAGCACTAGAAAGAAACAGACTGTAATCACGTACAATGACATAGCTGAGTCTAATAACTTAAGTTTGGACAAAAGCCAAAAATTGATATAGTATGATTCAATTTATATGGAATTTTAAGACATGGCCAAAATTAAACGACAGTATTAGGGATTCATATAATAATGGTAAATATATAAAGAACAATAAAAAGTGATAAAATTTGAAAAGTCAAACTGATGGCCACCTCTAAAGAGAGCACCTTATATATGACTCTGCAGGTAATAATAATAGTAAAAATAGTTTTTACAGAGCCGTCTAACATCTGATCATATAATCAAAATCTAATTCAAGGCAATAATTTAAATCTTTTTTCCTTTATTAATACTTATTTTACTCTCAAAGTTCCTATTATGCCTCTGTTCTCTTACTTTTCTATTCAGTTATTTCCAATTTTAAAATTCAGGTAATGTAAACGTTTACTTTGATTGTGTTTCTGTTAACTTGATGTCAGAATGTATGCAAAAAGTTAGCAAAGAGCCATTCTCAGGCAAAACAGCTGGATATATCTGACGGGCTGAACTCACTGAACGACTTCATGAGGAGAAACATATTCCCAGTCAGTCCCTTCATGTTTTAAAAGCAACAAATGTGGGTATTTAAAAAATTCAAGATGATTATTTATTTTAATTTTTATCCTGTTATTTAGATAATGAAAAAACAATGTTTAATAGAGATTTGGGGGGTACACAAAAATCTAGAGTTTAAGATAAGAGATGAAAATTAACTTATGACAATTTTACAGTTATCACAAGTTTAAAAAATATGGGCTATATATTCAGATTAATAGGTTTGGAGAACATTGCATTTTTGGAAATGATAGCTTACATTTAAGACATAGGCAGACTTTTCCCAATTATGTGTAGCAAGATACGTTATCTCCCACATCACTTATGTGTTTCAATACCTCTTTTCCAAATACAACCTACAGGGATATGATGACTCCCCAGGTTTTGGCCAATAGTCATGCAAATAAGTGTGCTTTTAAGACGAATAGTGTGCTTTTAAGGCCTCACATTAAGACTTGGGAGTATAAACTAATTGGCTCCGTGTTAAATTATTTTTTATATTTACCAAATTTTTTTTGTAAAGTCAGATTGTTCACTTGTTATTGACGATTTCTAGGCTATTGAAATCTCAACCCAAATGTCTTCTGTTCCACTCTTTCATCTCTCTGTACCTCCTGTTGTATTTATCTTCCAGACCTCGAGTTCTCTGGGGGAGATGGGAACTTGAGAAAGTGCGGAAGGAAGTTATCAATAAGTAGTAATTACAATGGGAAGAACTCTGAGAGTAAACTCTAACTTTTAAAACCTTTACTCATGTCACTAAAAACCTGACAATATAAGAGCCCTGTTATCTTGGCAGTCACTGCTTTTCCTTCTTGTCAATTAAAATTTCATGTTTAATATCCCCTGTAAATGTTGGAATTCGAGGTAAAGGCACATTGGGGTATCTGTGAAAATTGTATATAATTAAAATTTTGTGAATCTTTCTATCATATTCATAAGAAACTCATCTTACCAATTTATTTGATTTTAAATTTGAGAAATTCATCAGTCAAATAATAATTCTACATCAAGGAAAAGAACCTCATTGTCCTTTGTCTTGTCTTGTTCACTGTGGCAAGCAGTGGCCTGCTCTCCCTCCAGGTGTGTGAGCGCTGAACACCAACAGCTGGTGCCCAATGGTGTCTGGTGCTTCATAACCCTCAGTAAGTACCATATTCTTACCTTTCTGTCCTTAATAGACACTGCTTATTAGTTAAATACACAGAGACACAATATTGATACACTGATGGCTCTTAAATAGGAGCTGATGAAAAAGTTTTTAAGTATTATCATTTAAATTAAGTTCATATTTGAAATATTGTTAATATTTACTGAGAAGGTTATTTAAAAAATTCTTTTATACAAAGAAACTCTCAATTCTTAAGTATAATTTCTTTATATCTAAACACCACTTTTTATCCAGGACAGCTCCCTCTGATTTTATAATGAAAGCCAATGCTTAAATAAGAGTAACTTGATAGACGTCCTTTGCAGAAAACTCCGTGTGCCCTCATGGGGTCCCTCTGCCATGAACCCAGGCACCCAGGTAGTAAAGTAAACACTTTTCTTTTGAAACTTTTCTAGGTATAAAACTCTTTCTCATATATTAAATTATAAATTTTGACATTTATTTAGAATATAATCACAGAAAGCTGGTTTAAAAATAGTTGAGGATGGCTTTATGTGGCAAGATTTTTTTTTCTTAAAAAAGGAAATTTATGCTTGTGAGGTTGGTGTTGAAAGAAGACTGACAGTGTCAGTTTAATGTATTCTGATTCACACTGTTCATCTACATACACTGATATCTTCATACATACACAATTTATTCACGTTGACTAGGACAAGCAAAGTGAGGAATGAATATAAGGAAATTTGATTTTTTAAAGAACAAAGAGAGTATTAAGAAGTCTGAAAAGTATGGCGAAGAAGAGCATGATGTAGAGAATAAATCAAAAGAGCTAACAGATGATGAGTTTGCTTACATTGCAGAGATAATTTCACATAATTTTTGTTATGTTTAAAAAAATTCTAAAATAATAATCCTCAACTATTTTTTGGTAAACACAGTCCTAATGTTGGGGTTAGGTGAATCTAGTCAGCTAACTTTATGATTATGTATTATTTTCAAGTTAAATATCAGAAAATAATTATATGGAAGAAATACTTGCTGCTTATAATGAGCAAAATTAATATGGATGTTTAAATGGCCACGAAGTGCCAGATGTAACAATCACATTTACCTGCCACACCCTTAACCCCATGCACAGCTATGAGTCCAAGTTGTGTGGATTTGCTCTCCAAGTTATGGCCCAGTTAACTTGGGCTCGTTATTTTTCACTTGATTCGTCCATCTCCTTCCATTCTATTGAACCTCTCTTTGAGGAAACACTACTTTAATTATCTCCAGGCATGCTCATTCATTCGTTCAACAAACATTATAATGTCTACAGCAAAGAACAAGATCAATAAGATTTCAGCCTCCTGGAGTTACATTCAATTGTATTAGGGTTTGTGGTTGTATTAGCGGTTACAAGGTTTAGGGTTTATATAAATGTATTGTGTTCTGTCACTTGCAATCTGTAACTTTGGTTAAGTAATCTCTTTAAGTCTCTGTTTCCCTAGTAATAACAGTGCCTATTGCACAGTATTGTTGTGATAATTAACATGATAATATGAATACTGCTGAGCATAATCAGTTCCAGTAAGTGTTCAATTGATATTAGTCATTATCATCACCATCAGCATCATCATCATCATCATCATGATGCAGTGGAGTTTTCTTACTGGGTTACAGAACCAGGGAGAGGGGTGGAGTGGCAAGAATTTTAGGAATAAGAACTGTGAACCAAGACAGAGCTGCTACCTTTTAATCTTTTATCAGTGAGCAAGTTTAGAAACCGTTAAAGGGCAAACCGATACATATTAAGAACTTCAAGTGTATTTTCCCTGCAGCGGTGTGGCTCGGTGGATTGAATGCCAGCCTGCGAAGCATAGGGTCACTTGTTCAATTCTTAGTCAGGGCACATGCCTGGGTTGTGGGCCAGGTTCCTAGTGGGGGACATGTGAGGGGCAATCACACATCAGTGTTTCTCTCCCTCTGTTCATCCCTTTCCCTCTTTTCAAGAATAAATAAAATAAATAAATAAGACTTTCAAGTTTATTTGGGTAAACATCAATTTGAATCCAGGCAGCACCAAGATAAAAGTGGTTAGGAGCCCTCCACTGGCAAGAGACAGGGCAAAAGTTTTTATAGAGAAGATTCAGAAAGCAATGTTAGGAAGTCATTTGATTGCTTACAGTTTGATTGCTTAAGTTTGCCTTATTCGGGAGAGCCTACTTGGCTGTTTGTGATTCATTGTTCTTAAGCAGTATTTTCTCAAGTTCAAATGAACAGACTCGGACTCAGGGTTTTGGTTAGTTTACATAGGCTATCAAGGCAGAAGGGCCACGTCAGTCTAATGACCTCCTTGTACAATTACTTCAACAAAGCCTAGTGCTAGCTTTTAGCTCAAAATGCTTCAGACAGTAAAGAAAAGCGGATAAGGAGATCACTCCCATAATGCTCTCTCAGTTGATTAATTGTCTAGATAGCAGTTATTGATCTATATATGGGAAAACCAGGCTTGGTGACCTCTCACAGACAGAAAGTGTCCCTCCACTTCTTGCTTCTCCATCTCCCATATATCTCTAAGTGACAAGGAGAAGCTGGAGATATGAGACTGGAGTTTATCCTACTGGTGAATACACTATGAGTTGGTGATGATGATGTAAAAATATGGTCCAATTGTCTGGAAGTACATTTTAAACATACCCACCATTTCATTTCTTCCTGTTACCTTATCCCCTTGGGATAAGTAGTAGACAGACAAGGTAGCCTAAACAACTGAACCTTCTGCCCACCTTTGATTGATACAAAGTCATTTCACTTTTTATCCAAAATGTTCAGAGCATTCATCATTTGGCTTCTTTTTCTAACCAGAGAGGCTTCTCTTCACTAAAAGAATGAAGGAATTGTATCTCACTTGTAGTTGCGAAAGCAGACAGGAACAGACCCAGGAGGTTTGTGGGTCCTGTAGCTTTTACAAGGGAGAGGGGTACTCTTAAAAAAAATGAAATTACAAGTGTTTATTTAGACTGAGAAAAGACATGACAGCACATTATAAACTGTAAAAAGCTAAACATTTCCCAAACACAAAATCCAGGACACTAACACTTTTTAATTGCCAAAAACTTCTATAATACCTTTCTCCTACAAGTTTCAGTGGCATAATATTTAAATATCTTTTCAAATGACAACGATTATAAAATATTGTCTATTTTACAGTTCATCTATAGCCTTAGGAAACTGATTTTGCACAAGCCACACACTTTTTATGTCATATTTTTCAAGCCATGTGAAAACCAGTGGTAATCTGATAGGCACCAACTCTGTGTGGATTTGGGGCATCTCAGGTTGGCATTAGTGCCCTAGGAG
The DNA here is from genome assembly GCF_019186645.2 of Phyllostomus hastatus. Taxonomy (NCBI): domain Eukaryota; kingdom Metazoa; phylum Chordata; class Mammalia; order Chiroptera; family Phyllostomidae; genus Phyllostomus; species Phyllostomus hastatus. The sequence goes on from NW_025333872.1 coordinate 50,376,345, forward strand.
ATGAAGCTCCTGATGGTGATTGATGATGTGAAGGAGCAGGGTTGCTGTAGGCTCTGCTTGTGTAGCCACAGCTGCTCCAACAGCTCTGTCCTTCAAACCACTGGCCACCTTGCCCTTGTCAAAATAAAGGTTCCCCAGGTGTGGCTGCTTCAAGCTGGCCAAAGCTCAGCTTTCATTTAGCATCACCTGTGGCTTCTTGACAGCACTGCCCAGCTACCCAGTGTTTCCTGATGCAGCACCCACCTGACCTCCAGGTGTCTTCAAGCCCCTGGGTCTTACTTCAGCTCATGTTTGGGTAGCGTCTTTTGTTCCAGCACCTTCCAGTCTCTGCACATGGACTACTGAGGCCTTGCTAAAGTATGGGTGCTGGCTGGAATCCAGGGCCTGCTGCTAAAATTTGTTTTGTCTTTAATTTAAGGGATTTTCATCCTTTGCTAGTGTTTTTCCTCACACACTGGCTGGCCCCTTGCCAAGCATATTTCTTTGTCTGCAACTTATACATTTCACAACATCAAAACTGGTCTTAGGCTTGTGGAGGCTGTAATGCTAATGCTTAACTTCACTTTTATATTTAATGATTTAGCTTGATTTAAATAAATGAACATGTAACTTTTGATAAGTGATTAAGGTCTGGGATACAGTCTGACATGTTATCCCACTCATTCATGAATCACTCTCAAAATGTGTGAGCAAAATTAGTTTTCCTCTGCTCAAGCAATATCTAACATTTTAATTAGCACGTTCAAAATCTCCTTTGACCTTGAACTCTACTAGCTGGAAGAGGGTGTTCTTTGCTAATTGGAAAACAGGATGTAGAGTCCAGACTCTCACATTTTAGGTCTTTTCTCAACTCTTGAGATTCTAAGAAAACTCCAACTCATCATTTTGCTAGAGAAAATTTTCTTTAAATAGTTGGAAGGAAATTTACTCCCTGCTTAGGAAGAACAGAGTATGTGCAAGACGGTTCAATGGGAGTTGTTTGCATCAGCCACCGCAGGGCTGTGCCATTACTTTCCTAGTCACTTTTGCGTTCATGAAAGCTTCCCCCATAAAAAGTATTGAAAACTCTATTTTATGATAGCATTGGTATAAAGAGAAGTATAATCCTGGCTGTATTATATTTTTCTTTTATATATAATACAATTAAAACATGTCATTGTTCCCTAAAACTATCATGGACGCTGGGTACTGTGACTTTCGCACCTAGTGCATAAGTCAACTCTACTTATCTCTATGTTGAAAAATACACAGAAAAGTATTAAATTAGAAACTTAAAATGCCATACTATTCCCTCATCTTTGGATGAAGAAGACTCACTCGATTAAAAATGAAGCTATTACTAGTTCTTTCAAGCACAATGAAGTTTACTAGAGAAGTATACTTTGTCATGCTAACATTCAATCCATATCATTACTTTCTAGAAATAAATATAAACTGAATATGAATACTTCTACTTTGTGGTAAACTCAATCATAACACCCCAAAACTGGGTAGGCAGAAAAAAGCACTTTAAGAGTCAACTCAAGCAGAGATTCCAGTGTTGTGTGTCAGAGTGTGGAGAAATGTGAAGGCAGATAGTGCCAGGGCCACAGCCAAAGGCAAGGCAGTTTTCCACTTAATTAGCCACATTTTAGCAGTTCCAGGATGATTCCCCTCCTCTTACTTGATTGATGATACTTGTAATTAACTTCACTGAGAATGTAGCTTTCCTTTCCATAGTGGAAATGGTACTTAGAATGTGGGCACTCCTGAGAAAATGAAGAACTGTGTGAAAATGCATGATGCAGAATTAAGGACTACCATCCAGGGGTGTTGAACCCATGACCCGCGGACCTCATGTGGCCCAGGATGGCTATGAATTTGGCCCAACCCAAAATCATAAATTTACTTAAAACCTTTTTTGCTCATCAGTTTTCATTAGTGTTTGCATACTTCTGTGGCCCAAGACAACTCTTCTTCTTCCAGTGTGGCCCAGAGATGCCAAAAGGTTGGACACTAAACCATCTCTGAAAGCAAGCTGTCTTAAGAGGAATGTCCTGATTTTGCCTACCTTTTGGAGTTTGAAAGAGGCTGTGGGAGGGCAAGACAGTTCTTTACAAATCTAGGTCTTCCATTGCAACTGCCTTAAAGGAGGAAGCCAGCATATGGGGAGAGGGGGTACCAAAAAGAGTATGCTTTTCACAATTCGTGCTGTGATCAGGGTGAGGGGGCAGTGGGCTTTCTGAAGCAGTAGCAGAGTCCCATTCTTCCGAAGCTGGGAAGGGGCTGCAGCCAGAATCAGGCAGGAAAGTGACAGGGTTCCTGGGGCCGTTGTGTAGGTTGTGCCCTGCTTGAAGGCGCCGCATCTAAGAGATGGTGTTTCATTTACTTTAAAGACATTCTAGGTTTATATATTTATTAAAACAGTTTCCTGGCCGATCATAGTACATTATATTGTTTTAATAGAGTCAGCATATTATGTCCATTTTCTGAAAAAGGGGGTGAAGTGACTTGGGGTAGGAGAGAATCTCACAATTTGCAGAAAGGTACATTTAAGCTAGTAGCCCTGTAAACTGCACCAGCCACCTCCAGCCCAGGAGGGTTATCAGTTCAAAAGATCTCCTGCACTTTGCCATCACTGAGGGCAGGAGTCATGTTTCAGTCAGCATTCTTCCTATGACCTATTATTATAGATGCACAATATGAATGTGAAATTACACTTTCCTCAGAACTATGGTTACCTCTAGTTATTCAGCAGTTGAAATATGGCTTCTCTGACTTGAGGTGCACTCTAAGTATAAAATACACACTAGATATGTAAGGCTAAGGATAAAGTATATAAAATAGCTCTTTAATATCTAGTTTATATTGATCATATATAGAAATATAACATTTTCTATAATTGGTTAAATAAAACATATAATTACAATTAATTTCACCTGTTCCTTTCTACTGTTTAACTATGTGGCTACTAGAAAACTTAAATATGTGGCTTACATTGGTGGCTCATATTTCTGTTGTGCAGAGCTGCCTTAGAAGACTGACTAGAGAAAACATCCTTGATAACAATTAATAGAATAATTATTTACAGACTCCCCTATGGGGACAGGTGAGATAGATGAAAGGATGGTCAGTACATTTTTTTGGGTCTGGACGGTTCTCATGCTGAGCAGACAAAGCCTCACCTGGGAGTATCTGGCCAGGTCAGGGCCAGCTGAGACTGAAGCTGCTTTTGTTTGGAAGTGTGTGAGTGTGTGTGTGTGTGTGTGTGTGTGTGAGAGAGAGAGAGAGAGAGAGAGAGAGAGAGAGAGAGAGAGAGGGAGAGAGAGAGAGAAAGAGAGAAGGAGAGAGAGAGGTGCAGGGAGAGGGGAGAAGAAAGGGAGAAAGGGCAAGGGCAAGGACAAAAGAGAATTTTCTGATATAAGGTTTCAAGGACTACATGCTACCACCACTAAAATGCCATCTATGTTGGGATTTTCAGGGTTGAATGAAAAGCTGGCTGTCGTAAAACTTGAGGGTTGGGTATATAATGCAATATATACAAAGTTATGCTGTCAATATTCAGTATTCCGCTGAGGGGTCCTGATGACATAGAACTAAATTCCAAAACATGAAGAAAATATATATTCATTCAAATGTTACAATCCCAGAAGAGATGCATGAAATATTTAATATTCAGTTCTGTTGTAGGTTTTATGATGAAACATTATCACATATTTGAACAAATTTCAAGTTAGGGTTGTGAATTTAACAAAGGAACCCCTTAGATAATTTATACTTCTTTCAAATAGGTCAAATGCTTGTAAAATAAGATACAGGTTAGTTTGACAATCAGAAATCTAACACAGTAAAAACAAGGGTTTTCCTAACTGCTAATCCTTAACTTGGTCATGAAAGGTAATAATTCATTTGCTTTTTTATTACTATCATTATTATTTTTAATTTTAAAAGGACAGATTGTCCTAAGCTGTGGTCCAAATAAAAATTTAGCAATTCATATACTTATCACCCTCTATTCTATCCTGAAGAAAGAAACAAACAAAGATGTTTTATTTAATAAAGAAATACTGGCACCTGAGCACCACCCCCCCCAGTTGTTTATTGCTGAACATCTGCTAGCATTATTTATTGTCTCATAGGAACTTAGTGACTCTTTTTTTTTTTAAAGCACACATTTGGTTTTCATTCCAGGCTTTTTGGACTAGATCCTTTTCTCTCCAGAGTGAATTGAGTGGCATCCCTGATAAGGAGTGTTTGTGAGAAAGAATGCTTGATAGGAACCCAGCTATAGCCCAGAAAATACTCACCAAACCACTAACATACTAAAATAATTTCACACAGAAATGAGGAGGACTTGGAGGTCTGTGCCCTGATTTAAGAGCGTAAATTCTGGAGTCTCAGTGCCTAAAACTGGGTCCTGGCTCTGAAACCAGCTTTGGTGACCCTGGGCAGGTCACTTCACTGTTCTCTGCCTTAGAATCTTCACCCCAATGGGGGATAGAGCACTTACCTTCTGAGGGTTGTTTTGAGGACTGAACGAAACAATACATGTAAGGTGCTGTGCCAGAGAGTACGGGCAAGTGCTCATAAATGTTAGTTATTATTTAATTCTCCTACAGAGCTTCACAATTCTATGCCTATAACCTTTAAAGTATTTGTGGAGCAAATGAAATGTACAAATAGTAGTTTATTTAATAGAGTTTCTTAACTTGCTCTTAGCCTACCAAATTTCCAATGATATGAGAGTATCTCTTGTTATAATGGCCTAGCTCTTTCCTCCAAACTTTGTGGTTCTGCCTCCTTTCCCAAAACCCATTTGCTGGCTTCATCTCTGCCTCCTCCCAGGCAGCCAGACTTGCCTGTATGCAAGTACACTGTGTTGCTTCAAGATTCCAGGGAGTCAATTAGAGATGTGTGTTTGCAGATGGAACATGGCACTTCCGCTACCCTACCACCAAATTCCACAGGTCCTCCTTCTCCCGAGTATCTAGAAGATTCCTGTAAAGCAGAAAGGACACTACCAATAGGAGGTTTTTATTTAATAGAGTTGAGATACTATTGGTACTTTTGTGCTAAACAGTTCCTGCAGGACTAAGTATTATAAGAACAAAGAAGAGAGTGGCTGTAAAGAAGAAAAGTTCTACTCCTGGGCATCAGGTTGTGACTGGAGTGGTTTTCCTCCAGCTGGGTCCCGGCCTCTAGGAAAATCCTCATCCTCTATGCGGATCTGGACATGGGTGGATGTATAAGCCTGGGGATGCTGAGTGTGAATCCAGACTCTACCCTACCTTGAGTGAGAATGTGGGCAAATTACTTAACCCCTTTTAACTTCAGTTTCCTACCTGTTTAACGAGGGCAATGCAACCCATCTTGTAAAATCATCGTGAGGAAATGAGATGGGGTAAGCAGAGCACTTGGCACACAGTAACCGCACGTAACTGTTGGTTGTTGCTATTATTGCTGCTAACTTTGTACCTGTGCCTCTGCTCATGTTCTCTCTGCACGAAAGTCTCTTTACCTACCTATTGATGTGGAGAACTCCTCACCACCTTCTTGGTTTACCTTCTTGGTTGGAGATGAGCTAATCTCCTTCTTGGAGAAATAGTCCCTGAATATTTTTTCCCAGAGGTGTAAGTCTTGCCTGCTTCTGTGTTTTCAGGTTTTGTACACATATAGTGATTTTTAGTTCTGTGTTCACATTTCCCTTCCCCAAGCTGTAAGCAATTGAAAACACATAGTGTAAACTCAATACATGCTTATTGACTGAATTAACAGTTTCTTTCTCCAGCCTTTATCCCTCCTGACAGCTCCCCATATAGCTTGCATCTATTTCATATTCTAGACTCTGATTTCAGGCACCAGGAGACCCCTTGCTCCCCATGTGTCTTGGTGTTCATTGAGTTGAGCCTTCTTTGTATTCTTCCCATCACTCCACAGCTAGGGTAGCTTCCTCTCCCACCTCAACAAAACTCCATGTCAAAGCTGCCTCCTAAACTAAACCTCAGTTAATGATTCCTAACAACTTACCTTTCCCTGACTGCACTCAAGATGACTGTTCACAACTGTAACATCTATGGCATAAAAACAGTCTCAATTGGGACCCTATTATGGGTGCCATCTGAATTCATGGATGAATTCTTGATGGGGAAGTGACTTTTTCTACTTCTCCCCAAACCCCCAGTGCAGGTTCATCAAATTGAGCCTCAAACACTAGGTGTTAGGTATAAGTGATGTTCGGTTTTCACTCTGGAATGAAGGTTTGGGTTCCTTGCAAAGGGCTTCTGGTTAGGTATACTTTATTGGGTAGGTGAATTATTTGGGATGCCTTGACCACTAGTTTCAAAAGACCCAACACAATGGCTCATACATGAAGGAGATATATTATCTTGCATAACAAACAATTCCAGAAGTCTTTCACATTTTGTCTTCTGTTAAACACATATATGTGTGTGTATATACATGTATATGAAATATATCTATTCATCTGTTTTGCATTTTTATTTTAATTTATTTTGTTTTATTAAATGCATTTTCACTTATTTTGTTTTTAAATGTATTTAAGAACATTTTTTGTTCCATATGTTATTTCTGTTTATATGCTGCTTTTAGATTTTAATTCTTTTGACATTATCTTACTTAGTTCTTTAATATGGGCAATGATAACAGTAGCATATTTCCTCCTCCTGGCTTTTTTCCTTCTGGCCCTCCACTACTCAATTTAGTTAACATATAGTTTTTAACTTTGTACATTTTTATATTCTTATAAAAATACTTGTTATGTCAGTTGAATAATATATCCTTTGACTCACATTTATTACACATGAGACCACAAAAAAATTTATTCTACCACCTACCTTCTTTCCCTCGTCTTCTTCTAAATTTTGATAAGTATGTAACTAAGAATTTTCAGGGCATATAGCATGCATTTCTAATCCTTACACTTGCTTTAAAATTTATTCTGCAATTAAATACATTCCATGCTCGCTACCATTCTTTTGCTTTAGGTTAAGGAATTTGCCAAAAGCTACACAGAAAGTATGTGGCAGAGCCAGTATATAAAACAAAGTTTGACAGAAAATGTCATGTGTTTTCTACTATATCATTCCTTTTTTAAAAAATAAAATACACACATTTAAAAGAGAAACTATATTGAAAGCAAAAGAGGTCATGAAAACAATAAGCAAAATATAAAAAGAGGTAAAGAAGAAACAATATAATAGAAATAAATGGATAAATATATGAAAGATTAAAAGTATTTATGGCATAAAACATACAAAACCAGTCCTGGCTGGTGTGGCTCAGTGGATTGAGTGCTGGCCTGCAAACGGAAAGATCATTGGTTCAATTCCCAGTCAGGGCACATGCCTGGGTTGCAGGCCAGGTCCCTAGTTGGGGGTGTGTGAGAGGCAACTGATCAATGTATCTCTTGTGCATTGAAGTTTCTCTCCCTCTCTTTCTTCCTCCCTTCACTTCTCTCTAAGATGTATTTTAAAATGGACAATGGAGGGGGTTTGCTATGGGGGATATGGGGTAGGGGACAGCAATGAGGAAAAAGGTGGGACAACTGTAACTGAACAACAATAAAAAAACATAAAAAACAAAATGATTTAAAATTTTTTATGTAGGTACAAAATATTATGTAGAATTTTGACAATAATAAAATAAAAGACAAGAAAAGATTAACAAGCTTATAGAAGGTTAATCATTTTTTCAAAAAGGTATTAAAATAACAGGTTAGGTCAAAAACCATTAGCAATAATCTGTATCCCTTCAACAAAGGCAGCAATAGACTCTAGCTGAATATTTAACCCATATATACCCAATGATAGGTTTCTTACAAGAGATTCCTGGCTTGGTTTTCTTTGACATACCAGTTGGGATGCCATCAACTGCCAGTTTCAGAAGATCCAGCCCTAAATTGTTTATTTCAGTGGCCTCATGAAACATCAAGAGTTCAGGTCCTTTCCACCTTTTCCTGCTGCAGCTACCCTCCTCACGTTAGCTTTCCCCAAGGCTGGTCCCCTCAGGCACACAAAAAGGGTACAACAGCTTCACACCCCACATTGTCACATAACCACAACAGAGGCCAGAAAAAAAATAGAGCATTGCTTCTTTGCGGATGTTTTACAGAAGGTCCAAAATGTCCTTCTGAGCAGCAGCCTTTCCTACAGACTTCCTCACAAGTATCAATGGCTGGAATTGTGCCACATGCTCATTGCTAAATTAATTAATGGTAGGAGGGGTACAATTATAGTTATTGATCTGACATAATCTAAACTCTCCCCTCTCACAGCTCCTTGTGGCTAAAAATGGACACAGACTCACTCAAAGCACAGAGCCACTCAAACCAATGCAAGAAGGAAATAATCAACCCATAGCATTTGTCATAGATGGAGACAGAGCAGAAATACCTCACCCTTTACCCTCCACCAGTCTGCCTCTCAGTTTTGTTTTATTTTTTTAATTTTTAACATGATTTTACTTATTTATTTTTAGAGAGAGGGGAAGGGAAGGAGAAAAAGACAGAGAGAAACATCAGTGTGTGGTTGCCTCTCATGCGCCCTCTACTGGGGACCTGGCCTGAAACCTAGGCATGTGCTCTGATAGAGAATTGAACTGGTGACCCCTTGGTTTGCAGGCCCATGCTCAATCCACTGAGCTATATCAGCCAGGGATGCCTCCCAGTTTTGACTCTCAGATACTAGTGAGGGTCAGGATAGGCTGGGTGAAGGTACGCAACTTTATCTTTTTTACATATATCTTGTAACAGCTGGTGGTTTGGGGCACAAGTTGCTACCATTAAGGTATATAACTTTTTCCACGTAATGACTGCCACACTAGATTTCTCTTCAAGAATGGCCATAACAAAGTGTTTTCCCAGAACTAATGTTGAATTCTCAAGGTACTTATGAGTCAATGGATAGACTAGAATTAATGTCTCCATGTGCTAGATGGGTTTTTACACATACACACATGTGCATTCCCACTCACAAGCATACCTGTGACTTCAATGAGAAAAATAAATATAAAGCACATGTTAAAAACAAGCCTTTCCCATGGTTGAAGAAGGTTCAAGACGATATGTACAGAAATACACTAAAAATTTAAAATTACCTCCTAGATGTTCATGAAAAAAAAAAGAAAAATAAAAGCCAACACAGAAAAGTAAAATGCCAATTATAATAAGGAAAATTTATAGAAAGTAATGTGCTGATACTATACTCCACTCCTTATGTATATTATCTCATTTAATTCTCATAATAACATTATGAGTGTTACCTTCATCTCGCAAATGGGACACTGAGGCTCCAAGGACAAGGACATTGCATGAGTCACCCCATTAGTGAGTGGTAGGGTCAAAGACTGAACCCTGTTTGGGTTCAATCTCCATTGAACTGAAGCTGTGTGTGGTTGACCTTTGACTTTGCCCTGAAAAGATGGTGGAAACAATCACACATGGTGCCCCTGAAATGTTTTTCTCTTGTCAAGACCCCAAATTGCTTCTAAGAGCTAATTGGACATTTTTTTTATAGATTATCATTGCCACTTGCAAAGAACCAAGAAATATTTTGAAAAAGCTACATATATCTCTGATACAGAAGCTCTCTATACAGAAAAAACTGTACAAATAAATTTGCCTTCTGGCTTTGAAAATATAAAATATTTTAAGTGGAATTTATCCAATGAAATACTTTAATAGTATATAATTTTATACCATTTGTATTTGAAAAGATGTTTTTATTTGTTCTGTCAAATAATCTCCCCCATAAAAGAGCCATTTCTCTTTTAAATTTCTAAAGTGTTTTAGTTGGAGGAAAAATTCACCTAGATTTTTAAAAAAATTATTTTACTTATTTATTTACTTATATTTAGAGAGAAGGAAAGAGAGGGAGAAAGAGAGTCTGAGAAACATCAACTGGTTGCCTCTTGTATGCACCCCAACCTGGGACAGAACCTTCCACCCAGGCATGGGTTCTGATCAGGAATCGAAGCGGAGACCTTTCACTTTGTGGGACGGGGCCCAACCAACGGGGCCACACTGGTCAGGGATCACCTAGATTTTTAAGAAGAGAGGCAATACATGCTTTTTTAAAGACATGTCTAAGATTAAAGGCATATTCATGTAAGTATATTAGCCTATATGGCACATCAGCCTATATAGGCTTAAAAAACCCCAAACTAAGTTTCATCTTCGTGAACATGAGTAATCGGAGCATGATATAGTGAGTAACCTGATTATTTAGAAAGTTTGGGATGTTAGGTATATTTAGAACCCAGATGAAGATACTTTAATGTTTTTAATGCTTTGCAGAGCAGTGGCACTTAACTTACATACTTTGAAATTGGGATAATGAGCTGCTAAATGTATGAGACTGGAATTCAGTGTAGCAAAAGCTTTGCCAGTGTTTTACATGCTTATTATAAATCCTCAAGGATAAAACCCCTTCTCACGAAGCATAGTTTCCAAGGTCTCTCAGAATGTTAGAGTCTCAGGATAACACAGTATTTTCTTCGTGAGCATGCATTGTATGTGTGTGTTCATTGCGACAAGTGATCCAATAATCATGCTGAATGCTGGCTGAGATCTATGAGCTACTCGGTTAGACTTCAGTATGCAGAAAAACTTAAGAATTGTATTTTAATTAAATTAGGTGTACCCCAAAGTTTTTCTGACTTATATTTAATGAAATACACAATTGTTGCTGTGTCGCATGGTATTTAGCTGTCATAAGAAATTTACAAAATGCTGTCACTTTGTCAGCATTAATTTTATAGTCAAATGTCATTTTTGAAAACTTCTCTGTAATCTTAAAGATTGCCCTGGATAAGAACCATTCTCTGTCTTCCTCTCTTAGTATTTCCTACATGTACTTTTCCTCCTGCCCTTTCCCTAGAGAGAGGGACCCCAATCCTGCCCAAGCAACTCTACACAGTCACCTTCACCCCTTTCCCACCATCATCAATGGATCCAGTTACTCAAAAACACCAGGGCCTGGATTTGCCGACCCTGAAGCCATGCTTCTTGGGTTCTTTAGATGTGCATTTCCCGCTTTATTTGGACACGTTTTTATAACATCTGCAGTTGTTTGTGTGAGACAGAAAGAAGAAACCCAGGCATGAGGTGAAAGGGGGTACCCCAGGGAGAGAAAGGACACATGCCAAGGCTTCTGGAAACCTGGCACTTGACAGTTTGGGACCAGAGGAATGACACGGAGATGGAGGTAAGGGGAGGAGGAAGGAGGGGAGAGAGCAGCCTGTGGATCCCTCGTCTCCGGGAAGAGTCCATACATGCCCCTGGGGCATAGCTTTTGGCAGATTTAGCCCCAGCTCCTCCTCAGAGAAGCTGAGAAAGAGTTAGACAGGGAGAACAGAGCCACTTGGGCTTTCCTCCACGCCTACAAGTAAAGCATACTCACCTTCCAGGAGGAATCATACTGATTAGGGCCTAATTTCAGCCCTGCCACTTTTTATAGCTGTGTGAATTCAAGTGGTCACCAACCTCTCTGATCCTCATTTTTCTTACTGATGATTTCTCTCTTGTTGAAGTGTGAATAATGCTCCCTGCCCTACATAATTACTGTGAGGACTTAATGAAATGAAGTGCCCAAACATTGCTTAAAATAGAGTAAGCTCTTGATAAGCTCTTTCTTTTCTTTAAGCCCTGAGACATAAAGACAGCTTCTCCCTTTTCTTTCCCCATCCCCTACTTTCATCAATTTCCCCCACCTATATGTATTTCATCTCACTTCTGAGCATCAGAATGTTAACAATAATTCTCAAGGGATTGGGGGCAGGTAAATTTGAGACAGAAGGTAAGTGGCAGCCTTTGGTTCCTCCTAGCTGGGTTGTAGGAAGGAGTGTCACAGTAGGGGAGGGGGTTTCGTGGTGAAAGGCAGAGACATCCTGCCTTGGAAGCATTTCCAATCTGATCCTTTGTCTTCTGTGTAGTAGGAGCTGTAACTCTCCTTCCCAGGGCACCCAGGGCCTCTGACCAGACACTGTTCCAGACGTCGGAGTTAACGGGTTTCCGAACGCCCTGTGGAGGGAAAGCCCTGTGTCCTTCCCTGGGACTAACCCAGTACACTCCGGATTTGGCAGTGTCTGGCAGGACAAGTGCTGCATCTTAGCCATTTAGCGCATCCCTCGTGTCGAGTGCTACAGCCAGCTTCTCAAAGCTGGACTTACCATTATATTTCAATAGTCGTCTCCCAGAAATCCATTTTCTGGTATTTGAGGAAAGTCAAGTTGATACTAAAAATGAAATCGATGTGTTCACAACATGTTGGACTCACAGGACTATTCCTGGGTCCACTTTAAAGTGCTGGTGGCTTCCCTTCCCTTCTCAATCTGTTTAACGATCTACATTAATATTTCAGAACCATTAGGTGGCCTGTGCGTTGGTGGCACTTTATTTCCCAGGCTAGAAAAGCTTTTCTTGGAATTGGAAGCTTTATGCAGTTTAAGAACCTGTGCTAGGCTGAGAGTCGAACAATATTGCCCTTGTAATGATCTTATCATAGCCTAGAGATGATAGATGAGTGTGTGGCCACTCTGCAAAAGGCCAGTTCAACTGTGACATTAAAAGGTACCATGATCCAAACAAAATATAAATAATGGGCTCCCCACCCAATTCAGTCATATCCAATCAGTCAGCACCGCTCTCCACACCTCTACTCACTAAATTATACCAACAAACAGGTTGTTTATATAGGAAATGCAATATTAAAAAGTTAGAAGACATTCACTGAAAACACCCTGCCTCCAAATTTGCACTGAGTTTTCTCAGTGAGATTTCTGTGCTGGCATCAAACAGAAACCATTTCATGTTCATGTCTGTTTATTAGCAGTAACTTCAGAAGGCATTTTCATAAGAAAATTCCACTACAAATAAAGATATCAGACTTTAGGGACAAAACCTTATTAAGAATTAGAAAAAAGCACACCTCTCTTTAGTTGCTAAAGAAAGAAGCTATTTCTCTCTTATTGCAAAGGCCCATGCCCCTCCTTACCCACTGCCGCCAGTTCCCCACAGCTGCTAACTTCCTACAAGCATCGGAGTTCAGGTGACAACGCAAACTTCAAGTGACATAGGAGTAATACTAAGTTCACCAGGTGGGGAGGGGCCTTCACAGAAGGCCGCCCAAAGGCGTGGACCCAGGATCCTGGGTGAGGAAATGTATTTGGCTTTTCTAGTTCATAAAAGGCCTCCTGGACTGTGGGTTAGGAAAATATAACCAGCTGATCATCAAGGACTCCTTTTCATCACTCTATTTCAGCCTATTTCCTCCCAGAAAGGCCCTCCTGGTGCACTGGCCCTGTGCACTCCAACTCCCTGAGCAGAGGCTGCTGCTTCCCTGAGAGCCATTCTGCTTTTCTTTCCCCACCTGGGTTACCATTTTTCTTTACTGAGTGTGAAACCAGCTGGCCACCCACCCCACTCCATCCTGCAGGTGTCCCTGCAGAAGCACACTCTACCTGCTGGGGACTGAGAGAAGATACTCAGAGATGGGGCTGTTGGAGGTGACCTGCCCCCTGGGTGGATCAATGGGTGCAGCAGGCGCCAAAGGTCTCCCCGCGCCTGCTGCTACTCTTGGGGCCTCCGACCCCCCAGGTCCGGCCCTGGAAGTGTGACCTGAGTGGTCACCGTCCTCCCTCTGTGGAGTAACACGGTGTCCAGCAGGTGACTGCCGACTGCAAACCTAGCTGACAAGCCCTCATTGCCAAACTACGCAGCTGGTTCCAGCAGCAGGATAGTGGGGAGGAGTGGGAGGGTCTGGCTCCCAGATTGGGGTGTAAGACAGGTTACCAGCTAACCGGGTCTCCATTTCCAGAGGGCATGTCAAACAAAAAAAATGGCCCAGCGCCAAACTCCGGGTTTACCCTCGCAACTGAAAGTGCCTCTCCTCCCATCATCACATCTTTCCTGAGCGCCTGCTGTACGCCCTGTGCTCTTCTAGGCACTTGGGAGGTGCAGGGGTGTCCAACCCGCTGCCCTTGGGCCATATTATGTTTTAAATTTACTTAAAATATTATGAGATGTTTTTGTTTCATTACTCTTTGTGTATTTAATATGTGGCCGAAGACAACTCTTCTTCCAGTGTGGCCCAGAGATGCCAAAAGGTTTGGACACGCCTGTTAGAGAACAAAATGTTAAAATACCTCTGCTTTCAAGGAGCTTGTTTTTGTTTTTTGTTTTCCAGTAGCTCTAGTAGTCACATAGGTTCCTGTAGGTGCTTTCAGCTAGGAAATTAAGGAATAGAAATCTGACCTTTTTTATTTCAGCAAATGTTTACTGATGTCCCAAAGATTCAAAGAAAGGGAGGGAGGGAGAGAAGGAAGCAGGAAAGAAGAAACCTATAATACCTCCAAGGAACTAGTTTCTTTATTTTTTTTAAGATTTTATTTATTTTTGGAGAGAGGGAAGGGAGAAAGAGAGGGAGAGAAACATTAATGTGTGGTTGCCTCTCACACTCCCTCCTACTGGGGACCTGCTGAGCACCCCAGACATGTGCTCTGACTGGAAATCAAACTGGAGAGCCTTTGGTTGGCAGGCGGGCACTCAATTCACTGAGCCACACCAGTCAGGGTAGAACTAGTTTCTTTTTAGAAAATTTGGCCCAGCCTGCTTAAATCTCTTTGGTACCCCCCAAACTATTAACCTAGCAAAACTACTTGATAATGACCACAAGCTTCATGTTTTCTCTGATCAAATCTCTTGGACTCTGTTGCTACTCAGCAAGTAAGGTGACATTTGTAAAGCTGGAGCTAGAACACTTCTTCTTACACAAGGAATCCTAATAAAGTCTGAAGACAGGAAGCCCTGATTATGTCCCAGTATCATCATTTACAACTAGGCTTAGGACCTTGGGTAGATTCTTTAGCATTTCTAATCCTCGGTTGTTCCTTCTGAAAACAAATGTTATAATTCTTCCCTCTTAGGGTGGCTGGGAGGCTTCATGGAGATGACATGAAAAAACACTTGAACCAGGCCTAGCATGTAGTAAGTGCTCAGTAAATGGTCCCTATGGTAATTAATGATGATTATAACATCTTTCAGAATCCTTCTCTATTCTATAATCCAAGTGGTCAGAGTACACAGTGTAACATCATGTATTTGCCCATTAAATTAGAAAGTTCAGAGAAAAACTTGAAAGATTGGAGAAATTGGCCACAAAATTCAACAAATCAGAATTTTTACAAGCAAGTGTGGAATCATTTGATTATACATTTTATTTTTTATTTTAATGGGAAAACATTTTTTGTGTTTTATTTAATCTTTATTGTATTTTCCATTATTCTTTAGTCCCCTTATACCCCCTCCTCCCAGCAGTCACCACACTGTTGTCCATCAGTTGTCCAAGCCTTTTTGCTCAATCCCTCTACCTTCTCCAGCTGTCATTCTGTCCTCCATCTATGAGTCTGTCCCCATTTTCCTTGTTCGTTCAGTTTGTTCATTAGATTCCACATATGAGTGAAATCATATGGTACTTGTCTTTCTCTGACTGGCTTATTTCACTTAACATAATGTTCTCCAGGTCCATCCATGCTGTTGCAAAGAGTAAAATTTTCTTCCTTTTTACAGCTGAGCAGTATTCCATTGTGTAAATGTCCCACAGTTGTTTTATCCACTCATCTATTGATGGACACTTGGGCTGCTTCCATATCTTGGCAGTTGCAAATAATGCTGCAATGAGCATAGGGGTGCTTATGTTCTTTTGAATTAGTGTTTTGGGTTCCTTCGGATTTATTCCCAGAAGTGGGATCACTGGGTCAAAAGGCAGATGTATTTCTAATTTTTTGAGGCATCTCCATACTGCTTTCCACGGTGGCTGCACCAGTGTGCCTTACCACCAACAGTTCAAACAAATTCCTCTTTCTCCACATCCACATCAGTACTTGTTGTTTGTTGATTTCTTGGTGATGGCCATTCTGACAGGTGTGAGATGATATCTCACTGTGGTTTTAACTTGCATTTATCTGATGATTAGTGGTTTGACACAAACTACTGCAGTGTAACTGGTGGTGTGCGTGGGGAAACTGGTTTTGTCCCACTCTGGACACATACTTCTGACTCTGCTTATCCAATACATTTTTATCTGGTTTGAGAATCTTTGATGGGATTCATTGATTCTAGTCTTATAAAACTAACAAGAGGAATATTGATGACTGACCACACATTCTGATGAGAATTAAGTTCACTGTGCTCCACACCTGTATATTTATGAATGGCAAGAACTCCCATTGGGTCCTAGTGACTATTGCTACTCACTGAGGGGTTGTTTAGGGACATCCCCACACTGACCTGGCATGGCTTTTTTTGAGGAGCCTGGGCTGGGCTGGGATGTCATTTCTCTCAACAATCTACCTACTGACAGCTTTGTACTTACTCAAATCAAAATACAGCCTGTGAGAACTGTGTCCTAATCATCCACTCCTACAGAAGGATTTGTTTCCCTCCAAAGTGCTTCACAGTATTCTGGCTGAGGCTATGGAGCAGTTTGTTCTCCCTAAACTGAACACACAGTGTTCACATTCACTCTAGGGGTAGAATTTTTAATGAGTTGTGACAGTAGGAGGAGCTTTATGAAGTCCCATTCACAAAAAGAACCTTTCTCTTATAGGAATATAGTAGTGACTGCCCATTCAGAGTATGCTGTTTTAAAATATCGCACCGACTGCTGCATCTCAGGATGTTGCTCTTTGATGACATTTTGTGCACCAATGAGATCTGCAGTATTTCTGAAAGTGTGTTCCATAGAATACTAGGGCCATGAGATGACCTAGAAACAAAGGGGTTTTGAGAGATTGAATTACTAGTCCCAGGTCTTTTACCCTTCCCTGGATCTAGTTCCATGAAACAGACAGAACACATTTTATCATCCCTTTACTTTGGGTTTGGCCATGTGACTTATTTGTCCAGCTGAATGTGGATTAGAGAGACAGTAAGACAATTCTAACACTAGGACTCAGCGGCTAGCATGCATTTTCACTGCCTGTTTCGTATCTGCCATGGCCTGAGAGGAAACTGCTGTGGGCTGAGGAGGGGGAAGGGGTGTGGAACACCCACATTCACAGACCTGCAGCTTAAAGCAGGGCTGTTTCAGTCAAACTGCAGATCAGTGAGAATAAATGATGATTGTTTTAAGCCATTGAGTTTGGTGTGGTTTGTCATCCAGAATTATTGTGGCAATAGATGAGTGATATAATGGCCAAAAGAGTTTAAGATACATCATATACTCTATTATAACTCCCTCTCTCCCTTGTGGAGAATCATAATCCATATTGAAACAGTAAAGGCTTTGAGAAGAACTGCATTAACCCATTACTTATTTCACTTTTGTACCTTTATATTATATCTTATAGACCATACATTTTGGATTTTTTAAAAAAAATTATTGAGGTAAGTTTGGGTAAATCCTAGACTTGCTATGAAGAAACCTGAGATAAACTCTTATAAAAATTGACAATGATTTTCAAGCCTTGCCAGCCAATTGGACTCTTTAAAACTTTGCTTATTAGTAAGTACCCACTTACCTTATCACGGCTACTGAATTTCACATCAATGACCTGTATTGTATGACTCAAAATTTCTAAATGTTAAAAACTATTTTCTATTACTGATGTCAGCCATATCAGAGTGATTTTATAATCAATGTAAGACTATTTAATTGTAAATAAGTGACCAGCAAATTACATTGATCAGTTTTAATTACATCCATGAAAAACACATTATCTAATGTTTACTATTAAAGTTACTTAGATGTCTTGTTGGTGTCAAAAGTGAGAATAAATGCCCTGAAATACTAGTTAATTCCTTTTTCTCTTCATTTTTTAGAAATGTGCAGCACATACAGGAGACTCTTTTCAAGCTTAGTTGTGATGCGAGCACCAAAGACCACACAGGAGTTACAGGAAATGGTTTAAAGAAGCAAGACTGAATGAAATGCCACTATTTAAGGAACTGGTGTAGTATAAAAATAGCAAGCACAGGTTTTGTTGTAGGGCAGACCTGTGCCAAAACCTCATTATATCAATTACTTGCTATATTTCTGAGTTTCAGCTTCTATGTGACTCGGGGGTAATAGTATCTGCTTTAGAGTGAAAGCTGTATTTGACTCATAGTAAAGGCTCAATAAGTAATTGTTGAATGTACTGAATAAAGGCAGCGATTCAGCTTTCAATCTTCAGTTTTTACATAGTTTTATTAAAAACCCACAATGAAGTGAAGGAGAGATAGGAGAGGGGCCATTTGGTTTACTATGCGTTTCTCAATTCTGACCATTTTCATCTCTTTGTCTTCCAAATGAGCATTTTAAAGGTACAGTGTCCTTATGTGTTGAGTAAAAATAGCTCCACGGTACAGGAAATAGGTG
The DNA here is from genome assembly GCF_019186645.2 of Phyllostomus hastatus. NCBI lineage: Eukaryota > Metazoa > Chordata > Mammalia > Chiroptera > Phyllostomidae > Phyllostomus > Phyllostomus hastatus. The sequence goes on from NW_025333872.1 coordinate 50,394,698, forward strand.
AAAGACATATGAGCAAGCTATGCTCGTGATGTTTTTCCCCTGTGCGTGTTCATGTCATTTGTCATGTTGCAATGTCTGTCCACATTCATGGAAAGATCTGAAGACTCAGGCTTGTCTACAAAAATGGTATCACTAAACATCCTTACCTTTCTTGATTTTCAATGTTTTGTGGGGTTTTTTTTGTACATGTAAGTGTACAATTATTCTGAAAACAACCTTTTCCCAATTTGTCGCAGAGAAAATTGTGAACATGCTAGAGCAGATCACCTATCAGGCCACACCTTTTATGTAAATTCACATGTAATGAATAGACATACTGCACATTTTGCTGGGAAACTGTTACACACATATCTCCCTAGAAATTTGGTGGACCTCCACAGCTGGAAAGTTGGGTCTTGGAAAGACAAATGCCTCATTTGCACCAAATGCAGTTCTCACCATTGACCACTTGGTGGCAGTGACAACTAAGTGCTAACTGAAAAGGTCAGGGTACACTTGTCTGATCTCTAATTTCTCTTTAAACATTGACATTTTAGAACTTACAAGAAATGTTTAGTCAATCCAATGAGTTAGGATAAGCTTTGCTAATTGAGAAAAGAGGCCATCGTAAAATTTTAAAGTAAGGTTCTTAAGTTTATGAGATGAAGGCAGGCCCATAGTTAGGTGACCCCTGAAAAGGTGAATAATGAGCACTTCTTCAGTGTCCTTTAATAATTATCCCCTCCACTCCACAGCAGTCACACTTTCTGGGCGATATTCCAGAACTCCTAGTTATCACCTGAACTTCTCCACCTCTGAAATCTGAAAGTCTGCTCTCTGACCACACACACCTATTGTCCCTTTATCTCAGCTGTTGCAAAGTTATGTTCTCCCTGGTACTTATTCCCTCCATGGGTTCCTTTCTCTTCAATTTTTAGTTTTGAAGTTTTCTAAATCTACAAAAAAGTTGAAGGAATACCATGATGGACATCCCCCTTTCTTTCACCTAAGAAAATTAATAATAATCTTTTTTTAAAGATTTTATTTATTTATTTTTAGAGAGGGAAGGGAGGGAAATAGAGAGAGAGAGAGAGAGAGAGAGAGAGAGAGAGAAACATCAATGTGAGGTTGCTGGAGGTCATGACCTGCAACCCAGGCATGTACCCTGACTGGGAATTGAACCTGCAACACTTTGGTTCGCAGCCCATGCTCAATCCACTTAGCTACACCAGCCAGGAATAATAATCTTTATGGTTGAAATGCACTTAAATTTTCCTGACTGTCCCCAAATATCTTATTGTATAGCCCCCCGCCCCACCCATCTTGTACCTAATGAAGCTTCATGCCTTGCATTTGTGGCACTTTTACGTCTTTAATCTGGAACAGTTCTTATTTTGTTAATTGTCAAATTCCTGACTTTTTGAAGAATCTTACAGAATATTCCACATTTTGGATTTGTCTTCAGTTTTAAAGTTATGAATTAATTAAGAAGGTGTGTTCAAGATCCCTTTTATTAGACAAGGGTGTGTTAGAGAACTTGCTTTTAGGCATAAATGTCAGTCATGATGTGGAGAGATTCCATTTAACATGCAGGACAGAGAGTCACCTCTCCATACTGTCAAGGGAAACACACCACTTATTTCAAGGAAGAAGTCATCATTGAGAATCTGTTGATAGTTTCTCCTTTTCAAAAAATTTAAGAAAAATTCCCATTAAATAATTTCTGAAGAACAATAACTAGGTTTGAAAAAAATATTTTATACATTTAAAGCACATTGTTCTTAGTTTGCATTTTCAACAAGCATTACACATGAGTGTACTTGGAATAAAATGACCTTTCAGCACATGTTAATTATTATTTATGCCAATAATAGCCAAATAGGGTGATAAAGAGGTGTTTTTAAATTTTATTCAATTTTCCTACACAATAGTATCTTTTCTTGTCATTGTTGGTAGGAAATTAACTGCCTTTAGGGGAAGGGGGACAGGGAATGATGCAGGCATAGGCATCAATCCAAATCAATTCTCTTTTCACTGAAACAGACTAAATTGTATTGAATCAGTTAATAACATTTGTTTAGTTTTACTGCACTAGGCGCTGAGAAAAGATAAAGAGATTATAGCAAGTATGGTTCCTGCTTTGGAAGATATTATTTTCTAATAGTATAAATAATAGAAACACACTGAAACAGATTGTTCCATTTTTCACTTTTGCACTACATAAGTATTGACTTTGGGAGATATTCAATTTTATTTTAATTACTTTATATCCACAGCCTTAAATCAACTGTCTTTCAGCATCTTGTGCAGAAGATGGTAGGTGTTTAATAAATGACTTTTGCACGAATGAGCTAAAATTTGTTCTGTGCATATTGCTCTTTTTAAATTGCTGTCACACATGGTCTGGGTGAGTTTCATCTGCATTGAAATTTGAAGGAAGCTCTTGACAGATGGCAGTATGGGGCCCTGCAGGGTGAGAAGAAAAGAGGTGCCAGCCTGGTGCAGAATATCATGACCTTAAAGCTGCCCTGGAAAGAGAGCAGGAGCCTGTGGCCCACACAGCCTCCCCAGCACCTCCGCACAGGGAGAGGACGGTAGGTCCCAGTACTACACGGGAGAAAACAACAACTGCATTAGCATTCAGAGCCATCCACAGCAAAGCGCTGTCTCCTCCGGTGTCGTCTGCAGATGGGAAGTCTGCGGACCTTTAGAGGGCTTTTATGATAATTATAATGCCACTTATATGCTCATCCTTCTCTACAACATTGCTCATGAACTAACTGCTCTATACCATTATGTTGTGTCAGAAGAAACAAAAATTAAAATTACCCAATGTCTTTGTTTACATGGAATTCTCATCCAGTAAAATACATTTACATGTATTTAAATAAAGTGTATTCCTTATGGCACTAAACAGTTTTGGATTGGTCCCTTTACCTCTCTGAGATTTAGTTTCTTCATAAGTAGAGTGGGAATAAAAATATCCACTGTGTTTGCCTCTCAGAGCTCTAAAAGATCAAATGAGAGAATGGATGTGTATGAAAGTGCCACCATAAGTATTAGTTCTACTGTTATTCCCCTTTATATATATCTGGCCCACATGCATGGATGGAGTGTGGTCATCAAGAGTGCCCACACTCAGAAATTTGCAGTAGTACATGGATGGATCTAGAGGGTATTATGCTAAGTAAAATAAGACAGAGAAAGACAAATACCACATGATTTCACTTACCTGTGGAATCTTAAGAGCAAAATAAATGAACAAACGAAATAGAAACAGTCTCATAGATACAGAGATCAGACTGACAGATGCCAGAAGGCATGAAAAAGGTGAAGTAGAAAGATTAATAAGTGCAAATTGTTAGTCACAAAATAGTTAAGAGGATGTCAAGTACAGCATAGAGAATAGAGTCAATAATGTGATAACTACGTATGGTGCCAGGTGGGTACTTAAACTATTGGTGAGAACAATTTGTAAAGTATATGATTGTCTAATTGCTTTGCTTACACCTGAAACTAATGCAAAATAATATTGAATGTAAACTGTAATTTAAAAATAATAAAAAAGAGTGTCCACATTTAAGCAGAGACTGCTATGGAGAGTTGGGGTGAGCAGAACAGAGTAGTGGGGTTGATGAAAGTCAAAAGTTTATTGTTTGGGGTCAGAAAGTCTCTTAAGAAAGGCCTGGGAGACTTTAAAGTCAGGGAAGAAGACTGCGTGATGGTCTTCCAGAGTTACTTTCTCACTCTCTGTCCATCCATCAAAGCCCAGCTGAGCCTGTGGTGGGCAGCCCCACCCAGGAAGACATGGTGTGGTGAAAAGACTACGAATTCAGAAAGCAAAAAACAGGGCTGGAATCCTGACTCCACCCCTAATTTGGTGTGTGACTTTGTTTACAATATAGAATCGGTCAGACTCTCATTTTTCTTATATAACAACCTGAGTATTGTCTGACAGTTGTGTAACAGAGAAAGTATGAAACAGCATGTAATGGGCTTATAGAAACTGTAATTTCCTTCACTCTAAATCTCTGGCCCACACAACCTGAGTGCCTTTGTTTTGGGAGTGGGAATACTACTTATCTTATAGAGGTGCTGTTCAAATTAATGAGGCAATATATGTAAGCCTCAGCTCAGGACTGTCATTAATTCATTCACACTCCAACCTTATAATGGTAATATAGTGATAAGGATCTAGGGAGGAAAATAAGAAGGTTTTATGCCTCAGATAGAGACCTGTGTGTAAGAGGGTTAAATTGAGGTTGCATGATCAATAATTTATGGGTACAACACATCCATTTGGTTTTGCCCTTGCTGTAAAAATGTCAACAAGTGTCAGTCATGAAGCATTTTCACATTTGACTCTCCTGTGGACATTGCTGCTTAAAAGGGACTTGCATTGAAAAACGCAGGCTTGTTCTCTGGTATCAGCTCTCTGGAAGCTGAACCTCATAATGATCTGGTCTGTATTGCGTTTGGAGAGCACTAGGAGTAGAGGACAACTCAGTATTTTCTAACTGGTTTCATAATTATAAATTCAACACATCCATGCCTAACCTCAAAGTACCAATCTAGCTATAAGTCCTCCTGACTCTACCTTTAAAATACATTGATTCCATCCACTTCTTTCCACCTCCACTGTCATCATCTCAGGCAAAGGCACTCTGATTTCTTAATTGGAGAACGGTGTCAAAAGTATTCTGTCATGTTCGGCTCTTTTCTCTCTTTCTCTCTAAAGTAGATATGGTGACTGTCTTTACGACCTCCAGTCACTCCTCTCTACTGTGGCAGCTGTGTGGTTTGCATGGGGCTGATCCCACCACCATCTCCAGGGCAAGGCTGATGACTTGGAGGCAATCAGGAAAATCCAAACCTTACTGTAAAAGTAATAGGCTTAGACCACCTAGCCCTTGACACTTGTCTGGCCAAAAGACTGAATCAAGTTGGTCCAGTCAGCGCAAAGCTCTGGGCATTTGTCAAACGGTCAGCAGAAGCCTTCTTGCTCACTCCTCTTGGGGTGTGGTGGGGAAGCAGTGGTGGTATCCTACTGGAGGCCATCTGGCACAGCCAGCCTGAGGGTGAAGTTACAGTCGGAGGCAGAGCCTTTGGAATCTCAGAGAAATGGAGTAAAATCCCTAATCCCCAATCAAACCATGCCTAAAACCTCCTTTTCCTCTGAACTGTCCAGTTACATGAGCTAATAAATCCCCTTTAAGCCATTTTTTGGGTCTCTTACAAAGATTACTAATGGCTGCACTCTCTATGCCAGGGGTCCCCTACTCCCCCGGGGAGTGGACCAGGTGCATGGTGTGGCCTGCTAGGAACCGGGTTGTGATGGAAGCTCATCTGAGCTCCACCTCCCGTCCCCTCCTGCCCATTCCCCGCCTGAGCTCCTGTCTTCACCCCCATCCTGTGGAAAAACCAGTCCCTGGTGTCGAAAACATTGGGAACCACTGCTCTATACTATACACAGAGTGATCATTTCAAACATAAATCAGACCCTATCATGCCATTCCATGTTTGTTTAATTTCTTGGTCTTTTTTCTTCATTAGATTCAACTTCAGTTCAGCTGCTGTGAGCTAACTGCATAAAGTATAATCTGAATGATGCCCCTGTAATTTTTTAAGTCCCAGGCCTAAGTCTGATCCTGTCTACTGCTTAATTGGTTCTCATCCCTGGGCTGGAAATGTTTTCTTCCCACTAGCCACTGGCTGAAATATGGACCCACAACTGCCACATCACTAGACCATTGTGAGCCATGAGGCTGCTAACAGCTTGTCCTTACCACAGCCACTGACTTGGGATCTGAGTAAACTGTTTCCTTGCTGCTTTGCTCATCCCACAAGATGGACACTCCTTGGACTTTGTCGTTTGCCTAGATAAAGTCAGAGTGCACCAGCTGTTCAGCTCATCACATATATACACCAGATACATGCATACACAGGAGCTTCTTAAACTACCCTCTCCTTCTATCTTTTCCAGTAGTTTCTCTTCTTTTCCTCTAGTTTATTGTGGAGGAACCAGACTAGCTCATAGCTGATTCTACTTCAACTTCGGGGAGTTCTTGACCCTTCTCCTCTGGGCTGCACTGTTGTCAAAGAGGACAGGAGGATAAAGAACCAGGAGACAGGAAGTGCATTATGGAGTGAAGGAACACTTCAGCTGTGAAAAGATGCATATACAAGAAGAAAGACAGCCACATTTTCTGTTAGCCACACACACAAAGGAAAGACAAATAGCATAGCTGTGCTGTCATACTTACTGTTCAGCCCCTGAACCTGCCTTTCTCTTCGTTGTCACTCGCACATGGCGTTGATGCAGACCAGAGTTTAATGGGAGCAGATATTGTGGGGGTGCCTGCAATGCAGAATGCACTGTCTCTTATATCACAAAGGGTTTATATTGTAATGTGTAACTGAGAAATTAGGAGGTTGAGGACCATGGTCATCAAATGAAAATGTCATTTAGCAAAAGCAAGTGGCTTGACTTGGAATCTAGAGTTTTAAACACTCAGATCTTTCTTTTGATCGTGGAACCAAGAAATGTCTTTTTTTAAAAAAAGATTTTATTTATTTTTAGAGAGGGAAGGGAGGTAGAAAGGGAGAGAGAGAGAGAAACATCAATGTTAGGTTGCTGGGGGTCGCAGCGGCATGAAACCCAGGCATGCACCCTGACTGGGAATCGAACCCGCAATACCTTGGTTTGCAGCCTGAGCTCAATCCACTGAGCTATGCCAGCCAGGGTGAGAAATGTCTTTTTTTAAAAAAGATTTTATTTATTTATTATTTTGAGAGAGGGGAAGGGAGGGAGAGAAACATCAATGTGAGAGAGAAACATCAGTCAGGGTGCCTCTTGCACACCCCCAGTGGAGGACATGGCCCACAACCCAGGCACGTGCCCTGACTGGGAATCCAAACAGTGACTCCTCATCTTGTGGGTAGATGCCCAACCCATACCAGCCAGGGCTGTCTTTTTATGTGGATATTCCTTTTAAATATCCCTGCCATTTATTTTTATTTCTAAAATAACAAAAGTGAAATGCTTTATATGAAATCTTTTACCTACTAAATACTTTTCTATGACTTAGATTAATCAAAAGTTTAGGCAACAAGTTAGCAAAAAGTACTGTTATCTGAAATCTGGCTCTCACCATTGGTCTTCATGTCTGGAAGAGGACACTACCATTTGTAGGTGGCCTGGATTGGGAATCCCACCACCCACTTTCTGGATGACTCTGGCACCAGAGCCTTGCTCATCTTAGCCTAAGTTTACACATAGGTGAAACAAATACGGCTGAGAACACTTTCAGGTGTTTCTGTGATTTAACTTTCTTTGGGGCTCCGTGTCGGGGTAAAGTCAGAAACAAGGTGGTGGTATCCCTGCTTCTACTCTACCCAAAGGGCCAGATGCACATGGACATACAGTCTGAAACTCTGTCTTTGCTGGTGTATGCTAAGTCACTGTTGGAGTTGTGAAAGTCAGAATTGTCCTTAGAATCCTGCTCACTGGATTTGTCTGATGAAGTCAGGGTTTGGTGATGGCCATAAGAGAGATAAAATGCTTTCTCTTTAATAAGGAGTTTCCTAGACGTACAAACTTGAACGTATTTGTAAATATCTAGTTCCAGTTCAAACTTGTCTCAGGGTCACAATGCACAAATATATTTAATTGGACCTAGATACCATAAAATGATATGGGACTATCCAAAGGCTTGCCAATGGGATTTTTGTTACTACAATATCTTTTTTACACTTTCATTAGTCTCTAGGAAGGGTATATTTTTACCATACATTGATGTGTGTATGTGTGTGTGTGGCAATAGGGTTATAGTATATCATTAAAAAGTGATTAAAAATATCCTGAGTACTCATTTTTATAACAGAGGTATATTCAACCAAGGGAATTTGTGAAACATTTACCCTTGTAATAAGAATTATGAAGTTTAGGAGAATTTAAAAAAGCTATCATTATTTTAAAGTCAAGCAAAGAGGTCCCAAGACTTCCTTACAAAGGGCAGAAGTTTCCTAACTCTGTCTCAAAGGTCTTCCTGGTCTAGTCACCTGGCATCCTGTTAGGAGGAACTCTAGAATAAAGAATAGAATCCAAGACAGTATTCAGCTATTTGGAATAACATCAAGAAATGATCACACTGTTTTATATGATGGCAAATAATTATTCCATTTGGCAATTTTCCATCAGTAATGTCATAGCTCAGGTCTGGGGCACACAGGATAGTGAATTCTCTGGGAAAACATGAGGCAAGTGAGGAAGGAGGAAGAGCTGGTGAGGCCTAGGGTAAGGGGTCAGGGAGGAGGGGCTTGAAGCAGGGAGACCTCTGTAGGTTCTACTGGGCTATTGAATGGAATCTTTAGTGCTGAGGTGAAGCAATATGAACTGGGAAGAGAATGATCCCACAGAAGTGTCACTGTTCTAGATAATCTGAATTCATTATGTTAAGTATTTCCTAAAACATGCACATTGATGCCAATATACCCTATACCAGAAAGGCACTCTGGTAGCATCAGTGGCTGAAAGAGCCACTATGAGAGAAAGTGGAGAAAGAGCCGCTATGAGAATGGAGGTGCTAAGGAGATGGATAGGAGGTCAGAGGACAACCCAAACAGAGGGATCAAGATGAAGAGAAGGAGAAGGAAATGTTAAATTTCAACTGTGGAGATTAGAGGCATGTCCCTGTGGCCCTAGGACTCTGCTGGTCACATGGCCTGCCTGGCATCTGGAAGGGTTATGCTGAAGTTTTGGTCCACTTATTCTATTTTGGGCAGAGCGGGCAGTTTCACCAATACAACCCATAATAATTAGATTTGTGGTTTTTACTTTAATATTATAATATAAATTATTTATGGCAGAGATTATTAGTATCAACCACAATGTCAACAAGTTATTTTTACATTTTTACTAATGACTTTTTTGAGACCTGAAACATTTATACATTTATAATAGAAATCATTTAGGCATAGCAAGGTGTATATAAAAATGTACAGCTACAAACCATTGAGCAGAGTTGGGTACATTTGGAAAGTTCACATATGCTAAGAACATAAAAATTTTACATTCACAGAATGCTTTACACATGAGTCAGTTACAGAAAAGCAGGTAGTGAAAAGCTCAGTCTTGCTAAATTTACCTTTTCATGTTTTTCCAGAAAGTGTCTTGAATTTAAGCATCATCATAATAGAAATTATATTCTCAAGCCTACCTACTTCTTTAAGTGGGAATGGGTATTCTTATTAAATGTTGAGGTAAATTTTCTAGTATCCTAAAAATAAACACATTACACATTTAAAATATTACTTTGGTAGATTTTTGTACATTGACAAATTCTGCATATTGCTTTATGAGGAACTTTTGTATCTCCTTTCATTTCAATCAGTGGACATTGATTGAACATATAGAAAATGCAAAACACTCTATCTGCTACAGAGGGAGTATATGGGTGTGGGAACTCTGAGTCCAGGCTGACCTGGAATGAGCTGAGCTGCACTAATGAACCACTGATAAACTGGGAGTGAGGTGTGTGCTATGCCATGTGTTCTTGAGAACCAAGACAAATGGGAGGTCACTGCAAATTTTATGAAAAGTTTGATGAGAAATTAATGGTTAACATGGCCAAATAGGATCAATTTAAAATTGAAATTGTTATCTTGACTAAATTAAAGAAGAAGAATATTAATTTTGGTGCCTGTAAAAAAATACTGTGAAAAACTGAATGAATATATGACACTCCAGAGTCTAAATAATAATGTGTTGAATACAGTCACGAGAACCCGGAAATGCCAGGTAGTTAAAATGCCAAAACTTTCAGCTAGAAGAAATTAATTTCTTTAAAAAATATGTTTTCCATGTTATTTGAAAAAAGTAATTTAATAACTAAAAATTAATCTTTGGCCTAAGTACAGGCTTAACCATACACAAAGTTGTCCTGGTCATTTTCTACAATGCACACTTATCTTTAGAGCCTCTGAAACAAATCAAGCTTCAGTTAAGCTTTGTAGATGTTAGATTCCAAGTAGAATTTAAAATTTAATCCTAAATTTAGTTTTAAGTTGAATTCAAATACTACTCATTAACTAATAAGCAGATTTTCCTACCAAGGCTCTGATTAGCTCTGAATCCTCAAGTGAGATGTGGAGTCTTTAAAAATTGCAATAGATGCAGCTACAGAATTTGGTTTTGGACACAAATTTATGCAGCCCATTCTATGTTTATCAGAAAGAGCAGGTAGTACGGTGTCTACATGATATCAACAACCAGGTGAAAGTAAAACATTCAGTTATTAGCATTAATAGCATAGTTCAGCAGACACTGTTGAGCACCACTGTCTGTCCTCAAGAGGCCTGCCTTTGGACGGACAGTGAGTTGGTATAAATCACTGCTCTCCCAACACTGGAGTTCTGGTCTCTCTTCTTGGCTTCTGAATTCATTGTAACTGTGGTGGTAGAATTTGAGTGAGATGTTTTCTAAAGGGGAAGTCAGCAAATGTCATAGAAAACTGAACAAGGAGAAACCTGGAGGTGAACTGTTCACGAGCAGTAACTGACTCTGGTAGCAGGTAATAAACTTGTGGAGAGGTTAGGGGGTAAAATGTTGGACTAAGATATGGAAAATTCTATTTTGACTATAGTACTGAAGAGAGGGCAAAGCAGTCTTGACTTGCAGCACAAAAGTATGCTCATGTGGTACAGAAGCTTGGGTTCCCTGCCAGAATCCTCAAGTTTTAACTTCAGAACATGGTTGGATGTGACAATATGAAATTTCCCTTCAGGCTGGAGGGTTGGATGTTAACCCATCAGTGAGGAATTATGAACCTGAACTGCTTCCTGGCTTTATTTACAAAATAATAATGCCGACTCTGTTGCTCATTTTTGTGTCTGAAAAACTTGTGTCAGATGCCAAAGAACACTCTGAGAGCTATGAAGCATTTGAAACATCTATTCTAAAAAACCCCATGAGTATATCATTCAACATGTTACAATATACTGGTTTGAGTAAGTGCATAAGCCCAGTAAGAGGACAGGGCTGTTACGGCTCAAACCTCTTGAGATTAGGGAGCCCCTGGGGGCGCTCTGAGAACAGAGGGAGAGACAGGGAATGTTGGGAAGGGTCAAAGCACATGCCATGGGGCTTGGTGCTCTCAGGCTGGGAGGAACCTCTGGTAGAAATTTATCAGATGAGATGCCCTAGTTGATAGATTCCAATATCATTCTTTTTGTTTTTCAGAAAAAAATGATTCATTTTCTATACACTTTATTTAAAAACATGCAGCAAACATCACATTTGAATTTTAAAGCACACATTATTAATTTCCCTCTTGTCTCTTTGTTTTGTGAGCTAGTAACCTACTACAACCAAAGGTACAGATTTTATTATATGTACAAAATTAAGTCTATAGTATAAATAGATAAGGAAATTAAGCAGACCCAACCTCATTTTAAAGACTTAACAAAACAAACAACTTTGTTTTGTTATTCATTCTTTTAACAGTTGCTGAGGAAAGATCCTGTCAACCCATTAGTTAGTGTTTATTGCAGAACTGAAGATTGTTTCAGTGTCTGTGACTTCACCAATGTAGAAGAAACTTAGTAGAATAATGAGAATACAAATGTATTTATAATGTTCTGTTTTCAGTCATCTTCAGTAGTTTAGTCCTAATGCTATTCATTGGCTAATAAATGGATTTTCCTTCCAAACATTAGCAAGGACTTCTACCTCTGACTAAGATGTAGTAGCAGGGCCTGAATTTACCCTCACCCCTGAAACAGCTAAAAACCTGGAAATACAGAACAGTAGTTTTCAAGACATTGGCTGCCGGATAATGAAGAACAGTAATCATAAAGAGACAGAAAACAAGCCAGATATGACTGCCCCAGCTTGCCTCCAGAACAGAGCACAGGGAAGGAAAACCCAGGTAAAGCCTGGAAGTTTCCCTGGGTCAAGGAGGTAGAGCTGAAGGGCCAGGGAGTCCAAGGTGCCTAGCATTTGTTGAGTACTGGAAACCAGCCAGACTGAGGGCTCTGCAGCTCTGCAGAGGGTCCTTTGTAAATCTTCAGAAGAGCAGCAACCAGTGTATACTAGTGAGAAAACCATTCAAGGTTGGGGAAAGAACTGCCTGAAAGGAATCAAAGGAATAACCCTTGGAAATTACACAGGGCCAAGAATAATTCCTTTCCCATCAGCCAAAGTGGAAAAACTCATAAACTAGAGAATATTGAATAAAGTACTCAGAAGGGTTTTTCCTCAAGAGTAGGGCAAATATAGAAATATAGCAAAGGCTGCTCTATTCTAACCTCACAGAACTGAAAAGCAAGATCTGAAAGGATTAAATGGTTTCCATTAAAATAAACCATAAAATAAACCACATTGTAGAACAAAGCTCAAGAGTATTTATAGAAATACAAGAATATCTAGCATTCAACCAAGTAAAAATCTACAATTTTTGGCATTCGGTAGGGAATTACTAGCTTGCAAAGAAGTAGCGGTAAATGTTTTTGAATATAGGACACATACTGAGAAGAATAATCAATCAATTCAAAGCAAAACCAGACGACACAGATGTTAGAATTAGACAACAAGCACATTAAAAGTTATTATATTTCTATTCCATATGTCCAAAAGTTAAGTAGAGACATAAGAGATATAAAAATAGACCCAAATCAAATGTTTAGAGATGAAAACTACAGTGTTTTCACTAGACATTCCTCTCTAATGGCATTCAAAATGACTAAGCAAGTAGAGCAATGAATCTGCGTCAAATTTTGCATTAAGCTTGAACATTCCTCTGTGAAACTATTCGGATGATTCAGAAGGCTGCAGCTATGGGCACCTGGTGATTGGCAGCTTCATCACAACAACACACCCACTTATGCATCATGTCTCGTGCAGAGATTTTTGGCAAAACATCAAATCACTCAGGTGACTCAGGCCCCTACAGCCCAGATTTGGTGCCCTGAGATTTCTGGCTTTTTCTAAAACTAAAATAATGTTTAAACGGGAAGAGATTTCAGACCATTGATGAGATTCAGGAAAATATGATGGGGCAGTTGATGGTGACTGGGAGAACTGCCTATGGCCCCAAGGTGCCTACTTTGAAGGGGACTGTGGTATCATTGTCCTATTTACAAGGTTTCTTGTATTTTTTATCTTCTTCAATAAATGTCTCTGATTTTCATGTTGCATGGACGGATACTTTCTGGACAGTCCTCGTATCTTGACTATTGAACCAGATTAACAAGGCAAGAATTCTTCCCAGTGATTCCCCAATGACCTTGATATCTGACGGCAATAGCATGTATTTTCGCTAGTTCAGGCTCAGCAACCTAACTGGTAGAGCTGGAATACATGCAGCGGTGAGGAAAATGTAGGACAGTGTTGAGGCAATTGCAATTAGAGTTAATTATAAAATTCTGTAAAGTAAAAAATTTGTCATCCATCTTTGAGAGATTTGGTTAATGTGCAAATTCATTATTTAGAGATATTAATGAAAATTAATACTGTTAAAATGTAAGACCAAGCACTTCATGCCCATTCAGATGACTATTAAAAACAAACCAGGAAATAACCAGTGTTGGCAAGGATGTAAAGAAATTGGAACCCTCTTGAATTGTTGGCGAGAATGTAAAAATGGTGCAGCTGTTATGGAAAATAATGTGGTTCACACACGGTGGTCAGGTAGAGTAGACTTAAGTTTTTGAGGAAAAACAAGGACTCCCACAGCACAAGCATCCTTACTATTTTCTTTTTATTATATAAAATATACACAGAAAATGCATAAGTCATAACTGTAAAGCTCAGTGAATTTTCACACTCAGCAGAGTTGTGACTGGCAGCTGGATCAGGACATGGCACTTCACCAGCATTCCGAAAGTCCCTCGCTCTGCTCCTTTCTCAGTCAAAATCCCTGCCCAAGAATAATCACTACCCTGACTTTTAACACCAAAATTAGTTTTACTTATTTTAATCTTTATATGAAAGGAATCATACAGTAAGCATTCTATTGTTACATGGATTCTTTTGCTCAAAATTATACTTGTGAGATTCATTTGCATTGTCATTTGAAAGTTGTAGTTGACTCCTTATATTTTTGTATTTGTATTTGAATATATGTGTATTCCCTCATGTGAATGTCTCACATTTTATTTATCTGTTCTATTGCTAATGGGCATATGGGTAGCTTCCAGTTCGGGGCTATTATGGATAAAGCACTATAAACATTCTTGTTCATGTCTTTGGCAAACCTATGTACTCATTCTTTGGGAGTACAAAAACATACCTATTCTTAAAGATCCTGGGAATCTGTCACTAGCTGCCTTTCTTTGTCATCACATCTTCTTAGTCCTTTAATTCTGTCTCCCTTTACTTCATTCTTCTCTCTATTCCACTAATGTTTTCACTTCTCTCATGCAGGATGCCACACAAGCTCAATTCCCATTATGTAATATGTTGAATTTAGGTATCATCATTATGCAATATGAACATACATTTGCATAGACAAGACTATGGGTTCCCATCCATTGGCAATGGACTTATTATTAAAATATGTAAATTTGAAGAAGGCTATCATTTAAAGATATAAGTGGCTTTCAGGTAAAATTTGAAAGACATAAATAAATATTTTATAACATCTTAAAAAACAAATGACTGGCTCAGTTTTTTGGTATATTTGAAGTATTGTATTTAAAAATAAGTAATACATGTACCTAAATGTAGGCCCATTCTTAATGTTTTTCAGGGAATGACATGAACCATTTCAACTGATATGTTTAGCTAATTTTTTTCAGTTTCTGGGATATTTTTCCATTCTATCTTTCACTGTTACATTGTTTCCAACCATCCTAAATTCTGTTTTAGATGTACCTAGCACTTGGGGACTGAATCTCTATTATCTGCTCTTCTTAGTATCATCTTCTTTCTTATTTTGCATTTTTAATTTCTTTTCATCTTCTTTCTCTCACTCCAGTCCCTTTTCATCTCAACATATTATCTCTATAGCTTATTGTGTTGTCATTTTATGTGCATGTTCTTTTTTCATGATTTTCTTCTGTTTCACCAAAATCACAACATCTTCTACTTTTTGATAATTGATAATTAATACTCAAAGTATTTTCTGGTTACTATAGTTAATTAATTTGAAAAATATGATTTTACTCTAAACTTTTGAGGTGATCTTCCATTTCTCCTGCTGCTCCAGGTTTTGAGGATTCCATGTCATTTTCTTTCTGTTCCCCCACTCTGGGATGCTGTGAGGCATCTGTAATCCTGGTCTTTGCCAATAGGTAAGGCCAGTGGTTTCCCCTTCTCCTGGCTGCCTGACTACTTGGGCATTGGTAAAATCCCCCTCTTAGAACTTGAGCTGGAAGACAGACTGATGTTTGAAAACTTCTTTTCAAATTTCCACCCTCTAGCAGGCATCTCTTTAGGGTGGCTCCTTGGATTTAGTGGAACTTTCTCCTGAGAGGTACACTGTAACTTTCCATCTCAGTATGTGCCATTGCCAGGCTCTTCCTGCCTCTGCGGTTTGTTGTTATCATGACTCTAACAAGTAAAATACTGGATTTCTCGTGTGTTGCTGTATCATAGCTAGCTCTCGTTGTCTCTCATTTCCTATTATGCTGGTTTCCAGAAATTACAGCCTCTGAAGAGTAATAGAAAAATAGCATTGGGCAGGGAGGTTGTTTCCAAAAGTATCTTGTCCTGCAGGATACCTGCTGAGTTTCATGTTGCTATGGCCTCTGGGTCTCTGCAAGGGATTTAGGAAGCGATGAGGGTACAAACTCCCCCTGTATTTGTTTCCAACTTGGTAGGTAGGTTCCATTTACAGCAGCAAAATATACACAAGCCACCATGTGGGATTCTGAAGTCAGCTCCATTGATCATACAGTTAGTAGAACATCCTCTCACTTCCTGGTAATAAGATGGCTTTGGGTAATGATTTTCTGTTATGACTTGTAATTGCTTTCTGATTTCTATAGGTTTATTAGTGACAAATTGAGAGAGAACAAATCTGGACTATAAAGCTACATCTTATACTTTTGAGTTACAAAATTGCCATGAATATTTTAGTTGGCACACCAGAAGAGATGGAAAATCTATGACTTGGAAGTACTCAATGACTTACTTGGTCACAAAGTCTGAAATGAGAAGAATACAATATTCAACACCAACTTACAGGATAATTTGTAAAAGAAATAACTAAAATAAACTCAATTATGAAGGAGAGTTGACTGTCATACAGGTCAGGCAGCCCATTACTTTTTTTTTTCTAATGTCCTGTCAGCCCTTGTCATATTCATTCTCATTAACACTTATATCAGAGGGCAGAAAGAGGTGACATTTCAACCTGTCAACTTCACTGTTCATTAGCAACTTATGTAAAGGGCAGTTAAGTGGAGAATCAAGGCCTAAAGTGAGGTTACACGTTTTCTGTGGCTCTCACTTACCCTGGTGCACCATTAGCACAGATAACAGAGAGGGATCTATATTAAAGTATTTAGAGTTTGAGGGAAGGAATGCATGGGGAAAATCTGAAGAAGGGTTGAGAACCTAAATGTGGCAATTCTCTCCAAGAGGACTGGGAGTGACAAGCATGCATAGGAGCCTGCAAAATGTTGCATGCAGATGGATGTGATTCATAGTCTTCATGTGATGGAGAAAAAGAGCATAGACTAGTAGATGACATTTCAAACTCACAGCAAATGATGAGATACTAACAGAAGACAGAGGGATCCAGCTTTAAGCAAGTGCTTAATTCACCTGTGAGAAGGAGTATGTGTGGATCTGTGTGTGGAATATACAAAAAAAGTGCAAATATTTGCCATAGAACTAATACTACTTTTAGGTCAGCAGTATGTACTGAATTAATGATCCTCCCACCTCCGCTACTTTTTAGTTCTTATAAAGTAGAAATCCTTAAGATACAATGCAGAGAATTTAAATTTAACTTTAGATTGATTTTTCCCTTGATACATTATGCATCTTTCATCAAACATTGTTTGATGTTTGGTCTTTTCAAAAAAGTAGCAATGTGAAAAAAAAATCTTGGGCACTACAATGATTAAATTAAATAATTTGAGTGAGAGAACTAAGTTAAGCAGCAGTGTGCTATATAAACATGGATTTTTTTTCATATCAAATTCACTTTCTAAGTATCATATTTGATTGTAGAGGTTTGTATATATAGTGCTGTCACTTTATCTCTTCTCTCCCCTCCATATCAGAATTTTATTTACTTATTTACTTTTAAAGATTTGATTTGTTTATTTTTAGAGAGAAGGGAAGGGAAGGAGAGAGGGAGAGAAACATCAATGTGTAGGTGCCTTTTGCACACCCACTACTGGGGACCTGGCCCACAACCCAGGCACGTACCCTGACTGGGAATTGAACTGACAACCATTTGGTTCACAGTCCAATGCTCAATCTACTGAGCCACACCAGCCAGGATCCATATCAGAATTTTAAAATAACTTGACATTTATATTATTGGTAGACTGCCTTCAAATGGGATGCTAGTGAAAATCAATCAAGTAATACTTTAAAATATCAGTATCTCTACTTTATTCTAGGAAATGTTGGCTATATAGATGTGATCCTATTTCCCTCCTTCAAGAAATCACAAAACAGTTGAGGAATCATAATAGCCTACACAGAAATATGACAAAAATGTGGCATTAAGTATAATGTAATAGAATTTTAAGAGCCAGAGTAGCTCTTGGAACACAATATGGGCTTTGAAGGATAAGCAGGACTTGGCATTTGTTTCTACAAGTGGCTTTTCCTTTAGCAATTTGAAGCCTCACCTCATGAAATGACCTGCCATTTTTAAGGCACTGTTCACACTGACTTCATTAGATGTTTTTTTTACCATAAAGGAGTCTCAGTGGACAGCATCAGGCATGGTAGTTAAGGAGCTCACCTCCTGGAGGCAGCCGGAAGGACAAGTCACTTCTCTTTTCTCAGTTTCCATTTCTTCATCCAGTGAAACCTTCCTTGTTGTACCATGATGCTACCTCATTATGTCTTCCTGAATTTTTGTAATAGTTTCCTAACTGATCTTTCTCCCTTTATCCTTCAGCCCTAAAGATCTATTCCTAATACTGCAGTTGGAATGATCTTGTAAGATCCTAAAACAGGTTGCCTATTCCAAGGTTGCTTATTTCACTCAGTTACAATAAAAAACCTTACACTTGTCTAAAATGCTTCCCCCCTTTACCTCTGTGTCCTCCTCTATCCACATTTGCATGCTCTATAGCAGACACTTCAGTCTCCTTGCTGTTCTAGAACATGCTGAACATGCTGTGTCCTTAGAATATTTCTATGGACACTTTCCTCTTCTTTGTATGCTTTTCTTCCAGACATCAACAGATTTACCTCCTCACCTCTTTGATTTTTTGCTTATATGTTACCTTTTCAATGAGAATTACCGTGACCACCATATTTAAAATGTCAAGTCTCCTGTTAGCTTATCCCCTTCTACTTCTTTTTTAGTCCTCATAGTAGTCAACTCCTAACATGTTCCATGATTTGCTGATTTGTTACGGTCATCTTTCAGTGCTTCCCTTGCTCCAGTAGAATATGTTTTGTTCGCTGTTATACCTGAAACACTTAAGATATTCTGGAATATTCTAGACACTTGGTAAATATTTATTGAATTGGATGTAAAAATTAGCACAGTGTTTGGCACACAACCACACATTCCATTAGCTAACTAATGTTATCTATTAGTATTATTATTAATCCAACCAGGATGCTATCATATAGTCATGTGGGGTTTAGCAGACTCATAAATTCCAGAGCTGAGGTTTGGTGAAAAATGAATCTTTTATTTAAAAGCTACACAATTTTGGAAGAATAATGAACTTCTACTTTAAAGCTCATTGCCTTTAGTATACTTTCCAAAGGAAAAGAAACCATCTACCCTTTGCCAGCTCAGTTCAAGGCTGTTCCTGGAATTCTTTCTCATTTAAAAACACCACCTTTTGTGATATGCAGGTGGTGACAGCACGATTGTCCAGGTGGCTTAGCTGGTTTCTAGTCACAGTCCAGCTTCAGGCATCTCTCTCAAGCCTATGTGCACCTGTGGCCTATTCACAATGTGCTGTCTTATCTTCCTGCTGCTGCCTGCTGGCCCAGTGCCTATGTCTCATCCTTCCAGCCATTGCTTCACCAGTGTTACCACAGCTTCTCACATGGGAAGGGGTGAAGGGCCTGTCACCTGGCAATATGGTTTCCCGGGCCCTCTGGCCTAAGAATGCTCAGGCCCTCGACCCCTGTGATATGGCCAGATCCCTCTGTTACAAGGAGAGTATCAGAAACCCACTAGAATGTGGCTCCATGCAAACAAGGATTTTTTCAAATTTATTTTTGTTTTGTTTTGTTTAACCTGAGCCCTTAGAAGAGTGCCTGGCACATACCTGCTACTCAATAACCATTTGAAGAAAGATTGTAATAAAGGAACAAAGGAGATAATGTGAACATTGTTTGTGAACTGTACCAGAGGCTAAGTGGACCAGAGTGTCCTGTTAAGTAGGACATAAAATCTGGTGGAAGGGCTGTTCATGAGAACAGAGGGAGAGAATTTTTAAGGATAGATCCAAAAGATATCAAGGGTATTCTGGAAGAGAATCAGCTTAGCAGAGAATATCTAAATATACTGTTTTATGTATTTGATAACATGAGAATAAAATTTAGGTAAGACAGCAAAGATGAAAAAAAGAGATGGTTTTCTTAGAAGCAAAATTTGATGCCATAAAAAAGAATGAGGAGTGGAAAAAAAGTGAGAAAATGAATGACTTAAAATTTTGTTGGGGTTTGAAGATGGTTGATGATTTAACAATTGCCTATATCCCTGCACATGGGTCAGTACACAAAATAAGAACTAATTAATTTTTGTCCTTAGAACAGTACCTTGCACACAGTAAGCTAAAAATATATATATTGAATGAATATGCATACCTGAGGAGATAAGATTCTGGCTAAAGATGTGAAAATTATGATTTTGAACTAGTCAAGAGCAAAATGATTTCAAGCAATAAAGGTATATGTTAAAACTAAGATGAAATTCAATGAAATTAAGTTATACTCACAATAATATTATGAAAAATAACATACAAAAATATAAATCTAAATGAAAAAATTCTTTAAAAAGTTTATTTTATTGTATCTGGATTAAAAAAACATGAATGAGTTGGATCTCATGTACTTACGGTTTGTACATGTTTACATTTCTTTAATGTTTGTAGTTTCTAAATCAACAAATTGCAGATCTCCTGAAGGCAAAGACCATATTTTTCATTTGATTTGCATTTTCTCAGAGGACCTAGGGTTAAGACCAACTGGAATAATGTTGGCAGAGAAAAAATAAAGAGATATTGCTAACAACTCTTTATGAGTGTTAAAATATGTCATTTTTATACATTCAGTTGGCTTGATATTTATACATTAACATTTCAGGAACTGTTATGTTTAGCACAAAGTATGATTTTAATTGTGCTTATCTCAATTTATGGTTGGCTATAAAAATGCTGATAATTGCCTGTTATACATAAGATGAAGTGTCTGTGGCTACCACATTCCTTTCTGACTTAATTCTGCTTAAGTAGGCGCCTTCCAAACCTATTTTGAGCTTTATTCATAATTAGTTCAAGAAGGTGATATTTTAAACTCTGTTCACAGGTGGCTAACCCTTTGAGATGTCAATCACCATCACAGTATGGTTGGAGAGACGAGTGACTGACACAGCCGATAATGAAATACTATGATTTAAAACCATCAAAATCAGGGCAACCTCATGCTCATTTTACATTAAACATATTAAGCATACAGATTTATTCTGAAATTCTTTAGAATCTCAATATAAGTCAGAGCAGTAGAAGTTTCCCAAGTTTTAACAGAGCCTGGGTTTTTTAATACCATGATTACTTATAGCATATGCCTTTGTGTCAGATTTTGAACACAGATTATCCAATATTGTAAGGAGCTTATATTTTTAAAAATATCAATCACTCACTTGGAATTTACACATAAAAATCATGAAACTAAGAACTTTGCCAAGTCACGTCCCTACCCCAATTAGTCCCAATCCTTTCCAGGATGATGAATGTCCCCACTATGTTTAACCCTCTTTCAATAGTGGTCTCTTATAGGATCTCTGAGAAATTCTGTTTCCAAGTTTAACTATTGTCATTGTCAAGGGATGCTTCTGTACATAGTGTAAGCTAAGATCACTTTCCATCACATTCATAAACACAGGCACAGGTTCCAAAAATAATCTCTAAAAGAATGTGCTTTTATTCAGTGACCATCTTGCACCACTGGAGATTTTAGGACTTGAAAACCAGGAGCTTTCTGGGTTTGAGGGAGTGCATGAAATACCCAGTTGATATCAGATTTCTGATTGTTATAAGAAAGCCACCTTCACTGAGAAGAGAAATAACTGGTCCCAGTTTCCAGTGACCATAGTAGTCTCCTATTATCCATTCCCTGTCCACCCGCCACCCCCCCAATTTTTTCTTTGTAACCTAACCTTAAAGAATGTAGCCAGCTAAAAAGCTATATTTCCCAAACTATCTTTCAGCCTCATGTGACTATGGAATAAAATTCCAGGCATCGAGATGTTAAGTGGAAGCATGTAAGAATTTAAAGACCTCTGAAAGGGTAGATACTGGCCTGGAATATAGACACAAAGGTTGGAGCTCTAGAACCTACAGTATCGTGGTCCTGGAGGTGCCCTTGCATGTGGAGACCATGCGGAGAAGATGCCATTCCACTAGGCCAGGCTTCCGATGACATAATGGAGCTGCTAAACCAGACCTGGACTTTCTATCTCTGGACTTAATTTAGTTGAAAATGAAATAAACTTCCCTCATGTTTAAGCTATGATTACTTTTTCTTTCTGTTATATGCAGCTGAATCTAATTTTAACTGACATGTGACATGAGACCTATGATTTGACTAGTTAAAAAGGGGGATTAATCCAACATTTTTTTTCTCTAAAAACTTGCCTTTATGCCTAAAACCCTCAACAGTCAAATGAAGTTTTTCCCTGGGTTAAAGCATAATTCTTACAAGATTTTATTAGGAGACATGTGTTCCATAAAGGATGAATGAAGTAAGTCTGCTTTAACTCTATTGCCTTGGACTAGAGCTCTGAGGGTGATGCAGAGGTTGAACAAAAATAGAAAAGGGGCTGAGCCCTACAGATACGCTCACTTACTTCACAGGATTGCTAAAGAGGAAACATGGCCTCATGGAAATATTTCTGAAGTAAGCTTTGCCTTAGACATTACATCATCTTCAAAATCTATTGTATTCAGTAACTTTAAAAAGAACTTCATGTCTAAATAGTTAATTAAACAGCCATTGAACTTATATTTTTTGGTGTTTAAATTTAAAAATTCAAATTTAATATTTCTATTCCACTATGTCATTTCTGTCTTAATCTCCAGGAGCATTATACTCTTCTTATAACCAAGTTTCACTAATTGTAATAAAAAACCATGTTCTAAGGTTTGCTTCCATGTTCATTTTTTACCTCTTTTATGAAGTTAGTTAACACAAAGTTAACTATCTTTAAGCCTCATGTGAGTTAACCAAAAGTTGAAAAGGAGACCATGTTATGATAGGCAGCACTGGACAGCAATGTGTGCAGACCTGACTGTGCGGGTTTGGAATCTGCCTCTGCCACCCCCTGGTTATATGACCTGGGCAAGTGATTCATCTTCACTGTGCCTCAGACTTCTCATCTATAAAACGGGGACAGTAATGGTATCTATCCTAGATTTGTGATGAGAACTAACTGCACTAAACTTTATAAAGCATGTAGAACTCTGCCTAAGTGTTTGTTAAATATATGAAATGTGATTTCAGTTAGCACATAGTCAGAATGTGGGATTGAAACATGGGTTTTCTTATGTATGCACAAGAACTAATTAAAAATCTGTCTGAAGAAGTATGTAAGAGGTCTTCCAATAAGAATACATTTCTAAGTCTCAAGAAAGCGCCTTGTCATAGTTTAACAGCAGCATTTGTTTCTTTCTTAGTGGAACATGCTGAGGCATCCTTTGCAGGAGAATTGCTCTTCCCCAGTGTTATGGGTCAAGAGAAGAACAAAGTGGGAAAATGGTTTGTTGACATATCAGCAGGTCTTGGTCAGTGAGTGAGCCATTCAATTGTGACTGAGAGAGTTTGAACATTTGAACACTTCTCATGGAGGTCTAAATATAGCAAGAAAAAGTGCCGTGTTGGTCAGTGTCCACCCTGAAAAGAAGCTATCGATTTTCAACTATAAAGTTACTTCATAGTATCACCAAGTGTATCATGTATCACCAAGTGTCACTTTATTATTCACAAAATAGTTCACATACTTCTCAATTCATTTACAACCTGTATCCAGTGAGCCCTGACACACAGAACAGGCAACACTCTTGGAGCTGTGTTTGGTGTCTTGTCCTTCCACCTATGAGAAGGGAAGAGGGCAATACCCCAAGCACTTGTCCTTTTCATCAGAGGAAGACTCCAGGAGTGTTTAAGGGCACAGGTTCATCTTGAGGATGCAAAAGTGGATCTCTATGGGGAAAGCATTTTCCTCTGGCCTCTCTCTAATTCCAAGTTGACAGGGCAGAATATTTTATAAAGATCTGCCTAAATGGCAGTGATAAATAGCCTGATTCCAAAGCAAACCATCTTTGTGAATCAATCCAAACACTGAATTCCAGAAGGATTAGAAGTTCTAGAACTCTTCCTGAAAAGAATGAGCCAAAAGTCTATGTGATTATTTCAAAATGGAGATTCGGTTTTCCCAGACATTTTGATTATAAAGTGACTACATAGTAGCTCTTCAAAAGCCATAGTTAGGCTTATAATTCTATGACTGAGGGAAGCAAACACATTACTAAATGGTTGAACCTCTTTAGATCTTAAAAGTACAAACTGCTGAATTAATTACTTCTGTTTTAATTCTATCTATACTTTTATTAATGAGTAAAGTCAGATTTGAGGGTTTTTTTCCTTCTGCCACAAAATCAGCTGAATACATTGTCTCTTTAGTAGATTTATATCAGTGTTGCCAAATAAAACATTGCTTGGGACATACTTATATTAGAAATTATTTGTTGTTTATCTGAAAGTTAACTAGGTGTCATATTTTATTTGCTAAATTTGGCAATTATACTTTATATGTACCCTGTAAAGATATTCTTATTTCCCATACATATGTCTTTTAAGAAGAATAACATTTCTGGATTTGTAGACTGTTACTAAATCAATAACAATAATATTAAACATTAATAATTATCACCAATTTATGAATTTATTAGGTTGATTCTTGGTGCTTCAAGGCCCAAATATTCTGTAATTATGGCATGTCAAAAATATTACTTTTTTTTCTGAAGTCAGGTCTGTTTAATTATAGAAAATGTTATCCTCAGTGTTTAATACCTGGCAAAGTAGGACTTGCCCATTTTTTTAAGTCAAAAGACCTCTATTTCTCAATTTTTTAATTATAATTTTATATTGTTATTACTGACTTTTGTCTTTTTTTGGCAGTCAAATCAAAACTGACAGAAATATGAAATTTTAAGTCCTCTCTGATTATTATATTTTATTGAACTCAAAACCAGATTGTTGATTTACTGTATGTGTAGATGGCTTTAACAATTGAACCTTTACTAACATCTTTTGAGAATTGCCAGAGAGACAGTGCTGGAATAAACATTACTTTTTGGAAACTGTATAAGCTGAGTGCTAATGTGGGGTGCTTGCTTGGTTCCTTTCAGTTTCATGATGAGCTGATACAGATACTAAAGTATGACAAGGCATGTGTGTGTATATTCTGCAGGGAGTGCATGAAGACTGATAAAGAGACATAAGAACTTACAGGCATTTAATCTTGATTGTTAGAAATAAGGATTGAAGTAGCACACAGATAAATAACCCATGGGTAACCCTAACAGGTGTCAGAGTGAATACTTAAGTGATGCATGATGGGGAGCAGAACAAATAAACAGACATGTGGTTTATCTGATACTCTATCAGCCAGAGATTTGCATTAACTGGCATATCTACACATTCTAAACAACAGCAATTGACATTAATGACCCTGAGACATGGTAAATACTGTGTGAATTATCAAAAAAAAATGAAATCCTGTTAGTGCAATTCAGGTGTAAAATGAATTTTATTGTGTGCTCTGTTATTCAAATGGGTCATTAATATAGAGTATATACATTTTTTCAGTCAGAAGAGTTAACTATGCTTCTGACCAAATCACTTGACACAAAGGTCGTTGTAGAAATTTAGCTTCCTATTTTAGCTGATTATGTACTTACTCTGTTACAGGCTCTAGGCAAACAATGCTGAATAAAATTTTGGCTCCTCAAGAAATTGTCAATTATGGAAGATGAAGATTCTCATGGTTGTTACAAAAATATAATGACCTTCTAATGAATGCACATATATACCAGCAATCATACTTTTAAAGGTGATTGATAACTCCAAGGAAGTCAAAAAAATTGTCACTGAGGAGGTGATATTTGAATTTCACATTGAAAGATAGGATTTCTCTAGCTAAACAGAAATTTTACTGTCATTTCCCCGAAAGAGGACTTGATATATTTCATCCTCCCTCTTTCTCTCTCCTCTACTCATTTCCAGGACTCACAGAAGGTACATGAGATACTAGAGGATGGATTCTGATGTGAGTTAAAAGACTGCTCTGAACACCCTGGGCCCTGTCCTCAATTGCCACTTATTTATTAGAGTAGACACTGCAGTAATGTGAAAATCTGCTACCTCAGGTTGAAGAGGAAGACCCAAGAATTAAACAAGGTATCCTGGAAAAAAGTCTTGGTAGCCTATTAGATAACTGACATAATTAATCTATTTTCTCTATTTTAAAGTAAAGTAACTGCCAAATGTTATGTTATGAATGGAACATCCAGTAGAGCAGCTGCTAGTTCTCTGACCCAAGCCAATGGTGACAAGGCATCGGCATTTTCCAACTGCATTTGGCCTGGGAGGGGCTGTCCACACATCATGCAAGGCAGGTCGGTGGCCTCTTCAGTCAGTTCCAGTTCAGAACAATGTTGGCCTCACACCGGAGTCAGAGTCTCTAATCCTTGATCACACAGGCCTGAGACTGACCAACTCTCCCATCACATCTGACTCTATGGGTGCAAAGAAACTAACAATGCTTAATTGGTTTATTTTTATGAATCCTATAGTTAAATAAGACACTGGATTGGGTATATATGCCTTGATTCTAGTGTTTTCTCTGCTAGTGCTATATCTGTGTGATCTCAGACAAATCAGTTAGTCTTTCTGGACCTAACTTTCTTGATATTAAATGGACTGAATGATCTACACAGTTTTTTCCAGGTCTAATGTGCTAGGATTCTTAAAAGGCACTTTTATAAACATTTACATTTATATAAGCAAATTTATTCATGCTCTTTAATTTTGAAAAGAGCATTAATTACATTCTACTAAAACAACTGAGTATCTCAGAGTATGAGACTAAAACATTGATGTTCTTTTTTCCTGAGAAATATTTAATTCTAAAAAATAAATTTTGGGGCCCTAGAAGGGAAACACCAATATTTATCTCTACATCCCCTTTCACTCAAGACAGGAATGAAACAGCATCAATCAGGTCTCCTGCCACCCCCAGTGAGTGACCGAGGTTGAATACTTTGATGTGTATGACTGATGACTCTCAAACACGGTCCACAGATCCGCATGGTTCATTCTCCGTTATTGCCCATGTAAAAATTTATTTACTGGCATGCATACTTGTGGAAAGCCTTTCCTGCTTGACAATTAATCACATTTTCTAATGGCTGTCCTACATTCAATTAAGTTTAGTAAACAATTAAGTTTATTAAATGAAACTAAAAAGAGACAAACTTAGATTTCCAAAATTATACCTTATGGTTTGTTTTTCTTTTAATAATGTAATACAAAATTCTATGTGTTCACGTGGTTGTTTATCACAGCAACATTTGACATACCAAGAATTGGAGACAATCTAAAGTTTCATCAAGAGGTTATGAAATATTTGGCACATGATCAGTATAAACATATTATAATTTATTTATGATATATAATACAATATTACATAACTGTTTAAAAGAATGAGAATTACATGTACTCACATGGAAGGAAAAACTCAAGTAAAATAAAGCTAGTTGCAGAACTACAATTTCATGGTATTGACACCTTCTTATAAAATTTAACAGTGGTTATCTCTGAAGGCTAAGCTTGTGGGCCCTACGAGTGAGTGCAGAGGGTACTTCCACTTTTTTCCATCATGATTTTTGTACTGCTTACATTTCTTATAAGTATACATTACTTTAAAAATTAAGCAAAAAGCTCTTGCAACAAACTGCTCTTGCAGTTTGTATTGCCTTTTAAATATCTAAAACTCAGAAGTATTGCTAGCATTAATTCTAATAGACAAAATTCTTTTCTCTCTATTCTCAGATATCCCTAACCCCTCCCCAGTTAGAAGGAAATTTATCCCACCAAGCAGGAATATTGGGAGAAAGATCATTTGCAATTGGACTAGCACAAATATTCAGAGAAAAGCAAAATTAAGTCACAATAGAAATGACTCATTAATATCTTTTACTGCACACTGTATCCACTGTTCAGAGGATAATATTTTTAGACAATGAACACAGGTTACATGAGATTTCACTGGTGGAACTGATGTCCCGTGAAGTGTGAACACAGCAATGACAGTCAGGACTGTCAGGAAAAGATCCCTCAGTGTGCAAAGACTGTTTGATAAATTCAGGCATTTGATCCTAACCTGAACATTTTATAACTTTAGCAGAGAATTTAGCACAAGTAACTCTGATTCCAACATTGTTAGGCTGCATAAAATAATGGCCAGTTCCTCCAAGCTGGATTATGAATTAAAATGTTTCCTTTGGTTGGAGCGTCATTCTGAAGAATGCCAGAAAAGCTGATGGAGATTGAACAGATGCTCAGGAGGTACCAATTTTGCAATGAATATTTGCCATATCTGAAATTCCATATTTCAGGAGTAGACTTACACTGGTGTTACAGAGTCGACAGTCCTGGAATCTAGGCTCTGCCTTTCATTGGCTGTGTAATATCCAACAACTTACATAACTGTCTAAGTCTTTGTTTTCTCACTTACAAAATGAAGAAAATAATATCCACTTCAATAGCTTGCTGGGAGAATTAAACAGGAAGACATATAGAAACACCTAACACAATGCCGAATGAATAGTAGGTATTTAGTATGTTCATTTATTCCTTCTCTTTTTCCTGCCAAAGCTGAAATAAATAGGACTCGAGGTTTGTATGAGGTATACGGATGGAAATATTCAAAACAATGGGGTCTTCCACCCAATTAAAAAATCTCTTGAAAGAATGAAAGCAGATATTTGGTGTTACTATTCAAAGGAACTGTAGAACATGATGAGAGTGTATACCAGCTTCACTTGTGGAATTCAGGTGTCATGAGGAAAAAATTGTCATCTATGCCTTAGTGAAACATTCAAGGAGATTTTGTGAGAAGGAAACTGAGTTGTCGTTTATTTACAGTGAGTCACATAAAAATAAATGGCATCAATATAAGTAAGATTTTCATAGGGGAAAAAAATAAACCAGTGAATGAACAGCAAAGAGGAGGTATGTGATGTCTGACCCTTACAAGTTTAAGAGGGTAGAAAGCTCCAAGTACTTCAGGAGCTTTATAATAAACTTGTAGATTTATGAGTCATTAATTGCATTTTTATCATTACTTAATAGCCATTTATGTCCATGACCACAATATTTAAAGGTTAATTAATTTTTAAAATATGCTCAGATTCAGCCTTCTTCATTAAGTAAGTATGAAATGTAGATGCGTAGTGTTTCTTATTTGAATTAGGCATTTTAACAAAAGATTAATGAAAGAACAAATTCTTATCTGCTTCTTCCACCCCACAGGTGCTGAAATGATAAATACAAGTTTCATACCACACAACGCCTTGCACAAATAATGGAGTGTAGCATGGCACATACTGAGAGAGTGGTCTTTGTACTTAGTTTTAAAATACAAATCCAGCCAGAGGCTTCTGTCCAAATCACCAGTTTTGAATAGAAATAACCTCTGATATTCAACAACTCAGAAGTGGTGAAACCATAAATGCTATTATTTAAAACCAAGATCTAATCATGAGGAAATAAATGTTTTCAAGAGTATTTTAGTTCTGGAATGCTGTACTTACCAGTGTGTTTGCACTTTGGTATCAATGTCTGGACTATCTTGGTTTGTTATGTGGATTATAACCATTTTCTTATTCCCACATGATTTCAATAAAAATAATTTTCAAATGAACTCAGGTTCAGAGTTCAATTTATATCTGTAAATACAATCTCAGATCAGAGAACCAAATTAATTAAAAATGTTATATACACACACACACAGGGGTGGGCAAAAGCAAGTATACAGTTGTTTATATGGAAAATAACACAATGATTAATAATAATACAAGAATAAACTTTGTTTGTGTACTCACAACTGTAAGCCCACTTTTCCCCACCCCTGTGTGTGTGCACAAAATGTGGGACACAAGCATGGATGTTCTTTAATGATTCTGGGATATTAGGAGTGATGTTCTGGTATTATCACAGAATTTAAAAATTTTTTTATTACACAGGTGATATAAGAATTAATTTTCATTATAAAATATTAAAATAATACAAATATTTAAAAAACTGAGAATGCTCCCCTCTCACTTTTCTTACCAGTTTTTCTCCCTTCACAAAAGATAATTAATGGCAAATATTGCATGTACCTTTTTTCAGTTTCTTCCTTATGCATTCACACGCACACACACACACACACACACACACAGTAACCTATTTGTTTTTAAAGAAATGATATCATACTAAATGTTATCCTTTACCTCATTTATTTATACCCAGCAATCTATCTTGGAGAGCTGTACCTATCAGTACAGAAACATTAACCCTTTCTTTTTTATAACACTTTAATAATAGTTACCTAAATACTCCTTTATTGATATTTAGCCTTCCCTCCTCCTAGCTCTAAGGCTAGTATGAAGGTACTTGTATATGTACCCACATATCTGTACCTGTAACCATATCCACATCTATATCTGTCATGTAAGTATTACTGTTGGATCATTTCTTAGAAGTGGAACTGCTGGGTCAAAGAATACACATGTATTCAAGAGTGAAGAATTCTCAGAAATTGCCTTCACTGAAGCCTGATTGAGTTCTTGAGTGTAGATTGTTAACATTTGCCGCTGTTACAAGTGTGCATTACTGCCCCTAACGGAGGTGGATTATATGTGTTTGTGATGAAAGTTTAGCATGCTCATTATCTTTAGAACTCAGGGATTTGTAACCTGAACCACTACCACTCATCCCTTAGGACAGGTGGGCAACCAAATGGAAAGAGTAGTGGTGTTACATTACAAACAGTAGTGGGTTACATAAGCTGTTCACTGACTCAAACTCCTGTATCTTTCTGAGGTTTCTCATATGTTGTTTGTTTCAATTTTTAGCTGTTTCTAAATATTTACTTGTCCCATAACACTCAGACCTATTGTTATTGTTATTGTTATTTTATTTGTAATAAAATATGTCCATAATAAAAACATTCATTTATTTTTGATTCTTACTCAAGAATTAATTGAAACTTCAAACTATAGCTAAGGCTGAGTTGGGAATTAAACCTGCACAAAAATCGGGCTATATATTTACCAGAAAATGTCATAATCTTGGTTAAGTTCAAGAAATCCTGTGTGAAAGGATGTTGGTTGGAAAGATAATCATTATTTGTCATGTTGCTGCCTAATTTTCCTGTGTTCCCATACAGTGTCAACATTAAACAGTATCAGTGCGAGATCAATGAACTGTACAGCTTGTGTGGACAGCTTCGTTCCGTGACGAATGGTCATGAATGCTTCAGACATTTAGGATATCTGTAGAAACCTGAGTTGATTAGAGTTTATAGCTCCATATCAAATTCACTCTGTAATTGGGGATCTGTTTGACAAGTTAGTTTGTCTACTTAGCTCATGGTATTAATAAAGTAAGAGTTTAGAGTGCATCCTGAAACTGAATGTCCGACTTTGCTCTAAAGCACTGCCAGCAACTGAATCCTATACTGAGCCAACCACTTAAAAAATGACGCCTTTGGCACAATTGGATCATCATCCGAAACACCTCATATTTTGCCACATATAATGTACACCTTTTTTGAGGTGTACATTATCTCTCACAAATTTTTGAGAGAAAAGTAAGTATCTATATAAATGTTTTTAATTCTTTTATTTATGCTTATGTGTTAGAAGTATAATTTTAGAAGGCAGTAATGATACCCATACACAAAATAGTACACTGGAATATGATAATGGGTGTTGTTTCTAAATATAAATAAATAAAAATTGATTTAAAAAAATGAAATTGAAAGATTTTTTTCTTAGAAGTTTGGGCCAAAAACGTGGGTGTGCGTTGTACATGGCAAAATATGGTTCTTAAAATTGAAGAAACAAAGAACAGCATTGCAGCAGACATCACTGAATTTAATTCCCAGCTCTGCCACCTACAAGCTGCGTAATCTCAGTTAAGTTACTGAACATCTCTGGCACTCACTTTTCACATTTGTAAAACTGGAATAATTCTAACTACCTCAGTAATATTGTGGGGATTGAATTATAAAAGATATGTTATGTGTAACATCTGACACCTGCCTGCCACATAACAGTCTCAATGAATAGTAACTATTATTACTACTAAGAGTGGCTTCAGATTTAATTTAAAGATCAGACTACTGTTATTAGCTTGGATTTAGCCAAAGATCATCTTTATTGAAAAGAATAAATATTTTGATTGATAGGCTAATTTGTTTAATTATGACCTTTCTAAATAATGAATTAATAACCCTTCATAACAGATATGATTAAGTTATGCAGTCTCTAAATTTAGTGTCAAAATCTTCACTTTGACAATTGCCTAGAGTAGTGAGGAAAGATACTATACTTATTTTTTATATTCTTCCACTGTATTTTTGATGTGAGGACCAATAGAAATACTTAAATACATAATGAGTAAAGTAAAAATGTAAGGAAAAAATTTTATGTGATATAGTATTCTATAAGCAATTGTGTGTGATGAACAAAAGGAAAAGGCATTAATATTGAACATAAGCTATGCTGAGTGAAACCTACATTGGGAATTTTTAGGAAGTATCAGAACCTAATCAGTGAATACAAGTCAAGTAGCTAATGTAACTTCTTTCAGAAAATCTGCGAAATTTGTTTTTAGAAAATATTATTTTTGATGCTCATTTGCATTTTTAAATAACATTTTGCTCAAGCATGATTTTTCAATTCTGAAACCACCACATCGTGACAGACTGGAAGTGTCCATGTGAAGAAGCCTTATCTATGAAACTCTCGCTGACATCTGCTCTCTCACCATATCTGATATCACCTTAATGAGAGCAGAGTTTTTTTTGATGTGAGGGTACCAGTTTGGCAACTCATTATTTTAAAAAATTTAGCAAAACCTCATTAAACAGCTGCTTTTCTATGTTTCGTTGACTTGTGTGAGATGCCAAACAACTTCACTCTTTGCCTAGCAGATTAAAATTTTTCAATGTGGTTTATATTGCAGGCTTAATTTTAATGCACAATTACCCATGTAAATAGATTCTAGAGATTGGTGGCTTTAAAAATAATTTAAAATATGCAGAAGGAAATATACAAAGTATGCACACTCAGTGATAAAATAGTAGGTCTAAGGCATTTTGTGTTTCTCTGCCAGTTCTATTAATTTTACTGTGTATAGTCCATTTTATCTGTGGACGAATTTTAAACAATTAGCAGTAACAGTCAAATATCTATACATGGGCAAATATTTCAAGATTAATGAACAAGTAAAAAAAATAGATTTCTTATACTCTCAAATGTACTTCTACCTAAATCTTTCTAAATTAGAGTAGCCATGCCTTTGTACTGAGTATGAGTGAAATTGCTGCTGAGATTTAAGGGGGTCTAGTAAATGGTATCCCACTCTCCTCCTGATTTTGGAGCTATTTAAAAAGATAGACAAGGAGTAGAGCATATGGAATATCCCAGTATCACCTTTATTGCTGATTAAATTGACATTGGAGTAAGTTGCCTATTATCTGTGGGGCACTGGGCATTCCAAATGTGAATCTGAGTTTGGCAGGTTTGCCCTCTTAATCACAGGCAACACTAAACCACCAGATGGCAGGAACTTTATTTGTAATCTTATTGCATGTCCTAGAGCCACCTAGATTGCATGGGCTCTGCTGGCATCTGGCTTGCTGGAGAAATGGAAGAAGAGCTAGACTTTTGCATGCCCGATTTTTTCCACATGTAAACTCATCAATTAGATAAGGCATTCCACCCCTCTCTGGGAAGAGTGGGTGAGGGAATAGAGAGGAGTCTGGAGTATTATGTCCCAATGCATGGAAGCAAGTGCCAGGAAAGGGGAATATAAATTTAACCTTTGCCCATGATGTTTCTCAGATTTATTCCTCTTAACACTTTGGATTTAACCATTAAGCCCCTGGTTAATCCAGATCCATTCCCCTGGAGGAGAAAATCAACAATTGATCAGGGTAGTCCAGCTCCTTATTAGTGAGGCCACTTTACAGATAAAACTTGGGGTATTTTAACAGGACCAATGTAGCACAGTGAACAGTCTGCTAAAAAAAATGCACTGGGATGATTTTAATTAATAAACTCTTTGCAGAATTTAAATATACCTTCATAGAAAGATTACAATCTAAAGATTAAAAATGGCCACTTACCTGCGAAAAAGGTACCTTAAATTTTAGTGAGCTTCCATGCACAAACAAACAAATAAATTTCAAGTCTTGCAAAAGTCAAGGCTTAAAGCCACCTGCCTCAGTACAACAGAAACTTAAAATGCTGTGGGTATTGTGCTCCCCAAGGTCTATTCCTTGCCTTTGTCTTGAGATTCCTGGCCAGCACATCAGATGTCAGTATTGAGGGTGTTACACATGACAGCTCTGTCTGAGTTTAGAGCAACTGAGGTTTTATACAGGGCTTATGCAGATGAGGTGTGTCTGTGCCCATGTACCTGGCCCACTCTCCCTGTAGTGACCATGGGTGTGCTGCCATTTGCCAGACTCCTGCCCAAGGACTCTTTCTCCATTTGAGCGCTGGGTTCTAGCCTTGCTTACCAACTCTAATAGGTCTCCTTTTTCTTGCAAGTAATTCCAATTTCCTACTCTTTATTTATTGGACATTCCATTTATTTTTAACAATTCCAGCTCTTTCTTGGTCCTTCTAGCCACCAGCTCATTTCTCTCCTGTCCTTTATAACAAAAATCCTTGAAATGGTTGTCTATCCTTGCTATCTCCAATTCCTTATCTCCCATAAGCTCTTGAACACTTGAAGGATTTTTCCCTCTCCCACAAGCTTGCACTTGTGGAGGTGCCACCGACCAGCACATTGCTAAGTGCAATGGTCACATCTCAGAAATCGTCTTTTAAAAAAATTGATTTTAGAGAAATATGAAGGAGGGAGGGGGAGAGAGAGAAACATCTACTTGTTGTTTCACTTATTTATATTTTTGCATTCATTGGTTGATTCTTGCATGTGCCCTAACCAATGATTGAACCACAACCTTGGGATATCTGGATGGTGCTCTAACCATCTGCGTTACCTGGGCAGGGCCAGTATTCCTCTTGTTTTATCTTTTATGAGCATTTGATCTATTTGATCACTGCTTTTCTTTAAAACTCTTTATTCAGTTTTCTTCTTAGGGCACACGATTTTTTGTCCCCATTTCTACCTTGCTGCTTCTTCTCAGGCTCCTTCACTTGCTTCTTCTCATCTTCCTGGCCTCTTGATGTTAGAATAAGTCAAGGCATAGGCCTTGGACTTTTCCAGTTCCTTATCTACATTCTTCCTCAGTGGTTTCATCTGCTTTCAAGGCTTTAATTACCATCTATAAACTGATCATTTTTATTTCCAGCCCAGACCTCTCCTCTGAACTCCAACTTAGATACAACTTATTATTAAGCACTTTCAGTTGGATGTCTAATAAGCATCTGGAACTTAACTGTCCCCAAATGTGGCAACTCTACAGTCTTTTCTACCTTGGTTAATCACATCTCCACTCTTTCAGTGTCTGCCCAGTCTGAAAATTACATTGTCATCCCTGAATCTTTCCTTTCTGCACACTTCACATCAATCAAATAGAATAATTTTGCAGGTCATATCTTCAAAATGTATTGAAAATCCAGCCACCTCTTGCTACCTGCACTGTCTCCATCCTAGTGGAAACTCCCGTCATCTTTCCACTGCCTTCCTGCTGTTATGTCCTAATTGGTCTCTCTGCATTATACTTTCTCTTTTCAGACTATTGTCAACACAACCATCAAAGTGATCCTGTCAAAAACAGAACCAGCCATCAAAAAGTGTAGGAGGAGAGTATTCTAGGTAGAGGAAATAGCAATGGCAGGGGTGTTGAGAGAGAACCTTACAGTAGGTGAGAAACAAACATCAAGAAGGCAGCACGGCTGGAGTGGAGTGATTGAGAGAAGGTGAGTGGTAGAGAATAAAGGGGAGAGATCTATAAAAATTGGAGTGTGCAGGGCCTTGAGCCACATTAAGACTCTGGATTTTATTCGAAGTATGATGAGAAGTTTATAGGCTCTTGAGCAAGGGAGACACAAGATATGATGTATTTTTAAAAAGATCACCCTGGTTTCTCTGTGGAGAAAATGGAAGCAAGAATGGGGGTAGGGGGAGACAATTTAGGGGATTATTACTATCCTCTAGGCAAGAGATGATAGTGGCTTGTACCAGGGTAGGGGTGGTAAGAGTGGTAAGAATGGACAGACTGAAGACAAACTGAACATAGAGTCTATAAGATATGCTAAAGTATTAGATACAAAGTAAAGAAAAAAGAGAAATAAAGAATAAATCTTAAGTTTAGGTCTGACCCCTTGGGTGAATGGGTATACAATTCACTGACAGAGGAAGCCTGGGAAGAAGCACATTTGAGGACATGTTTAATTCAAGAAAACTATTGTGATGGTTAATTTTATGTTTCAACTTGGCTGGGCCACAGTGCTCAGATAAGTGGTCAAACATTAATCTGGATATTTCTATAAGAATGTTTTTGAATGAGCTTAACATTTAAATTAGTGAACTTTGAGTGAAGTAGACTGCCCTCTATGATGTGGGCTGGCCACATCCAATCAGTTGAAGGCCTGAATAAAACAAAAAACTAACTTCCCCAAGTAGGGGGAATTCTGCAGCAGATAGCCTTTGTACTAAAACTGGAGCATCAACTCCTTCCTGGGTCTCCATCCTGCTGTTCCATCCTGCAGATTTTGAACTTGCCAGCCTCCATAAGTATGTGGGCCAATTTCTTAAAGTAAATATCTTTCTCTGTATATACACATTCTATTGGCTCTATTTCTCTGGAAGACCCTAGAAAAATATGGCTATCAAGCAAGTAGGCAGTTGAATATAGGGAGAAATCAGGAACTCAAGAAAGAGGTCAGGATAAAAATATAAATTTGAGAGTCGTCAGAGTATATATGGTATTGTAACTGCTTAGAAACCTTATTTTCTTTCTTCTGGACTTTTCTTTTGATTTTTTTTTACTCAAACTGGCCCTTACCCAGTGCCCTGACTCACCCAGCTCCCTCTCTCTTGTTTTATCATTAAACCTGCAGAGGAATGATGCCCTGGTCAGCATCCAGCAGTCTTAGAAACAAGGTCCTGGGTCTATTGACGACAGAGACAAAGCTGCTTATCAAATTAAAGATAATATCTTGACTTCACTTGGGTTTTAGATCTGGACTCAGGAAAGTGGAACAATCCCACTGAACAAATCATTGCACACTCAGAAAGAACAACTCCATGGCTGACGTTAGGACCAGATTCAATAATCAATTAGACCCTACCCTAGCACCGACCAATCAGTAGACACCACAACTCTAACTCCTTAGTTATCATAATTAATGATTTTTTCCCTATATAAACCATCCCCTGGAAGCCATCAGGAAGCCAGGGCTTTGAGAATTAGATCACGTGGGACTCTGGGTACGGTGCCATCTCCTCAACAAATCTTTACTGTCTTGGCTGCAAACTCCTGTGCATGTCTTATTGGGCTTTCATGTGCACAGACAAAGAGGCTCCTCCAGTCTAGTAACACTATTAAAGATAGGAGCTGGATGAGGTATTTAGGGAGCAAGACATGGAGAATAGAAAGGGACTTAGAACAAAGCTAAGAGCCTTGCAAAGATAACTGAGAATGGGGTGACAGTTAATAGAAGAAGTGGCATCCTTAGAGCCAAGTGAGGAAAACCAAGAAAATGGTCAGCCAAGAGATAGGGGGAATATGAAGACCAAAAATTAACCTTTAAATCCATCAAGAAAATCCTTGGTGTCCTTAATATAAATATCCTTCTAGTGAAGTGATTTGGATTAAACAGAGAAGATGAGTATTAAGAAAAACAGATAGCTAGTATGGAAACCCTTGTGAGGAGTTTTGCTGGAAAACCAGTCCAGAGAAATGGAGTTTGGAGGAGAATTTGGAGTCTAAAAGGTTTTTTTAAATGTGAAAATAAGCACATTTTTATACTGCTGAAAAGAGTATCAGATAATTGTAAGAGGAAAAAGCAGGTAATTGAAGGAGCAAAGTAAATATCTTTCTCTGTATATACACATTCTATTGGTTCTATTTCTCTGGAAAACCCTGGAAAAATATGGCTATGAAACAAGTAGGCAGTTGAATATAGGGAGAAATTGGGAACTCAAGAAATCGGGAACTCAATTGAAGGAGCAAAGTCCTTCAATAGGCAAGAGAGTGTACTGTTGCGCGTGGGTCACCGGCCAGCAGTGACCATGGAACGCTGTGGATGGCTCGCCGAAACACACGCGAGAAGTAACAACATGCACAGAGACAAACTAGTTTCTGTGGGGAAGTAGGGACGAAATGGCCACCCCCCCTAGTGGGGAGTGCGCTGATTTACAGTCCATACCTGCTTTTATTGGGCTCATTTTGCATAATAATTCAGGTAAAGTACAGTACTCATTAGGGGAAGTAAGGAACTATAGAAAACAAAGAACTCTGCCGGTCTATTGAGTTGGGGGTCAAAGAGCTGTAAGACTGAGGAACTAACTAACTTCCTCCTAAGACCCTTCTCATTCAACTGAGAGCATTCTAAACAAAGAAGGTTTCACAGTAATTTACATGTTCTTTCTTAGGCCTGATCACCCCCGGGAAATCCGCACTTCTCAGTACCGAGCTGTACCACCCTGTCATTGTTTCAGGCTTAGGTGGAGCAAGGGAACTAGGTAACCAAGAGATAAGGAGACTTTCTCCCAGACGCTGAGAACTCAGGCTATGTCAAAGCCGAGGAGCGAGGGTCCATCACCCCCTTTTGCTGCAGCCCCCCCAAGTCCTTCTTTTGGGGGGCCTCCCAAAGTGATCGTGCCTGGCTTAGGTCGTTCCCCCCATGGGGAATCTTACCCATCTTTGGCCTAACCGACCAAGCTTTTGGGGGTTCAGTTATGAATAAAGCAGCAGAAGCAGCATTCCTGCCAGGAAGATAAGCTTTTATCTCCTTGCCGGCTTACGGTTCCAAGGGCGTTCCCTTAGCCTTAGCTAGGCGGGGGTTTCAGCCTCTGATACCAGTCAGGGCGGTTCCCAACAGTGTACATTCAAATACCTAAGTGGAGACAGTGGCCATCCCTCGCCATAAGAGAAAGGCAGAATTTATAACAGTGTAAATGGGTAGGTTAGTAGGTTTGCTGGTTGGAAAATAAGATAGTCTTCTTCTGATTGCTTTGAATTTCCCAGTGAAGTAAGAAGAATGTTATCAGTTGAAATGGAAAAAAAGAGAGAGGACATTGGAAATTTGAAATAAAGAAGAAAGTGTAAAGTGTCATCTTGGACCGAGAGTGAATTTTTTAGTATTGCTGAGCAATGGCCAGTCAGCCAGTTGTGATAAATCCTGGAATAGATAGGGCAACAATTAGATTAAACTTGCACCTTACTTTGCCAGTTGAGCAAATATAGAAAGAGAACAAAAAATGGAGTATGTTTGCAAAGGAGAAATTCCAGTGATGGAGTACGGACTCTGAGTCAGGAAGGAGAGATGTGAGAACATGAAGGGGGTAAGGCACAGGGTAAGTTAGTGAGATTGATGGGCTCCAAATGCATAGTGTTATGTGTGTGCACCAGAGGAAGGAGGCTAGAGTGAAAAGAAGAAGAGACATAGCTGAAATCCATACTCTCTAGGGTTCTTTGTAGGAGGAAAAGAACATTTGCTACTAATTTTAATTATTTCAATTTTCAATGTAATGATTTATGAATCTTAAATTTAAAAATGTAAACACTACTTACACAACTAATATATTAGTTATAAATAAAAATGTATTAATGTTATAAATTTCTTTTAAACATTTAAATGTTAATTTCAAACTCACACATATGTCCTAAATCTTAGAAATAAATGATTTACTATGTAAGAGTTTCTTTAGGATGTCTACCTTAAACATGTACAAATTATTGCAACGATATACATTTATTATTTCACTTTTGCTGTTTCAATGTAGTAAAACTATGGGTTTGCTCTTTTTCTTTCTTATATTTGTACTTCTTTTTCTACCTCTTCAAGGTGTCATTAATCATGTCATATCCAAACAAAGAGGATAATGTTTCAGACCAGCTGAGATGTTGTTTCTCAGCTACTGAACAATTGATTTTGGCTGGGCCAGAGGACTGTCAAGCCGTTGAGCATTCCCAAAACAGCAGCACTGTGACTAACAGGACCACAAGTATTGCCATTGCACCTGTTAGCTTGGCTTGCCACACACCTCCATAGCTTCAGCTGATAAGAAAACAATGAGCTCACATGTATTCAGACAGCAAAAGCAAGTAACATGGTGTCAGTTCCCTGTGTCTCTAGTACTGCAAAATGCCATCAATTCAGAGTCCAGGTGACAGCAATTTGAGTGGTGGGCAACTCTGTTGTAGAGGAACCAACTCTAAACTGCAGCCAAGAGTTTTGCAGACCTACACAGAAGCCTGCAGCTGTACCCTGAGGGAGGGTCAATCAAAATCCTGTATTCAACTGGAACTAGGGAAATGGATGAGAACAAGCCTCGAGGCAGTCTCCCACGATACAGGGATATGAAACTGTCCCTTGGTGACTTCTCACCAGGCTTATTTCCTCCTGCTGTATGAAAAATGACAGGACATTCCACCAAGACCGGTCAGATGGCAATCAAGCCTTGCTTACATGACTTATGTGGAGAGAGGCAAGGTCACCAAAACATTATGGCAGAGCTATTCTACAAGGACTTGGTTGTTACCTCAAATCAAAGCCTTTTATATTCAAGGCTTAGTAAATACTTGTGTGAGGCACTGTAAACCAGATTTTTCCTTGACGTCTGATGATGCTTCTCTCTTCACTCCCATCAGGTGTTTTTTGCAGAAATTTCCCCTCTGTTCACTGTTTCCCTTGTTGGGCAGTTTCACTGATGCATTATAAGTAGCAGGGCTGTCTAAAGGACAAGGAAGTGATTTTGTGCAGTGAGCTCTCCTTTCAGGACATTGGGCTAATTTATTATTTGGCCTCTCGTTGTTTTTTTCTCTTTCTAACTGGTTAGTTTGAGTGACGCCTAGAGCAAATCATTCTTTACAATTCTTTGTAGAGTTTCCAGTATTTGTGGCATTGCAGTTACCTGTTTATATTAACAGTGGCTGGACTTTTTCTGGACAGACCTCACATTTTAAACCTTACTATTAATCACATAAATGAATATAAGTACAATAATCAAATATCATTTTTCACCCATCATTCTTACACATGTAGATACAAATGTGTATGTATTGGCTGAACCATATGTAATGGCTGTTTTTGTAAGCAACAACGGCCAAATGTTGGCAATTTTAGGCTTTAATAATGCATTTCAGAGACAGGCACATAAGTAAAGAAAAAGCAACATCCATATATACAAAAGTCCCAAATTTATTAAAATTAAGTTTAATTTAAAGTGACAATGTTTTATTCTTGTCAACTTTATTTTTATTGTGACTGCTTTAAAAAATCAATATTAACATTTCCCTTTTTAATTTCATTATAGACTAATGGCTCTTCACAGATTCAATCTGCTTCAAACATAACATATTTTGGAATTAAATTATTGTTACAGTATTCAAGAGAAACTTTAAGGAGCTACTCTGTGGTTTAAGTACTTTTTAAAAAATATTCTTGATTTCTGGAAACAATAATTTATTGCAGACCCATCTGGATTTATTCCTGACTCAAGACATGGATTTAGCCACTTTCACACTTGTCTAATTCCTTTGGATGTAGAATGGTTTTGGAGACTAAAATCTGGTGGCTAAGGTCCATGTCAGATTGTTATAAATGAAAGGAAGTAGTAGGTAAAGTACTGCTGTTGTGAGGTCATTACTTAAGTTTTTAAACCCTTGCTTCAATACTTTTTTTTTTATTCATCTAACTGAACAATTCTTTAATGGTAGTGAGAGTGGAATGCTTGAAATAAAGATTCCTGATGTGGCACAAGGACTCGTAATAGCACAGGATGTGAGCATAGGAAAGAGAAGGGCAAGACCCTTGAAAGTAAAGATCTCTACCAACTGAGCATCCAGGGTGTTGGAGAGATAGTTTCTGGAACATCAAGAATGATGACGGAATTGGTGATAGAGAAGATAGTGAGCCAGGAGATAAAGTCTTTAGTGAGTTAAAAGGAGTGGCTGGAATTCTGTAGATGACCATAACAAGCGGAAGGGTGAGTTGTATT
The DNA here is from genome assembly GCF_019186645.2 of Phyllostomus hastatus. Lineage (NCBI taxonomy): Eukaryota > Metazoa > Chordata > Mammalia > Chiroptera > Phyllostomidae > Phyllostomus > Phyllostomus hastatus. The sequence goes on from NW_025333872.1 coordinate 50,436,531, forward strand.
GATTGATATAATGTAAGTCAAAGGATTTGGGATAATTGAGGGGACAGAAAATGGATCTGGGAGAATACCTGCTTATTGATATTCTGACATGATGGATGAAAAATGATATTTGATTACTGTGCTTATATTCATTTATTTGATTAATAGTGAAACTTAAAATATGAGGTCTGTCTGAAAAAAGTCCTGCTATTGTTAATATAATGAGAATAGTTTGCGGGACATCAGTGTAAACTGGCAGCAAGGGAGAGTAGACTGGAATATGCATGCGTGAACAATGATGACTTCACCATACTAGTCAGTGGGGGCAGTAGATGCTGTTGAGTGAGCTTGTGTACTGTGTGGGATTGCATACAAAATGACTGAATGAGTAGAGCAATGAATCTGCATCAAATTTTGTGTCGAGCTTGAACATTCTTGGTGGAAATTATTTGGTTGACTCAGAAAGCTTTTGGGGATGATGCAATGAGTGCAGCACAAATAAACATGTGGCACAAATGATTTAAAGAAAGTAAAGAATCTGTTGAAAGTGATCCACATTCTGGAAGGCCTGCAACAAGCAGAACACCTGAGATCGCTGAACATGTACAGTTTGCAATCAACAAAGATCAGCGACTGACAGTGTGAGAACTAGAAACTAATCTGGGGATTACAAAATCTAGTGTGTCCAAGGTTTTGATGCAGGACCTTGGCATGAAACATTGGCAAAATCAGTTTTGTGGCTTCTGCTACCAGAGCAGAAGGAACATCATGCAGCAGCTGCTAATGACTTGGTTCAAACCACTGCCAATGATGCTGGGAGAAGTGTGTGAAGTCCCAAGATGCCTACTTTGAAAGGGACTGAGGTGTCATTGTCCTATGTACAATGTTTCTTCTATCTTGTATCTTCTTCAATAAATGCCTCTGTTATACATAGTACCCAGATGAATACTTTCTGGACAGGCCTTGTTGTATTCCTTTGCATTTCTAATTTTTATGTGAATTATTGGCTTATTATGTCCTTGGTTATCTATTTTTCTATTATTAGTTGTTAGGAACATTTTTATATACATTATGTTGTTCAACTTTGCCATCAATAATTCAAACATTTTCCTGGATTCTGTGAGTGTAGAAATTTATTATAGGGATTTGACATGTGATTGTGGGAGCTGCTTAAACTATCTCTGTTAAGTAATTATTCTTGTGTTTGAGACTGGAACATAAATATAAGGTGGAATAGAACAAGAATAAGCTAGAACTCACAACCAAACCAGAAGCCCCTGGGTATTAACTAAAATTTGTGTCAGCTCTTTTTACATCATACAGAGCCAGCACCAGGCTGAGGTAAGTGAGGCTCCTAGACTGCAAAGTTAAGCAGGCGTGCACTCTTGGGTTTGTGCCATTATGAGGTATTTCCACAAATGGAGAGTGAATGCTTGCTTAACTTTGGCACCACAGGTGCCTTGCTTATCTTACCCTAGTCTGGTCTTTCTCATATCTTGATGACATGGTATCCTGCAGAAGCTAGGGACCTTGGTCATGACCCTGGAGTTACACACACCTGGCCCAGAAGTCAGAGAAGGTGAAAGAGGATCCGGGAGAAAGTGGAATAGTTGCAGGTCCAGTTGCTGTCTCACACCAACATAAGGAGTCATCAGATTAGTGATAAAGTACGTGAACTACAAAATGGCTACTGCCTCACCCCCAACCCTCTAAAGCCCCCTTACGGCCCACTCTGACAGCAAACACATAAGAAGAGGAATTTTTGGAAATGTAGTTTGACCTACCCAAGTTAACACATCACCAATCACCACAGAGGGCAAAAGTTAATTCTACTTGGATTCATCTATTCAATCAATTAAAAGTCCACAACATTTTTTTGAACTTCACTAAATGTTCCTATAGTTCATTTAGATTAATATGTAAGAAGAAGAACTAAAGGTGGTCTTTAAATACAAAGAAAGGCTCTTTCTTCACTAGATATCAAAATGCAACATAGAGCCACAGTAATTAAAGCTGCTGTTACAGCTGTTGGAAGAGACAGACCAGCTGAACTGTAGGGAGACTGCAAAAAGATGATCAGGTGTATGTGGCCATTTTATATATAAAGAGAGGGTATTTTAAATAAAGATGCAAATGAATAAACTTTTTCACTGATGGGTGTTGGGACAGTTGTTTAGCCATTGACGTTTTTAAGAAAATCTTGATTCCTATCTCCACCCTCATACAGAAATTAATCTCTCCATGGATGACAAAATTCAAATGCAAAAAGTAAAGTCAAGATTACTAGTGCTGAGTATTTTTCTAAGTGTGTCATGACATGGACACCAGAAATGTAAAACTGAATAAAACACTTTGACTGTATTGATTACAAATTGTGTACAGTTAAAAAAAAAACACTGCATACAAAATAAAACAAAAAACAAAAAACAACAACCCAGGAAAATATTTGAGCTTAACATGGCAGAAAAAATTGACCTTTCCTCACATATACTTAAAAATATGTTCTTTAAAATAAGAAAATAGAAATATAGATGGCCAAGGACATAGTAAACTGACAATGGACAAAAGGATTAAAATTTTAAAATAATATTTTAAGTTTCACTATTTATCAAAAAAATAATATAAACAGCAGTTAAATATTATTTTTGTTACTGGACAGCGACTGGCCCAGAGCAGGTCTGCCTCGGGCTGGCCTGTGGCATGTGGACTCTTGACTTCGTATAGGAAATATTTCACAACACTCATCCAAGTGATTTGGAGAGTACCTGTATTAAAGCTGGGGAGAGTGAAACAAGGGAGGGTTTAGGACGGAAGAAGCATCAGGAGACAGCTTCGGCAGGGCTGCTTTGGCTTTTTGGAAATGTTACAGGAAAGAAGTGGACCACACTGGGCTGCAAGAACTCACTGAGAAATAAGTCACAGGGACAGACGTGAGCCAAGGTGGGGTTGCTGTTAGCTCACTGGGAAGTCAGAGAAAAGGGGGCCTTGAGGACAGGTTCAGTGGGTAAGCCTGAGAGGAGTTGCCACTGCCTGCTGCTCCTCTGGTTGCAAGTCTCATGGGGACCCTTAGAGTTTAGGAGAGTGAGAGGAGAGACACACATCTTGGGGGAGAGAGACGTGGGTGTGCTATAGAGAAAGCAGGTGCTGGGTACTTTGTCTTGAGGCTTTTAATATTTATTTAGCCTTGGGAATCCTAGAGGAGGTCTCAGGGGAGGGTCTTAACACAATATTCATTAGCTTTTCCAGGTATGTCCTTCAATATGTTGATTCATCAAAATGTGTGTACAGAGGGGTCAGGGTTACTTTTCAGTTAGTTTAACTTTTAAGGAGCGTCATTAAGCAGGCACCAGGACTGAGGCCAATCTGCCCCGAATGGTCTGGAATGTGTAAACCATTTGCTTCTAAATGTCCTTAATTAGGAAAGATAAAATATTGTCATTCATTAGCTGGCTGTAAATTACTCAAATTGTTTGGCCTTGTTTAATTATTTTGTCTCAGTTTCCCTTATTCCACTTGTCAAGGAATTTCCCTGGCTTTGTACTAGACTATCCTGCCTCATTTTCACCCATCAAATTGGCAAAAATAAAATGGAACTTGGTGTTTGCAACAGTAAACTTAGTGCTAGAAAAGTAAGTGAACTTCATCTTGCATTATTTTGAAAGGAATTTAAAAAATCTTCTGCAAGCCAGATAGGCAACATGTATCAAAAAATTAAATATATGTTCTTTTTATCCCAGAAACATCACATCTAACAAGTAAATTTTTCTTAAAGACACAATACACAAATCTTCTAATACATATGCTGAAGGTTGCTTATTGAAGTCTTGCTTATAATGGCCCCAAACTGAAGACATCAACCTGTATGTACAGACATCCAAAGAATTTTAAGCAGTCATTTAAAAATGTATTTAATTCCATAAAATATTCATAATATGTTGTGGAATAAATATATATTGACAATATGATACTAAATATGTAAACTTGGATACCTAACTTTATATATGCTTCTGTATGCATAGAGATAAAAGAATGTTTACAAACAAATTAAAAGTAGTTATCTGAATGAAAGGCTGTCTGATTCTTTATTTTTTGTAATTTTCTTTATTTCCTTAATTATTTTATTAAACAGTAAATATCTGTAAATTTTACAATGAAGAAAACACATTATTTTCATTTCAAGTGAATATGTAGCTGATTGAATGCTGATTATTATTATTGTTGTTATTATTTTACTTTCTTTTGCAAATTTTCAAAGCCATAGATACTCTTTTTGGGGGACTGGTAACATCTCATTTATGCTGCTTCCTGGGTTAGTATATATTGACTCCCCATGGCTTTCAAAGAAAATATGACCTGCCATAAACACCAAATGTACAAAGGAAGGACAGATTCTCCAGTATCTGCCATGAAAGAGCATCAAAAATAGATTCTTATTTGCCTGTCACTATCATGAGGAGTAAAATGCAAAGATTACTTGGTGTTTAACTTCAGACATCTGATATCAATTGGGCACAATCCATCTCTCTGTTTAGAGTAGTTATCCCTCAGCCTGCTTTCAGGCTTAATCCCTTCTAAAAAAAATCTTAACAGTTTCCAGAGTTTGGTCTTTTTCCAATTTTCAAGGCATAAGCCTTTGGGAAAACTTTAGATCTAATCTTCCCTAGTGCCGTTCCTTTTCCAAAAAGAACAGAGTATTTCTTCACATGTGGGATTTTTGTGGTTATCATTTATCACTTTAGGCTTTCAACCACAAATTCATCCATTATTTGTAAACTTCTTAGTCTTTGCTGGAATGTGTAGGAGCATTCTTAAACTAGTTTACCAGTGTAAACTAAAACATAACAGAAAAAGCTCTTGAATTATTGAAAATTATCCGGTGAACTGCTCTACTGACGTAAATGAATGCAAAGTCTTAGATGTGAGAGACATGGTTCTTTTAGCAGTGAGTCATGTTATAAAATATTGCATTCGTGCTATATGAGAGGTGAGCTGCATTTAGAGCAAGGAGAAGTAACATGCATGCCCTGACTGATTTTAATAAAGCTTTAAATTCCCCCTCACCACCACCATTTACGGTACTCACTTCCTGACAGTACTGTCTTCGAGCTAAAACGATTAAATATAGACCAAACCACGGTTAATGGGTACAGTAACAAGCCGAAAGACCATCTATTAGGAAATATTCTTCAGGAGTGCCTCAAGGGCTGATTTTATTGGATAGCTCTGACCTGGATGAAGAAATTGAGATTTCATCACATCTGTTCATGACACTAAATTAGCTGGGACAAATAACACCTCCTACAGTTTCCATGATATATTTCAGAATGGTTTTTAGACCCCATTGCAAAACAGTTCACTTAGGGACTAAAACTAAATCAGACAGCTCTGGGATAGAGAAAATCCACACAAATGCTGCCAAGTTCGGAGGGTCTTATCAATCACAGTGAGCACAAGGCAAGAATGTAGCTTTTTATGAAAAATAGAAGATAATATTTTAATGTATACAGAAAGTGATTCATCCTTGATTCTTGGCACTAGTTTCTATATTCTCTTTCCAGTGCAGGAGTAAGAATGAATCTTGAAAGAGGATTCAGTTGATAAAGATGAGAAAAATAAACCCTTTGAGGAGAAACTAATAATCTTGCTATACTTGTATTAAAGATTGAGAAGATAGTATCTTTGGGAGATATTCAGTGTGTCAAGAGAATTTGTCTAGACTTGAGGAAAAGCATAAAGCTAAAGAAACACTGAAATAGGCCAAAAGGGATGACTAAAGTATTTTTGTCCTTTGAGATCAATTAAATGTAAAGAAGTAGGCATTTGTTTCGAATGCCTTAGGTACCCTTAAACTGGAAGTCAGAGAATAAATTGCAATCCTTTTCAAGTTCATTGCCTGCTCTGAGATTTTAGCAAATAAATTACTTCTTATTGTATGTACTATGGAAAAAGGCAATAAATTTTGAAAATATGATACTTATTAAGTTATGTCTGTAGATAGCATTATTTTGTCAAAACACTGGGTTCAATAGATTCTATTGATTGCTTGACATATTATTGGTTTTGTGAGATAAGAATAGCTTAAATTCATGGTCATTTCTCTATAGCAAATACATTCTTAACTTAAAATTTAGAAGAGAAAATATGGCATATATACAAATACAAATATATCAAGACAGTGTGATAATTTTCTTAGCACAGGGCAATATCTAATGATATTAAAATGTAGTGAAAAACAATAATGTCTTAAAAGGTAATGATGATACAAGCTGCAGATGTTTGTATAGTATGTGCCAGTCATTTTCTAAGATATTTGCATAGAATCATTCACATGTTCTTCATAACAACTCCAGAGGTATTATTGTTCCCTTTTTACAGTCAATGAGCAAATCAGAAGCCAGGAAAGTACCTTGTCCAGTCTCACACAGCTAGTAAGTAGGAGAACCAAAATTAACAGTCATTCAGCAATTGATCAACATAAACAAGAGTAAAGTGACAAATAAATATAGTTGAAGTAAGATAAGAAAGAGGAAAGATGGCATTTCATCAAGAGAAGAGGGTGGTGTTAGAAGAGTTCATGTTAGGAACTGAGTGGCCCCAGTTGTCTGGTAGTGGTGCTCGTGTTGGAGAAGAGCGGCAGGTGCGGCTAGAAAGAGAGTCCGGGCCAAATGGTGTTGGGTCCTGAATGCCAGAGCCAGGAGTTTGGACTTAATTAAGTAGCCATTGGAGAAACAGTGAGGGCTTTTTAAACAAACAGGTACCATAATAAAAGAGACTTGGAGAAGACAACTTTGTGGTGAAATAAAAAGAAGAGAAAAATCTGAAGGCTAAGAGTACTAATCATCAGTGAATGAAATTGTAGAGAATTTATTCATTCCAGATGCACATAAGTATTTTTTATGATATTATAATTATTGAGAATCAGGACATGATAGAACATGACAGAAAATTATTTCAGGGGTGAAAAAAATAGGTTTCCTTTTGCATCCCAAATCCGATTAATTTATGGTGGATCTATGGAGGCTGTGTTGTGAAGGATTCTGAGGTCACATCCAGGAGCAGCAGGAGAGAGTGCAGCGTAGAGCAGGGAGAGCCAGCATAAACGCAGCTATTTGTCATTCATACTCTTTGCCTTAATCCTAGAGTTGTGATGGTCATGGAAGATTTATGGGTCATTTTACTCAAAGCTGTGTTTAAGTCAAAGCTAACCCACAGAAAACACCGTACATAGAAAGATGACCAACTATACTGAAAATATTACCAAATATATCCTCAGAAGACCTGGATTTGAATTGAACCTTGATGCTTACTACCTGAATGTCTTAGGGAAGGGCACTTAGCCAGATTGCACTTCAAGAGTGGTGTCTCAACTGAGAACTACCTAATGTTCTTTATAAATTGTAAAACACTAAGTAAAAGCTCTAGATAATAATTTACCATATTAATTTAAATATTTGCATAAGATTTAAATTGGGCTGTTATTGAAATGTAGCTAGTCTATAGCATGTTAGGCTTCAGCACACAAGGTTTCTCAGTTTTAGACATTTTATTTTTGCAGAATTAGGTAATATGAAAGAAAAAAATCTATCCGCTCCTGACTGGTAAACCCTATATTCTCACAATTAAAGACTCTTAAATTTTTTTTTTTAAAAAAAGACTCTTTACCCTTCATAAACCCAACCCCCTGCCTTAGATTGGATGGCAATCTCCAACTAAAATTGGATGTATGCAACATATTCTAATTTCTCCAATAGACATGCCCCCTTTTTTTAGTTTCAAAGGATTCTTTGTTAATAAAATAATTGAGACAATATCTAAGTAATACCAATACCACTGAGAGTTCTTCTCATTTTTTAAAAAAATCAATACAGTGAGGGAAAACATTAAATTGATTTGCCAGTTGAATAAATATTTGGACTAGTAGACACAATTAGGTAAGTCCTGAGTTTATCAAATTATCTCATTCCCAATATAAACAAAGTTGTAGTTGCTGCACTCAGTTCCTTAGCACTTGGGTGGTGATGAAAGGATCATTTAATATCAGCAGTATCCTAGAACAGCAGAGGGAATTAGCTGTTCCCCTGATGCCATATTTGGCTTACCTGATGAAATATAAAGATGTGGTCCAAGTTCTAGGGGCAAATAAGATATTGAGCCCGCCAAGCATGACTCATAGCTTCTGCATCTTTAATGCCTATTTGAGACATTGATGGCAATACTCTATTTTTACAGACTAACAAATACTGAATAATTGTGGTTTACATTATTTTCTGAAGGAAAACACTTTGAAATATACCCTCTAATTCTAGCAAATTTTACCTGTCTGGTCATTACCACTCAGAATTTGGCCAATTAGCAGGGGCAGTGAAATTCCATCTTCAGCCTTTTTGCCTCTAAGGTCTCAATGACTGAGTGGATTTCTGCCTTGTTGCCCTGAATTTACTGGATTTGTGCAGCTTTAGTGTGTTTTAGGTGCAGCCTTAAAAATATAGAAATTATATGGGGTGGGGCAAGAGTAGGCTTACAGTTGTATGGGGAACAGTTTATTCTTATATTATTATTGATTAATTATTGTGTTATTTTACATATAAACAACTGTAAACCTACTTTTGTCTTACATTGTATATTTTTATTAAAACCTAGATATGTAAAAATTTCTCAATATCAAATATTGTGACAAGATACAGAGATAATGATTTTTATAAAAATGATTTCATTTCATGTATTTTTCTCTGTAAGCTCTTTTTCACACAAGAATATTCTTCACTTTTTAACAATCTTTCCCTTTGGTAAGGAAGAATTAATAATGTTTGATGACTGAGTTATGTGTGAGCATGTTTTCCTGAGAATTCATTTTATTCTTGCCTAGTTGCATTTGTATTTCTTTTTATATTGTGTTACTGCTTAATCTTTCTTTAACAGTTTGTGAGGATATTAACCCTACTTTTAGAATGTAAACTCCGTTAGGGTAGGGACCTGTCCTTTCTCTAAAGGTTGAGTGCCTAAAGCAGTGTCAGCACATGGTAGGCATTTGATAAATACTTATTAAACATGCTAGAAATATTTTTCCTAATTTTTAATGTTACTCTTTTAACATTGTTATATAAGTTTTCTGATTTTATAAAAGTCAGTGTTTCTCCACATCTTCAAATATCTATGTCTGGAAAACATGAAAATCTTATGTTTACCTTTAAGATATTTGACAATTTCAACACAACTTAGCATAACCAACGCTTCCGAGCTCTGACTGGTCGGGCAGGGCTATGCGTGAAGGCAGCTGTGGGCTCAGTTCCAGGCTGCCACTTCCGAGCTGGACACATTACTTAACTTCTGAGATTTTTTAACTGAGTAGTAGAGTAGTAATCATTTCTACGTCACAGAATCATTGGGAGAATTACAGGAGAATCCTCTTAAAGTACTTAGCACAGCAATCGGAATATACAAGCTGCTAATGATGTTACTTTATTCCTGATGATGGTGATAACTTCTCTAAATTTCAGTTTTCATCTGTTAAATGAAAAATGATGCCAGTGTGTATGGTCATTGCCTGACACATACTAAAAACTCAGTGAATAACAGTTAAAAAAGTAAAAATCACACAAAGTAGCAGTAATTTTAGAATTCACACGCAGGGAGATTCTGCTATGCTGCGTCCGTCTTCCATCCACGGGTTTTGATTACCACCTCCACTCTATTGAAAAAGATTTGTGACAGTTTTGAAGTTTTTATGACAAAATCTACCTTTTTTTTTCCTTTGGAGGAATTTGTCTTTGAAGTCAAACTTACATGTCCATGCTCTCGCCAAAATTAAAAATAGTTGCCAAGCCTTCATTCCAGTTTTATCTCTTTATAACAAAATAGTTAATCTATAAATTAGCTGCAATACATTGTGGTGTGAATTATGAGATAGAGATCTTCTTAATGTTCCCAGTTGATTGCCAAACTGTCCCAAATGTCTTTTTTTTTTTTACCAATACTGTTTCAAGTTTTCTTGAATGATTTTCAAAAAGGATTGTAGGGTTTGTTAATTTTCATATATTTTTCACATTTAGTACATTTTAGGCTTTTATTTTTGTGGTACTATGAATAAGCCTTTACCTATTACATTTTTACATGTTATTATTGATATTATTATGTGTTTTTAAAATCTGCTTGTTGTTCTACCCGTAACTTTATTAAAAATTATTTTTAATATTTTTCAATTGATTATTTGGGATCCTATTTTAGATATATAAGCATAATACTGGCAACTCACAATTATATTTACAACTTCTTGTCTAAACTGGCTTTGACTTGAACTTCCAGTACTTTGTTAAATAATAATGGTGACAATAAGTATTCCTGATATTCTCCTCGCTATCTTATCATTAAGGATAACATTGCTGTTGTTTGAAAATACATTCCTACCCTTCCCCTACATTGAAGAAATATGTTACATTCCTATCTTATTGAGAATTTAATCAGAAGTAAATATTAAATATTATCAAACATCTTTATTTTTGACCATCTATCAATATCTGGTTTTTCTTTTTTGGGTTACTGTATAATATGATGAATTTTCATCTTGCTAGCCAATGCTAAAATTAAACAATGCCCAGAGTACTATAATGTACCTCTTGGGGTTGTCTTTTGTTATATGGCAAGATGTTTTGCTAGCATTTTAGGTTTTTATATCTATACTGAATACATAGTTTGCCAATTTTTGTTTTTGAATTATACATACTATTCGGAAGTGAGATTGTTCTATATTCTATCTGTATTCTGTCTGTGTCAGGTTTTGGAATCATAGTTGTAATAGATTATTTTTAAAAAATCCCCAAGAAGTTTCCCTTTCATCTCTCTGAAAGTGCAGAGAATAGTACTACAGTAATTGTTACTTATGGGTTTTAATGAATTTGGACAAAAAAAAAAAACAGTCTGAGCCTAATGCTATGTTTTCAAGGTTTTTCTTCAAAATTGTCATTTTGTTCTATTATTTATCCTTATTCTTTTCCTCTTTTTATGAACAAATTTTTAATATATGTTTTTCTTGAAAAATTATCCTTTTCATTCAGATTTTCAAGTGTAGTTGGAAAATAAAATAATGTGTGTGGTTGTAACAAGGTTCTATAAGAAAAAGGTTGTATTTAGCAAGGTTATACATAAAAGAGAAAAGCACAGCAAGAATTAGCAAGTTTGTAAGAGAAAGGAAAGGGAATAAAGTCCAGAATTTGGAACTTAGAGGGAGTGGAGATGCCCACTGCCTACAGTCCCCTGAATCCCCCTTCCCACTCCTAGCCCCCAACCCCTGACAATTCATGTGTTGATTATGTGGTATATCGCAATTATTGATTTGATAATGCTGTATCAACCTTGCATTCCCAGAGTAAATCCCACTTGACCATGGTGTATGGTATTTTTGATGTACTGTTGTATTCAATTTGCTAATATTTTGTTGTGGATTTTAGCATTTATGTTCATTGAGGATATTGGCCTATTTTTTTTTTGTAGTGTTTTTTTCTGGTTTGAGTTAGAATAATGCTGGCCTCATAAAATATGCTGGGAGTCTTCCCTCCTCTTGAAGTTTTTGAAATAGTTTGAGAAGGAGAGGTGTTACTTCTTTTCAGAATACTTGGTAAAATTCACCTGTGAAGCCATCCAGTACACAGGTACACAGCTTTTGATTGTTGGGAGTTTTTTGATTACTGCTTCAATTTCACTAGGTGTAGTATGCCTATTCAGATTCTCTGATTCTTCCTCATTTAGCTTTGGAATATTGTATATTTCTAGGGATTTATTCACTTCATCCTGGTTGTCCAATTTGTTGGCATATAGTTGTTCTTAACAACTTCACATGAGAAAAGTCTAATCCCCAATGTGATAGTGTTTGGAGGTGGAGCTTTTGCGCGGTAATTAGATCATGAGAGGGAGGCCTCATGATGGGATTAGCAGTCATCTGTTGTTGATGAGCCACTCGGCCTGTGGTACTTCACTTTAGCAGCTATAACCCACTAAGGCAGCTCCAGAGGGAGGAGGTACCTTTTTATAAGCCTTTAAGTAACAGAAATACATTCATACTTAGCCTTGTGGAAAATATCATGTTAAGGCTGTGGATTTTTTTCCCACAAGCCCAGTGGCCTCAAGGAAGATTTTTTTCTTTTTTTTTTAAATTTTATTTTAATCATTGTTCAAATACAGTTTTCTCCTTTTTACTCCCAGTCCAGAAATTTTTTAAGTTGAGGGAAAAATGTATGAGTGTGAGGAACAAAGAAGAAATTGAGCTTGAGAATTATGTCTAGCAACTTTGGAATTATATTAGCTTTCTATTGTTGCACAAGAAATAACCACAAATTTAGCAGCTTAAAGCAACATTTATTATGTTACAGTTTTGTAGGACAGAAGTCTGGACATAGTATAGCTAAATCTTTTGCTCAGGTATCACATGGCTGAAATTGGCTGGGACTTCAATCTTATCTGAGGTTTAAAGTCCACTTCCAAAAATCACTGTTAGCAGAATTCCATTTTTTGAGGTTGTAGGACTGAATTTGCTATTTCCTTCCATTAGCTGGGGATTGCTCTCAGCTCTCAGAGGCTGCTCTAGCATCCTTGCCATGTTGCTCCTTCCATCTTCAAAGCCAGTATTGGGAAAGCTTCCTCTTAAGGAAGGTCTCTGACTTCAGGAAGGACCCATTTCCTTTCAAGGGCTCATCTGATTAGGTCAGGCCCACCAAGATAATCTTTTTGATTATCTCAAAGTCAGTTGATTGGTTGCTTCATCGTAAAAGTAATATTCCATTATATTTATAAGTATGCCCAAACTCAAGGTGGCACTTACACATTATACAAGGTGTTTACACCCTAAGGTGGGAAGACAACTTTGGAGCCTTCCAATCAGCATAAGCAATCAATGCTGAATGTCTATGCCTAGGGCCATGCTGTTGAAGCTGGCAGAGACTCTGTCAACCTAGGTTTCCAAATGTCTGCACGGAGCAGATGTCCAACCTTCCCCTGCCACTTCTCAGCCACCCTCCAGTCTATATGTGATTGAGAAATTATTTTCTTGAGCCACCTAAATGCTTGTTTTATCTACTCTTGATGCTGGTATCACCTTAATCAATGCAATACCTTGGGGTGGGTGGTGCAGTGAAGCCGCTAAGTACAATGTGATTTAGGGTCCACATATGACCCAATGGAGCCAAGTTATGTATTTCCCCTGGGCTGCCTTTCCTTCAAACACCTGTATTGTTTAAGACTCTAAATTTTGGGGTCTTTCTCTTTCCTTTACAGTAGCTTAGCCTATATTAAAGCAATACCTACACTTATACCTATATAAGCATATTCTCCTCCAAGTAACTTTTATACTTTTGTATTTGGACCATTGTTTCAGGAAATCCTAGGTACTACTTTTAAATATCTCTGCCTTAAACTGATATTTAAGTTGTTATTTTTAATTAATTACCAGAATATTTATAACTTTTCTTCCTAAAATTATAAACTCTCTAAAGGACTGGGGCATGTCTCATGTAGTTTTTATTTTACATGATACTATACTGCTCCCTAGAAGCAGAAGAATTCAGTATGTATTTGTGATTTACAGCTACTCTAGAGCACTTCTTTCTTCTAGTTATTTCCAATTTAAGTTTCTGCTTCCAGAGATACAATATTTTCATTTCTTAAGACAGCAGAAGAAAAAAACATGTTGTTCAAATTTTTAAAAACCTTTTTCTTAGGTTTTATTGGCCCTTTTATGTTATGATAATGATATTCCTGCCTTAGACGGTGAACATATTTTAAACTTCCCAACCACAATAGTAGTATTTTATGAACAAAGCAGTCCTAAAGAAATCCTTAACAGAACCTACTTAATCACTTCGAAAATATCTCTTCCTTGTCACTTGATAGGACTGTTTTCCATAAGAGGGGATGGGACCTAGAAGAGAACATTTAGGGAGGACAAATTGACCCATAAAAATAGCACATTTTTTTCTCCTCCCAAGTGGAAGAAAAACAGGTTTGCATTTACTCTAAAAAGTCTTTGGTCACATGACATCAAATATTTAAATGAAGTTTTCAAAAATCAATTTTATTTCACCTTTTTAGGCTGACTTTAGGAGGAAATTTGTCAAAGCCCACGACTTGATATTATGTGAGGAGACAGCCCTGAAGGACAGAAGACATGAGTTTGGAGCCTGACCAAGATCCGCCTGAATGTCTCAGGGCCAAGAGCCAGGTGGAGCCCAGTGGTCCGCTCACTCAGGGGGCTGACGGCTCCCATGTGCTCCCTCAGCATCCTTAATTTGAAGCTGGTTGGCAAAGACTATGCATAATTGATAAAATGCTGCATTTTATATACAAAACTCACTTTTGGAGAAGACCCTACATATATGAGGTAAAATTTACTGAGCTTACTGGATATAAATTACCCATATGGCTATGATCTAAATATAAAAAATCAATAAGCTATATACCCAATTTCTTATGTAACTTATTTTCATTAATAGATATCAGTACATATTTTCTTTTGGTTTTCTGAGAAAAATTATTTAGTTGTAAAATTTGGTGAACAAGTTAAAAATATAAATTTAGACTTCATCTGGAGAATGAAAGGGTATTCAAATATTTATAAACTGCCTTTCAGTGAGTACTGGTCTTATTTCAGTTGGGGAGGGGACTAATCTTTTAAATTTATTAGACAGGTTATATAAATTAATTTATTGAGTTAATTCATTAATTGCATAAAGGTTCATTTATTTTCTTAGTAAGCACTAAAAGACTTTAGTATTTAATTTTTTCTTAAATATTGAATAATTATATCCTTGGGTATTTTTTTTTTTTTCTGTTTTACATCTCACATATATCTTAGCCATCTTCTATCCAAATGTTATTTCAAGCTATAGTGCCACCTAGTGTTTATACAATTTATCTGGACTATACTTTCTAAGAAAGTGATAAAATCATTGTTACATGAGTGACTATTTAAAGTGGAAAAGCAGTTTTCTTTATTAAATTTTTCATGCCACTGGGCTCTAAGCAAACTGAACTTATGTCTTAAATTAAACCAAACTCCTAATTTCAACTAAAGAAGCCATCCAGCTATTTTTAGTAAGCTTTATCCTGGTCATGACTGAGATGCTTAGTATTCTACAGACTTCACTGAAATGTTTAAAATTCATAGATCCCCACAGAGAGTTATGTTCAATGTAGCTTCTTAACAAACACTTAAAATCAAATACTTAAAATCATAGTCTGCTACAGCTGGCTGTTTCTAGTTGAGTGATTGAGTATAAAGGGCAATGACAAGTGCACTGTAGTTATTTTCTTTTCACAAGTTTCCTCATTAGTTCACATGATTTCAAACTCAGTGATTTCAAACTCATTTAACTCTTTTAAAAGTTAAGGAGGACATCATTGAAATAAAACAATTACCTGAGGATATGACGGCATTTGAGAGAATAAATGATCCAAAAATTAAATCCTCACAGACATCATTTTGAAAGCGACATCAAAATATTTGTTACTGTTGTTTTAGAAGAAAATTCAGCACTTAGAATTAATGATAACCATCAACTCAATTTTAGATGTCATTTAAAGCAGTAAGATTATTTTTGGAAACTTCTTACTATAGCTTTGGTAACTTCCCACTTTCCATGAGATTTCTGATGGGACCAAATTAGATCATGTCTTTCATTCTGGACTAGGTTGGGAGAATGAGATTATGCTGAAGAGTTTAAGCCATCAGAGACTGCCTTTGGAGTAGAACTCAGGGTCAATTACAATAAAAATTCATGCCTGAGGGACTCAAGGTTTTGCTAAAAAGAAGGAGATGTAAACACCGCTTCTTTATAAATCTCTTACAATCCTCTGAACTATAGATAGCTCATTAGTTCAGTCATGGCTAGTCCACTTCGATAATTCCAACACAGGGCATCATGCAAAGTAAGTGTTCAATAAATGTATATTTTAAGATAAATTAATGAGAAGTTACAGAATAAACTCAATAATAGCTTATTTCAATGACTTTAAATAAAATATAAATATGTTGGTTAGAAAATATCATCCTAAAGTAATGCATAAAGTGATTAACATTTAAAATATTTTGGTTGTTTTTGTTATTGATTGTGATAATAGTTACCATATGTTATTATTATCCTATGTAACCAAACACAAACTTAGATGTCCAACTGATGGAAAGAACAGTGCCCTCAGTGCAGAGATATAAATTAAAACATAGGAAGCAGAAGACTGCATAAAATGTTCATGTCATTACTTTTCAAAATTTGTTTCAGATGTCATCATAAGAAGTCAAAACAGCAATCTTGAGAAAGAAGAACAAAGCTGGAGGAATCAGGTTACCTGATATCAAACTATTCTACAAGGCCATATTAATCAAAACAGCATGGCACTATTATTAAAACAGACATATAGACCAATTGAACAGAATAGAGAACCCAGAGATAAACCCATGTCTTTATGGTCATTTAATAATTGACAAAGGAGGCAAGAATGTACAACGGGGTAAAGACAGTCTATTCAATGAATAGTGTTGGGAAAATTGGACAGATATGTGCAAAAACATGAAATTAGACCTCCTTGTTATACCATGCAGAGACAAGAATAAACTCAAAATAGATTAATTACTTAAATGTAAGGCTCAAAACCATAAAAATCCTAGAAGAAAACATAGGCAGTAAAATCTTGAACATTTTTTTCAGCAATATTTTTTCTGATATATCTCCTCAGGTAAGGGAAATAAAAGAACAATAAATAAATAAATAAGACTGCATCAAACTAAAAGTTATTGCACAGCAAAGGAATCATCAACAAAATGAAATGACAACTCACTCAATGGGAGAATATATTTGCCAATGATACATCCGATAAGAGGTTAATATTCAAAATTTATAAAATAACCCCATCAAACTCAACACCAAAAACAAACAAAAAATCCAATTTAAAAAATGGGCAAAGGACCTGAATAGACATTTCTCTAAAGAGGTTATACAGATGACTAATAGACATATGAAAAGATGTTTAATATCACTAATTATCAGAGAAATGCAAATTAAAACCTCAATTAGATATCACCTCACACCTGTCAAATGGCTGTCAATAAACAAGTGTTGGCAAGGATAGGGAGAAAGGGGAACCCTAGTGCACTGTTGGTGGGAATGCAGACTGGTGCAGCCACTGTGAAAAACACTGTGGAGTTTCTCCTAAAATTTAAAAACTGCCTTATGACCAGTAATTTCACTTCTGGGAATATATCCAAAGAAACCCTAAATACTGATTTGAAAGACCACATGTACCCTTATGGTTATTGCAGTGCTATTTACAATAGCCAATATTTGGAAACAGCCCAATTGCCAATCAGTAGATGAGTTGATAAAAAAGCTATGGTATAAGCCCTGGCTGGCGTAGCTCAGTGGATTGAGCGCGGGCTGGGAACCAAAGTGTCCCAGGTTCGATTCCCAGCCAGGGTACATTCCTGGGTTGCAGGCCCTAACTCCCAGCAACCGCACATTGATGTTTCTCTCTCTCTCTCTCTATCTATCTCCCTCCCTTCCCTCTCTAAAAATAAATAAATAAAATCTTTAAAAAAAAAAAAAGCTATGGTATATTTACACAATGGAATATCACTTAGCCATAAAAAAGAAGGAAATCTTACTTTTGCGACAGCATGGATGGACCTGGAGACTATTATGCTAAGTGAAATAAGCCTGTCAAAGAAAGGCAAATACCATATGATTTCATTTACATGTGAAATCTAATGAAGAAAATAAACAAACAAACAAAACTGGAACAGACTCATAGATACAGAGAATGACCTGACAGGTATTAGAGGGGAGAGAGATGGGGGACTGGATGAAAAAGGTGAAGAGATTAAGCAAAAATCAAACAAACAAACAAACAAACAGACTTGTAGACAACAGTATGATGATCAACAACAACAACAACAAAAAAGAATTGGTCCTGGCTGGGGAGCTCAGTTGGTCAGAGCGTTGTCCCGATTCACCAAAGTTGTGGGTTCCATCCCTTGTCAGGACACATACAGGAATCATCTGATGAATGCATAAATGAAGTGGAACAAGAAATCAATCTCTCTCTCTCTTGCCTCCCTTCCTCCCTCTAAAATAAATAAATAAATAAAATAAGAAGTCAAAATAGTAAGTCTGGATGTATTTATTGAAAACGTGGGACAAAAACATATTGTTGATATCGTTTAGTTAAGTTGGTGTCAACAATTAAGATGGGAACCCAGGACTTTCCACATTTTGCGGTAAGGCATTGCCATATTGGCAAACCACAATGAAATAAAACTGACCACATCTTTCATCTCAGTCCAGTGAAAATGGCCACATTTAAGTTTTATGTTAAACCCCAATCTACAATATCACACAAGCCATATCCTCAGAGACAAGACATTCTCTTCATCAACTGTACTCATTATAGTCAACACTTTCCCTACTGAAGTGTCTTCTGGCTGTTGATTGTTTTAAATAGAAGGTAAATTTAAATTCACTTGGGTGAAGCCCAGAGTTTCGTTTTCTCCACAGGGGAGACAGCCATCTGTGTCAGCGGAGTCCCTGAAGTGGTTTCCCAATTTGTTCGTCGGAGACCCGGGGTTTTGCATAGGCTCGGAAACTGACATGAGGAGGAGGTTACTAGTAGATATGTTTCCAATTCCTCTCTCCCTTTGGTCTGTTATATAAATTGCAATTTTATATATTCAGATTTGGCATCCAATTTTATTTGAAAAAAAGAAGTCTCTGGCTAATAAGTTTGGACAGCCCTTGCCAAGAATGACAGTTGCGTGGAGGGCACAGCTGCAAACACTGCAATAAGACAGTGAAGGTCTCGGGGACATGCCGGTGCCATAGTCTGCATCCTAGCAAAATGTCTGACCAAAAGAGCAATTTTAGTACATTGTCTAGCTGTGTCATTTACCACTCAGATACCTCACTGTATATCACTTCAAATTCTCAAACTAATAGAATATTAAGTGTTTCTAAAATGTAAAGCTATATGATACCATGTATTATTACAGATCTGCCTATGATTTCTGTGGGTGTCAGAACTTCTCAGAAGGGCTGAACAGCTCAGCAGGTGAATCTCTGTGGCATTTTGATTTAGGAAATTTAAGTTCCCCTTTAAAAATGTCTCAGTGACTTGTGACAGTTATCAGAAATTCTTCTGTTTCTAGATTAGGATATTGTCTTCTGTTGAAATGTGAATAATATCACATAGAAGATATGATGTTTTACAAAATACATGCTCACTTTTCAAAATTATAATTTAAAAAATATCTGGTATTATTTATTTTAGTGCACAAGTCCCCTTTTTCTTCAATAGCAGAAAATTAAATCTTGTCAAATTGAGATAACTCAGGCACTTCTGGTTTTAGATTCAATCTTTTGGAGATTTACAACTCAGCCATTCAGGATTCCTCACTCTCTTCTTCCTTCTTCCTTGGAAGAGTCTGGGTTAATGGAGGCTTATCTAAAGAGATGGTGGTGCATTTAAGAGTGCATGTCTGGTCTATGGTGGTAGTCTGCCCTCACAGGCCTTCACTGAGGTGGAACTCACACCACCAACCAGGTCTCAGGTAGTGACTCCTGCCTCTGCTTCATCTGCCAGTGATGATTGCAGTCCTGCTTGGCCTCTCCTTGTCTTATTCCATGTTTTTGGTGTCCTTTTTACCCAATGACAAGGGTCCTTCAGTCTGTCAGCCCCTCAGACACTTCACTGCCATCTGGGGGACCAGAAACCCACGACTGGTTTCCTCACCCAGTGCCACAAAAAATGTGATATATGGACAGGGTACTAGCACGTACATTATTTAAATTATCTGTTACTCATTCTCAATGAAATAAGTACAGAAATTGAGAGTAAAAGTATAAAAACTTTTATAGTGATTTGAATTTAATAATTAAAGCTGGGGGTATATATTTTTTATGTCTTTGGATTTTTCATTTCAAGTATTTAGTAACTCATCTTTACAATTTTATTTACAATATTTTATTTTCATTACAAAGGTAACCGTTCCTTCACCACAGAGAGATTGAGAAGCCTGGGCCAGCACCATTGCTTTTTCCTGCTTGGGTGCCACGATGGACAGGACTTCCCGCTTCTCTGTGGGGCCTGGGGAGCTGCGCCCGCCACCCCCTGAGGTGGCGAGCGCCACCGGCTCACTGAGGGGGAAGCCACGGGCAGACCAAGAAATATCTTAAAATATTTCTACCTCACTATCTGTATTTCCCTTGATAAAAAAGTCATTTTCTCTCCAGGGAGCCTCATTTTCCTCAACAGTGAAAAGAGAAGAGTAAACCCATCTCACTGATTGTTATAAGGCTGAAATGAGAAAACATACATAAAATTCTTAACACGGGGCCTGGCACAGAAATGCCAACTCCCTCTAAAGTAAGTAGAATTTCTGAAAACACTTGCATTTTAGCAGTTAAGATCTCTACCTATGTATAGAATATAAATACTCATTCGCATTAATCTTTGTGTGGAGAACATTTGAAGATACTAAATTAATGACATAGGGTTATAATTATCAAAATCATAATATTTACTAGAATTATAAAAATTAGAGAGCAAATGCACAGTGGGTAAGCAAAGCGCTTGTGTGTGGTAGGTATTTAATTAATGATAATGCCCTTCCACACACACACGTATACACAAACACACATGTTCTGAGAATCAGAAACTGTTTTATTTCACTCAGGAAAATAAAAATGCTGTAGGCTTGGGCATCTACTGTGGATACATATTGTTGATATATTTACTGTGTAGTTTATTAAGTAGAAACAAGGCAAAAAAATGACTGCTGTTTCCTAATGATTTTGTTCTTCCGCTTTCAGATGGTGACTCCACAGCTGCATTAACGCTGCTTTTTTCCTCTCTTGCCACAGTGTGATTTTTGCAAAGTAATTATACTAGCAAAGAATGATTTCAACCTCAGAAGTGAAATATTTCTCTTATATACTGCTGTTTTAATTAAACGTAACTCTAGGAGAATGGTATTTCCTTGCACAGATGAAATGGGCTAAGCCTTGGGGTACTTTGAATCCAACAGAAGAAATCGAACAGCAGAATTAATTGGGCACAACCTGTGAGAAGCGTGTAACGATGTATCAGGCAGACTGAAAGCTAATTATTTAGTCAAAATATAGTATGTCACAATATACCACATGCACCAAGCCATGTGGGGCAATTATGTAATGTGATGACTATTGATTCCCACCAAATGTATGCCTTGGTTCTTTAATCAGTTCTGTATTTGATTTTTGCATGTTAAAATCAGTTAAAAACTAGTGTAATAATAATAAGAAAGGATTGGAACTAACACAGAGACGAAAACCACAATCAAATTCTAAAGTAAGAAATTAAATTTGGGTTGTAAAGTCCCAGAAAGCATGGCTTCAGCCTTACTATTTGGGATGAGTTTTGTCTGAAAAGTTTTCCAGTAACATAAGATTCACAAACAAAGTAATAAAGGAATTAGTCATCTTCCCCTTACACATCTCTTGGGCTTCAAATCCCCACACAGCTCTGTACAAAACATCCTTTCCCATAATTGCAGGAATAAAGTGGTACCAAGAAATGAAAATGATGGAGATGCACAAGTCCTACATTATTAGGAACTTGTTTTAAAATGTACCCAGGAATTCTTTTAAGGTAAGACACGCAGACATAGAAATGGCACCCATGAAGGAAAACATTTGTATCCACACGGATCTTCAGAAGCAGGAGGCCGGGAATACCATGCATAGCCATGGCTGGCCAGGTGGCAGAGGAAAAACAAAGAGAAAGTGTGGGAAGAAGGCTTTATCATTGTTTCTGTGGGAAGGAATAAGCAAAGCAGGGTAAACTGGATTAGGGTTGGCTAGTGTTGAGGTGGTTGCTGTTAGGGCTGTGGAAGAATTCTCGAAGAGAAGAAAATGCAGAGACCAAAGTTTCATTTTACTTTCCCAAGAGAGGGAAAGGGGCTGGGTGCAGAGATATGCACCAGCCCTGGAGGACTTTGAGCTTTTGTGAGGTGACTGGAGTGGTTGTAGAGCAGGATGTTTCAGTGGGCCTTGCATAGGCTGCAGCTTGTCTCATGTTATCTTTGGGTGCAAGGTCCTGCTGCTGTGTCCTGTTCCTAAATAAGTGTAAGTTTCCAGAGCCTCTGAGCCTCCAGGGAGCTTCCTGTAATTTTCTAGTCCTGAGGATAAAGGCTCGTAAAACAATTAAGGATCATCATGCTTTATGGGATCCAGCTAGCACTGGGAAAGAGAGCCTAAAAAGGGGGCATTTGTCCTATTAGCTAGTTTGAATAATTTCAGCTGGCTATGGGGTGTATAGACTGTCCTGAGCTGCCTTAACGCCTGGTGCTGGTATGACTGGGGTGAAGTGGGGTGTGGGGGATGGGAGGGAGGCTAGTGGATTGAGGAATGAGAGTTTGGTAAAGCAGGCAGTTGAAGAGTGTGAGCTCTGGAGTGGTTGGTTTGCATATGCAATCTCAGGACTTGGGGAGGGCAGTTTCCTGTCTAGTGAGGCCCCAGAGTATCAAAAAAAAGTGGAAAAATGGTTAGTATAGGATCTTTAATTTTCTGTGTTCTGGGCATATGCAGAATATTAAAGTATTAGAAACACCAGAGCTAACCCCACTCAATATGTCACTCAAGTGCACTGAGGGCTGTCTTTACTTTTATGTTCTGTTAACCATTCAAAGATGCTATCTGACCTTGGCCAAAACTTCTTCTTGATTACAGATTATTTTGCAGCTCTGCTGTTAACCATGTTTTCTTCAATAGCAAGAAGGCTTAAAAAAGTTAAATAATGAGCAAATGACCCTTTAGACGCCAGTGAGTCTGCAGAAGTTCTCTTGAAAACTCTTCACATACAGAGAAACGTCCAGGAAGGCCTCCACTGAGGATAGCAGTGGAGGTATTACCGGAACCAGCGTTGCTGAGGAGAGATGAACATGCCATTGTGACACAAACAAAATACTTTCTAGAAATTAATGCTTTCCCACTTTAAAGAACTGCAGAAATAATATCTTCAGACTGAAATGTGAGGAAATAGTTTTTAGATTAATGTTTTATACTTCATACACAGAATAAATTATGGGTCAAACTGCCCCTAAATTTATATCAGAAGTATATTTTACTTTCACTTGTTTAATGTAATCATTATAATGCCTATGGTTACATTTGGGCTAAGTTTTCAGTCACAAAATTTGATTAAATTTAGCAATACAATGTTCTCTGTGCCAAAGAATAAAAGGAAACTCCTCAGGCAATAGTGTTTTTTAATCATCGCTTGTGGAAATGCATTTGATTGAATAAACACAACTACACATAGTAAAATATGGCAACTATAGTTTCATTGTTAACATTTTCGTCTTTAAGTGAGTTGGAAATTTACCCAATGATTGTTCTTGTCTAGAGGTCAAGAAGTAAAAGCATTATAAAAATGGTTTCTTTCTCACTGAAAAGAACACCTCCTTGATCACAACCAAACTTCTCTTGGAAAATTCTAACAAAGAACTAACCATTTCCCTGTCTCCAAGGGGGCACATGCTGGTGCTTCTCTCAAATGGTGGCTATACCCTGTCCCATCACTGTGCGCTGTTGCTTACTCTAAATTATATGTGTGTGTGTGCTTTTTACATTTAAGATGCCTTATGTTAGAGGTATGCCGTACACTCTGGTTTGGAAACATCAAGTCCTGGGATTCTACTTACAGAATCTGAGCTCTCTGTCTGAGTGTGGCTGTGGAGATTCAACTTTCCCAAATGGTAAATTGTTATCCCAAGTTTATATGCAGTTTGCAACTGCATATATTTCCTGCTCAATGAATGACTAGCCTGATGGTAACAGAAATCAAATGGACCATATTGCTAATTCATCTGATCTCACACAGACATGGAGTTTTTGTACAAACATGACAAATAAAGACCTTTCAAAATCTGGAAGCATTTAACTCTGTCTCTTCCCCAGTGAGACTCCTGGGTTTCACCATTTTAGTGAAAGAATGACTAAAAAAACAAATATGGCTGTTCTAAATGGGTGATAATGCAGATTTGCTAGTTAGAGTTTGGTTAAAAATAAGAAACCCCACAAGCCTCCTTGGACTGGTTTAAGCAGAAAAGGAGTAGTTTAAAAACATAGGAGGTAAAATCTCAGACATTTCTTGGAGAAATATTTTTTTCTGATTTATCTCCTTGGGCAAGGGATACAAAAGAAAAAATAAACAAATGAGACTGTATCATACTAAAAAGTTTTTGCACAGCAAAGGAAACTATCAACAAATAGAAAGATGACCCACAGAATGGAAAAACATATTCACAAATGATACAGCTGATAAGGTGTTAATATCCAAAATTTATAAAGAACATAAAACTCAACACTAAAAAATCAATCCAATTAAAAAAGTAGGCAAAGGATCTGAATATACACTTCTCCAAAGAGAATGAATATACAGATGACCAATAGGCATATGCAAAGGTGTTCAATGTCACTAATCATCAGAGAGATGCAAATTAAAACCACAGTGCAATATTAGCACACATCTGTCAGGATGGCCATCAGTAGTAAATCAACAAACAACAAGTGCTGGAAAAAATGCAGAGAAAAAGGAACCCTCATGCACGGTTGGTGGGAATGCAGGTTGGTACAGCCACTATGGAAAGCAATATAGGGTTATCTCACAAAATTAAAAATGGAACTGCCTTATGACCCAGTGATTCCACTTCTGGGGATATATCCAAAGAAACCTGAAACACTGATTTGAATAAATATATGAATCCCTATACTCACTGCACTCAGTACAGTGCTATTTATAATAGCCAAGATTTGGAAGAAGTGAAAATGCCCAAGTAGATAAAAATGCTGTGGTACATTTGCACAATGGAATATGACTAGACTATAAAAAAAGAAGGAAATCTTACATTTTGCAACAGAATAGATGGACCTGGAGATTATTATGCTAAGTGAGATAAATGAGTCAGAGAAAGATAAATGCCATATAATTTCACTTATATGTAGGATCTATTAAACGAAAGACACTAACAAACAGACTCATAGATAGAAGGGAGGGGAGTTGGGGGATTGAGTGAAAAAAGGTGAAGGGATTAAGCAAAAACAACCCCCCCAAAACTCATAGACAGACAACAGTTTGATGATTACCAGAGGGAAGAGGGAGTAGGGGAAGGTAGAAGTGGGTAAAGAGGGAACAAATGGTGTTAGAAGGAGACTTGACTTTTGGTGGTGAACACACAATACAATACAGAGATGATATATTATAGAATTGTACACTTGCAGCCTATGTAATGTTATTAATCAATGTCACCCCAATAAATTCAATAAAAATTAAATAAATAAATAAAAGCTATAGAAATGGCTTAAAGAACAAAACAAAAACAAAAGGCAATCCTCTAAGAGGGGAGCTGGGAATCAGCAGTCCTCAGGAAGCAATTAAACTGCTATCTCTGTTCCTCTGAAGCCAGTTTTTCTCTCTGAACTTCTTCATTTACTCAGTTTGGATTTCTCATTATGTTCAACTTGCTTGTAGCTTTCACTTGCTATGTCACTCAGTTTGGTTCTACTACTATTTGACCCTGCCTCTGTGGTCACTTTCTTGAGAGAGGGTATTTGGCCAATCAGCAGATTGATCCACTTTGAGTCCATCCCTGGTCCAAGCCATGGTGGCCAGAGGAGTAGTGAGTCTGCTTTTCTATTATGTAGTTATCATGAGACTTAAAAATGCTAATCAACTCAGCAAAGTTCAACAAGAAGTATAAAGCCATCAAACTGAAATGAAGAAAAAGACATGGGTAGTATTAGAATACCCTTGATAATGTAGTTCATCCCTTATGCTGGAATAAAATCAATCCCAAAACATATATAAATCCAGATAGTATATTCAAAAGAGCAACATCATTTTATGTAAAGAAATAGGTTATAGAAACTCTCCAATTTTTACCTCATGGGGTTTTACTGTGTTTAAATATAAAAAGGAAGGGAGGAAAGCATTTTTCCACAGGCAAATAATCTGGAAAGTATTTTATGAGAGGGAAGTATTCTTTGGCATGAGGAGTTTTATTGCCAATCTTTGGGGAGCGGATATGGGGGGAATCTGATGACTGAATGATTATGTTATTTGCCTATTTGCCTTAGGAGTTTCAGTCTAAGGATTTGTAGACACAGAGAGAATTTATTTAAAGATACCTTCATCATGACTTAATTCCAGGAAGTTTGGAAAGTTTAAAGGGCCTGGTTGGTAAGATGGTCTACTTTAAGAGAATTTCTAAAGTAAATGCATAGTGAATTGGCTGGTTTGAATGATACAACTGGACTCTCAGATGGTGACTCTGGCTCTGCCTTCTTCACCACATTCCCCCTCCTCCAGTTCCCGCCATGGTGCCTGTATCCAGAAGTGGGGATGACGACAGAAGAGGTGTAGTGGCTGCTGGTGCTGGCTTCTAGTTGACATTTTCTTCTCCCTTGGACACTGATAGTAGAAATAAAGAAAACTATATACAGAAACAGGGCTATGGCATTTATTTTGGATACTTTCACTCCACCAGATAAGAGGTATCATCTACTTCTGGAGAGAATTCTCAAAGAGAAATCAGTGATTCTAATTTTGTTCAATCACCAACAGGTTTTGTGAACAGAGGCAGGTCCCCTCTTCTCCCTGGGCTTCACTCAGTTTTCTTTCCTATATGCAAAAAGATTAAGTTCCTTCCTGTTCCAATCATCCAATTTTTCACATTTGTTAGTCATAGATAGAAGGGAGGGGAGTACCCATCCCAAAGCAGATGAAAATCTTCCTTTCTCAGCCCATATCAGGATGGATAATTTTGAAGAACTTCTACCAACTTTAGATTTATAGGGCCTGATAAATTAAAAAAAACAACAACAACAAACAGCATCCCTCAAATAAAATGTGCTTTAGTCAAGGATTTATTTTGAAAAGGGGAAAGAGAATGTAGGCAACTATGTTGCTAAGTCAATGAATCAAACCACTCACCCCTCCCCCGACACACACACATGGTTCTGACTGATGTGTTGTGCACCTGACACCCTTCTGTGGAGGCAGGGGAGTGCAGAGTGTGAGGGAATAGGCCCTAACTTTAGGAAACCCAGCAGCCTAATTTCAAAGTGCTCTGCTTCTCCATGACCTCAGGCAAATTACTTCACCTCTCTGAGCCACGTTGTCCCCATCTTTGAAATGGGGGTAATAATGGTGTTTTTCTCAAAATGTGTGGTTGTGAGGATGTATAAACACTCAGGATATTGCCTGGCACACAGCGAGTGGTCAGAAGCACTGTTTATAATTATTATCCAAATGTGCTGACAAAGAGCAGGTTAAGAGTTAGTGGGCTTTGATATAATCTAGGAACAGTTTAAATGAAGAAAATTAATTAAAGAAACTTTCTTTGGCTCCCTAGAGGCATCGTTTCCCCCGATGGTGGATGTCACTCCCCCAAATTTTGTCCTTTCCACCAAAACCATATCTAAGTGGTAAGTAGCCTCTCCTCTTCAGAAACTCCAAAGAACCTAGAATGGAAGAATCTTTGTAGGCAACTCCAAATGATTGCCTCTGCAAATGGACTGGTCAGGGTTTTAATCATCACCTAGCTTGGTCCGTGGTTTATAGATGACTGCCCGCCCATGTTGGAGAAAAGGATAGGAAGAGAGCAGGAGCAGCCAGGGGGCAGTGCTGGGCAGGGCAGAGCACAGAGAAGCCTGCCTGTTTCAGGAAGGAACTCAGAGTCTAGAGGGAGAAAGAATATAGGGCAGAACACCATACAGGCAGAGTAGAAGGAAAGGGGAGAGAAACAAAGAAGTTACAGGTATTTTCCACAAATAGCTGCAACAACCATCATGCAGGCTCGCAACTGAGAATTATCTACGGAGCTAGAAAGTACCTGTCATGTCCTTGTCATTCATAATGGCTCAGCTGGACAGCGTCCTAGAGATGCACTCAGCCTGCTGCACTGCTCATGAGGGTTTCATGAAGAAGCTGCCCAAGAAGACAGAAAAAAATAGGATGAGACAGGTTATCTTGTTTACTGGGAAGGATGTGTGGGAAAGAAAAACCGCAGCTGCCAACTGCCAACTCACTTACAGGTCCCTTAATTTGTTCAGTGTTTTATTCAGTGTCTAATAAAAGTGGTTATTGCTTTGTCCATATCATTATGGAGTTATTCTCAGAAAACATCTTTTTGTTAAAAATCCTAACGCAGGTGCTCTAATTAGTTTTTGAAGGAGAACTACCTGAGTGTGAGGGGCTCTAATGATCAGCAGCTGGCTGCTCTGTTGGTGCCCAGAGAGAAGGTCTGTTTCTAATTGAATTTACCTGCGTGATTTAGTTACCGGAAAAGTAAAGGAGAAGAATTTATAGAAAAAATATGTGAAGTAAGAACAGGTATGTGTGCACAAGAGACACAGACAAATACAAAGCTTGTGCCACCTGTCATATTCATAAAGTTCTGGTATTACTGTATAAGACTGGACAGAGTTTCAGCCATCACCTCACATACTTTCTCATTTTTCAGATGAGGAAACCAAGGATCATTTAACGCTCAAGGTCACTCAGTCCAATAGGAGCCTCTGGGTCCTATCAGGGGCACTTTTCACCTTCACTCACTTCCTCTCACAGATGTTGTTTAATCTGCTTTTGGTGGGAAGAGAGTTGTTTCTCTGTTTTATTGTGTCAGTTGGAAGACAATATTTATGTTTTGTAAAACAGAGTAATGGAAGTTACTACTGGCCCTTTCCTAAATAACATTCTTTTAGACATAGGATTTCAAACATAATTTGCAGATAGAAGAGGGAGACAGACAGCCACTTTTAACACGTCAGGAATCATCTCGTGGAAAATATGGGCCACACATAAGGAAGCTGTCACAGAAGTGATGGCATTTTGTCAGAAATGAAAATGTGTTGATGAACAAGCAATGCAAACATGGAGATATGCCCCTAAAAAGGAGCAAAGGAGCAGTGGCTGGAGAGCTCAATTGGTTGGATCATTGTCCTGATACACCAAGGTTGCGGGTTCAATCCCTGGTGAGGGCACATACAAGAATCAACCAATGATTGCATATGTAAGTGGAACAACAAATCGATGTCTCTTGCTCTCTTTCTCCCCCCTCTCAAATCAATAAGTTCTAAAAATGAGCAAAGGCAAGATGGGTTTGCTTATTTAAAAATGGTCAAGTTAAGTGTAAGAATAGACCATGTTACTTATGCTTGTCTGAGAGAAGAGGTGACTTATTTGACAACCTTTCATGGCAGGAGTGTCTTGGTTCTCTGTGACTCTTGGAGTTTGTCTAGGTTTCTAAAATAGGATCACCAAGGATTCTGACAGCAATGGGAATAATGAAATGCCCAGCACAAGCAGTAAGGTGGCTTATGTCATGTTGTATTCAGCATCGTGGATAAGAGGTGGTTTATCTTTTTCCACTGGCCAACCTCTTCACAGGCTAGTGTGGCCACAGCCTAGACCATAAATAAAATCCCAAGCAACAAAAAGTAAGCTTAACAAGTATAATTTAAAATTAGATTGCTTTATCTGATTTTAAAGGTATAAAAATGATTCAGAAACATATTATACATAGTCTATAAGTAATATACTTATGTTCACAAATTTGAAATTTGAAATTCTAATGGTGAAAGTGTTGCCAAAAGTCTCCCAGGGTTTTAGGAGAACATGAAAAGTATTGCCAGCCATTTGAAGCCAAGGAAGATAAAGAAAGCATGGAGTGTTTCTCCAGCTTCTGGAGGAAATGTAGGGATACAGTCACGATATAATGGAAACAAAGAATGTACATTTTAAAAAGGGAAACAATGTGAGCATTCACATTTAAATATCATCTTACTTTTGAAGAGTGTCAAATCCTTTTTTCTTCCTGATTCAAAATACTCTTGTGTGAAGTCTCTGTGTATCTTCTCTGTGGGGGTAAGAAGCATTAAACGGATCATTTTAAGTTGAAAAACATCCTCATAAATTTGGTTTTTATTATACCATCACAAAACTCCTAAGAGGTTTTATTTATAATTTAAGTTACAGAAAAACAAAAAAGTGTTATATGTTTATGTGTACCAAGTAAAGCTTGTAATAAGGTTGTTAAAGTGACTTCCTAATTTGACTATTCTTGTTATTTTTTTTTAATAAAATTAAGGAAGAGGCTCTCGTGGCAACCTCTGCCCTCTTTGGTAAATTGACCTTGCCCATGCCTGTCTGGCACGAGAACCGTGAAAAATTTGGGGGGAACTCTTTCAACTCTCTCTTCACTCGTCGTGGTAGTTAACATCTACAGTGAATGATGAGTCTGTGAAAGGCAACGTTGTAACACTAATCATTAATTAGAACACATGTTACAAAGTCATAGGTGGATGGAGGCTGTAACGATCCGCACGGGTGAGTTAAGGACATCAGGTTCATGTAGGTCCCTTTGTTCTTCAGATGACAAAATAATAAAGGACCTTACTGCTGTACTAATTAAACAATGTTCTAGAGGTCTCTTTTCCTAGCTCAAGGATCGCTTCTAAAGCCGGAAGGCTGTTAGCTGTTGCCAATATGATAAAGCCACAACAAAAATTTACTAGTTTCTTTCTTTATTAAGCATTTCAATATGCTTTTTAATGAAGTGACAGAATGACTGCACTGTTCAGTGGCTGATTCTTTAACTCAGTCTTCCTCTTTTAGATGTAAAAACTATACTGTCAGTCTGGTTTATCTAAAATCAAGTTGTTTTGACTTGTTAGAGGTAAAGTAGTTTTATCTGATTCTGTTTCCTCACTCACTGTAACTTAGAAAAATGAAAACAAAACTGAGCAGAAATTTTTAGAACTTCCCTAAATGAATTCAGGTTCTGCAGGCACCGAAAGTCACTGCTGAGAGGAATGTATGAGCTGAGGCTAATAGTCGCCATAAATAAGAGTCTTGAAATGGAAATAGAACAAAAGAATGATTATAACAGGATGATCTTTGCTATGTGGTTGCTCATGGGGTGGTTTCCAGTGTTGGGCTCCAGGTACAGGAATTTTGAGCTGCGATATACTACTGTGTCACTTTGGGCAAGTGTGTCACCTTGGTTAAGTGTCAGGATAAAATGAAATAACAGCAGTGATTTCCTCGTGGGGTAGGGAGGACTAAATGAAATGATGAACCTAGAGCTTCAGTACCTGGTTTATAGTTAGCATTATTACGTTACTTTTATCTAGGGTTACTGACATAAATTCATATAATTTAAGTCAGCTGCTTATCCTCAAATTCTCATAATTCCAACTATCTGTATCTGCAGTTACATTATAAGTTACATTTTATTTCTGTTTTTCAGATGATGAAGAATGATAGGATAAATAACATAATTAATGTCACTGAGTTAAATATTAAGATAGTTTAAAAAGTGATTCTAATATTGGTACACAATAACACATTTGGAATATGGGTCATGATATCTCTTACATCTTGACACTTAAGCTGTCAAGAAGTTCAGCAATGGGTTTCCCCCTTCCTTTATTTTTAGCTTTGTAGAATAGGTTGAACATTTTGCTTTTCAAATTTGACTTGAAAGAAAACCATCTATATGATACTTTTTGTAAAGATTTGCCCTCTTTCTCGTATTGAGTAAAATCTATTCAATTCACCCAACTACTCTATGGCAAACCATTTTTCTGTACTGGAAAAATAAATGTTGAATCAGACATTTATTCTGATGATAATAGCTAAGCTAAGTTACAAGTGCTAATGGCTAAGGAAAGCTAAGTTACAAAGACATGGGTCAGGAAGAATAAATTTAGCCCAAAGAGGGACATAAGGGAATTCCTGCTGGAATGAAATGGAGGCTTATTCCACTTGATTTTGCATTCATTTCACTATTATTTTTGCAACCAGACAAAGGAAGGGTTAACTCCAGGAATTATCACTCTGTGGGAGGGATGAAGAGGACCATCCACTCTCAGGCTCTCTGAGCAGAAAGAGAAAGCATGTATGTCCCATGGTTAGAATTTCTAAGGGAAAAGTTAAAATGTGCCATTTTACTTTTCTATATTTTTGATGGATGTGAATTCAGAAATCCAAGAGGGCATTTGTAAGTGCCAATGGAGTTCTAGGTTGCTTAAATGTACATACAGACTAAAAAAAACCCCAAAACAAAAAACAAACAAACAAAAAACCCCAAAACACATATGGCTGTCATTCTGGAGATACTCAGGTGAGAGCAGCCCAGAACAGAGCTTTGAATGGGGGATAAAAAAATATGAGGGCGCCACTGTTTTATTTTTAAACAAAAACAAAATAAACAAAAACCAAGCTGTAAATGCATCATTTCCCCTCAGAAGGGGATACACCAATAATGGGGTTTAGGGTTGTGGTGCCAAGTTCTCTCGAGTTATAAACTAGACTGATGCAAAGCAGATGAAATTTCATCTGTGGTCTGCAAATGAAAGCTTTTTTAATGGGGAAATGGAACCATTTCTGCCCTGTAGTTGTGTTGAGGCCTCAGGTTCAATAGAAGTTCAAGTCTTTTTTTCTCAGCATGCAGGAAGAAGGCATCTTGGTAAATACTAAGATGAAGAATTCATGGGAACATGCTAAAGGGTTAATGAGAGGGGCTTCTGAAAGCCAAGGAATACAAAAATCTCCCAAATTAAGAGTCTACAGTTTTAGTTTATTTTTTTAAAATATGTAAGTCTAATATACATAGAACTGAAGCTCTTCAAATGGGGACCAGTTAGTAAAGAATACCTTTGGTACTATATCTCGTTATCTTTTAATTTGTAGATAATAATGAATTTGGCAACAACTTTGCCATTTAGTATAAATTTAGGAATGGGATCGCTTCCATCCCAAACTCCTGTTTTCTGAGCAGGGGATTTTTAGAGCACCGCTGTCTTTGTAGTTCCGGTATTAATGATGGAAAAAAATGGCAACAATTGGATGAGTTGGAGAGGTTAGGGTTTTGTAATTCTTTCTCTGTGAATATATCTGTATTTTAAGGTACTTATTCATTTCAGGTCAATTTCAACCTCAGTTAAATAAAATGCCAACTTCTTTCTCCAATCATTTTTATATTGCTCATGGGGCTGGAGGTGGGGAAAGAAGAGGAAACTGGACAATAAGGTCCCCGTGAGGCGAAGCAGTCACCAGCGAGGAAGATGCCAGAGCACCTCAGACCCATCACTGTGGCACCTGATGCTGAAACTTGTGGCTGAAGTAACGTCAGCCATGAAAATGCTTGCCTCCATGTTCTGCAATATCCCAAACTGGAGAACTCAACTTTAGTTCTGTTTCTTTATAGAATAAGATGATACCATCACAGCTAGTCCACCCTTGCTCCGTTAAGGTTAATGTCCAAATAGGCAGAAAGAATCCTCAAGGTGGCAGCACATTCACAGTTTTCAAATCCTCCCCTAGTGAAGTTTTTAATTAGAAGATATGGCAACTACATTAAAAAAAAAGTTGATCCAGGAATAAACACCTATACAGCACCACCTAACTGGAATTATTCAAGAAGTATTAATTATTAATAACCTAGTCCCAGAGTAAATATTACTTGTTTTGACTTTCATATGAAAATACTTCGTTAGGAATTATAGCAAATTTACAGACTTGAAAATAAAACAGAGTTTCAAGAATGAGGCTGTAGCCTGTGACTTCTGCACTAATATAATACTGTGCATCTGCCCGCCGCTCAGCACTGCCTGACATTTCCTGTCCTTCACACCAGCCATGCTGTTCTGTTGTGACCGAGTCCCTGTGCTTAAGGAAGAAGCTATTATGGGACCTTGGGGCCAAGGTAATAGAAATAAAGACATGATTTAAAACCAGAAGCAGGAAAAGAGAGGGAGTGCAGCTATTCAGAAGGCTCCTCAGAGGTGAGCAGTGAGCAGAACTGCTCTGGCGGGAACAGCTTATTGTTTAGGAAAAACCAGATGCTGTTCTGTGAAAAGTATTCATTGTTTTTGGCCTTTGCAAATGATCTTGTGGAAAATATTTCCTCACTGAAAGTATAGTCAGTTCCATCAACCATCTTTTCTGCAAAAGCAGAAAAAGTAAGAAAGGTTAGCACATCCCACAATCCCCAATATGGCTCCATCTTTCTGTGTTTATGAATCTAAGTCTCCAGATCATCAAAAAGGCAAAAAGGGAAATATTGAAAAATGATCTGTCTCTTCTATGTACCATTAAACAAACCAGTTTGATTTTTTTAAAACTAGATTTATTGAATTAAATGTACTGATCTTGAGTGATTCTAATTTCAATTTTGTGTAGTCTCAGAGAGAGCTAAGCCAGTATGAGGGTGTTATAATACTACTGTCCATCATTTATTATCCATCAACGTCTCAGGTACTCAGGCTCTGAATCTGAGATTTACCTAAGAGCTACCCATTCAGACATCATCCATTGAATAGCCACTGTCTAACTCTGTTGGATGCTCTCCTAGCATGTGTGGTCATCAGCACTTTATTTTCCTCTGAACCCTATCATAAATCAGTCCTTCCTTTGTGTTCTGTTTTGTTTTTCCTTTCAAGTCCCATGGACTCACTATAGACTCTAGTCAGTTGATGGGTATATTATTGCAAATGCCCAGTTCTAGACTGGCATGTTTGCAGATGGTTCATCTTTGACGGTCACCCACTTGCATGATGCATTTGCACTACTAGGACTCCAATGTTTATAAGAGCAATTTTTTAAAAAAAATTCCTTTTTCCATGATTGAAACTTTCTTGTCATCTGACCCCTTCTCAAGGGAACAACCTTGTTCCAAATGCTCTTCACTATGTCTTATATCCACCATGCTCCTTTACCCTATTGGCATTTTGCTCAGGATGATTTCCCTATCATCTTGCCAAACTTTGGATTTGGCATTTGTTCATTCTTTTTTTTTTAATTCTCACACGAGGACAGGCTCATTGATTTTAGGGAGAGGGAAAGAGAGGGAGAGAGACAGGGAGAGAAACAGCAGTGTGAGAGAGAAACATCAATTGGTTGCCTTTCACATGTGCCCTGACCTGGGACCAGACCCCCAACCCAGGTATGTGCCCTGACTGAAACTGAACCCAAGACCTTTCAGTTTATGGGACGATGCTCCAACAAACTGAGCTATACTGGCCAGGATGGCATTTATTATTTCTGCTTTATACTATCACAATATTTCCTGTTTTTCATACCAACCAGGCTGTTGTTTTTTAAACATTTGTTGTTTTCCCAACATGATTATATTCTTCTGAAAGGCATATTCTAGATCTTTAACTCATTTTGTCTTTCTGTGTTCGGCACATAGTAGGTGATCAAAAAATACTTATCAAGAAATGCTTAGCAAATTAAATGTTTTCTCTGTACCAGCTGGCCGATCAATACATGCCCATGGTGGTCATTAGTCCCTAAGGGAACACCTTTCAGAAAGACTGAATGTCATTCTACTCATTAAAAAAAAAGATATAATTTAAGAATGTTTTCTAGTACATATAATTTAATATGTACTAGAAAATGTTGAATCCTTCATGTTATAAGAGCCACCTTTAGAGGCTTATGTGATTGTTAATGTAACAGAAAAACTTGATTTTCATTTGTAACAAGAATGTCAGGTTACTGCATCTTCTGTGTTGTTCTGACATGTTTAATACCAGGCAGGCTGACCTCTGTCTTAATAATTTTATTTTCCCTAATAACATGGTCTCTGTAATGATGAATAATAATATTTAGAAATATTTTGAAGACCGCTTTCTACAAACTGAGTTAATTCTGACCAGCAAGGACATTTCTCTGCACTAAAATAAGGGATTGTAAGACAGCTGCCCTTTGCCATCGTCTCAGTTGACTTTGAAGGGCATAGTGACACAGCAAACAAGCTTTCTTTCATGGGACTTGTTAAATGTGTATCTTGCCCATATCTGAGTGTCTCCATTACTGATATTGCCTCAGCCTCCCGGGACAGGGGAGAAAGGGGAGAGAGAGGTTGATTTGGTTAGTATTTCCAGCTTCACATATAGTAGTTGTTTTAGAGACACATTTACTTCTGCAGCTATCTCCTGAAGAAAAAATAGGCAGTACAATTAAATCTCTTATAAAAAACATTAGATATTTAGGAATTAACCTCTTTCATAATGTTTGTCCTGTTACCACCTTATTTATATAGTCCATACTTGGTATAACTATCCTTAATTACAAACTACCTTTAAATTTATAAATATTACCTTCCACAGAAAAAGAATTTAGCATACCAGACCTGGTATGCTATAGAAAGGCAGGAAAACCTCTAACATGTGAAGGCTGAAATCCTGGGAAAGGGGGATTGTTCACAGCTTCTGTCATTGGCTACTGACACGCTCAGTCACTGCTTTAATTCAGTTTCAATGCCATATTCCCTAGTTTGTTCTGTATAACTAGTATATTCCATATCATCTTGGCATCAACAATCAAGAAAAACTACACAAGCTGTATTTTCTAGCTTTTGTGAGAATTATTCCCTGTTTGGTGAGCGTTACTGAGGAACTTGTAGTGGACTTCAAAAGGTGCACAGGATAAGAGGGGCTCTACTCCCACTCCTGCATGCTCCTCATGGGGGAGGGAGAAGCTGGCTCACCTCTCTCCCTGAGCACTGCCCATGCCAAACTAGAGCAATAGAAGTAACAAAGAAAAGGAGCCATGCAATAATGTCTTGGCATTATGGTGAAAGAAGTAGTCATATCAGAAAAGTCAGGGGTTATTTAACAGCTAAATATTTTACTACCAATGCCTGAATAATGTAAAGCCCTTCAACCTTGCTTGCCCCCTGTGTCCCCAGCTAAGAGAATGAGGTAGGAAAGAGGAGGAGGTGGCTTCAGATGGAGCAAAATAACTAAAATCCAACACCATGGGGTGGAGGTAGAGGGGTGAAAATGTATTCTGGACTATCAGGGAAGGTGGACAAAAGGAAAAGAGACAGAAATGGAGAAAATCCTTCACACTGAGCTGCCATGGTGTTAATATGGAGTGATGAGCAATTTAAGAGGAAAATAAATAGTTGTCCTGCTGTGTCTTCTTGACTAGATGCAATGTTGGTTATCTAATAGCATTATTTTCTTTCTGACACTGTATTCTCCATCCCTTCCAAATATTAGGGCATCAGAAAGATACATACAAAAAGCAAAATAGAATTACTAGGGTGGCAGTTCTATAGAAGACACATCTATGAGTGAAACATGTATTTTTGATAGATGGACTCAGTATTTCACTCACAGCAACTACCTCCTCCTTCCTTTTCTGAAACCATCACTTAGAACCTACTCTTTCCCTGGCCCCTTTCAGGAGCTTTATACTCTGTCTTGCACATTTCCACAACAGCTTGTAGGTATAAGCTGAGGAATCCTAGAGGAGTTGTGTGAGAAGGAAAATGGAGAAGAGTCTAACTCATTCCCTCCTAATTGCGTCTCGTCTGTCTCGCTGTTCCTCTGTACCCTCAAAGTCTACAGGTTTTGCAGTCTTTTAGAGGTAAAGAAGTCATGCATTTTTTCTTATAAAAAGTTTATTTGAGGAAATATATTTACAAAACCCTTTATCTGTGAGTGAACAGCCTTCTGCAGGAAAAGCCGCTGGTTCCAAAGTGTTTCCTGGCTCTCTCTCTCTGACAGCGGCCTGAATCGGTTTCTGATGTCTGTCTAAATTAACCCCTTGTTATTGAAAGTCAACACCCATTTGTATGAGTCAAGAAAGAAGTGATTCTCCTGAAATCGGGGTGGCCTGCTGCTATCTAGGAGCAGCCCAGAGTTTCTGGTGAGGTGAGAACATTGATTTCCCTTCTGCTTGCATGACCTGTCTTTTCACACTCCAGAAAACCTGGCAGAAAACATGTTGGTTCTCAGGATCAAGTGACCGAATTAAGGTTGCCATGACTCCCTACCTTCTTTTGATGTCATTTTCTATCATTGGCATAAGTAGAGAAAAAGCTAAGAGGTTGTGTAGCTAGAAGAACATTCTAGTGGTACTTATAATATATGAAGAATGACCAAAAATTATATTTAATTATGACGAAAAACTGTATTTATCTATAAGTGACATATTAATTTTTATAAGGTATATTTTACCCCAGTGATAGTACTTGAAGAATAAAATTTGCCTTTAAACAACTTTTGGAAGATACTGCCTTATTATATTAAATGTTTGAAAACAGAATAGAGTAATAGATGATACCCACTTATCTCTGGGCTGGTACTCACCTCTGTGGGACCATAAGCTATTTAATCTCCTTATTCCACAGTTTTATCATTTGTAATATGGAGATAATAAACTTTATTTTACAAGGTTGGTATGAGGATTATTAGTTAATCCATGTAAGTTCAATTAGAATAGTACCTAGAATATATAAACACTCAAGAGATATTAATTGTTGCTGTTGCTGACATTTTTGAGTTTTCTGTCATTTCTCTTACCCTAAATATCAATAAATGTTTTATTTAAAAACTCTATTTGGAATAATTATGATTTATGAATTGTAGGTCAAGTATAAATTATCACAGATTTATTTAAAATTTTTCCCAAAGCCAATAAAACTGTTTCTGTAATAAACCTATATGTTATAAAAAATATTTGTAAGTTTCCAAATTAAGGGAACTTTTCAATATAATTCATAAGAACTTTCAAGTAAAAAACTACACAAATTATTCTTTCAGGAAATCTAAGACCTCTGAAGCAGAGGTGGTCACATAATTTTGGGGTCTTCCCAAATACAACATAAAAAGAGATAGGCAACTGGATCGTAAGATCAAAAAGCCATGAAAAAACACCCAAAGGTGACAAGTTATCCCCATTAACTCTAAAATACAAGCAGATGGGAACAGACTGCCAATAGCCACAAGACTTCTAAGTTATCAGCTTCCATGTGGGGAGAAGCATAGTGAAGCACTGTGTATCTGTTAGACCTGTAACAGCAGAGTTCCCACATAGCCAACAGATATGCACTAAAAGTGCAGCGTGTCAATTTCAGAACCCGAAAGAGACTCTGCCTGATCCAACGGTGCCAGCGGTCTGGGGATAAGTACAGACTGTGACTGCAGCAGGCTGGCCCTTGTGAACTTTCAAAAGATGCTTGTCACAATTCCATTCACGACACAACTCCACACTGAGGAGAAACAATTAGATAGGAATGAAAGTTAAGGACAGAGACAACAGAAATCAAGAAAGAGAATGTTCAGACAAAAACCGGGAGAAAAATAGAGCTAGAAAAGTCTTTAAAAAGCTGTCATTTTTTTTAACACTGCATGAGAATGTGGAAGAAACTTCTTTGGGAACTTATTCTTTGAGAACTTATTAAATCTATCCTAAAGTTGGCTTTTTTCTAAAAGTTCAGAAAAGCTAAATTCACATTAAAATAAACAATAGGAAATTATTAAAGTTAAATGTTATATACACATTTAAAAACAAAAAATTATACTATTTCAAAAAATCTGTTAAAATTAAGGGTGTAATATAAGAGATGAAAGAACAACACACGCTAGAATGGGAAAAATTTAGAAATGAAGTGATAGACCTCAAGAAAAATTAGAAATAAAAGAAAAGATAAAATTAAAAGTAAAAGTAAAAGAGAAAAGCACAAGAGAAATAGATACAAAAGATGAAAACTTAAGAGATATAATAGATATAAAAACTATTTTTAAATATAAAACAAAAAGTAGTTTTTAAAATATGTGAGGGAAAATAACAAACATTAAAAGTCAAAGAAGGTCCAAAATACAGTTTTCTTCTTGGAGAAGAGCACAGAATAAATACTAAAACTTATGATTCAAGAAAGCTTTCTTTATCTAGGACAAAGACTGTAAATACATGTTGAAACAGCACACAGTAACACATGAGAGTGTTCACACAGAAAGACAGATATTGAGACATATTATTGTAAAATTACTAGACTCTTTAAAAAAATAAAAATTCTTTGAACATTAGGCAAAAAGATCATATAACTTATTAAAAAAGTGAAGATAAAATTATCAAAATTTTAAACAGCAATAGCTTGTACCTGAAGAAAATACAGGGTGGGATAAAAGTAGGCTCAAAGTTTTGAGTATACAAACACTGTTTATTCTTGTATTATTTTGTATTTTTTCATGTGAGCAACTGTAAACCTGCTTTTGCCCCACCTTGTACATTAATGTATTTATAATTGAGGTGAAAATATAATTCTCAAGGAAATGAAGATTTTATATTTAACCAAACTGACTTTTGATATGAAAGATACAAATTATTATCAATAAACTTAGTCTCTGATTGGATAAGTTGATCTGCCTTTTTGCTACCTACAGGAGAATGGAGAACTCTTCTTACAGGCAGATAACATTATAGCAGATCCTCAAATAATATCTACCATTTCATTCAGCATCATTTGTTTATGAAGTGTCTAAATTGTCCCGGCCTGAGTGAGTGTGGGTGTGTGTGAATGCACCTGTGATGGAAAGGCATCAGTCCAGGGCGGGTTTCTGCCTCGTACCCTGAGCTGCTGGGAGAGGCTTAGGCCATTCTCAACCCTGAACTGGAATAAGCAGGTTGCAAAATAATTACCTTATTTTTATTAATCTTTCTTAAACCTATGTATAGCACACATTTGTTTCAATGTTTAATATTAAAAGTGTTTTCAGTCTTTATTTGGAAGTTTGGTGATGTTTTCATAACTAGAAATTATACTATAGGAACTTAACACTTGTTTATATCAATTAGCCTATGTTAAAATTGGTTTCATCTGTATATCATTTCACTTAAAGTTGCAGCTTCCAAGAACCTATACACAATGTTAGGTGAGAATGTAAAAACTCTACAATTTTTATAAACATAGTCAAACATTAAGCAAGAACTTATGAGGCATTAAGAAACAGAACCAAAAAACAGACAATAGAAATAGACAGATGAGATAGATATTAGAATTATCAGACATACAAGATCTGCCTGGAAAAAGTCCAGTCATTGTTAATATAATGAGAACGGTTTCTGGGACACTGATGTACCCTGGCAGCCAAAGGGAATAGACTGGAATATGCATACATGAACAATGACAACTTCACTGTATTAGTCAGTGGGGGTGGTAGACACTGTTGAGTATGTGTACTATGGGGCCATCACATTCAATATCACTGAGTGAGTAGAGCAATGAATCTGCATCAAATTTTGCACATTAAGTTTGCGCATTTCACTGTGAAACTGTTTGGATGATTAAGAAGGCAACAACTATGTTAACTGGTGGTTGGCAGCTTCATCACAACAATGTGCCTGCTCATGTATCACATCTCATGCAGAGTTATTTTTTTGCGAAACATCAAATCACCCAGGTGAATCAGCACCCCTACAGCCCAGATTTGGTGCCCTGCAACTTTTGGCTTTCCCCAAAACTAAAATCAGCTTTGAAAGGGAAGAGATTTCAGACTGTGGGTGAAATTCTAGAAAATTGGATGGGGCAGCAAATGGTGATTAGGAGAACTGCATGAGGTCCCAAGGTGCTTACTTTGAAGGGGACTGAGATGTCATACAAGATACAATGTTTCTTGAATCTTCTAAGTTCTTCAATAAATGTCTCTATTTTTCATATTATATGGCTGGACACCTTCTGGCCTGACCTCGTCGTATACTTAAAAAATGCATAAAATCTATGAAATACCTGGAGAATAACAATTGTAATACATAGAGTTTACAATTGACTTTTAGAACCTGATACCACAATAATTGAAATTAGGAAATCAATAGATGTATTTACCATCAGTTTGAACAAAGTACAAATACAACTAGTGAGCTAGAAGATAATATCTAGCTGCAAACAGATATCCAGAGTGAAACATAGAGAACAAGCAGGATGAAAGAGTACATGTAGAATACTGTTAAAAGATCTCTCATAAGTTAATTAGATCTTCCCTAGGTCTTTCAACAGCATTATGATTGTCTCAATTCTTTGAATGACTACATATATATATAAATTGAGTTATGTCATGCCCTACTTCACATTACAGTAATTATTCATTTAATAAACTTTCATTTACTATGTACCATGTCCTAGCCAAGCTGTGCAGATTTTAAAAATGGGAGGCCTCCTCTAGGACACTTGCTCTCCATTCCCATGACAATAGCCATCACATCTGTACCACTGTAATCAGATCAGCTTCCCTAAAATCCATCTTTAACAAAGCCATCATACTCAAGCCTCCATTCTGTTCCTTGATGATCACTAGCTAGAGCTTGAACCGTGGTCCTGTATTTCTTCTTTTGGATTCCACACTCTTCCTTCATTCTGACAACTGTGT
The DNA here is from genome assembly GCF_019186645.2 of Phyllostomus hastatus. Classification (NCBI taxonomy): domain Eukaryota; kingdom Metazoa; phylum Chordata; class Mammalia; order Chiroptera; family Phyllostomidae; genus Phyllostomus; species Phyllostomus hastatus. Next base: position 50,478,746 of record NW_025333872.1, read on the forward strand.
TGCAATCCATCCTCCTGGCAATTAGCCACATAGACACATACTGCCTTCTTCTTTTTCCTCTTCTCCTCCTCCTCCTACTTCTTTGGCAGTTCTCATTAGTTAGATTTTAAAATTCCTTAAGAATCAACAGTACTGTTATGGAAAGAACATAAACTTTGCTCTTGGACTGCATGCCAATACTATAGAGCATGACAATTATGTAACTTGTCTGAGCTGCAGTTACTTGATCTGCAAAGGGGAGATGTCTTACAAAGTGTCGGGCATGTACTTAATGTTAGTTTCCTTCCTTCCTTTTGTGTCCTGTTCAGCATCCACTAGAATGTTCAATGATGAGCAGGTGTCTTAGCCAAATACGTAAGGAAAGTGCAATCATCTAACCAAAAGCATTCATTTCAAATTTGTTTCCTTAACTACAGCTTCTAATTGAGGCTATGGAAAATGAAGAGGAAACCTTCCTTTTTTTGTTAGAATCACAGCCCCTACTTAACACTTTAATGATGTCTTCTGCTCCAGAACCAGGAAAAGAACTAGAGTCTGAATTTTTCCAGCCATTCATTCTGTAATTTTTATTTCTGATGTCTCAGACTCTATTCCCATGCAGCCAGAGCTCCAACAGTAGCCCCTGACGACTTCCAAAAGGATTTTTATTTATTTATTTATTTATTTATTTATTTATTTTGGGGGTAACCAGAACTTCATGCTGCTACACAAAATTGCCTGACAGGAGGGATACAGTGTGTGAGGGTCTGAATCCTGTGACTGGAGAATGAGGAGCTGCCCATCTTCCTCCAGGCCTGCAGAGTGCACCTCTGTGGCCAGATTGGATTTATTGCTGCAGCTCAGTGATGAGTTGGGGAACTACTGGGCAAAAGGATCTGCTTAAATTATTAACAGCCAAGTCTCAGAAGATTCAAAGAATTAGTTCCTGTGAGCAGCACCCCCAAAAGTTCCAGGAGGTTAATTCTGAGTCATTAGAGTGTTGAACCTAGAAAACTTATCTAGAAAAATTTGAGGAATGTTTGCTCTTGTTTGATCCAGAAATGCCCCCCCCAAAGTATACCTTTCTGAGATGCATTTTCATGGGCTAAAACCAAAAAACAAAAAAAGCAGATGAGGCCAAAACTAGAAATCCTTTGAATCAAATCTTTGAGCATCATATTAAAAAAATACACACAGTAAGTTTAGCATATATTGATGTAAAATATTTTTATCATACCTCATGTAATAGACTTGATAGAAAGTATTATGAAATAACATAACACCCAAATGAACATTTATGGCCCAATTATTCTTGTTTCAGCTTCACTTGAAGTTGCTGAGAATAAATGAGACAATGAAAATAAGTGATATTTTACTCTATAGACATTACTCTACAGAAGTAGCCCTCTCATTTAACACAACCTACTTCAGACTCTTGACATTCACAGTGGGAGAATATATAGCATTTTAGGTGTTTTTGTGGTTGTTGTTTTCTTTTAAAGATAAATCTATTTTGTTGTAAGAGGAGATTCGTGGGTAAATTGTAGAAAGGTAGTGTTGCATGATAAAATGCTAGAGCATCTCAGACACCAGGGTATACTTTTCAAAAAATCAAAAAGCAGTTAAACTAAACAATGTATCATTGGGGCGTATATATGTTAGAAATGCATTTTCAAAAGACTAAGGGGGATAGATAAAGACAAACTTTGGGTCAGTGGCTTCCATGCATTGGAGGCGGGAACTGGAGTTTGTAGTCTGATCTGTTACTGGCAACATTCCAGGGTGAGTCAGGCAGTGTGTTTACAAGGGCTCATTATGTTGTTAAATACACAAAAGGTTTTAAACTAAGACAATGCTTGAACAGACAGTGACAATGTGTCTTAAACCAAGAATTTGGATCAGTCCAATTTGGCACAGCTGAGGTTCACTTAAAAAAAAAACACAGCCTTAATTTTTTTATAAAATAATGTGAGAGGAAGGCAGAGGGATTATGTTTTCTTAATTTAAAAAAAAGTTTTCAAAGTTAGTTATGTACATTTTTATCACTAGCTCTAGGATCCTATCAATGAGGGAGGGAATAATTTCTAAAAAGCAGCCAGACTGCTAGGGGAAGGAGCAGAGAGGGAGGATGCTGGGAGAGAGGAGTGAAGGATAAATTAAGGGGAAAATGAAGCCCATCTGTATAGATGGGACACTGTCCAGAATATAAAAGCATGAATTGGAAAGTCCATTGGCTGACAATGGCCTCACCATGGCCTTACAATGGTAAAACATACATTAACATGAACGTGCAGTTATCTATTGAATACCTATTCTGCTAGGAAAGAGTTATAATTATCCTCTCAAAGAGGCTTATGTTATAGCCTGAGGGTAAAAGACCTAATAGGTTCTCAGATTCAAAGACATCATTACCTTCCCCACTTGAGAAAAAGAAATTCAGGAATAAATCGTGAAAAGACCAGACTCCCAGTAAGGGACACTTGTTTTGCATAAAGACACTGGACAGAAATTTGGAAAACTTTAGTCAATTTCCCATAGCAAAACAACCACCTCTTCCTCCTGCTGGTCACATGTCTTACTACCCAGTAGTTGGGAGGCAGAGAACTCTAAGTAGCAAGGCTGATGGAAAGTTCTTTGAAACGTGAATTTTCCTTTTCATACCGGATTCATTTAGCTCGCATTACTGGGCATCCGCTGTGCACAAGGCATAGAGCTGTAGATGAAGGCTTTGGATTAAAAATGGAGCCAGTTTTTTTCCCTGGAGAAGACTGTTACCTAAAACGGTTTTAAAAATTGGATCTGTTTGATTTATCCCACCCAGTCACGGCTTACTCCTTGTGAGCATTTAGGTTTGATTTTGATTTGTGATGCCTTGCTAGGAGCGCCCATCCTTACGGCCTGTGGGTACCCTCCCCCTTCATTTTGTGATATTTATTACTTGGGATTGGGGCTGATGGACAACTGTAACCAGCATGTTTCTGCTCATATACGGAATCTTTACTGGAACTGCAATCTGTTTTGAAATAAAACTTACTTTTTTGTATTTACTGACTTCTTTAGCCTGAACACCAATTCCAGTAATTAGGCTGAAACCATGGCATGATTGATTTAGAGAGAAGGATGTTAGTTGCTTAGATCAGCACGTTCTAGTGACCTTCCATGAAATGATTTTCATACAAACTGCCATCACTTTATGGTAGGTGAAAAGCGACATCTGCAGAAGCCCTTTGACATACTTCCAACTTCTGATTATCATGGTAATGAGGACCAGGCAGGCAGCCCTGCCATTCCCAGTGGAGCATCAGCTTAAATCCTGATGGCTTAGAAATAATGGTGGGCTCCGGGTCAGTATACTCAGGGGCCAGTTAGGCATTTGCCAGTGGTACTTTCTGCATTTTACTATGATAGTAGCTTAAAGTAGTAGCCACTGGCTGAACAAACCATCCATCCCCATTGGCCTCCAATGATATCAAGATTCTAAACAGCACTTCAGGAGTTCCGGCCAAGATGGAGGCGTAGGTAGAAATGCTGTGCTTCCTCGCATAACCAAAAGGAGGATAACAACCAATCTAAAATCAGTAAATAGCCAGAAGTGCCAGAAAATCAAACTGCATGGAACTTTGACAACCAAGGAATTAAAGAAATAGTCAACCAGACCAACCAGACTGGTAAGACTGGTGGACAGAGAGAACCTGTGGAGAGGTAGACATGGGCAGGGCTGGCTGAATGGGAAACTGAGACTCAGAGCTGACTGTGGATTATAGCAGTTGCTGTGATGGGAGAAACTCCCAGTCTCATGTGAGGGTCCGTCAGAAAGTGGGCTAGAGCTGAGCAAGTGAGTGGTATTGGTCCCTCTCTGGCCCCTCCCCCATAGGTAGCCCCACAACACAGCAAAGAGGGTTGCCCTGCCCTCGTGAATACCTCAGGCCCCACCCCCTTACAACTTAACAGGTGCGCTGAGACAAAGAAATGTGGCCCGAATGAAAGAACACAGAAAGACTCCAGAAAGAGAGCTAAGTGACCAGGAGATCTGAAAGAGAGCCAACCTATCTGATGGAGAGTTCAAAGTACTGGTAATCAAAATGCTCACAGAACTGAGTGAGCTTGGTTGCAAAATGAATGAGCAAAGGAAAAGTACCCAAAGTGAAATAAAGCAAAATATTCAGGGAACCAACAGTGGCAGGAAGGAAAGCAGGACTCAAATCAACAATTTGGAACAAAAGGAAGAAATAATCATACAACTGGAACAGAATGAAGAAACAAAAATTCAAAAAAATTAAGAGAAGCTTAGGAACCTCTGGGACAACTTTAAATATTCCAATATCCAAATTATAGGGGTGCCAGAAGGAAAAGAACAAGAGGAAGAAATTGAAAACTTATTTGAACAAATAATGAAGGACAACTTCCCCAATCTGGGAAACAAAATAGACTCCCAGGAAGTCTGGGAAGCTCAGAAAGTCCCAAAGAAGTTGGACCCAAAGAAGAACACACCAAGGCACATCATCATTAAGTTACCCAAGATTAAAGATAGAGAATCTTAAAAGCAGCAAGAGGAAGGGAGAGAGTTACCTACAAAAGAGTGCCCATAAGACTGTCAGCTGGTTTCTCAAAAGAAACCTTGCAAGCAAGAAGGGGGTGGAAAGAAATATTTGAAGTCATGAAAGGCAAGAACCTACATCCAAGAATACTCTGCAAAGCTATCATTTAGAATGGAAGGACAGATAAAGTGCTTCTCAGATAAGGAAATGTTAAAGGAGTTGATCATCACCAAGCCCTTCTTGTATGAAAAGTTAAAGGGACTTATCTAAGAATTTGAAGATCAAAAACTATGAACAGTAAAATGACAACAAAATCACAACTATCAACAGATGAACCTAAAAAAAAAAGAAAAATAATGAAAACAAAAACTAAGCAAACAACTAGAACAGGAACAGAACCAGAGAAATGGACATCACATAGAGGGTTATCAGTGGGGAGAGAGAGGGGCAGAATAGGGGGAAAATGTACGGGGAAAAAGAAGCATAATTGATAGGCATAAAATAGACGGGGAGAGGTCAATAATGATATAGGGAACAGAGAATTCAAAGAATGTATAAGTATAACCCATGGATATGAACTAAGTGGGGCGGGGGATGCTGGAAGGTTGGGGAGTGCAGGGTGGAAGGGGAATAAAGGAGGGAAAACTGGGGAAACTGTAATAGCATAATCAATAAAATGTACTTAAAAAAATTCTTACAGCGCTTCAAAAACCAACTAGAGTTCCAGCATCAAGACGACCTAGCTCACCTGCTCCGCAGAGACACACTGATACCCTTGCCATCGCACTCTGTGGGCGGCCTTATTTTATCACTTTTCCCAGCCTTCCTCTGACTGTAAAGCAGACAGACCCAAAGATGATGGAGACTCTGCTGGGATGGAGGAAGCCGCTGGTGGGGCATAGAACCAGCGCTCTCTTGTGTGAGGTGGGGCTCAGAGAGGCAGGTGGGCCATCCCAAAGAGGCCAGTCTGTGGCTGTGGCCCTGTGGGAAGGTGTGGAGAAAGTACTTCCTCTTCACTTGCTCTTGCTTCTTATTTTGTAGCTTCTCAAATTAAGGATCCTTATTTTTTTATTGTGACACAATACATGACTATATTTATTTTCATTTATTTTTTCCATTACCATTTATCCCCTTTAACCCCCCTCCCCCCCAGCAATCACCACACTGTTGTCCATGTCCATGAGTTCTTTTTCCTTTTTGCTCGATCCCTTCACCCACTAACTACCCCTTGACAAGCATTCTTATTTTTGTCCCCTTTTGAAAGTTCATTTAGATGGCATTGTGTCCTAGATTAGGTTGGATGTTGGGAAAGATGTGTAAGAACCACTCAGTAGATTCAGAAGAGAGACTGAATCTGAAAGTAAGTAACATGCCAAGAGGTGGTCTTAGATTAAAAAAAAATTATGAAAGTACTTTTCAAGTGATAGTGGGAAAGGTCCTATTAATTACTGCAAATGAACAATGTGGTTTGGGTCATTTATAGTGATGGGCAGTACTATCTAAATTCTCACAGGCATTTTTTTTTATTGATGATTTGTCCCTAAAATGGTCTTTGTCAGGTCTTACTGACAAGGCAGCAGAGAGGTTGTATGATGTGCCCATGTCACACAATTAAGGAGACCGGTGAAGGAAGGCAATTCCATATGGCAGCAGCACTCTGGTTAAGAATCAGAAGATCTATTTTCCCACACAGTGCAATGTACAGATGTATCATAGAGTTGTACACTTGAAACCCATATAATTTTATTAACCGATCTCACCCCACTAAATTTAATTAAAAGATCTGTTTTTTGATTCAAATGAACTAATTAAATTTCTAGCAGTTAGCAAGCAAATCACTTAACTGCTCAAGAATTCCTCACTATAAAATGAGGAGTTGAGAATACTAATGGTCATCAACCCTTCCCGCACTTCAGAGCTCACCTCCCCACGTGGAGAAACTTAAAGTGTGTTAAATCCCAGGCCCCAGACTCTACCCTAGATCAGTTAAATCTAAATCTCTGTGTGCTGGGCCTGTTTGCTGGTCTGTTTGTTTCCAGACTGCCCAGGTGATTGTGTCCTGCAGTCGGCTCTGAGAATTCCTGAACTGACTGATATCTGAGGTGCTTTTCACCTTTTACATTCCACATCAACCTTTTCCCAAGCTCCCAATTTGGGGCCTGGTATTTTTAAGTTCATTTGCCTCTCATTGCTTCACCTCCCACAGTGTGAAGACTTGGGGAGAAGCTAAATGCATTTATTTACTCACAAGAGCAAAGATGGCGCAGAAAGGCATGGAGGCTGATGCCTGTCCCGTGCTATTTCCTTTAACATCCCAAAGCTTCCTGAAAATATTAGGAAGGCCTAACTTAATTAAATCCCCTACATTAAGAGGAAACACAGTATCAGTTTATGGAAAAGTCAAAACACAGAAATGAACAATTGTCATTTTTTTCAGTTATAAGTTTTGAAAATTTGCTGGCAAGCAAGAATGACAATCTTTGAGAAGAACTACAACTTAAAATAGTTCATCTCATCAAGGAAATAAATATTAATCCTCATATACCTATGAACACGTGTCATTTCAAAGAGGCATTGATAGTAATTGTCAAAGTCTTTAAATATGATTTTATAATTTACTGAAAATGCTAAAAGCCTTGGGAATGTTTTATTTCTGTACTTTTTGTAAGCACCTTAACTTTAACCATCTGATATTATTCATTAGGTATCATCTAGTTCATTTACTGAATGCAAGACTATGCCATTTAATGGGTAATTGACATTGTATTTTAAAATTAGCACATAATTTGCTGGTCAGAAGGCAGCTCTTTTTGTGCTGTATGTTTAACATATAATGACAGATACTAGTAAATGTCCTTTAAGTCTTAAAAAAGACCATGTTTCTTGAAATTAGTATTTTATTTTATTTTTATTATTTTAAAGATCTTATTTATTTATTTTTAGAGAGAAGGGAAGGGAGGGAGAAAGAGAGAGAAACATCAATGTATGGTTGCCTCTTATGCATTCCCTACTGGGGACCTGGCCTGCAACCCAGGCATGTGCACTGACTGGGAATCAAACTGGTGACCTTTTGGTTTGTAGGCCTGTGCTCAATCCACTGAGCTACACCAGTCAGGGCTTGAAATGAGTTTTTTACAACACTATTTCTATGGGAGAGAGGAAAAGGTCCTCCAAAAACTATAGAAAACACTTGAATAAGTGTGCAGGTTACTTTACAACATGTTGATTCAGTCTATAATATGAACAGGTCTTGGACGTCTCCAAAAGTGAGAAGGCAGTGTGACATTTTCCAAACTAATCTGACCTCAGAACAAGTTTTTGAGGAGCGTCCTATGGACTAGGGATGCTTCAAACAACTTTGGAAAGCAGTGGACCAGAAACAGAAAGATATATATCAGACATAACACTTAAATTAAATTTTGCCATTGTAAAGCATCTGTGTTGAATTTTCATATTTAACTTTTTGTATAGGGTAATAAAGATTAGAGCAGCACATCATTCTCTCTCTACATCCAATTCATTGAATGTCTTCCACAAGGTCAAAGGTGATGACCCTGAACATCTATTTACAACCAAGATGTCATGAAGATAGTATAAATTAAGAAAGAAAAAAAAGAGCACAATTTCAGAAAGAATAATGGATGTAATTAAAATGGTTGGTAAATCACTTACCTTATCAGTTAAAGTCAGAAATAATGTGCCAGCAGAGGAGGGAAGGGACATTCAAACACTTGCTTAATTTAGGTAATGATGACTATCTATTCAAAGAATGCTCTGTATTTATACTGAGCTATAAAACTGTTTGGGTGGTGAAAAATATATTTGCAAAACTAAATTGAAGCTCAGTGTTGTTTTGATAACATTACCAGTTTAATTAACAAATATCTAAGTGATGAAATTATGTGCAGCATATTTTAAATTAAGATTGCTAACCTAAATGTTTGAGAAATAAACACAATTTATGCTTGTTCAGAATTGGCAGGGAGCATTTGAAAAGGGCCTGTGTTCTTGCATGAAAACTTTTTCCCCACTCACAGTGAACAGAATTTTTCTCTGGGGTTAGGAATAACAAGGGTGAATGAAATCTTCTAATAATTCAAAAGCTTAATTTTAGCTCACACTTCTAATTTCCTTCTCTAGTAAATCATATCTCTACTGCTAAAAAGTAGAGGCATGACTAATTTTAATTTTGTTATTTTCCTACTCCTGCCCACATGTTAATTTAATGAGCAATGGAAGTCCATAAAGAAGGACGTAGGAGAAAGAAGTTTAAAAAGGAAAAAGAAAAAAAAATAAGAAGAAACACATGAGGGGCGAAGTCTACTGGCTGGGTAATCATTTCCTGAATTATTCAAGAGAGTGTATGCAAAGTTAGAATTCAGAACAATGCTGACAGACTGAAATGCTCTTTTTCATGGTTATTGTTGAGATACCTACTGAAAGAGTGCCCACTTTTTACTCAGACCAGGATTGTTTGGGAAACATATATTCAGGTACTCCTCAAAGTAAGCAAATCAACCAGTTTGTATGTCTTAGTAAAGCTATGCTGTGGTGGGGCCTCTGAACCATTCCTTACTTCAAGCAAAAGAAGTTCAAGGATTCCAGAAGAGCACTTTGGACCTTGAATCATATTGCCAAGCAACAAGTAGGTCTACAGCAATTTTAATTACTTGAGTGAAAGGATGACAAAATGAAGAAATGACAGAGAGAGAAATGTTGCCTCTGATGTTGGCCTAGTTCTTATTTTATGTCCTGAGTTTTCCATTATGCCTGACTTCTTAATTTTGTGAACTTCCAATTGGCCCATTTCCTCTAGGACTAGGATCTTTCCTCCCTACCCTCTATTTTGTCTTGTCCCTGCTCTCTACTATTGGAATTCTCTGATGCCAACTACCCATTTTCCAAGTTCTGCCTACTCTTGGGTTCTGTGTTGCACTACTTCTTCTAGCATCCTCTGACCACCATGTGAAGAGCCAGTCAATCCACAACCGCTGATTTCCTGGACACCCATGTATCATTCTATTCCCTTCCTCCCTGTTGGGTCTGGCCCCATATTCCATACCACTGGCTCCAGTTTCTCTGCTCCACCACTCTGGAGTTAACTCAGCACATACAGTGGTCCTGTCTCAAGGTATAGCCATGAATATGAATCTATTTAAACAAGCAGGTATTTAAAAATTAATATTTGCTGGTTGTTCTTCTCCCACAGCCCCAGTACCATCAGCACCAAAACAAGTTTGTGGACATACTCATAGTCCATGAAAATAATAAGCATGTAAGACTTTTTTGGGCTGTATGACAACTGGAGGACCTTTACCTAATTGCAGACTCCCAGACATTCTAACTCAGGATGTCTGGTGGGAGGACTATGATGCACAGTGAGACTCAGAGACACCAAGGCTATGTGTCGTACTCTTCACATTGAGCTGGCTTCCGAACACCAGCTGTAAGTCATCTGACTGAAGCAGCTTGGACCATAGAGTTATAGTTTCTACTATTTTTTTAACTTCAGGTATTCTGTTACATCTAAGACTATCAGAAATTCTTTTTAAAAAATCTCACTTTCAAATGTAAAGCAGTATAAAATCTGTGGAAAACAGTATGGCAGTCCCTCAAAAAATTAAAAATGTCATATGATCTAGCTATACCACTTCTGATTATATACATACTCAAAAGATTTGAAAAATGGATCTTGAGGAGATATTTGTTTAGCCATGTTTGTAGCAGCACAATTTACAATACCCAAAAGAAAGAAGCACCCCAAGTACTCACAGATGGGTGAATGGATAAACAAGATGTGACTTTATTCAGCCTTAAAAAAGAAGAAATTCTGACATATACTACAACATGGATGAACCTTAAGGACATGATACTAAATGCAATTAACCAGTCACAAAAAGACAAATACGATATGATTCCATGTATGTGAGGTACTTAGAGTAGTACAATATGTAGAGACATCAAGTGGAATGGTGGCTTCCAGGCCCGAAGGATGAGGGGAATGGGGAGTTACTATTTAATGGGTATAGAGTTTCAGTTTTATAAAATGAAAAGAATTCTGGAGATGAATGATGATGATGGTTACATAACAATCTGAATGTACTTAATAGCACTGAACTGTACAGTTAAAAGTATTAAGATGTTAAGTATTTCACTACAATTAAAAAAGTATTAAGAGATACCACTTGCTAAAAAATATATTTTTTAAAAACAGAGAAACAAGATTCCACTTTCCTGAATTTTGGTTCCTCATTTTAAGAAAGTATGTTGCTATATGTACACATTGCAAAATATTGTATAAATGAACTTTCTAAACTAACAGACTATATTGCCGTATCTTGCTCAAATAGTATGACATTCAATTGAGCATTCACCACATTCAAGGCAATGTACTAGGTGTTTGGCAGGGTCAGGGTAGCTACAAGAATGTCTGGGACAGAATTTTAGGTGTGGAAAAATTTAGTCTACTTGAAGAGATAAAATCCATATAATAGCAACTACATGGGAGTTGGATGCTACAATACTACATGAGAGAAAAATTTCCTGTCATGGGAAACCATAGAAGGAAAAGGTGACAGTCAATTTGGGGGATTAGATATGGCTTCATGGAGAAGGTGGCAACTGATTTCAGAGTTTTGAAAGCTGAGGAAGATATTACTAGCAGGCAGGGATGTGGGGTTGTGATTTCAAATAGATTGAGCAGTGTATGGAAAAGCAAAAGCAGCTGTTCAGGAGCAGGGAGCTGGAAATAGGCAGACATGGTAAGTGGGATCCCCTTTTGACATAATTTGAGGCAATAAGAAACCGTTAAAGAATTTTCGGTTTAAATAATCATGAAAAAAACAGAGGTCTTATAAAGATTTTTAAGATGTAATTTTAAGTGGTTTTCTTAGGTGAATTTGAGAATTTGGAAAGTACTAGAAAAAGAAAGTGTTAGAAAGTGTTAACCAAGAATGTGTTAGAAAAGCATGTAAGAGTTCATGACCTCCTGGAAAACAGAAGTGGGGATAGAAATCAAAGTAAGGGGAGAGGATAACCTATAATGAGAGGTCTCGGAGAGAGAACATGGATGAGGGAATGAAGCACCAGATTGGGGATTGTCGGCCCATGTCATAATCTTGGTTTTACTAACTGCTTCTTGGTGTGAGCTTCAGTTTTCTCATCTTTAAAACTGGGTGGTCAGACAGAATAAATTCAGTGGTGATAGCAGTGCCAAAGTACCAGGACTTAAAACTGAAGTTATGGTTTGGGAGAATCATTTGGACAGGAGTGGTGGTCACAGCCTTGATGTCAATAAAATCACAGAGGAACTATGAACCATCATGAAAGATTCTTAGCACCAGATAAACATGGCTACATCTAGGCACAGTTGTGCTGACAAAGGAAAATGACAGACGAAAATACACACACAAAAAACAAAACAAAACCAAGAGAATAGGCATTTGAAATAGGGAGCCCATGTGTGGCCCTAACACAAGTTCCACTTTTCCTCCCATCGGAAATTAATGAAACTGACCTGTCCAGATTTATTTGTGTCTCCAGATGGTCTGTCTGTCTCTGTCTCATGATGTGCTGTAAGCCCACACCACAGTTGTGAGACAAAGTGAACTGACTGTGGGTCTGATGGGAGAGCAGCACCAGGGAGAAAAGCAGCTGAGCTAGCAAGGCTGTGCTCACTTTACAGTCTTGGTCCTCCTGGCTTGAATGATGGCACCACCATCATTCTGGCAGGCCTGGCAGCAGGTGCAGGGCCTTGTTTGTGTTGCCCAGCTCTGCAACAGTAAAAGCTGGGCCAGGGAAGTGGCAGCTGCTCAGCTGAGCAGGGCTGTGGTGAGGGATTATTTCTGGATGGCCTCATAGCCGACATCAGACATGCATCATTATTGTTTATGAGGATGCTTTCTCCTGTCATTTAGCATTCAACTGTTGGACAAAAACGATTAAAGGACCAAATTATTTGGTTTGGTGATGTTCTTATTAATAGTCTAGAGTTTCAAAGAATTTCTAGAATTTCAAAGCAGTCCAAGCCAGCTAATTTGTGCCATGCATTGCTGCTTTTAAGCCCCTCCATTAATGAACCATGTTCATCCAACTGCTAAAGAGGGCCCAACTGGGCAAGACTTCCTGCTCTGATCTAACATAATATCCACATACAGCCATTTGATCTCAATGACAAGTAACATTTTCCCTTGTGGTAAGTTTTATACTCTTAGTAAAATACTGATATGAACTCTATTCCTTCCCTCAATTGAGTAAAATCTCATTATCTATTGCATTGTATCCAAAAAAGCCATTCTTATCAGATCTCAATAAAAAAGTTTGGTATTTCTGCTATTCTGAACAACATTTTTGGAATATTAGTCTTGGGTGGTTATAGAATTTTCAGTTTGGGTTAAAGAGGATCCACTATACAGTAAATTCTGTAAGAGCGGGAAATGGAAATGATGTTCTCTTTTGTTCATAAATGCCTACAACTGGTCCTGGAACCCAGTAGCTGTTCAATAACTATTTGTTGGACGAATAGAGTAGATGGGTCATGGCAGTAACCAGGCCCTCACTGCACTCTGATTGTAGATCAGAAACCAATAGAAATTTGTTAATACCTCTAGACTAAATATTCCATTTAAGACATATCACCTCTCACAGAACCAAAATTCTCTGTCAGCCGGTACAAACTGGTTTCAAAGGAAAGCCCTTGTTGAGCTCAATAACTGTGTGTTGATGACAGTGATGCAGAAAAACCAAGGGGAGCCCAGACAGGGTGTGATAATATTTATATAGGGACAGTTTTGCTGATGACTTTGAAGAAACACAATAGAGAATGGGGGCTAGCATATGTTTATATACTTTTTGGTTAAAGATAATAATGTTTAGATATAATCATATAAAAAATAACCCACACCCAAGTAGTTCTAATGCCCATGTGTCTTAATATTCCGTAGCTACTTACAGCCCAAATTAAGTTATATAAAAGATTAAAGTGATTGATAAGGTTGATCACTCTGCCCAGAATGGTTTTTATTGTATTGTTTTAATATTTAATTAATTTAATATTAGCCTGTTGATTTAGGTTCTATTTCTTCCCAGTGTATAGAAGTCCAAATCTAGAAGGAGCATTTTCATTGATGTATTTAGTAACTGGTTGAAATATAATAATTTTTTCCAACTTCAATGTTAGGAGGATTAATATTAAAGGCATATATAAATTTGAAGAAAACCTTAAATCTTATGTTAAATGGTACCTATACAATCCAGAAAATATTGCAGTGAATGGTATTTCCCCAACAAAGTAATTTTTAAAAATATTTTATTTATTTATTTTTAGAGAGAGGGGGAAGGGAAGGAGAAGAGAGGGAGGGAAACATCAATGAGTGGTTGCCTCTCACTCGCCCCCTACTGGGGACCTGGCCTGCAACACAGGCATGTGCCCTAGATTGGTAATCAAACCGGCAATCCTTTGGTTCGAGCTCAATCCACTGAGCTACACCAGCTAGAGCCAACAAAGTAATTTTTGTTGGGATATACAACCATTTAAAATCTTTAACAGAAGTATTACACAGATCTCCAGAAAAAGAAAGAGAACTGGTACATGATAAATTAACATGCCAGTCTATGCACAACCATTTCAGGCAGGATAGAGAGGATGATAGTCTAGACACTAAGATATGTGCTTCTTACTATTGTGGAGAATCAAAACAGAAGGCATTACTGACAGTAACATAACACAGCATGGTAACCTAAGGAGGGAACCCCATGAATGCTGGAATAATTGAAGATCACTACAGGAAGGTATACAGAAAATAAGCAAAGTCCTGTCAGTACAACCACTCCAGGATGACGAGGGACAATATAAAGAAATGAATAAAGCCAGAACACCTGGTGCAGTGTTCATGCATTTGAAAACTAGATCTGAGGGAAAATGTGACATGAAATTACCCCATGATTACATGTGGTAATCGAAGACCAAAAAAAAAAAAAAGCCGAAGTGCTTCTTATACTACGAATATCTTCTGTTCATCTGAGCATGTCCTGATAAGTCAAACTGCGATTTTATCCGTATAAAACTGTGTAAATCTTAGTGAGGGGAAAACACGTGAGGATTGTCTAGTAAATGCTAGGATTTAAAAGAGTGAGGAGTACTTATTTTGCAAGGGGCAGTGGAAATCAACCCTGATACTTCCTAGGCAAGTTCTGGATCATCAAATTTTCCTTTTAAAATTTTCTTATTTCTCTCTGTGTGTGAAATTGCTAAGATTTTATTTAAATGGTAAATTGATATTTTATTTTTTATCACTTCAAAAACTGGAAGAGTCTTAAATTTCAAGGTAATGTATGGCAGCCTAAATGAGTAATGACTAATTATATCAGAAAAACAATGGAGAACCAGATAGATTGAAGAACAACATAAAAATAAATACATAAACAGAACACGTGAATTTTTTGTGATCTTGGAATAGAAGATTACTTTCTGTACTAGCTTGAATAGGGTCCCCCCAAAACTTACATCTGCCTGGAACCTGTGAATGTGACAAATTTGGAAATAGGGTCTTTGAAGATATAATCAAGTTAAAATGTGGTCATGATGGATTAAGATTGGTCCTAAACCTGACAGGCCTGGTGTCTTCATAAGAAGAGGAATATTTGAACACAAACACAGACATACAGGGGAGAAGAACATGTAAAGAAGGAGGCAAAGATTAGGGTGACGCATCTGCAAGCCGAAGAATGCCAAGGATCATGGGCAACCATCAGGACCAGGAGGAGAGTATGGGAACAGATTAGATTTACCTTCAGAGTCTTCTTCAGAAGGACAGAAGGAACAAACCCTACTGACACTTTGATTTTGGACTTCTAGTCTCCAGGTCTATCAGAAAATTATATTAAAATATTTGTTATTTTTATACTCTTCAGTTTGTGACATTTGTTATAGCAACCACAGAAAATTCATACACCTCCTACAAAGAAATAACCATTTACAAAATCTTGGTTATTTGACTTAATAAAAAATTTAAAAATTTGCACAGCAAAGAACATAAAATCAAAATTAAAAAACGAAGAAATGAGAGAAATGCTTGAAAACTTTTTGTCAGATCAAGGTTAATATCCTTAGTATACAAAGAGGGCATAAAATATATAATAATAATCAAGCAACCATTAGAAAATTATGATAAATATCTGAATAGCCAATTAATAAAATACACAAAAATGTTCAATGAATATATAAAATATATACCATATCCCTAATAACTATGAAAAAATGAAAAAAATATTTTTAGCTACAAAATTTGCAAATAATAGTAGCAAAATGTGTATGACATTGCTCCAAGTACTCGATATGTTGCTAATTAATTTAACATTTAAAACAACCTTATGAAGTAGTAAGGTCATTGTTTGGTAGTATTATCTTCATTTTATGAATTAGGAAACTGATATAATATATTAATGCCATTAATGCAAGGTAATATTATCTTCATATTATAAATAAAGAAACTGAGTCATAAAGTTAGCAGGGAAGAACTGAAATGGCCACCCAAATATATGACAGATTGAAGAATAATTTGACAAATTATGTTTTTAAAATATACATATCTTTTGATGCAAGAATTTCACTTTAGGAATTTGTCTTTAAAGAGATAAAACTGGAAAGGAACAAAGTGTTAATGGTTATTATCTCTGTTAACTAAGAGACATCTTAATATTCTCCTATATATTGACACTTTTCTGGGTTTTCCTAATTTTCCATTTCATCATGTAATCTGTAAATGGTATCTTCTAGGTTGGCAGTGCACAGCCTAGCAGTTCTGGTGATTTTTAAAAAGCAGGTAAGAGCCCTGGCTGGTGTGGCTCAGTGGACTGAGCACTAGCCTGCAAACCAAAGGATCACCAGTTTGATTCCCAGTCAGGGCACAAGCCTGAGTTGCGGGCTAGTGCACCTCCAGGTACT
The DNA here is from genome assembly GCF_019186645.2 of Phyllostomus hastatus. Taxonomy (NCBI): domain Eukaryota; kingdom Metazoa; phylum Chordata; class Mammalia; order Chiroptera; family Phyllostomidae; genus Phyllostomus; species Phyllostomus hastatus. The sequence goes on from NW_025333872.1 coordinate 50,495,207, forward strand.
CAGCAGGTGGCATGTAAGAGGCAAGCACACATTGATGTTTCTCTCCCTCTCCTTCTCTCTCCCTTCCCCTCTGTCTAAAAAATAAATAAACAGAAAAATAAAAAAAATAGTAAGCAGGTAAGAATTTCTGGCTGTAGATAATTAACAATTTTCCATGTGCTACTGAGAATTCATACATAGCAGATGGGAAGTTTGAGAGAGAAGGGGCAGAGGAATGCATTATAATAAACACTTCATCTTCCCTTTAAAGGAGTCATTGCTGTGTAAAAGTCATTTGATATTATATCTGTTTATCCTAGGTATGTAATCTAGTAAATATTTTTATTGTTTTTTGGGGGGGAGGATGAAGCATACATCATTTGCTTTACCTAGCATTTGAAAACTGAGCTTAGGGTCAAATCTGTGGCCTGTTTCCAGCAAAAGTGTACACTCACATTATCATACATATCTTTCTCCAAATTATTTCCTTATCATTGTTTTTCTTAATTTGTTTAGAATTTATTTAACTTTTGTTGCCATGTCTTGCATCTTTGTAAGCCACCTTAAATCCTTTCTTTGGAATAAGGCAGAGTATAAATCAAAATACATCATATTAATTTTTAAAGACATTAATCCAATGCTCATCAGTAAAATTGTGAAGAAAACAAAGGAAAACCATTTCTTTTTAAATACATCAAATTAAAAAACAAGGAATAAAATAAAAATATAAACTAATTATGCCCTGACTGGTGTGACTCAGTTGGCTAGAGCATCACGGTGTAAATCGAGAGGCAGCGGGTTCCATTCCTGGTCAGGGCACAGGCTTAGGTTACAGATTCGGCCCTCAGTCAGGGCATGTACTGGAGGCAACTGGTCGATGTTTCTCTCTCACATCGATGTTTCTCTCCCTCTCTCTCCCTCCCTTCCCCACTCTCTAAAATCAATAAGCATGTCCAGAGTTGAGGGTAAAAAATAAATAATAAATAATAAATGAATAAGTAAATAGTTGATAAAATAAAATAGAACAAAACTAGTTATAACTAGCTCTTTGATAAGTGGAAAGTGAGTATTTTAGTTTAGTGATCACTAAACTAAACTAAGAACCAATGAAAAGTCTATTGTGTTACATTTCATGTGCCATTCTGTTGTAATACCTCTTAAAATCTGGGTCCCTTGGGTTGTTTCTTTCTTTTTTAATGGCTACACTTTGGAGACAGGTGATGGTATGCTGAATATCCATGGCTAAGTGTCTGATTTATTATTGATTTGAGGGTATTCTGCGTGTGAAGTCAAAAAAGGGACAAATGAAACAATGACATTTGGAAAGCAGTAAAAGCTGAGGGTAAGAGTTCAGAAGAAATTAAATATGCCCTGACAGCTACTAAAAACAAATAGAAATTAGAAAGCACAAATGCACTTAGAAAGCTTCAAAAAGTGGAGTTCCACATGTCTGCGGAGGAAAATGAATCACTTTATTCAGTATGGCCTGTATCAGGTGGCCCAGGGTATCACATGTAAGTTTACGCTTACCGAAAGGAAACATCAATACCTTGGCTAGAACCCAAAGAGAGCAACCAAGATGATAAAAGGATAAGGGGATTGAGCCTGTGGAGAGAGATTAGAGAAAATTAATGTGCACAACAAAGAGAAAAAGAAAAGAGGAGATGGAGAGTTTTCCTTAACTCCTGGAGAGAAAGTATCACAAACGAAAAGTTGGAGCCTCAAACAAGACCAAGCAGCTCACCAGGACTGGCTCGTTCATCAAGCTCGGTAGGCAGAGCAACTAGGCCCCAAGATACTTTTAGGGGCTCACGGAAGTGTTTTAATTTATTTTTAAAACCAGAATAAAAGTTAATATTATAATAATATTCATAAAACATAATTTTCTGTTTTTATTGGGGACAAAAGTGCCCAGAGCTTAGGAAAGAACAGAACATCACCCTGGAGGTAAACCAGCAAATTTTTAGAAAAATTAGATCAAAGACATTTCCATGGACTATTGTTGAGTGTTAAGCACAGATGACTTGGGGAGCTGGCAGAGGGGCACCCTGAGTTAGACTAGGCAGGAGATGAGGCTTACTTTACGCATCTGTGAAAATCCAGTGGCACTGTACTAATGTCTTTTTATTTGCAAAATTGTCACATAGTTGATGTAATAATGCTCTGAGGCATGATTAGTTATCCCTCTTTTACAGTGAGAAAGTTGGATTTTAAAAAATGATGTAACTCTCTGATGCTACGCAGTTAGTGATGGAGCTCTAGCTGTCCTGAATCTGCGACTATGAGTGGTGTAAGTCCTTTTTATTACCCAGTTAACGAGACGTCACAACACACCATTAGAAAATCAAACAGACATCATTTCCACCTACCCCACACCCTTTTGTACCCCCACTCCTCATTACTTCACCAATGCCCTTTGATTCATAATCCAGTGCTGATTTCCTCATTACATCAGTTAAACATGCAGTTATAGATAGTAACTTATGAGATATAGAGTTTTCTGAGACTTTTCTTCTAAAAAAAATAAGGTACTTGGGGAATGGAGTGGAGGAATGATAACAGGTGATCAGAGGTCATTTTCAAATGTGAATATCTATTTAAAACCAGGTCTTCTAGATAGACCAAAAATATATAGCAATTTGTACATTGAAATTAGACTTTTTGGTATTTTTTTAGAAGAGAAATCTCCAGGAAGTTGATGGATGTGTTTGTAGGTTGTCACATCCTCTGGCATTTCTTGCCATATAGTTACAGTCCATAACTATAGACTGACTTGGAATTGCTGAATCAGGGAAGTGACTGTTTTGTTAAAAGAAATGGAGAAATTTTTATTCTACAGAATTCCTCTTAGGGAGAACATTGTATATTTTTAGAAGGAAAAAAGTCACTTGGATGAACTTCTTAGTATGGAAGATGAGATCCTAATGGGTCAATAAATTGCCCTAGAGAGCAGGTGGGTCTTGTTACCTGGAGGGCCCTCTGGCTGAATACCGTGCTGTGTTTGAATGTGCTGTGTTTATCATGAAAGATGGGCAGAATTGAATGGCTCTGCACAAAAGATAGGAAAGTTATTTGGGGGTTCCTGGAAAGGAAAGATCCAGAAGTAGAAGAAAAAATCCAGCCAAGATGGTTAGAAAAAGAGAAAGGGTGGGTATACCTCTAAGAAGAGGGCTTAGAGGATTTTGTATTACTTTTTAAGTTGTTTGCTATGGAGTTTGCAAAGCAAGCCTCCCCTTCTGTCCTCTCAAAGTTTACATATCTCAAAAATGCTTTGGGGATGGTGGATTCTTTTCAAGCAACTCCAAAAGGTGCTGAGTTATGAAGCAGGGTTGGCCTAAGGAAAACCCAGAGACCTCAGGCCTGAAAGAGGACTTGGAGGGCTAAGGGAAGAAACATCTGCATCCCATTTAAGTTTGACTCCCAAGTCAATACCACATGTTGGGGAAAGCAAAAACATCCACATCCCTGCCCAGCACTGAATATAGAAGGAAATCAGTGTTTCTGACAGAGAAATTGTTTAAAAGGTCAGGATACCCTTTTCTCTAAAATTTGAAGGGTGAAAAACCAAAATACACTACAGAGATTTCATTTTTCATTAGTGTTTTCATTTTTAATCATCAGTGTTATAAACATATAAAACCTATTGATCTCACTACATGTTTATATATACAAAGATTTTAAATGTAATAAATTTAAATCAATGATTCAAATCATTGTTGTTCATAAACATGGATTTTCCCCAGTGAGGTCACTGGGGAAGTGACAAATAATGAAGATGAGACATACCACTCTATTATGTATTTTGGGGGCAACAATTACTCCCAACTAAGTGCTCATGTGACTGGGACAGGTGATATAATTTTCCTTTAAGCGAGTGAGTTACATTCTTTGCCGTAGTGCACAAATGTTTACCACACTCATTTCCATTCTTTAGCAGTGCACTCTCTGTACCAAATGTTTTTCAAAATTAAAGTTGTTTATTTAGTCCTTTATGTTTTCCTTAGAAATTCAGCAGATTGTGTAGGAGGCATTGGTAAGACCACTGTGAGTAGGTTGACTTGGGCAAAGTAAGCAATTCATAGAGACATATAATCTTGGCAATGCATGTGTCCCCAGCCCTCTTTTTCCTGTGTAGCTGGTCTTTATGAGAATTACTTTAGGCCTCCACTTCCTTTGTCTTCCAAAGCAGCCAAGAAGATGGTTGAGTCTTAGCATTAATCCCTGGAGCTTTGTTTGCTTTCCTGCAATGACCTGGAACCACTGGGTCACATCTAATTAATACGTTATTGGCAGAACACACTAAACAGAACATATCAAAATGAAGTGATTAGAGATTCAGATTCAGGGTTGAATTACATGTGTACTTTCAAGAGTTACTGCAAGCAGCATATAAGTGCTTCAAGCCAACAAGGATATAGGCTATTAAAACACACACAAAAAATGTCATTAGTGGATTTTTAAAACAAATCATAGAGTGTGTTAAAGCAGTATTTTAAAGTGGAATTTCTTTTAATCTTGTCAACTAATAAAGATTTGATGCTTCATAAGTTTGATACCTCCTCCCTTAAAAACTAAGAGACGTGAGAGTAGAAACATTTTTCCCAACAATTTTGACCCCAAAGTTTTGATTGGAAAACTGAACCTGGGGGCCCTTAGTCTTCATACTGACTGTCAGCATTAATGAAGCTCACTGCACAAGCTAGGCTCTTTCATTTATCCAGTGTAAGTATACTCATAGCCCAATAACGTTGCAAATTTTATACTATATTTGCCAATCATAAAACCTCTTGAAAACATTGAACAGGATCACCTCTTGCTACCTGGTAACCAGGTTTATAAATGTATTTATTAAGGTAGGATGGCCAAGTGCATTTTGTAAAACATTTCTTGAATGGGATTTGAGAAATGTTTTTGCAACCTGAAATCTTCATTCCTCATTCTGCATAGCTGCTTCCAATGGCCAGATTTGTGCAAGAATGATAATGAGAGGGTCTGGCTCAGTGAGCCACATAATTTTTATTGTCAAAGTTCATTTCTTCACAACACTTTCATAAGATACATTAATGTAAATGAGACAAAAGTATTTTTAACATGATTACCTTTCTGAATTCACATGTGACTTTCATAGTGTCCATGTGATCATTTTATTCTAATTTCTCAGTTTCTTCTCTGCCCACTACCTGAACAACTCTAAATTCCTTCTGTTCACTTAAGGTTCATTTGAATTATTTTTCTCTTGAATCTGTGGTGCGGGCTCCTTCAGACCCTTTTATCTTTTCAGTATCGGAACTGACTTTAACTGGGTTTGAAGACAATCCCATGGGATTTCATCAGTAATTGAAGTCCAGTTCTTCCTTTTGCCATATCGTTGGCCTTTACCCATTTGAAGGTCTGATGCTGGGAGACAATCCTACGTGATTTCTCAGAGCTGCTCCTCAACCATGTTCTTGTGAGCAATGTTTCAATCCAGGCCTCTTCCCCACACAGAGAGGGAGCCCCTTCTCTCCTGATGACATGATGGGCCACAGCTGGAGCTCAGCTCTTGCTCCTGGTCCCTCAGTGTAGTCACTGACTGAGTTCTTGGTGACCAGTTGAGATGGGTTCAGTTTAATGTTCTGCTGTGAGCTTCACACTGCAGGGAGTGTAGATCCTTTCTTGCATTTGGCTAATATCCTTTCCTTATCCAGAATTAAGTAGTTTGATTTTTTTTCTACTTTCACTAGTGTTGAAAAAAACAAATAAAAAACAACTGGTATGTAGTTAAAAGGTTTCTTAGTGGTGAAACACTGATATATTTGAAACCTGTTATATTTGAAACCTGATATATTTGGTATCATGGAATTTTAAAGTATAAAAAGTACAAATGAAAAAATTGTGAAAGTTCAAACTATTGCTTATATAATAAATATCAGCAACTTTTAGGAAATTTGCAATTCCCAATATGTAGCCATAGCAGATAACTTTATAATTTATTAGTCACTTTTATTAATGCTCATAGTTATCAGCTAATCTGGTTATTAATTAATTTTAACTCTTAATTCATGACTATATGGCTATAAATTTCATATTTATACACAATATTATCAAGAGCCAAAAAATCAAACTTAGAAATAATCAGGCAGTAATTCTACCTAATAAAACAATGGTTTTGACAATTATTATGAACTATTTTCTCTTTAATTAGACCACAGATATTTATAGGAGACTATTCATTAGATTTAGTAAAGCAGATTATTTTTACTACATCTGTATACAAATAGAAAGCAGGGAAAGGAAGACAAAGGTGACAATCAATATATGTACATGGAGACACTGCAGAATTTTTGCATGTATTTTTGTTCAGTAAAATACTTTGAAGATTATTTACAAATCTGTGTTTTCCTTCTAAATGCTTTAATTTGTAAAAAGAAAATGATTTCAGTATTTTACATCATGAAATAGACATTATATATTTCTTTAAAACAAAATCTCTTGATTAGAAGAAATTATAAAAAGCATGCTATTATCTGTCTGGTTCTTGAATCCCAACTTGGCTTCCCCTTACTTTTCTGGTATATTCTAGTTAGCTTTTGTCTCAAAATGTAGCTGTCAGAAACTAACCCAGTGCTGCAGGTACACATTGACAGCAACAGAAAAGAGATTGACCTGTCCTCTGCTTTTCTTCTTTCCTCCCTTCTCTCTTTCCATCCTTCCTTCTCACCTTTCTTCCTTCATTATTCACTTTCATTCTTCCTTTGGCATTCTTACAGAGAGCTAATCTATATCTGGCACTATACTAGGTGCTGGATATAAAAACGAGGAAAAGAAAACATGCCCCCTGCTTTCATAGAGCTTAAACTCTAATGAATAATACAGAGAGAATTCAAATAATGACACACAAAAAAATTGTAAAATTGCATTTGTGACAAATCTTAAGAATAAGTAGACAGTCTTATGAGAACCTATAACAGGAATTTTTGAACTAATCAGACAGGTTAAAAAGGCTTCTTTGAGCAGAAGGCTGAAGGACAATAGAGTTAATAGAGTAAAGAGATGAAAGAGAAGTTTCTTGAGCATAGAGAAGAGCATGTGCAGTGGGGGTGGTAGGAGAAAACCCAGAAAAGTATGAGAAATGGAATGAAGTCCAACAGGAATCAAGCGAAAAAGGAGGAGCCTGCAGGAAGTGAGGTGCACCTGTGAGTAGAAGGTGTCAGATCATGCAAAATTCTTGAAGCTGTGTTTTATCTTCATCCAAGCACAACAAATGGGAAACCATGAGGAGTTTAAATTGGAAGGAGATGAAAATGTAATTTTCAAACAATTACCATAAAGAGTGGATTGAAGAGGCACTGAAGCACATGCACATAGATTGGTAAAAAGGCTATTACAGCAGCTCAGGTGAGAGAAAGTGGTAAAGGGGGTTGGTGGAGTTGGTAAGAAGACAATGGAACTGAGAAATATTTAGAAGGAAAATTGGTAGAACTTGGCAATGGATCACATAAGGTGGGGGACAGAGGGGTGGATGAGTGTGAGGAAGGATTCATGGACTCACAGCTTCTGTCTCATGTGACTGCAGGGGTGGAGTGCCCCTCACTGAGGTGGGAAACATTGGAAGAAGGCCAGATTTGGGATGAAAACTTGTGAGTGCTGTTTATGAGTCATTGAAAAGTTCACAAAGAAATATCAAGTCGAAAGTTTGACTATGTGTGTCTGAAGCTCAGAAAAGTGTTCTCAGGTAGTGATATGAATGTGTGAGTCTTCTGCATATAGATGGTAATTGAATCCATACGAACAAACATCGAATGAAAAGCCAGAACAATGAACCTAGAGGAGCTCATTAATTAATAGCCCTCAAAAAAGAATACAAAGAAAGACAGAGAAAGAAGCAGCTGGTAAGACAGAAGAAACACCTGGAGAATATTGGGATTTCCAAAGGAAGTCAGTATTTCTGTCAGGAGGGAGGGCTGGTGGCTGAATGCTGCTGAGGAGCTGAGAACGGGAAACATCATTCTAGTTGATTTTTATAAACTCACTGCCAACTGAAATCCTTAAATGTTTTTCAGATGTAAACAAACAACCCCAACATTTCGAAGGTTTCTTAATAGGAACAGGGTTTATTCTTGTTCATACCCTTTCCAACGAGGTTTGAATTGCTCACTTCAAAAAGGTGACTAGGGAATTACACTGCTTTCCTCTTGTGGCTCCACCATCCCATCCCTCATGATCTCCCTGACACAACCCTGCTGGCAGAAAGGAGAAAAACAGTGTGAGAAAGGCCCACCTGATCTTTAACTACCTCATCCTAGAAGTGACATATGTCACTTCCACTCACATCCCACTGTCAGAATCAGTCAATGGCAAACCTAACTACAAAGGAGGCTGGGAAATATAGAAGAGCAAAGGCATGCCAGTAAGGATTTATGATCTCCACACGTCCCTGCCCTGCCCTTAGGTAGCTGCAGTTTGAGACCCACATGCAGGACCTTGCATTTTCCACTCTTCAGTCCCACCATGTTAGATACAGCCGATCGGTTTAGCCCACTAGATCTCTTTAGATACTGACTCTGAAATCCTGCATTTCCTCCTCAGCTTGTAGTTATTCAACAGTTTGATTGGCATTCATGTTATAGCTTTATCTAAGGAAGGGACAAACTACTAAGCTGAACGAGGCCAAGGACTGAGTTCTGGAGCACGCGTCTAGACGTTGTACTCCCGGCTGATTTCCATCTACCTGTCAGCATGGCCTGGTGCTGTTCAACCAGTTGTGGATCGCCTCATTGAACTAGCATCTGTAGGTAATAAATGAAGGAAGAACGGAGTATTCTCCTAACATCAGGTTTTCTTTCAGAATTAAATAAGAAAAAATATATAAAAATAAGATTATGCCTCTGTGGTAGTAATCTGTAAATACATAACTGAGGTATCTTGAAAAACCCGTATTTGTGATTACTGTGAAGAGGGCATAAGCTCCTATAAAGAATGTGCTATGGTGTACATGTCTGTGTTCCTTCCCCCGTTCCCTAAATTCATATGTTGAAATGCCCGATAGGATGACATTAGGAGGTAAGGCCTTTGGGAGGTGATTAGGTCATAGGACAGAGCCCTCATGAGCAGGATTTGTGTCTGTGTAATAGAGGCCCAAGAAAGCTCTCTTACACCTTCTTTCTCTTTGTAAGGACACAGCAGAAGGTTCATTGTCTATGAACTAGAAAATGGGCCCTCACAGGGCACCAAACCTGCTGGTGCCTTGATCTTGGACTTTCTAGCCTCCAGAATTTCATAATTCCATAAACACATTTCTGTTGTTTAAAAGCTACCAAGTCTCTGAAAATTTGTTATAGTATCCTCAATAGACTAAGACAGGATAAATGCATTTACCATCCAAATTTGTCATAAACACTAAGTTGGAAGAAAGAATGTGGCCAGAGAGGGAGGAGGCATTCATATGAGGAGACAAGAGTCAGGGAGCATGGAAATGTGTTTTGTCTCTAGCCTTAACCAGTAGACATGAACATTCAGTTCTCAAGGCTGATGTACCTGGATGTAAATGGGTGCAGTCTTATGGAAGACAGCAGGGAGACATGAAATAAAACATGGGGGTACTTAGGTCTTTGTTATATGGATGTATCAAACAACTATGATTCCATAGGTACTGAGTTTCCGTTTTGAATGTTGAAAAAGTTCTGGATATGAATAGTGGTGATGGTTGCAAAACAATATGTATGTACTTCATGCCACTTAACTGTACACTTAAAATAATTAAAATGATAAATTTTATGTTATGTATATTTTACCAAAATTAGAAAAATAAATTATGAGTCTGGAACTCAGATGTTAAGTCTTCATGACATGGCTGACCTGCCCCCTGCCTACCTCTACTTTTCCCCAGCCCCAAACTGCGTGAAGGCAGTGAGCTCAAAGTTCTGGGATCCTCCAACCTCACTTGCTCTCAAAATCTGCTTCAGCCACAAGTTGTGTCTCTGCAAGGACCAGAGATGGGCCATGGGGGGGATACAACTGCTTGTTTCTTCATGAATCTTTGATCTGGTGTGTATTTGTTCTGCTTGCTAGCAGCAGTGAAGGCAGACCAACTGAAAGTAGGCTTGGCTGGGTCCCAACACATCATTCTCACCAGTTCTTTCACCCAGACCTGCCTTTGTAGTCTGGCATAGCTCAGTCCTCTCCTAGCTTTAAGACAGGATGATCAAAATAATCTAACTCACTCTTCTTTGCCCTTACCATATATAGTTGGACTTTATATAGTAGTTATACAGAATTTATATATCAGACAAAACAAAAAGACTGCTCCACTTTTATAGGTCTCATTATAAATCAATACTCTGGCAATTGGATTTAAACATCAGTCTTGTCAGGGAGAGACTTGAACTTTCAAACGTGCCAGTTGTCTGGCCTTTCTGGGTATCAGGACGGATGACCGCACTGAGGTCTCTCTGAGGTCTGCCTGCCGCTAGCCAGCTTCCCTAGCAGCCACCCTCCCTCTTTCACCACAGCGCCTTCCAGCCATCATTCTTTGTCTTCACACTGCCATCAAATGCTTTGTTGAAGTTTGGACATACTGTGTCTCTTAAGTTTGTGTAAACATTTAAAGTAGCTAAACGCTTCCCTGCAATCTTGCATTCTTCTTTGGTTCCACTTATTTTTCCTAATACTTTTTCTACCCATTGCTAACATTTCCAACAGCCTTGCAGGTAGGTGAGATCAACCGACTAATTTCATCCAATGAAATGAGAATGTAAATAAAATGCGACACTTCTGTTCCGAGGTATTTACACACTGTTGTGCCACTGCCACCTCCTCACCTCTGTGTCAGAGACAACCGAGGTCTAGGTCACTAAGAAACGGTGGGAATGAAGCTTCCTGCTGATCGACCCTGGGCATATAATGCTGTCACGTCATTTTGTTTCCATAGTTTAGTCAAACATATCCTGACTGATAATCCCGTTACTCAGGAAGTTCCTCTTCTAAGGAAACAATTGTCACATACTACATTAACATACACACTTGAAAGAATCTATATTTTATTTTATGAACAGTAGTGTAGAAGGTGATGGTTTACCCATGGGAGATTCTGGAGTCAGAATGCTGATATTGAATTTGGGCAACACCATTTACTAGCTGTGTGATCTTGGGCAAGTTAATAACTTCTCTGAGCTTATTAAAATGAGGATGAAAACAGTGCCTACCTCCGAAGGGAGCTGTGAGAATCAAATGAGTTCAAATACTTGGAGTGGTGCCAGGCACAGAGTGAATGTTGGGTGGGTATTTGCTATGATTACTGTATGTAACAGGACCTTCATGAATATCACTGCGATTAAAGTGTGAAGCATTTTGATAATCTAATATATCTGAGTGTTTTTATAAATGAATATGTATTTTTTAATTCTGATCATGGGTGCTTAATTTTATTTACCACCCCCCCTAAAAATATTAAGCTTAATCAAGAAGCAGCTTATAAGTAATTTCAAAAAATACAGACTCCCTCTTCCTCAGAGATAATGAACAGCTGCTGCACATCTGTCGTCTGTTTTGAAGTTTATGTATGTTTAGCGACTCCACACAATAAACAGTTTTCTCTCTGACTCTGGTTTGTGCTAGACAATGTTATGGTCAGTCTATTGAGCTTGTGCATGGACATACATTTTAAGTAAACATGATTTCATTATGACTTTAAAGACTGGTTTGGTTTATAATTTAATTTCTCTTATTTTTTCAAAAGGTACATAGCCAAAAGCCAGCATATTATTAGTAAGAGTTGAATTTTCAATTCTCTACCTCCCTTATGAAAGAAAGGACTAATGAGAAAACATAGCCTCATTGTTTTTTAGTCGTTGAATACTATATTCCAGTTAAATCAAAGGTAATCCTGATTTAGGTCTATTGAGTTGTTTTTACAGAAGTTGTCTGCCATGCAAAGTATATGTTAGAGGCACAAATTAAAAGAAAACTTCTACAATGCTTATAGGATATTATATTTCTCTTTTTTGAAATATCTTTTTGTTCTGTAAATTATAGTCAGATATAATAATTTTGAATCTGAATGTTTTTATTTCTGAGGGTAAAATAAGGTGGCCATGACTGCCATGAAGGCTTAGGTTTTAATAATGGAAATAAATTGGAAAAAATACTTTAAAAATAAAAATACACAGTTAATTTCCCATGGAAAAAGACTAAACATTTAGGTAATTTACCTCCAACAAAAGCCAAAAAAGTGTCTCCCCAGTTTTTACTATCCAACACTGAAATACTATTTTTCATAAATTAGACATTCAGCCAATGTGTTTTCCCAGATACAGTCTACAGAGCGATCACTGTGTCCTCTCCACACATGGCCAGTCCTGGGAGAGCAGAGAGCTTCATGAGAAATTGGCATTCATATTCAGTGAGGAAAGCAGCAGAGCCTGAATGTCAAAAACTCCTGCCATAGACCTAGTGACCATTATAGCATGATCTGCAAATGGAAAGTGGTGGCAGGAAAGGGAAGAGGACATCTCAGATGCCAGTGAATAGTAGCAAAATTTCTGGTTGGTTTTCTTCCAAAATTAGTATTCATATATTAGCTCATTTTAATATATCAATTGTACTTGGAAATGTGAGGGTAATACTAATCAGCTGCTGTCTACAATTCTTGACATTTGGATCTCAACAAACTCTTCAACTTTGCTTTTGCAAATTCATGAAAAGCTAAATTACCATAAAAAATAAGTTTTGCCCTCACTATGTCTTTCATGCACAAAATTGTTCAAAAGTAGATCTTCAAAATTATCAGTATTTTAAAAATTCATCCTTTTTCTTTTTATTTCTGAAAGTTTTGAAGTTCCTCTTTAAAAACTATTTTGTGATTTGTTTTTCTTGTTTGTACCAAGATCTGAACACTTTTTCAAAAAGTATCTCAACCATAAGTTATACCTGACAAATTTTCTATAAAATCATGTCTGTCATTGAATGAAACCATTTGGCAAAATTAAGTAAGCAAAGATGGGAATCTATGACATAGGTGCCTTATTCCTGATTCTTTCATTTTATATATCTTTGATAAAACACAAGGGTATGTGTTGACAGTCAGAGGTCAGTTCCTCTAGATAAGTCTGTAAACTGGAATTACCCATGTCCTTAAATGTATGTGTTGGGAGTTGGAGAAGACAAGATACACTTATTGAAGGCCTATTATATACAGTCACTATAGTTTACCCGTATAATTTTATCTCATCCTATTAACTACTGAGAGATATTAATATTCTCCTTTTACAGATGAAGAAATTGATAGCTGGAAAGTTGAAGTAGTTTTCTGGAATTTGGGCTCATTCTGGTGTGAATCAAAAGCCAAAGCACTTGTCACTACACCATGCTCTGGGACCTTTACTGTTTCATACATATCCATTTTATGCTCTCCCTCAGCTACATGGAACTATCAGAGTGTTTATAATACAAGTATAATACAACCAGCTAATAAATTGTAGTGGGGAGTACCAAAAACACTGTGAGCAAAAAATTATCTACGCTTTGTATCAGTATTGTTGACCTTAGAAGTGGTAGAGTGCAGTCTGGAAAGCAAGTTCTAGAGTTAGATATCCCTGGGGTAGCACCCCTGCTCTGCCATTTACTTTTCAGCTTACAAATTTAGACAAAATACTTCATTCAGTTATATCAGTTCACCAAGAACAATAAAACAAAGTTAAATGAAATGACAAGAATTGGTATTTATATTATATAATGACTACTATGACACAGGGCACCCAATGATCAGAACCAGCTTAAATCAGCAGTGGAACCCTATCAGTGTGCAGGGACTACTTTTCTTACTGTGCCAGCAGGTTCTTTGCCTCTTTGCCATTGTGGAGAGTGTGCAAAGACAGAGGCACAGTCAATGTTGAGATAGGTAACATTCTAAGAAAGCAGTGATTGCAGCCTAAAGAGTTGAAGAGGAGACATGGTTGGAAGATGTGTTGTTCCATTTTACACTCTCAAAGGTAAGTTTAACATAGTCATAAAATGTATCATTTTCATTTTCTGGTATACTCTGGGTAAAAATTAGATTTTATGTGTTTGTTTTGGAGTGACTGTTAGTTGGATACAAGAGGATGAATCTTCATAGGCATTGTGATTACAGTGATTTATCAATGAAGTTTTAATATTGGTAGAGAAGAGGAGCACATACATATTTGCTTACTGTATTATCAGTGCACATCAAGACTCTGCACATTGGACTGAGTGAAAGTTAGCCTAAAGTAGAATGTCAGCCCCATTCTTCTGATCTAATCTCACATGATCCTGTGAAAGAATGATGTTCTAGTTAGCTGGATCTGCTCACCAGGACAGCCCACTGCAACCAGGCTGGCTACCAGGCTCTGGAATGATTCTACTGGAATGAGTTACAAGGCTCCTTAGGGCATCTGGTCAACCTAACACAAGGGACTGAGGGTCAGAGAGTGCTCTAAGTGGGAAAATAAGAGTCAGGGATCATAGGGTCCTAATTAGAGTTTGCAATATCCTGGTTTGGTGGCATTACCAACCCTGGTTGGTCCCAAGCCCAAGAGGAGGCCTTAAAAGTTGTCAGAGAAGGCATTCCTGAAGTGCAGGGCTTGGTGTAGGAGACTCACATGCCTGGGTCTAAGGGCAGTGATGCCTGTATAGTTAGTGGAAATAAAAGATGAAGTACTTAGCACACTCCCTATAAACCAATAAGAACTCAATACATGTTGGCTATCATCATCATCAACATCATCATCCTCACCACCACCATTACATAAATATTGTACTTTCCATGGGAAATGTTAATAGGTGTTCCAAGAATAAAAGAAGTGATGACTTTAACACACAATTTAGGCTTTAGGTTAAAGGTGATGGGTTCACTCGCTGCAATTATCTCCACTTGTTCCCACTAAAACAAAAGTAAGGGAAAAAATTTTAAAGCATAAACCCATCAGACAAAGAAAATTGGTAAGAACCCCAAAAACAAAATTTGGGAAGCTAGATAGCAGATGGATGAGTCATTAACGACTTAGGACACTTGAAAATGCTGAATCCCAAGCCAAGAGTAGAGGAATCTGAGGAGCAATACAGTTACTACTGTACTCAAAAGTTAGAGGCAACTAACTATCTGTGGAACTATAACTGAGGATAGGACTGAATACACAAAGATTGGTTAAAAATTAGATTCCCAGTCCTCCTTACCCCTCTATGCAAAAGAGTGGCTGACTAGGCAGGGTACCAACAGTGACCACTATAATGATGAGAAACTAAGGTACAAGTGCAGGACAGGCATTGAGAGCAAGATGTTCAGACTACAGCAGATCCTAAGGTTCTGGGAGAGATGTCTTCAGGAAGATAAAACCAAGGAATGCTTGATGTGTTTGAACATATACAAGTGAGGGAGAGTTTGGGGATAAATTAGTGATGAGTGTGTAGAGAACTTTGCAAACATAAAACAATACAATAACTCCAAGAAAAACTAAAAGTTGTACAAGAGAAGAAATTAACAAAGGGTATTACATGGCTCAACCATAAATAGCATTTCAGATGTTCATAATAATGAACACACCAAGTACTGGCATAATCAAAATATGAAATAACTACCAGGAGGGTGAGGCAGTGGGATAAAAGAACCCTGCAGGACTGCCCACTGGTGAACCCCACAGTTCTTTCTGGTTACCTGGCAATAAGTCAACTGGGACTAATGCTTCCCTCCCCGTAGGGTCTATCAAAACTGGTGTGTGACTTTCTAGGTAGTTGGCATGGAGCTACAAAGTGTTGACCTCCACTGGCAACACCACATTCATTTGGATGAAACCCCATTGTCAAATCCCCCTCCTAAAGCCCCCAGACAAAAAAGTAACAGGCAATGGAGTTGTCTCTCTCTAGAGCACATCCAGGGTGTGTCTGGCAACGCCTGGCCCAAGCACACCTCTCGATGTGATGCCAAGAGACTGGAATCTCTGTGTGTCCTACCAGTGCTTCCACCTGTAGTTCCAGCCTGCACTATTTGACACTTGTGGCTCTGCCTGAGCCCTTTTTTAACACTCCCATTGTCAAACTCAATAGATAATATCTAAAACCAAAAAAACAAAAACCAAGGTGCTGTTTAGGGTTATTTAGAGATATTGAAATAAATACCAACAGAATCAATCATGCCTCTTGAGAAACAGGAAAAGGGAAAATTGTGGGAGAGATTTCTATTTTTCATAACAAGTGTTGTAGAACTATGTGTACATATAACTTTCATAAAGATAAAATATTTTTAAATGGTTAAGCAAGTTGCTTTACTCCTGTACTTCTCAAATATTTACTAAGTTGAAAATTTCTAAGGGCAAAGTAAGTTAAACAACATTTCCCAAATTTATTTGGCCTTAGAACTTTTAAATTGATTACTCCAATCACTTCTTAACATATTCAAAGGCACAAATTTTGCAATTTGCTAAATACTGTCTTACAGTAAAGTGCACACATTTATAGAAAGAAAAACCTGAACTCTACAAGGAAGACATTCATCTAGCACTTACTGAGTGACCACTCTCATCCTGGGCTTTGTGCTAGATGTCCTCGATCAGATGTCCTTTGTGCTAGATGCACTTGATAAGATTTGATGGTTTAATTTTGATTCAATATCATAATTCATTCATTTAGGAAAAATTCAGTGAATGTCTATGTGCCAGAAAACTTCTGTGGGAAAACTGGACAAGATGCATATGGTTCTGGAGATTCATAACACTCAAGAAGAGGAAAATGAATATATTTGGACAATACTACCAAAGGTATTGTATTTCACTTAAGGGATCCATTTCTACATGTTTGAAAGTGACCTCTACATTGGGTCTTCAGCTATCACATGATTTGGCACAAGCTAGCTCAGCCCAGGTGGTATAGAGCCCACCAAGGCACATCCACTCATACCCTATCTCTAGGACTGCAGGGATAATGGGGACCTTTGCAATTTAAGCTGTGTTCTCTTGCTTTATTTAGGTCCTTGAAACCATGAGTGCAAAGTAGTGTGAATGAATTCATTCTATTGCAGAAGCCCACAAAGGTAACACGTTTATACTGAACTCTTGAAACCCAATGAGAGGCATGGACTCAGAAAACACAAACTGAAATTTTTCCTGCTTTGTTAGATAAAGTGTAATTAATTATTTTCACTTATGAATTATATATGTTCATTTTAGAATGTTTTAAAATCATAGCAAATACCAATTTAAAAAAATCAAGCGAAGTCCTTCACCCCCCAAATAGTTATCTTGGTTTATTGGCTTGCAAGGTTTTTAAAAAAGCTTTCCCCAAATAGACAATCATATTAATTTCTAACAACTTAATAGAACAATGGTCTAGTGAGAAGCCACTGGTGGGAAAGCCTGCAGGTACACACCAGGCTGATTATCTAGGCCCTGACTCACAATGCACTTGATTTCCAGAGAGCAATGCAGGCTTCTCATGCCTGTCACTGCCTTCCAAAAAGCTGTGGACCATTTTATCTGTCTAAGTATCCACCTTTAAGATGTAAAGTAGGTAGAGAAACAAATCACTCAAAAAAAATAGACAAGAAGATGTGAGTTTTGATTGCTAAAACACACAAAGACACAGACTGCTGGCAGAGAGAGCCTACATTAGAGGTGCGCTTTGCTGCATGGAGAGTGGCTCTTTCCTGGGAGCTAATGGAGTGCTGGGCAGAGGCCACCAGACATCAGCTGTCTGTCAGGTGGGGGAAGGGCATGAAGCAATATAGATTCCTCAGCTAGGGGTCACTGCACGCCCTTCATACGCTGCTGACGAGAACATTCAGCCATTGAAAACAGCTATGCTGAAAAACATGGCTTTTGATAATAGTTCTTTGGCTTCTCTCTTTTGTTTAATGCTACTAGTATGCCTTTTACTGTTTTGATTTGTGAGAATCTTATTGTTATTCATACTACAAGTCAAAAACGTTTATCCCAGTTTGTGTTAATTTCTCTTCCTTGGTTAAAATAACTGACTAGATTTTTTAAAAAAATAAATCAGGGTGACGCTTCAAGTTATTTTTTTCATGTTACACATTTAAAATGATTATAAGTGTTTTGTGTCTTTCTCAAGCTAACATTTAAAAAAAATCACAAGTAGTCAAGGGTGGGAATAAAATGATTATTCTGAAAAACTACCTTACCATTTTTTTAAAAAATCAACACTGATTTTGATTTGAGTATTTGCTGGATAAACCATCCCTTCTTGCACTGGTTATGATAGCATTCCACTAATTCTTATCCTTCAAGTGCTTCACGTCTTATACTTTGTATAAGTGTGGGAAGAAAGCCAAGACTGAGAAGGACAAATAATTTTGACTTGGTTACCACAGAGTTGGGAAGCTTCCTTAGGAAAATCCCCTGTGGAGGACTGTGCAGGGGGCCCGCAGAAAATACATTTATTTCTTTGGTCAGCAAATTATGCCCTAAATTAGATGAAACTGGCAGACCTTGAATATAATCCAGCTAATGCAACTGGATTACAATGCAGCACTTTGAATATAGACATCAATGCCAGGCTTAAAATGTAATAGTGGCTTCCATCAATATAGTGTAAAAGGATTGAAGAATCACTTTTGTCTCAGTGGCCCAGCTCCTGAATGCTTGGGCACTTCCTCTGCTTGAATTTGGCCCTATACATGGAGAAAATCCAATGACCATCTGCCCAGTGCAGCCTGAGACAACAGAACAAACAAGTGCCTGTACTGCACTTAACCAAGATCTGTTTGTAGAGGTGCTGTTCTGCCACAGGCCTGATGAGGCAGCAGTTTCCAGGGGGCCCCACAGGCTGCTGGAATGATGTTCACGCCTCTTTCCCACCAGAAGTGGGCTGAGAGTCCCTCCTCAGAGTTGCCAGATAAAATGCAAGACATCTAAATATTTCATGGGATATATTTATGTAATTCTAAAGTAAATAAAGACATTTAAAATTTATGCTAAAATAAATAAATAAATAAATATATATTTAATCTTAAATTCAAAGTTAACTGAGTGTCCTGTATTTTTCTTACTAAATCTAATGATTTTATTCCTTTAGTAAAGAGAAATGACTTCCCTCTTTGGGTAGAAATTCTCCATTTTCTTGTTTACTGAATGTAAGGAAGACATGAGGGACATTACATTTTGCTTGTGAGTCTCTGTTCTCCACTTGAAGACTCACTCATTTAGAGGGGGAAAAAACCTAGAAAACCACAGTTTAGTCAGATTAGTCCAGAAGTCTAAGCACACAAAGTAATTGTTTTAGTCTGAAGTTCAAGAGTTATATATCCCCAGCATCTACTACCATCCATGAAACTATTACTAAATATATCAGCCTAACAGTTCATGCAAATGGAAATCAGGAAGGCTCCATCTTCACTTTGATTTTACTCTTTTGGAAAATAACTTCCCCATGCTTCTGCTTTATCTCCATTTCATGCTTCCATTAATGGGTGAAAGGCTACAATATTAGATAGTCTCAGATAGAGCTGGTTTGATTTAAAAAATCTGACCATGGCTGAACATGTCAAAGATAAGCTGTTTTGAAGTAAATATGTAATATTATTTATATTGTAAGTGTTCTTTCAAAAACTGTTATCTTTTTAGGATTAGGTACATTCACAAATGAAAAAGTTGGTTGCTTACATTATCTGAATTGAATAATGCAAGAAACCTTTTTATGTTAAATTATTTTTCTCTCTCTAGATGCTACAATACTTAAAAGATCAACATGCAATATTGTTTTTAACTGTTCTCTTTTTAAGTCTCCAAAAAGGAATTATTAAAGATTTACTTTAAAAAAGATGGCCTCACAGGGAGACTGGACCTCAAACAGCATAAACATTATGAAACTGAATTCAAGCCACTAAACGGTGCAGAAAATGGGTCAGGGAGTAGAGCTAAGAAGCGAGGATTATACCCAAGAAAAATGCCATTTGCCCCATACAGCTGCCTAGGTCTGGTCCTGACTCATGCTCTTACTCTACTCCAGTGTGTGTCTTGTTTTTAGTTGAAAAATTACTTGGTTTATTCAATGAATCACCTTCCCTCCTTCTCTCTGAGTAGCATCCATTCATCCCTGGCACCACTCTGGCTACTGCAGGCTGCCAGAGGCCCCATTCAGATAGCACAGTAAGGTGCCAAAGGGCTTTCCCTGTTTACCACTAACTGACTGTGAGACCTTAGGCAAATCATTTAACTTCTCTGGACGTGAGTTTTATCATTCTAAAATGCCAGAGTGGCATTGAATGATCTGTCAATCTTACCAAGAAAGGGAAAAACTTACACCACTGAGGCCTTATAATTTGTTCAGCAGAGAACATTAATTGTCTCATACAACACTGCTCTACCCCTTACTAGTCACATGTTCTTGGGCAATTTATTTCATTTCTCTGTGCCTGTAGAAATAGGGGGAAATAACACTTACTAAATTATTAATGTTATGATAATAAAACGAGGTAACACATGTAAGCACTTAGAACAGTCTTGATACAAAATAAATGCTTAATAAATTTTAGCTATTATCATAATTAATAACACCATTAGCCCCCTCAAGAATAATTTTTATTTTAAAGAAAACATTAAGCTATATCAACATTCTTGAAATATTGCAAGCTCTAGAGTATGTTATTGTTATAAGTGTTCATGAAGCATAGTTATTGTTGCTTCCTACTAATATTGTTCAACATAAACTTTTAAAAAGTAAAAATGGATATTATCACCACCAACTGCTCAGAATTTAAAGTGAATAAAGACATTTTTTCACATGTATTATAGTCAACAAGCCAGAAAAAGTCATCTTAATTCCCCTCCCAAGTGATAATCATCTTTTAATACCTAGCTCAAAAAGCAGTCCTTAAGACAGTGCACAAGATATTTTAAAAATCAAATATCTCCCTAGAAATGATTTTCAAATTAAATTTTGAAGTGCCAAGTCAAAAATTTTATCTCTCTAAACTCACTTTTGATAAAAACATGTATTTTTTAATGGAGTAGATTATAGAGATTTGTGGTGTGAACAAGGATTTCAACCAACTGCCTTCTTTCCTTAAATTTCTTTACGAAGCAGTTATTCTCTGCTGAGGGACACTTTTTTCTTTCCTATTACCACTCATCTCTAGCACCACATTCTTGAATGGAGCAGTTACTCAAGCAATTTCTATTAGTGTGAGTTTCCCCAGAAGCATGTTAAAACATTTAAGAATTGTGATACCGAGCCTGTCTTGTGTCGTAATGCATTTTTCATTTGTTTTATAACTATCTACCTTGATAGTTGCACATGCATTATTTTATTATATCATCTTTTCTCTTTCCTTTTTGGAATTTGGAAAATGTTAGCTCTGGAAGTGGTTAATGTGATGAAAAACACATTATTTTAAAAAATCCACCTCAATGCAAAGTGATGGCATTGAGTGGAATCCTGTGTATCATGGAACACCTAATGCACACAAGATGTGGAACGTGTTCCTTGATCAGAACTTTTAAATATTAAGTAGCAATAAATGGGATAAATAAATCAAATGCAAGGATAGCTGGGATAATAAACAGAGAAGATGCTTCATACTCACACCCCAGCAAAGCAATGTGAAAAAGTGATCCTGGCTGTCATGAGCTATTACTGAGGGAAGAACTTCTTTTTAGTCCTAACTTAAAAAAAAAGTCCTAACTTAAAAAAGAAAGAATGCTAGAGGAAAACAGCCTTCTTTTCTGACTCTGTTAGATTAGTTGTCAGTAAAACAAACTGCTATGTATCATCTCTTTGGTGACAGAAAAAATATATATTGAGATCAAAGATAATCAAGGTACACCTGGTTATTATTTGTAAAGACTTAACAGTAAGTTTTTAATGATTAATTTATCTGCCACATAACGCCTTAATAGATCATGTGGAACATCAAGGGAGGAATGTGGTACTGCATTTCTAAAGCCTCTTTCTATGTCTCTGAATGATAATAGGCATGGAAGCCATCATTAGTCTTGTTAGACGATGGTTCCTTTAGGAATCTCCTATGTGTTACCTTTTAGAGGGAAGGTCAGCGAAGCCACCCCCTGGGACTCCCTTGCAGGATACAACTAACACAAGCATAAACTGTATGGAAATGGCTAAATTATCTTTACTGAGACCTTGGTCTTTCACATCAATCAAGTCCTTCTGAACTAGTAAAACAGATAAGCACCCTGCTGGCAAAAGTGTTACTATCCTTATGCTTGTCATGACTGGCACTACAAATTTAACAATAAACAGGCAGATATTTGTCTTACTTCCTTAAAAAACAAAATAAGTGTGCCGAAAGACATAGAGTTGTGAGGACAATTTGTTTTAATGGGGAGCAGAAGGAAGGAAAGAATTGCTAAGTGGATTCTGTGTCACTGTTTCTCTTAGTCCCTCCTCAGAAGACCCTGAGTCCAGGAATCCAATCGTAGCCGCTATTAGAGCACATGGGGGAGGTAATAGGCAAGCCAAAACAAAGCAAACCAGGACCCATGGCTGCCATGTGGGAGGGGCAGGCAGATTTATCCACCCTCACGTCTCAGCTTCCTGAGAGCTGAGCCCGTGTCAATGCCTCATCCTGACACCTAACTCATGGGGGAATTATAAGTCATCAATACCAATGACTGTAAAACACTTTGTAAATAAAAATGGCTTAGAAGTTCCAATTAACAACCGAAAGCAACCCTCCGGGATGTACCAGAGAGAAATAACTACAGCCATAAATAAGCAATGGTTGGTTTAGGTTCACCTCCTATTTCAATGCTATTAAAAATGGGCTTCCTTCCTGTCTCCAATTTGGAGACCCAGCTATGATTTCTTTTCTTATCTATAGTACAAAGTGTCCTGGCTTATGAGAGGAAAGGTTGAGGAAGCACAGGACTGAGATCACCCCCTACTGTTTTAACACGAGTACTCAGTACATATGTACGTATTCCAATCTCCCTCATGAAAAATAACTATAGTGATCTGGGATGGTATAATTGCAGTAGCCAACTCTGTGGCCACTATAGCTGTGCAGAAAAGAGGTCTCAGAAGCAAGAGGCCTCAAAAGTTGCTGCAGGGCAGTTTTTAGTGTACTTTCATGTTTGCCCCTCCAGAACTTTTATGAGTACACACAGTGGATCACAAGTGTGGCCCAGAAAGTGCCCACTGAGCCAGTAGCATTTTCAGGCATGTGCTGGTCACTTCCACTATACCTGTGAAAGATATACTTATCTCACTTGTACCTATGAAGAAAAAGAGGGTTTGAGCTCTGTCTTCGTGTCTCCTTCACTTACCCTGGGAGATGTCAGGCGTTAGATTGTGAGTTGCACTATGGAGAGGCCCACATGGCAAGAAACTAGGAGAGGCCTTTGGCCAATAGCCAGCAAGGAACTAAGGCCCTCTGTCCGTCAACCTGCGAGAAACCGAATGCTGCTAACAGCCAGCATCCAGTAAGTGAACTTGGAGAACGATCCTTTCCTACTCGAGTCTTTAGATGACAGCAACCCCACTGTGCCCTCGACTGCAACCTTATGAGGGGCCCTGAGCCGGCACTATCCAGCTAGACTGCACAGGAATCTTTCACATGCAGAAGCTCTGAGGCCGCAAGTTATGGTTGCAAATTTAAGAAGATTGTCCATAGCGTGGTGTAGGAGATTAATTCTTCCTCTTCTACCTTGAATGAAGAACCTCACACTCACCACTAGTTAACCAGTTATGGGATCTAGTGGCAGATCCATTAGGTAGAAGAGCCATTGCCCGGAATCAGGGATGTCTGCCGGGCTTTATTTTATTTATGGACCATCCCAACACCCCAGTTGTCCACTTGGCTCTGCTTGTTCTTCAATACTTGGCAGAATGCTGTGCCCACAGAGAAAAGACGAAAGGAGAACTGGATATGCTGTTAAGCTTGAAAGATGTTGTACAGGCAACTACTACTCCAGGAGAAACAAAACTGCTGGTCTCTGAAATCTATGACAGTCTTCAGTCTTCCAGTATCGCAAACAGTGATCATTTCAATGAGATGAATTCATGTCCAAAGAAAGCTCAGGGTTTTTTTTTTTTTTTTGGTGGGGGAAACTACAAACAAACATGCCAAAACAATGGTTTTGCATATAGATGGTCTTGGTGATACATCTCAGAGAAATTTATGTGAAGAGGCTTTGTTAAAAATTAAGGTATTTTTAGCTTTACTTTTCAAATGGCTGTTCAAAGATGCGAATCTATTAGGATTTGAAAGCAGAGCCTCTGGCATCAACGATAGCATCAACCGAGGTTATAAAGGCTCAGCAAGTGGTGAAAAGTGAGAGTGGAGAAGAGATGCTGGTGCCATTTCAGACACAGCTGTGGAAGGACAACAGCGTGTCCTGACTGCCTGACTGAGGATGAGAGCCCCACAAAAGAGCAGGAAAGCGCAGTGTCCCAGGTCGCCTCCCACCCAGAGGGTGGGGCCAGCTGGCTGAGCACAGCTGAAACTTTTTATCTAGGTGGTTTTAGTAGTGACTTCAATTTTCAGTGCAAGGACTATGTGAATGAACGAGGAGTCTGTTTTCCCCAGTGGTGAACTGTCTAGTGCAATTTGCAATAAGTTATCATGAAAAGTTTTTAGGTGATATGACCAGGTATGCTGCATTTTACACTTTATTGGATGTTTTGTCCCACTGAGTGGTAAAAAACACAGAGGCTACAGGTGGAGTTACTCTGTTTATGAAGGTCTTATAGAGCAGTTGAGGTAACTGTGACATCATTTTTTGAAATATATTGTAAAATAATAAAAGGTAGCATAATTTTTTAAAAGAAGAAACAGGTTTTGGGAACAATTGACATGACTAAATTAAATCAATAGCCATAGAATATTTATTATTTGCCAGGCATTATTTTGTGCATTATAAACACCAACTCATTATCACTCAGAATCACCTTGCATAACAGGTATTACTATCATCTGAATTTGTAAGATGAAGAAACCCAAACTCAGAGAGGTTGAATGACCTGCCCAAGATCACAGCAAACTGAGACTTGAACTTCCAAGTCCATGCTTTTAACCCCTTCCCAAAGTTAGAACCCAAGCTCTCTGTTCCAAAACTAGTGTCTAGGGTCTTTGTTTGATTATAAAAATTGAAAAATTAAATAAAACAGGGCAGCACATCCTCAGGTGCTCACATGTCTGAGCGATAACAGGCAAATACTATGTATGGGGTGATAGGGATGGTAGGAATGCAAAAACAGTTGGGAAATGTATGTGAGGGAGTATTTAGTTCAGACTGGGGTCTATTTGTTTTAAAAATATAATGAGTTTGGTTTCCATTTCCTTACAAAATCTAGTTATATGTGCCCCTGTTTTATTACAAGCATTCTTATAACCTTTGGCATCTGTGCACAGCAAGTCCATAAGAAGTCATTTCCAATCAGGCCTGCCCTTAGCTCCTGTGAAGGCTACACAGGATTGGAGCCCACAGCAGCAACACACAGGTTTCCAGAGTTGGACCAGCCACCAGGGCCACGTTAGGGGATTCAATGGCCCCTTTGACATGGTATTAGCCATTAGGCATCTCTAGAGCAGCCTTAGCCACCTAGTGGGTTTGGACTGGTGCTCAGATCACCCCAGGGGTGCTGATAGGCAGAGACACTGGCTACCCTTTCCTAGAGGACTGCAAAGGGAGGGCAGTACTTTCTGCACCTCGCAGGGCAAATGTCTCCTGCAACTTATGAGAGAGGCCCACATACCCCAGTGCCAGGAAAGGTGTGCAGGGAAGATGAGTTGGGGGAAGGGGGATGGGATGACTGCAGACCTGAGCAGCATTTGCAGCTTCTGCTCTGGCCTTGATTTTCCCCCACAGAGGTGATTTGCCCCAGGTGAAACCAATCCCCTGATTCCCCTCAGCCACTGCAGCACTGAAGTGATGTCTGTAGAACCTGCCCTGCCAGACACCTTCCAAGACATAGAGAAACCCCTAAACACATGGCTGTTCACTGATTGCAGGTCTGTGCCTTTTAAAAGGCATGCCATGGAGATACAATGAAAGACAATGACATTGTAGACAAATGACATGGAAACATATTCACTGCGCATCACTGAGTGAAAAAAAGGAGGTAATGAAATAGC
Source organism: Phyllostomus hastatus (assembly GCF_019186645.2). Taxonomy (NCBI): domain Eukaryota; kingdom Metazoa; phylum Chordata; class Mammalia; order Chiroptera; family Phyllostomidae; genus Phyllostomus; species Phyllostomus hastatus. The sequence goes on from NW_025333872.1 coordinate 50,521,227, forward strand.
ATGTGCAAAATCCAATGTAATAACTAGTTATATTCACATAAAAAGACAGACATATACACAAAGTTATTTACAGGGATTGCAGATAACTTTCTTCCTTTTACTTATCTATAGTCTCTATAAGGACTATGTATTATATATTTAAGTTTTTAAAGAGCTATTGTAGGTTTTTCTCAGGAAGTGGGAGATTATGGAATAAGGTGATACTGGAAATAGCTGTCAGTCTTAGTGACCTTTTTAAAGTGCTGATTTGATTGAAATATTTCAGGCTGAGGAATAAGGAGAGAGTTATGTTCATGAGTTGAATTTGCTAGCTCTCTCCTACTGGCCAAAATCAAATGTGAGGTGGTGGTTGTCATTCAGCATATCCCCAGAATTCAGATTTTGTAACTTCCCTGCCATTTATCAAATCCAAATAAGGGCAACCCAAAGCAGATCTAAAGGGACATTAATAGATTTTAGGGGGAAAAAACTGGGTGGCCAAATTAATTTGGGAAATATTGAGAGAAACAATTAAAGAGGCTTCTTTATCACAGAACTTCTTAGGGCCTTCATTATGCTCATATGCACTGTAAATTTCCCCAAAATATGATAGAATATGTAAAGCATTTCCAAGCTGCATATTTATCCATGGATCCTTTTTTTTTGTCAAAACATCACATAGAACCAGTGACTAGTATAACACACGTAGGATACTGCTCTTCTAAATAGTATTCTACAAATACCTATAAATATATGCACTGTTTTTCTCAGGAGAATTTTAAAAGATGATTTGGTGAATGTAAACCTATTATTTTTACCAACACACTTTCTAATTTCAAGCACTGTGACATCGGTGAGAACATTAAATCAATTCTGCCAGGTATTCTCACCAGAGCACCAAAGACTTTCATACCAGTAAATAAATGTCTGAACTTCAACCAGAATCTGTGAAATCACTTCCAAGTAAATGGGACCAATGTATAAACAAAATAAATTGTACACCTGTCATTGTCATTCATTTTCATAATTGCCTTTTATAAATTAACATGAAAAGTTTTATTCATGTTCACATGGTGTGAAAATTGTAAGAAAAACTTCAAATTAATTACCTTTTTGAATACAAAGCAATTGAATTTTATCACAGACAGAAAGGGGAATTTATTTTCATGCTGTAAAACTTCTGGAAATACAGCCCTGAAATATGACCTGGGCAAAGTGGCGCAGGCCTAGCAGGTCCTCAAGATGTAGAGGAAGCAGACTGTCTGGCCCTACTGCAATCTGTCGCTACTTTGGGTCATGTTTTCCTCCCCAGCTGAGCCTTTGGAGGATCTCAAAGGCAGACTTGACCCAACAATATTATCCTTTTCTCAAATTTTCCCCCAGGATCTGTATAATCTGGTGGCTTTTAGAACAAGAAGTTGAGCAATTAAGACAGCTAATCACTAGTTTCCCCTCACAATCTCAAGAGTAGACCTACCAGTTGAACACATCTCAGAATCCATTTGGGTAGGGGTAGGAGGAACTACTGGGACTAAGTCTTATTTTTTTCTTGAATATATCATTTTATTTCATGCTGAAATAAGCTGATTAGTATGTAGAAAAGCAACAGTCCCTTAATTTCCACAAATGTGTTTTGATTTTGTATTCTGGGCTCCAAGTTCTTTCCTGCATATATTTAACCACAGCCCATCCCACCTTGGGTACATTTACTGGGTCAGGGCTTGGTGGTGGTGTACTTCTTCCTGAAATCTTGCTTACATTTGCATGTAAAAAGAAAGAGCCACTTTTGAGTAATTAGTCATCTGAAATTCTGCACCATGAGGAAAAAAAATTGCTTTTGGATATTTATGGGGAGAAAAATCCATATGGGCAATGAATACAGTATTGATGTGTTGAGGAGAAGGGGTGGGGGGCATACACAGTACATTGAATTTCACCCAACAATAGTAAAAGTCATATTACCACTTTCTTATAAATAACAGCTACTATTGCAAACAGCACAAAGCTGTTTATTTCACAACTTAAATTTCTTATGCTATGATTTTAAAAAGCCCTTTCTTTTTGACCTGATATTTTCATGCCATATTGAAGAAACTCATGATCAATATGTATTGATTTGATCACTAATTGCATTAATTTTGCTTTAGAAATTAGAAAGGCTCTAATGAAAATGTGAAGTCACTTCAAGATAGTGCATTACAGGCAAGCTAATTTAGCCGGACTCTGTGCATCAGATTATTTCATTATGAACCATCAATTACCACACAAACGAATGAGATAAATAGCTTTTTTTATGAGCAGATTTACATTTTTGAATTCATCCATAAATTTCAAGAGCTTAAGTTAATTTATATCTTGCAACCATATTTAACATACAAATAGTTCAATCATGAATGCATTATCTGCATAAGCCCTACTCCAGCCTTTCATATTATACTTTGCACAAGGCTGGAAACACTTTTTTAAAAAATGGTTGCTTGTTATGGCATTTAATTTCAAAGAAAAATACGAAATACATATTTTTGACAAGATCTTTCATACCATCACATAGCATTGGGTACAACGAAACCAAGAGACTAAAATGTGTAATGTTGTTCAAGATTTTTAAAATCATAAGAATAGAAAGTAGTTGAGTTGATTTTAAAATTGAGTGCAGATGCTAAAATAACATCCCTAAAACAAGAGACCATAGAGCCTTTTAAATTCTGTGAGTGTATTTCTGTTCTTCTTAGAAACCTGCCTGTTAAACTGAATTAAATAAAAAGACTTCAGAAGAGTTCTCTATAACAAAATTCTATCTAGTTTTGTCTGTGGGAACTTGAGTAGGGTGGTATTGGGGTACATGGGAAAAACGTGACTGGAGGAAAAGTGAAGGAAAATTTAAGATGTCCGGAATTCTGGGGATCTTGAAAAAAATAAGAGCATCAAAATGAAATCAATAAAACATTTTGCAAACAAATGTTTGAAAGTTTTTTCAGAATGTGTATCCACGCTAAAGAAAATGAACAAGCTAACCCCAATGGACACTTCACATGGCCCAGTGAAGTTCTGAAGTGGTAATGATAACGAAGATGCTATCTAAAATTTTTAAACAAATATTTACTAATAAAATCATGGTCACACAGACTTAGCACCTAATTCCAACAGTTATTATTATTGTACATTTATGAATTTAGGAGCTTTAGGAAATAGTTTAAGTGTTGAATTTAGTTCCTCATTCAACATCGCGATCACTGACATCATAAGATCCTATGAGGTTATCAAAACAAATCAGTAACTTGTGAACTTATACTCTAGGATAAAGTATATTTCACAAGCAAAGACATTATGAGAGAATGTCAGACATGACAGGCTCACTAGAGACCAGCAAGCCCCTGGCATTCGATGCCTGGTCTTGGATTAGCACCTGGAGCCAGTGTGGGCTCTGTGTCCTCACTTCAGACTTACTAAATCCAAACCTGAATTCAATATGATCCCCAGGAGATTTCTGTACACCTTAAAGTTTGAGAACACTGGTCTAGGCTTTCATCATCCTTCTTCCAAACATGGCAACTTACACACAAAAAAGTTTAAGAATGTTTCAAGGTAGCAAAAATGAACCCATTATGTCTCTAAGGCTGAAAGTGGTGGTGGTTAAAGTATGATGCTAAGTAGTAATGGATTAGGTCCATAAGGGTTACAGTTAACTTTGTTGGTGGTTGGATGCTAGTTGAACTAGCAGCCAGCTTTGGGAATCACTTGCTATTGTTAGAAAGAGCATGCTCAAGAGCGTGTTGATGGATTAACACCTGTGTA